>NC_134238.1:77358875-77983875 GCF_965152275.1 Natator depressus
TTTAATCTGTTATAGTTCCCCTCTAAATCAGGTCAGTTTAAATAACTGTGCCTGCTCTTTGATTGTGTGATTGTAACTTTTTGGACATCTGGTAAAGAAGTTTTAAACTATTCCCAATTAGCATTCACATTTTTCTGTTTAAATTCTTCCTTCCAGCTGATTTGGCTCATAATTGTTTTCAGCTTTGTGCACAAAGTGTGTGTATATACATATATGACTGGTTTGGACTTTATTCCATTTGCACATTACAAATATAACCAAGTCATGATCTTTTGTACCTAAGCTACCATTAATTTTTTGTTCTGTGATCACTTCTTATTTATCTGTCAAGATGACGTCTAATATAGAATTCCCCCGTGATGGACACTTTTTGAGTTAGGAAATTGTCATCCATAATATTTAGAAATGCTAAGGATGTTTTGGTACCGACAGCATTAGACCTCTGGCGTGAAATTTTTTTTCTGGGTTTTTTATTTTGTTTTTTACCCTTTCTTGTTTCTAAACTAAGTCTCAGAGATTCTAAGGCCAGAAGAGACCCTGATGATCATCTAGTCTGACCTCCTGCACATTACAGGCAACAGAACCTCATCCACCCACTCCTGTAATAGACCCATAACCTCTGGCTGACTTACTGAATTCCTCAAATCATGGTTTAAAGACTTCAAGCTACAAAGACTCCACCGTTTACACTGGTTTAAACCTGCAAGTGACACATGACCCATACTGCAGCTCACCTTCAAATTGAAACATTGTTTCAAAATGAAGTCAAAACATTTCATTCAAGCAAAACATTTTTTTTTCAAAAAACTTTTGGTTGAAACTATACACTGAATTCTCAGATAGTTTCAGTCGACCTCAAACTGCATTTTTCAATGAATAAACTATCTGTCAAAAAAAAAATTCCCAGCTCTAGCCTATACTAGCATTTTCTTTTAAATTTTCCATCTTTGCACTACTACCAGTGCTGCTCCCACAGGGATGGCAACAGTGATCAGGCGGGGCAGGTGGAGGTCCAGTCCCTAATTCCTCCCTCCATGGAAAGTATAGAGCAGTGATGAGAGCTGCACATGCTCACAACCTACCTTTCCACTCCCCTTGGGACAAAGATCTTTAGCCCCCAAAAGTCTAAGCAGCTTCAGTGCAGAGCTCCACCCCACTTCAAGAGCAGCAGCAGGAGTCCAAGCAGAATAAAGCAGAGAAAGGGAGTGAGGAGCTGGCCAGCCAGTGATTACAAAGAGACAGCAGGTAAGGGCCTGTGATCAGCAATGAAAGAAGAAACCGTGGGCTCTGTCACCTGATGAGGGATTCTGTCTGCTTACTTTTGAGAGGCACAGGGCAGCGGTGGTGGGAGTTACAGTTGAAGAATTATAGGAAGGATGGGGGTGAGTGGGTAGAATTTATTTGCTGCATAGAGGTGAATACCCCAAATTGTTTAGTTGGCGGAACATCTTGAAAATGAGCTACAGAGCTCCAAGACAAGATGGCGATTAAAAAGCACCCAAAATGCATTATATTAAAAATCATATGTTTTTTAAGCCAATCTAATGATTTTTCTGGATCTAATTTGTGATTTTTGAATGTTTGGGCTTAGAAATACTTTATCCATTAGGAATTAGCTAAGACCACAGACTCATTGTATGTGTCACCTAAAAGGTATTGGAGGAAACAGTAATAATGTTCAACCTTTATGAGCTGAGATGGCCCCAAACCAGAGCTCAGAACGGGGCAGAAAACATGGTGGTTAAGACACTAACAGCTGGGCTTAATTAGAACTCTTCTCCCACCCCATATGCACTCTCAGTTGTGCGGCTGGAAAGAAGGCAGAAATGAAAGGCAACTGCCACAATGATTTTTGATTGGTTTAAAGAAAGAAAAGCCCCCAGCCTCTCATTACCAGCCACCATTGCTTATAAGCAACTTTATTAGCACCTTCAGCAGAGAGGTCAAGGACTAGACAGAAATGGAAACTCCTCACCTCCAGGAATTGGTTATCAATGGGAAAGTTCACACTCTTGTTCTGGGTACATAGGACTTCAGTGTGTACATTTTTTTAAAGGCTCCTCTACTTTTTCTCTTTTCCCCGCCAATTATTTATAACTCTTGAAATCCCTGCTCAGTTCTGCCATATGTCTTGCTATCCTTAATGCTGTTTTCTGGAACCTTTCAAACTCTGCTATAAATTTCACTGAATAATTTTTCTCTTTTCCAGTGTCCCCAGCTCTTACAACTTTATCAGGAATCTTACAATACTTGGTGTTTTTCTTGAAGTCTCAGCTCTTGGACTCATGTGAGTCTCAGGTGAGAATCTCAGCCTTTATTTAAAAATAAAAAAGTTTCTAGTCATCATGGTTGTGGAGAAAAGCAAGCCTGAAAATCTGAGGAGTAAAGTCTCCAACATGAGGAGACAAATCAAAAGCACCCCCAATTTGGAGGGTATTTTTAATCTGATAATTTTTAAGACAGTCGGGATTTTTGAATGCTTGGGGTTGGCAAAATTGTAATTTCTTAACCAGTTTTAAATCCACAACATTACTTTGCTTCTGAGCCAGTCGTTATTTATTTTCTTTAATGGTCTTTTTAGAGTGCCCTTAATAAAATGCTTTTTTGAAAACTGAAGTAAATCATGTCTACCCGGGTTACTTATAGCTATTCTTTTAACTTTTTTGAAGAACTCTACCAGGTATGAGAGGCATGATTTTCACTTTCAGAAACTGTGCTGGTTTGACCGTATCATGTTATCCTTATTCTAGTCTTGTACTGTCTTATCCTTAATTAGACTCTCAATCAGTTTGCTCAGAACAGAGATGAGGCTGATGGATCTGTAGTTTCCAGGACCTCCTGTGGCTCATGTTTAAAAAATAGGCTCCACATTAGGGACTTTCAGTCTCCATGAAGAGTTGTTGTTTTTAAGGATATGGCACATTACATATCCTTGTCAGTGTTTCTACTATTTAACACTGATCCCTTCAGAACTTTCAAATAAATGCATCCTGGTCTTGGGGATTTACTACACTGGAGTTTCTCAAGTTGGTCTGTAACTTCCTACTTAGAGATTTAAATCTCTTTCAAGGCCAAACTCTAATTTCCCTATCCTTTTGGGTTAGGAATGTCCTCATTATCTTCTTCCATAAAGACAGAGGGGGACAAATAATTTAACTTCACTCCTAATTCATCAGCCTCTTTAGTTGCTCCCATCTCCCCTAGAAACCTAACAGTTACATTTAAACCTTCTCACTTCTAATGAGTTTAAATAAGTTGTATTATTTACCTTGATATAAATCTACTCTTTGCCCCTTTTATTTTATTTCCAGTTTGCACTTTATCTAGCATAGATTTTCAGCCCCAGGTTGGATTTCTACTATAATCAGCAGAGTGAAAGGTAATACATGATGGATGGGATTTGATTCAGATTCAGAAAAGAGTGTATCCTTAATCCCAAAATATCTCAAGCAAAGGGCTTTATCTGAATGATGGCTCAGCATTGTTGAGGATGAATCATAAGTTTGCACCATTTGTTACTGCGATGGGGCAATCTGCCATTAAGGGTAGTGGTGCCTCGAGGTGAGTCCACACCCACTCACCTGGCATGGCTCCAGTATGGGAGACTGGGAATCCTGGCTTGAGGAGAGACAGAGAGTGACCATTCAAAGTACACCACCAGCTCCAGGAATGGGGGCAGGGGGCTTCCTGAATAGTGTCAAGAAGCAGACTAGGAATCTTATATGGGCCCAGAGTGGGCATGAACTGGGGTGATTAACAAAGTGAGTTTAAACTTCATAGGAAGACTTTAAAAATCAGAGACTTTGAAGGGGGTACATGTTTTGAACCAACCTATGCTGGGAATTGGTTAAAAGAACCCAAGGGGAGTGCAGTGCACCATCTTGAGGGGCCATGCTGCAGGGCAGCACGCCCTGCCTATTATGTGAGGCATGCTTATTCAAATATCTGCCACAGTTATCATGTTTCTTTTGCCTAGGACTGAAAATAAAGACAAAACCTCTACAGTTCAACATTATATACAAATATGAAAGAGTACAGCAAGTCCCTCACCCCTCAAAATAGGGAGACCAGATGTCCTGATTTTATAGGGACAGACCAGATTTTTGGGTCTTTTTCTTATATAGTCTCCTATTACCCCTCACCCCCTGTCCCAATTTTTCACATTTGCTATCTAGTCACCCTACCTCAAAAAAAGTTCTCGATACCAAATCTCTTGCACAGTGCATATGCAGCCCTTGCTCCCAGTGACATTCTTCCAAGGTAGCAACTGAGGAACACACTTTAAATATTGTTGAGGTGCTTAAAGATACAAATAAGAGCCTAAAGCAATTTTCAAAAGTGCCTAAGGTGCTTGAGCCTTTTAAAAATCCCAGAAGCATCTGTTTGCCTCTTTAAGCACCTAAGTACTTTTTCAAATCTGGCCCTAAATAATTTGCCATTCAAAAAAGCCTACTGTTAGCCATGTGGGTAACTGAGATAAATTAATTTGGAGTTTCTTCAAGAACTGCAAAAAGAGCCTGGCATTCTTGTTACTCTTCAGCAGCTACCTTTTATTGCCCTAGCCAGGTAACCTGAACTCAGTCAGCTGAGTGCCCTTTACTACTACATTCTGTCCCTTAGGAAACCTTTTCCTTCATCTTAGGGATCTTTAAAAAGGCATGAAAAGGTATTTTACTTTTTTCTTAGAAAATCACTTTAGTTTCTTTCTATTCTGGAACAAAGATACATTAAAAGGGATTTTTAATTTTAATGATGTTCCACCATCTTAAATTAAGTTATGAGCTAAATTCCCATAATTTTCCCCGTGTAATGACAATTCCAAAGCAACTTTTCTCAGTGTATTCTAAATTTAGGATTCACTTTAAATAGGCAGTTCAAAAATGTTAATAGATGTTGCCAAAAAGTGATATTCTCACCCAGCCCTGGAGACCACTTTTCCTTAACCTTAAAAATAAACAAAAAACATTTGAAAAGCTTGCCATAAACTGTATGGCGAGAACTCAGAGCTGGAGTGTTTCATTATATTGAATCGCTTCACTTGATCATTTTATTATATATAAAAACATGTTTACTGAAAACTGTCTTTGAGCAGCAAGTACTCATGGAAAATAGCTAAAAAGTAAGTCTACCACCTATACCAAATCTTAAATAAAAAACTAAGGCCCAGATTCACAAAAGGACTTAAGTGTCTAAAGTAGGAATTAGGTTCCTAAATCCAGTATTTAGGTGCCACTGAGATCCTCAAAACCCCTTCTCCCTAAATCTGCAGGCACTTAAAATCCCTTGGCGCCTGAATTTTTGTTGTAAAAGTCTCCTAAGGTGCTTAAGTTTCAGCTCCTGGGCATGTGCACAATGCCTCATTTTAGGTGTCCTATCTCACATGGATCCTCAAATCAGGTGAAACTATGCATTCCCCTGCCTATCTTACCTGCCGGGCCCAATTCGGTAGGTCTTCACATAGCATGCTTTACACCACACTGAACAGGTAGAGAGGGGGAGGCTGTGACCTGCCTTTAGCCCAGTGGTTGCGTTACTAACCTGATATGTGGGAGACCCTGGGTCAAGTCTTCTTTCTGCCTGTGATGGGGAAAAAAATTGAATGTGGTTTTCCCACATCTCAGGTGAATACCCTCATCCCTGCATTATAAAATCATTCTCTTTCTGGTCCAATGAATATTTAATTAGTTAATATCCAGTGGAATGCCTTCAACAGGAGAGACTGAGAGAGACACACACCAGAATAGCCATGTGGTTAGGACAGTTACTTTAGAGGTGGAAAACCCATATTGAAAAATCCTTGTTCCCACCAGGGAGAGGGGGAAATTGAACGGGGGTTCCCTGCATCCCAGGTGAGTGCCCTAACAATGGGCTAAAAATCATAAGGGAGTACTTTTCTCTCTGGGCCAGCTTGTGTGTAGTTAGGCATGCATAATTTTTCAAATCTTGACATTTTTGGGATGGGGAAATTGGGAGGAGGGGGAAGTTTGACCACATTTTCATGACATGTTTACCCTGTTTTTCAATCAAAAATGTCCATCAAACTTTTAAAAAAAAACTAAAAAAAAAACCCTTCAAAAACACTTTCACAAAATTGCCCCCTTTGACATAGCTGGCTTAGGCATAGCCCTGAGTAATGGCTGTTGCAGAATTTCATGGTCAAAGTGGAAACGCCAAGAGGGATTTTGCCTGAGGCAGGCCCAGTGAGGAGCAGTTGTGCGGTAGAGTGGTGCCTGAAGCAGTCAACTTCACCTACTGCGCGCCCCTCCCATTGTGCAAGTTGGTGAGGAAGGGAGACAGGGTTATGGATGTGCTCTCGCCATCCTCTTTTGAAAGGGGCACATGCACAGTGTATATGAAAGGTATCATGTGTCTGCTCCAAAGAACTGTGTCATCCATTGTGAAACAAGGGCAACAGTCCTCAGGCTTTCAGGGAGCACTGTGTGCAGTGGTACTGGAACAATGTTTACAAAGGCATTGCTGAAGGCTGAAACCATGCATCTGTATTGTTATTACTACTTCAAGCTAGAGTGTGGGGTAACACTACCAACACCCCTAGTTCCAGCACCTATGACTGTTTGCAGACAGAATGCATGGTGTGCAACAGAATCAGGATGGCTAAAATGAATGCACTACACTATTGCATTCAAACAGTGCAAGCTGCAAGGAGTCTCAAGTGTAGTTACAGCCTCTGACCTGCAATAACAACTCCCACTTTAACAGCCTTGGTGCTGGAGAGTTGTTAGTGTTTCCTTCTCCCTGTTTTAGCATTGTTGAGACACAGGCAGTCCTAAAAAGCTTTGTGATCATTCTTAAGATGAAACAAACATCTGGCACATGAAAGAGCTATGATGAAGACTAGGAAAACTCAGGTGATAAATCTGCCCAGACGCTGTTCAGAGGCAAATTTGTGTTTCAAGGATAAGCTGTGAAAATGTTTGAAAGAAATGCAGGAACTGTGATCATGAATCATCACTGATCCATTGTTACATATTCTCCACCCACTTGTTACCTAGCATGGCATATAATTAGAAATCTGTGCATGTTGCAGAAAAGACATTTTATTGTAATTTTAAAAATACCACTTTCAATCCGATTTTACTTACAGACACACACCCTTTGTTTCAGCTATCTAGTCTAGAAATTAATTGTCCATTGGTTCCATTGTCAAAATGACAGCATGAAAAGAGAAGCATGTGGATTGTAATAATAATGTGGTACATGTGTAGGAGGTCAGAGAAGCAACAGATTAACATTCCAGTAGAAGATTTCCCTAGGGACAACTCTTGAAAGTATCAAAGGTCAAAGATCATGACACTGATAATGTGTCTTGTGCTGCTGGTAAAGTTGTTGCTCTTATTTGTCAGTGCTGGGGATAAGATTGTGGGAGGTTTTTTGGGGGGAGGAGGGGTAGGTTTCAGTCAATTAGTTGGTGAAATCTTCTGTGAACATTGTAGAAATCGTTCCATAAATATTAATTTAATTATAGATCAACATAGATAGTACTGGGGTTTCAATCAACAAACTGCTGCTTTTTTCCATGATTTTTTTCTATTAAAATGAAAGGGGAGCAAAATTAATTGATTATCTGAAAAAAGACTTTATTTTTTGCTGTGGGCCAATTTCTTTATATTGAAAAGTTTAGAATAAAAGTCTGAGTATTCTTTATTCCACCCAGTGTGAAATGAATGCTAATCCATTTCTTTATTCAAGGTACAAAAACTGATAAGTGATATTATTAGGGAGAAACGATGTACTTTAAGGTGTGATCTGTAGCCTGATCTATAGATTATGAATAAAAATTCCCAGTTATCGCTTTGAGGGTTGGCAAGTTCTCATCCCAAGATCAGGCACAGTATTATTAAAATTATTATATACTTGGGAACCCCGATGTGCACAGGTGCAACACTCCTACTACAGAAACTCTTTTATATTTACAAATAAATACTTTATTAATACATTTAGCAAAGTCACACACACTCTAACTCAGTAAGGTAGATAGAGATAATACAGAAAATACATCTGAACATCCATACTCATACCATTCCTTGCAGAACAATCTGAAATGTTAGCCATTATCTTCCTCATCACCATCACCTTCCTCATCTTCACCAGTGGCCATCATTCTGGCCCCTCCCAAGGGCTACATCTCTCTCCCCTATTGCCCTGGGATGCCACTCTTATAATATGTTATACTGACATTACCATGTCTAATGCATATTCAATAGGGGTTTCTCCCCTCTTCCTTATTTGTATTTCCTCCCTTTACCAATGTTAAGGTGTCCTTTTTCTATAGGTTAGTATATTTATGATTTCACGCCATTACCATATACGTCAGTTTGTTGCCATGGCACTCTTGTGGTCAGATGTTCCTTCCAAAACCTTTCAGAAGCTTGTGTCAGTTCATGTTCTGTGGTTGGATGATGTCATTATGGACAAAATTCCCTCCCCCCCCCGACACACACATTCTACTTACAGTTCCCCAAAACTTATGAGTTACCTACATTTATCTGTGCCAAAGTTCATAGGCCTCAAATCTCATGCTAACTGCTGAAGCCAGTGTTTTACAGGATACAAGCCTGTACATTCCTTGCATTACTGCTGAATATAATAAAGCAGAATATAATGCAAAGCAGTGAATATAACAGAGGTAAACTGGCCCATTGGGCTACAGATTTTACTCTGAAAGGTGACTGAAAAAATGGAATTCTGGGGTTCCCTTGTTGTCTTCCAACACTTTCCACATCCAATATACCTAGATGGTAAGTAAAAAGATGTTTCTGCTCACTGCCAGGCTACAGAACCCAAACTGGGATCTGAAAGTCAAGATGAGTTCTTTAGTGGATACACTATTTGAAAATGATTAAGAATAAAACCTCCTAATGGACTGATCTTTTAATTAGCTTACGGTACCAAGCTGAAGATGTTGGTTACTCCTGTATTCCTCACCATTTTAATTGTTTTTATTCTTAATGGAATCATAACAAAATGAAATATGTGTCTAACAAGTACTTTATTTATACAGAATTAGAAAATGTTAAAACTGATTCAGTGTAAAAGAGATGGGCTTGTAATGGGGCAGAATAGCCTCATACCAGCAGAGAAGAGGTTAAGAAGAACCTTTGGGCCCAGCTAGCCTCACCCTACTATACCTGCTGCCAATGCTAAACCTGGAGGGGGAATAAAAAGGGGGAGTCTGGCTCAGTTCAGAGCTGAATGGCCAGGAAAGAGAACAGAGTTCTGTGTGTCTGCCTGACTGCCGGGAGTTTCACTTGCAGGGCTGTGGAGACAGCCCTGCTAGCCAGAAGCAGCCACTGAGGAGGAACAGCCAGACCCCAAGGATGAAGCAATACTCAAATCAGAAACTGGGCGGGGAACCAAGCCCAAAGGAAAGGGTGGGGATGCCCCTTCCTTCCCCTGCTCACCTGGAAGACTGGGGGATGGCCCAGTATTGAGTTACATTTGTTTTGTTTTTTTGTCCTAGAACATTTTGGGGCTGAGCACCCTCAACCCCAGCCCAGAAGAGGAATAAGATTGAAGGGACAATTAGCTGGTGGGCCGAAGCCTGCCTCAGTGGACTCCAGAGGTAGAGACTCTTTCCTCCCTCTCACCCGCCCGGTCACTTGCATCTGGGCTCCTGGAAGTTCCACTCGGGGTACTGCTCCAGCCACACAATTACAGAGCTGCAGCTAGCATACTCATTAACATACTCATATAGTCAGAAGCAAGCAGTATTAACAGATCCAGTGACAACTTGATGAGTTTGCATACAAAGAGAAGGCAGAAGGATCCTGGCAAAAAGGAGTAGGAGAAAATGCAAAGGATAACTTTTTGTCTCATTTTAGGTTCTCCTGCTTCCTAAGATACCAGAATGTCTGTTCTGCTGAATGTACTGCTTCTTTTAATAAGCTTCTGGAAATGTTCCCATACCAAAATTCAAAACATAGCCACAAATCATTTATAGGAGACAAAAAACAATAAGTACTGTCAGCACAAAGGGATATATCTTACTTGGTCATGCCATGAGGAATTATGGTATGCTGTGATGAGTGGAATCTAAAGTAACATAAGTTGTCTGTTGACAACAAGTTTTGAAATGATAAAATGCAAAACTCATATTTCCCCACAGTGTCAAACAGCTCTGATTTTTTTTTATGGCTTCTAGCTGGATATTGTGGCTTTTTTTTTTTAGAGCCCCATAATTCTGTAAGAATATTTAAGTATGCGCTGTTTATTTTATTTGTTTAGTTTCAAGCATTTCATAAATTGTTGCACTGAATTCTAACTAACTTAAGTGATCAACCTTTTGTTTAAAGTTGTGCTCATAGATGGTTTAGGTTGGGTCATAAAATGTCTGGCAATCATACCTCATTAAATATATTATTTAATGATATATTATATTTAATGATATTGCATATCATGCAACAACAAAAATCCTGCTTTCATCTTATTTTTATGCTATTTCAAAAAACTAATTATAAAAAAGTATCTCTTCAAGAAGCTGACAGCATCCAAGTTCAAATAAGAGCTCTTCAAGTGACAGATGGTAATAAGCAAGTCACGCAGTTAGATGGTGTTTTATTTGCTAGACGCTGGAGGTGGTATAACTACTGACCCATGTTAATATGGTTACTCTGGCAAATAAAATGCAGAAAACCCTGCTTTGGGTTAACAAATGTGACTGGTAACAAATAGCTCAATCAATTGTAGCTGTGGGGACAAGGATGCACAACTGTTTCTGTGGTCCAATTCAGTGCCGCTCCCTGCCACACTCTCACGTGTAGAGACAGGAATGCTTCAGGCCTTGGTTCTCTTCAGATTCTGGAGCTGTTAGAGAATGGGAGTATTAGTAACTGAACCAGTAGGATCACATCATTTTTAAATATCAGAGATGCAGTGTTTCCACACTAGTTGTGATGTGTTGGATGCAGTTTTGCTGTCATAGTTGGATTTCCCTCTGTGCTTCTATCCCACAGTTCTTGGTACTGCTTTAGAGAGCAGTGGATGAGGATGAGAGCAGACCATGAGGATGAGAGATCCCATCACTGTGGAAAAGAGAATGAAAGGTGAATGCCCCATGGAAGCTGGCTGGCTCCAAGTGTGATGGGTCAGTTGGGTACCAGACTGGGGATGAGAGGTCTATGGTGGGTGCTGAATGGCATTACATCATATGTTGCAGGGACATGTGATCAAGGTGACCAGATTGCCTGAGATCATCAAGCAATTTAAATAATTATGCTTTCTGAACTGTGCATGAGCTGTTGATGGAATTCATGTGTCCATTCTGAACACTCCCCACCCTGTGCCTTCAAACAAGCTCAGGTCTATATTTACAGAAAGGGGTACTACTCAGGAAGTCCCCAGTGGTCCGTGGATCATTGTGGCAGTTCTTTGATATGTACACAGTGGGTCTCAGTCAAAATGATGCCAGAATTTTCAAATTCTTTAAAGAGTAGGCAAAGTGGAACTCTATTCCCATTGCGTCACAATGACATTAATGGTTTCTCCATTCCCGACTGTGATTCTGGGTTGTTGCATATACCCACTTCTGCCATGACTTCTGAAACCATTGCCAGGCTACACAAACACAGAGAGACACTGATTCAGCTATATACCCAGTAGGTATAGGATTACTGACTTTAAGATGGAGAGGTCTATTGACCCTCAATGCCAGTTCAGTGACTAATGTAGCAATTACATTTTCTGCCTGATGCATTTTGCATAATATATGTGAAAGCAAAGGTAGAATCTTCACTGCAGGCAGTGGGATTTGCTACAACCTATGCATATGATAGACAAGCAGTTGCAACTTAGGCTGTTGTTTACATTAGCATCGTCTTCAGTCAGAGTGCTGCCAGACTAGAAGTGGTCTATGCACATGCTGTCAAGCTGGCAGAAGGGAACTGGGAATGGAGCATATCTCTCAATGACAAATTTCTGTTTCTAGGCTACCTTTAAAAATTATGTCCCTGCTTGTCTGCCATTTTGAGTCTAGCTCCCAGCTAACTCCTCCAGCAAATTTTGACCAGCTCTCCCCCAAATTCCTTCAACTCTGCTACATGGAATGCTAACAGCCACTATTAATGGCAGACAAGGTGAGAAAATCCCTTTAAAAAAATAAATGTACTGTTGTGTGATGGGATGCTTTTATCACCACATTTTTAAAAGTTGTCTGTCTGCCAGGGAAATATAATGAACTAGAAGAACATTACATCAGTTGTATGTTGCTTGGTTCAGGGAATGAATCTTCTCCCTTTTGTAGTGCGAAAAGGCACACTGCAAATTGAACATCATCAACAACTTAACATGACTAAGAAAGTCACCCTAAAAGTTTTTTCTTTTTCTCTCTTGCTATTTCTAATTCTCTCTCTTTTTGGTTTCCCCCTTCCTTTCCCTTACGTGTGTTCTATACCAGGTTGGGAGTCCCTTCAGTTTTATTGATGAAAGTAGAACTGACTGAAGCTCCATGAAACCTGATTTTGCCAAAAAATACAGATTTGGGTTCATGAAAACAACCACACTCTTATTTTTTAAAAGGTATCTTCTCAGCTTGGCTGCTAATAGCACATGGAATGCTGACCCTCAGTACCCGAGTTCAAGGAGTTTGGGAGAGGGCTAGTCAAAAGAAGTGGACGGAGTTAGCTGGGCCCCCCCCCCACATATCTCATTTTGCTTAGGGGCCTGAAAAATGAAGGTGGACCTTTTTTGGGGGGCTAGAGTAAGGACTGCCAGACAGAAGATCCAGGTTCTGTCACTGGATTATTGAGTGATCTAAGGCAAGTCACTCGGGACAAAATTTTCAAACTTGAGTGCCTACGGCCAGGTAGCTAAATCCACACTTTGGCACCTAAAATAAGTGGTGTGATTTTTTTTTCCAGCGGTACTGAGCTGCCTGTAGTTCCCATTGACCTCACTGGGAACTGGGGGTGCTTGACATCACTGGAAAAACATGAAAGAAAGATCATCATGTATGAAAAACATAACTTGGATTGTTTTAAAAAGGTCAGCTCAAGTTGCAATTGTCAAATGTTTCACCAATTTTCCACTTTTATTTAAGTGCTAGACTCCCACAATGCAGAATTGGTTTGGAATTGTTGTTAAGCAGGCAGGGGGAATGGGGAGTGATTGGAAGTACACATGGAGCTGATGAGCAAGGGTGGAAGGGGTAGTGTTTAAGTACCATACAATGAATGGCAAAGAAGGAAACTGCATTAAAATGAGGCAGGCTCCCTTGAGATGAAAGAAACTGAGCTAGTCTGCAAATAAACTCTCTCTGAGGCTATGGTACCTTTCTTTTCCCTCAGTTTCATGAATTGGATAAGGGTAAGTATTGCTTGTCAAATAGCAGTTTGTTAGCTGTCAGCAGCACCCAGAGATGACAAAACCAAAAATCAGTTTTTGTAGATTCTCAAGAGTGGCCGGTTGTTGAGCTGAGAAGAGAGGAAACATCAGATGTTGCTTATCAAACAAAGACCCAGTTTTCATGCTTAAACCTCAAAGATAACTTGGATTTTCAGTTCTTAAGACTGGGAAAAAAAGACCTTTGTTCCTTTGAAGTAACAGCAAGCTATGTGAAATGAATTTTAATCAGGACCTGCCAATATCTATCAGTGCACAGCATTTCATATCACAGATAATAAGAGTCTGGAGAAAATGACAGAATGGAGAAAGTGAAATCTGGAAGCAAGGCACAGAGTTTTCGGTATCCAGGTCAGACAAGGGTACAGAATGCCTTTTGCATATTAGCAATGAATGCTCTTTGCCATATCTATCTATCGATTGATAGATAGAGATATATAAACAGAGAGATTTCTTTAAACTAGAGAATTTGGTTAATTCTTATTTGCAGTTTTAAAAAAAATCTAATCAAATTCATATGTTAACAGAAAATACAATTTATTGGAAACAAATGGAATATATTGTCTATGTGATAAAGTAGTAATATTAAATATTTATTGCCAAAGGTGCCCAATACAATCATTTAAAAATAAACAAATCTTACAAATTCAGAAGCCCATAGCATGGCTCAATAAATGCAAGTGGAAAAAAGACTAGGATAATATGAAGGGAAGGATTTGAGAAATGAGTAATAAGATCATCCTGATGTTAAATTGCTCATATTTTGGGAGACATTATACTTACGGCTCCCTTTTTCTTATATCATGAAGTTATGACTATGGATTGTTTTCCAGATAATGCTAACAAACATTTTAAAAAAGGAAATAAGATGATAAAATCACTGTAGTTTCATTACTACTGCTGGTAGGAGAATACAGGATAAAATCAAAGCATGAACCTACAGCGCTCATTACAGATGAATGTTTTGAGGCCAAGAACTTAGATTCTAAAAGGGATTGGGAATTTATGTGGATAATGAGAATATCCAGAGTTATAATAGTTTATGCTTACAACATTTTGGAAGTGATATTAAATCTCATTTTTCAGGATTTAAGCCAATCTTTATCTTTAAAGGATTAGGAGAAGATCTATTATGGGGGGTAGAATTGCTCCACTTCTGTCTGCTGCAGATTTCTTACCATTTTCTCTGAAGCACCTGGTGTAGGTCACTGGCAGAGATGGACCTCAGGTCTGATCCAGTATGACAATTCCTACAGTGCTAAATTCTATGTTCTCCCTGCAAGGCTGCACTGGACCTTCCTGTTCAGCAGTCACTATTCAGAGGGGCTCTATTTTCAGATTTTATACTGCTGCCCATCAGCATAGTATCTGAGTGCCTTACCCTTCTTCTTAGGGCTGATATGGAAAGGAGAGCACCAGTACTAGCAGGAGTGAAGGAAGTAGTAGCTAATACTTCCACATGTGTGGCACTGCTGGGGGGGGGGAGGGGACGGACGGGATCAACTAGCTCAAAACTGAATAAGAATACAGCCCTGCTGTTCCTGTAGATGCAGTGCTAGGAGGATCAAGATTACATGTCCTTCCATCCCTCCCAGACTTTGTACTCCTGCACTGACTATAGTGTGGCTACAGGACTCGTATGTTTTCTCTCCTGTTCTTCCTCCAAACCATCCCCTCCCCAAAGGTGGTCGTATTTCTTGCTAATGTTCAACAGGGACTTGGGTGATTTGGATTGGCGGAGCAAGATTCTCCTGCCTGGAGCAGTCTGGGTGCATGGAGGGTAGAGCTGAAAAGTGTGCACGCAACTCTTGCAATCATGCACCAAATGTAAAGACCTGAGAGAGGGAAAACTTTCAGAGTCAAAAGAATACTTCCAGAGTCTACCACCATTTGGCTGCTCTTGTACTATTTCCCCAGTAGAGGAAATAAAAGTTAGCACACAGTCCTGGAACCTTAACACTATATGTGGGGGACTGCAGTGTCCCCACTTGTAACCATTTTTCTGAAAGGATTCAAAGCAGTTTTGCTAGTCTCTCAGACCTGGTTCAATGGAGGAAAAAGGAAAGAGAGTATTTACCATCCAGCGTAGCATAAAACAGCCAGACATCCTGTTAACAGTGGAAGATATGAAGTTAGAGTATCAGTTTTAAGGCCCTGAATGAAAAAGTCATAAGAATATTTATTGCATAGATATGAAGCAATTCTCTAATTGGCATGTAAAACACTGAGTTAAAACCTGCCTACACGCTTCCTATCAAATCCTGTCATAACCATCCAATTCTCCAGAGGCTGCTATTGCAGTCCTTGCTGACAGAATATAGGCAAGTCTAAAATACTGAAACTTGCTGAAAGGAAACCCAAGGGATGTTCACTTTATCAGAGGGAATCTATAAACACCAAGGTTGGCTCCTGAATAAACTGAGAAAAAGAAATGCCTTCAGCAAAAAAGGGCTAAGGAGATAGACAGACTTCCTTTAGCTGAGGGAAGCAAATCATGCTGATTTGTGCAAACTCATGGAACTCATCATGGTTGAGTTCCACTGAAATATGCAACATTCACATCCTATTTTAATCCCTACAGCATTAATCCTGCTCTCTAGGCTAATAACATATCATAGAAGCTAGTGAAGCAAAACATAACTGAACAATTCCTTCTTTATATGGTTATTTATCCATCCATTTATCTATCTTAGCTATTTCAAAGGCAACTATCTCCTTAGTATATAAGTGCTGAAGGTTGGAGACTAAGAAGATTTGAGGCACATTTATTGTATCTTTGTACGATGACCATAATGTGATTGAATTACACACAAGCTTTTCAGTATACTTTTCTGGGCTGCAAAAACTAGTTTGGAATTTCTTATAGCTGCTTGTGGTATCTTTTTTTTTTTTTTCTGATTCTTCACACTGTAGCCAGCTGCCCTGCCAGCCACACTGGGTTACTCCAGAAATCAGAGGAAAATGAAATTATGGACATTGTGATGAAGTTTCTGAATTCACAGAACACTTAATCCCAGATAGATATTTGGCATAGATTATTGCCTTCCCCTGGAGGGAAGGGGATAATTTGGGGGGATGGAGAGGCTTAGTAACAGCTATAGAGAAGTGTTTCTCCAACTATGTGCGTGGATTTTTTAGTGGGGGGATCCTGTAGCGGGAGGAGGCTCTCACCTCCAATGGGGTATAAGAGGCAAAAGAAATATTACTTCTGTTTTCCTTTAGACTTGCCAAAACCAAACCACAGTACAGACTATTCAACACCAAACATTGAGTCCAAAGTATAAATGGGCTAAAAAGAATTAAAAATCAAGCTTCCCCTTGAAGGTGGTTACAGTGTATCTTCTCCAAATATACATTTTCCCCTCTGTTCAGGTCTTTCTCAGGCCCCGTTTAAAAGATGGGTTTCCCTGTGGGAAGAGACTAAAGAAGAACATATCTCAGTAAGGTTTGCTGGGTGAAATTTTCTCAGCAGTTGTGGGGCCCACTCACAAATGCCGCTGATCCATCAGGATCCACATAGAGCCTGTTAGAAGCTCTGCTCTGGTTCTTTTTTTTCATTGCAGGCTCCTCCCCTTAGCAGTGTGGCTCCATTGAAATTATGCTGCCATGGCTTCCCTACCTAGAAGTTTCCCTGGGGCCTTCACTTTAAAGGGATTGGGTTGTGGGGGGGGAGGAGAGGAAGTTCCCTCTCATGGAGGGTAGCAATGGAAATGAAATACAGCCCCTCTACTGTGCTAATATTGGGTAGGGAATAATGTTCATCCCCCTTCTGCCCAGCTTACCCACTGCCTACGTCTTTTTCTGGTTGGGTCCATGGACCCATGTTGAGCCTTGTGTGAGGTCAAGGGGAAGGGAATAAAACTAAGCTCTTTTTCCACGTGGCAAGTGTCCTTTCCACACACAGATCTTGGAAGGCCCTCCCTTGGGGTAGGTTGCAGAACTGTTTCTGTGCTTCTTTCTGATTGGGTTTGGAAAACCATGCTCTAGGGCTCTTGAACCATACAAGGAATATAAGGAAGAGGCTTTGAGTTGGCACCAAAGTGTGGCAAGGAACTTCAAACAAGAATAAAACTGGTAATTATGTTGGCAAGTGTATAAATGGATTTGGGAATGTTTTTATATCTTAGCACAGGGTACTCGCTTCCTCTTTAATGAATGGCCTCATTCATCATCCTTTAAAGGAGCATTTTGTTTGGTGGTTGTTGGGTTTAGAAAAACATCCAGAATGCCCGAACGCTGTTTACCAACGTGGCTCATCTTTTGTAGATACTCTGTATTTGCAATACTCTGGTAAAAAACCTCATTCTTCCACCCATGGGCTATTTCAACTATTTTTGAAAGAAATATACAGTGTTTTCCTTTGAATATTGCATATTCATCCTTGTGATGGGGTATATTAATCCCACCCTGGGAGAGAAGGGGTTAAGAAGCAGTTCTCGGCCCATGTAGCCCCACCCCACCTGCAAAGGCTGCTCTAGCTGGTGGAGGAGTTTGAAAGAGAGCCAGACACCCCACTAAGGGTGGGAAATAGCAGAGAGGATAGGGGGTTGGACCTATCCTGAACACCTGAATAAGGATATAGTGGGAGCCCTTGCTGTAGGAGGTCCATGAGTAGCAGCTACCCGGGTCCCCATTCCAGAGGAGAGACTAGCTTGTTTTTAAGGATTAAGGAATGCTTCACTTGGATTGTTTGTGAGACTGTGACTGCACTAGGAAAGTAAATGGTAGGAAGTAGCCCTGAGAGACAGCCTTGGAGCACAGCTGGGTGCTTACTATTGTTGCCACTTGCAGGGCCTTGGGTGGAACCTGGTGGAGTGGGAGGGCCTGGGCTCCTTTATTAACCACCATCTTATGAAGCAGGAAGAAGCTCCTTCCCTCCCCCTTACGGAGATAAGGGGAGACAGAGACATTGAAAGCCTTGAGGCAAGGGTGCAGTGCCCATAGGTGCCTGGAGTTGGGCTGAAGACACTTCCTTTTGTAGGGACACTGGTATATTTTGCCCTGGAAGAGCGTAGACTCAACTGCTGACCTGGCTGGAGGGCTGAGTCACTACCTACTATAAGAGGGTCTGTCATGGAGCAGGAATGGCTGAGGGCAAGGGATGGTGGAGATTGGGGAGAGTTGGGGCCCAGTGACCTAACAACTAGGTAGCACTAATGGTAAGTCCAGCCCCATCACAAACCCCTTCATGTATCCCACTCTTGCAGCCTCTCCCCTGCATGATCAGCCCCCTCATGCAGTTTCTTCCCACTCTTCCTTCCTCTGTAGGTGTCTTACTCTGCCCCATGAAACCCTTCCTGAAGCACCCATGATTAGTTATTTGTTACACTCCAAAGAATGACTGATGTTATAAAGATATCAACTGAAGAGAAGTCCCGGCTGTGAAGGGCTTAATCTAAAACATGAGAGAGAGAAGCAGTACTGGGAAACTGAGGGCAAAGTATGGCTTTGATACAATAGGCATTGTATTGTATAACATAATATATTCACTTCTTGTGGGTCTTGCTTCCTGTATTTACACTGCTTCCATGGGCAGGTTTGTGGTCAGGGCATTCAGCTGTCCAGATCTGTTTCTATAGAATTCAAGTGTTCATCTAAAGAAATGGGGAGTGCGGGATGGGGGAAGGCCAGATTCTCAGCTGTGCCTGAGGAGTGCTTGGTGCAGATGGAGGGTGCATGCACAAAAAGGTAGTTATATTAATAAGGAAAGGGTGACTTTTGAACTTGGTTATCTTGAAATGCTCCCTGAAAACTCTTTTCAAATAAATGATACTAATCTTAATTCTTTCTTCAGAAATGTTATTATAATTTGTAGCTGATTTTTTGAGGGTTATTAAAAATCTTTTTGGCAAAAATTGGTTGTTTGGTTCAAAGCAGCATGGTTTTCCTCTTAGCATTCAAATTAGAATACTAATAAAATGTGCTTTCTAATCTGCATTGCAAACCTTCCTTCCATTTCTAACTCATCCCCATATTGCAAAATCCTAGATCTGTTCCTCAGGCATCCTTGGCTTTTGAGATCTGTCTTTCTGCATTTCTGGAAAGAAAATTTTAAAAGATAACAGAATAAAATGAGAAGCTATGCACTGAATCCACAAATTTCTGATAATGCTATGAATTCCTAGTGCAGGGATACACCGAACAGCCAGTGAGAAAAATACAATTATGGCAGTTATGAGGCTATGTAATCTCAGAGTGTTCTGGTACAGTATACTTCTTTTTTCCTTGTAGTTTTCGGATGTTTAATCAGTGGAACTTTTCTCCTTATGCAGTAACAATGAAGGTTAACAAGGGGCTACAGAGTGATCCCATTTGGGTATGGAAAGATTGTCTTTCAAGGTTACTTTCTCAAGACTTTAACTTCTTTACTGAGCCAAGTGTTCAAAACTGGCTGTCTCAATTGTGCCTGCAAAATTTGGCTGCACATGCTCTGGGAGCAGAACTGTGTGCAGGCATGCTGGAACAATTCCTATAGTGGGAGTGCTGAGAGCCATTGAACCAAACTGTAAACATTGTATATTGATGGAAACCACTTCAAGTCAGGGGGTGCAGCAGCACCCCCAGCACTCCTAGTTCCAGCATATACTGCTGTGTGTGTGTGTGTGTGTGTGTGTGTGTGTGTGTGTCTGTGTGTGTAAATGATCAGAAATGTTCATAATATTGAATCTGTAGGGCTAACCCAGGTTAAGCAGCTGGGGATCTCTTGCTTATCCTTAAAAATCTTGCCCTTTCAAAGTCCAAGCAGCACAGACACTCAGTTTCTTCCTGTCAGGGATTTTTATTCCCATCCCCCAGAGTTTGAGCTGATGGGATGAGTTCCCAGGGATGTCTTCAGGGGTGTGTGGAGGGCAACCAATGAAGTCTTTTGACCTCGGCTGTTCCACAATGGTTTGTCTGGTGTCTAGGGGCCTTCTTTTGTTGGGAAGGAAATAACATCTCCTGTAGTAAACTAGTATTTTACACTTGGTAATGCTTCTCTCCTGGCTATGGCGGTTTACAGTTTCAGAGCAAACTCTTATTATTAACTTATAACATGGGATACAGATAAAAATGAGATTAATGCATGGAGCAATTTACAAGCATTTCATTAAAGTCTACACCTTAAACACACTTCTATAAATCTCATATCTATTCTACCAATACTATCAAACAGGTGAGCCAGACTGGTTTCCAGCCATGTATTTGTCTGTATTCAGTAAAGGCCTATGGGCCTTGGCATGAGCGGGCACCTGGTCTCCCAGTGTCCCAGTTATAAAGAGGACGGTGATCAATTGTTCTCCAGATCCACTGAAGGTAGGACAAAAAATAATGGGCTTAATCTGCAGCAAGGGAGATTTAGGTTAGATAGTAGGAAAATCTTTCTAGCTATAAAGGGAGCTAAATTCTAGAACAGGCTTCCAAGGAAGGTTGTGGAATCCCCATTGGAGGCTTTTAAAGAACATGTTTATGTCTATATTTACTTGGTCCTGCCTCATGAGGTAGGAGGCTGGATTTGATGCTCTCTTGAGTCCCTTCCAGCCCTACGTTTCTATGAATCTATGAAAATTATTCACAACAAATAATTTATTCATAGATTGTAGCCCATCTTTCTGTTTGAAAATTAATGGTCTACACATAGATTAATATGAATTTTGTCTGTTGTTCAAAACTGTTCAAGCACTTTTATACAACTGTATTCCACCCTAGGCTTTTTCAAGAGTTAGTCAGTTTGACAATGTCTTTATTTGCTGTTTGTGATGTGTGGTTGGTCACCTGAGTCACATGATACTGTTCCTGCTTCCTGATTTGGTTGAATATTTCTAAACAGGAGAAGAGAAATTAATTAATTTCAATATGGCTGTGGGACAGTTCCAATGTAAACCTTAACACAAGTGCTTTGACAGGGGAATGAAGATTACAGTCTACAGATTTTAACATAGGGGAACTGTGGGGCTGGATATTCTAGTGAAGGACCATTTATTCTGGAATTTGTTTCTTCCATCTAGTATGTCAGCATCCAAACGTACTGATTTTTAGAGCCTGGTGCAAGGCTCATCACTTTTCTCTAGCTTTTGTTGGGCTTGTGGAGACATTGGTGTATGCTTTTTTCTTCTTCTTCAGTGGAAGAGTCTTGTATTATGATTTTGCTTTACAAGTAATTGTTCCCGTAGTCTCAAAGTGTGTATACATCATTTATCTCAGTCAGACATCTTTTATATAGGAAAAGAAATAAAAACACTTATCAGAATGGTTATAGATTTAGTTGGCAAGATTGAAAAAATATCATCTTGTTTCTGCTGCATTATATTTAGGTATTGAGTACATTTATGTTTTTATTTGTCACCAGCTACTGTAAATTTGGTTTTGGTAGGAGTTCCAGCACAGTGTAAATATCTCTATTACTTTTGTAGTGGTTTACTATTAACATTCACAGAAAAAACTTTGGAATCTTTAATTTAAAAAATGCATTTATTGGTTTGTCCATTCGTATCCAATTAGCTTGATTCTGAGAAGTCTCAGAAAGAGTTTGAGTATTGGTACAAAAAGCATCCATACAATAAAGCATCTGTACAAAAATTATAATAGAAAAACAAATGGATACTCTGTATGCAACAACCGCATCAGAGTCCCTATTGCTGGAGTCTACAGGGCTCTGCATTAGGAAGGGAAAGACAAAGAACTTTTAATATCTCCCCTTTCTCACACTAAATCTTGAGGTGCATAGCAAAAACACACAGCATCCTAATTGCACTATAAAAAGGAAATTATTTATTGAAGGGAAAGCTGGACTCTATGGACTATGACCCAGTCACAAGCTCTCTATAAAACAAATCCAGTTAATCTAACAATTGCAAAGGGAGCTATGAAGTTTAACCAAAGTGTGTGTGGTGGGTGGAGAGGGGGAATCCCTGTTTGACAGAAAATATGCTGCACCATATTAAGCAAATGGTTTACCACTTAATAACCGTTTCTAGTTTGTGACTCTGTGAGGGTGCAGTAATTAGACATAAATCTCTTTTATCATTTGCCAAAGTCTGAATACAAACTGGTATCTTGTTGGACTTCACTATTTTCAATACTCTCACATGCACTTCTAAACAGACATTATCTGTCTCAAAATAAGGCGGATTTGTTGTTGAGAGTAGACGCAGATTTTTTTTTTTTAATCAAAACTTTTGTGTGACCCCTTTATCTGGGGGGATAATGTCCATTTGTTAGTTTTGGTTAAAATAGCAAGAATATAGGAAAAAAACCAAAAACATTGGGGTGGGATTCTTCTCTTTGTTACCCCATTTTCATACCTGTGTACCTGCATGGACTCAAAGGAGTTGCTCTTGATTTGCACTGGTAAAAGAGGAGAATCAGGTGCAATGTGTGGTGTTTTGTGTATGTAGGTTTCTTCTTCTTCTTTTATTTTAACAGCTTCCTGGTTTTTTGCCTTGCCTTAAGCAGTAATTTGTATATCGGTGTGGAAAAACCAGGGAAATTTCCCCTTCTAAACTCACTCTTCCCACACTGAAAATGTTCAGTACGATCCTACCAATCTTCTGGACAGTGTGGTAGGAGGCACAGAGCAACTGCTTGACTTTTTTCTGCATTGGGGATCAATAGGAGGCCCACAAAAGGGCAGCGAGTTCTTGTAATTGCTCTTTTTGCTCATTTCTACTCATACACATTGAATCTTGATCCCACATTCCTGTACAGAGGCCATGAGAGCTATTGCTTTCTGTAGCCAGCAGTGACTTCTGTGGAGCCACCTGCAGGGGAAGAGAGAGGGGACCCAGGGATTTGTGGAGTCAGTGTGAGTCCTTCAGAAACAACACTTGGAGTTGGCTGCCCCCATCTGCTTGCTTGTAAGGAGGGAGGATAATGATGGACCTCTAATTTTGAACTGTCAGCCAGCTGTGGTGCTAGGCTGAGGCTTGCTCAGCTTCATGCTTATCTGGCAGTCATTCTGCCAAGGAAACCTTTGACTTTATATGGGAACCTTAGAAAGCTCTGCCTCCCTCTCAACTTCCATCCCTGGTGTCCTCGCTTCCATCTGTATCGGGGGCAAAATCACCGATTCTGTACCCATAAGAGTGATGGGGCTCAAGAACCACTTCTTAGGTATTCCTGTGCTCCCAAGGTCTGTGTGTTGCTCCAAAAGCATGGAGCCCGAATAGCTCTGGTCAGGGTTCCTGAGCCGAAGGGTCAGGATTCTGTACCTCCCCCTACTTTTTTAAAGTTTACATTATAATTTAACTGTGGACCTTATCCTGCAAAGTACTCTTTCCTCATTTCCCAAAGATTTTACTCTAGGCCCTCTGTTAAGTCAATGTTAGCTTGATCTACAGTTTTCAGAATCTTTGTATCCTTCACCCAAGAAATTTGACAAATCTTTGTCTCTTGGATCAGGTAAGCATATTTTCATTGTTTTCTCTGTTACAGAGGCTGCATTCACTTGAATCTGGGACACCTCATGTCCTGATCTGAGCTATTACCTACATCCAGTGGTGGGTTTGCAACAGTCGTCTACTCTAGGATGCATGGCTTGGGAGAATATCTGCCTTCTTGGGTAGGTATCTTTTATTTAATTGTTTGAAGTCTCAGTAAGGTTATAAGCTGATAGTGGCATAATTTGGAACAATTAAAGATGAGCTCCCTGCTTCCTTTCTTAGGCAGAGGCCCTCGGGAATCTAATTGCTGGTCACTGTTCTCTGTGTTCACCCCAGATGGCCAATTGATCTAATTTGATGTTTGGGACAGCAGTGGCTTTTTGTAGTCTGACAGTTATTAATATCTTGCAGCAATGTGATTACCGATCCTTTCTGGATTGCATTACAGTACCAGGTGAAAAAAGATGGATCGCTCTATATCCCAGTCCAAGCAGAAGGCTCTTTGTTTGGTAGAGAGGAGGGAAAGAAGGGGAGTAGTGCTGCAACATGTTACCTAAACATTTTCTCTTTCTGAAAAATGATCTTAGATATTTTCCTTCTATAAACTTTTGCATTAAACCTGCTACTATGAATTCTGGTTTTCTGATTTGTATAAATCTTACCTTAGCTATATATGTTTGCTGAAGGAATATTTATAAAAAATCACAATATGGCTATAATGGTAAACAATTCTGACACGGCTTTCCTATGGCATATTCAGATTAGGTATAATCTTTTTTTAAAAGGTTTTTCATCTAGGTAACATAACAGAAAAGAGAATCAGGTATGAGAGTATTTTATAACTAATTTCAGATAATATTCCCATTTGTAAATCTTTGCTTTCTTTGCTACAAACTATTTATCTGCCAGAGAACAAATCCCTTTACTCAAAAAATTCCACTACAGGTAAATTATGTATCTTTTTATCAATGTTTTAAGTATGTCAACTGCATTGGACAGAACTCAAATCTTCTCTGAAACTGATTAAAGTTTAATTGTGGAGGAAAGAATAGAATTAATAAATGCCCAACTGTGTTTCTTGATCTCTTTTCTGGTTTTTACTTGGTAGAAGATAAAAGAAGCAATCACTCTTTAACTATGTAATTAATTTAATATCTGAATAACTTAGCATTCATGAATGTATCTCTGTTTTATCTCATCATTTTTATATCTTTGTTTATGTCATAAAATTTGCAGAGCTGTAACTGCGAGGGTAAGAAATCATTTAAGTACTGCTGTTGAAGCAGATACACCTTAATTTGTATGCTGGACTTTGCATGCGTGGACAAAAGCATTTTGATTTCTAAAGAAAATATCAGTGGGTAATGATATTGGATTGGTTTGATTTACTCTAGTGATGATGTCTTCATTAGTTGCAACAAATGATTAATCTTTCTTTACCACAGCCACTGCTGCGCTTTCTCAGCCAGCCATTTTAATGTTCAGGTTGACAACCAGTCAGAAAGAATCTATTACAGATGATCAAAGCTCATGCTAGATAGTTTTTTGCTTTAAAATGACAAGCAGAACATTTTTGAAGTCTAGAGAAGGTTATTTGTGCTTTAATCTGTATGTTTTGATGCTCTGCACATAGCATTCTGTTTGTTGACTTATATCTTGTTCTTTTATGTGTTAGTGAATTTTACCTGTTTAACCACTTTGTAAAGGTATGTAGAAGTGCTGGATGAAACTGACTATTACAAAACAGGAGGGGGTCTCTTCACCAATACACACTGCCTTCCAGGTGTGGGGTAGGGGAGCAGAGGAAGTAGCCCAAATCCCACTGAACTGAACACATAAATGGTGCCAAAAGTCTCCTGAGCCCCTAATGTATTCAGCAGCAAGTCACACTGGACCTGTGCCAATCAGCTGAGTTTCAGAGACTGTGACAGCAGGAAACAAATCAGAAAACTTCTTAAACAATTGTTTTTTAAAGGTGTTTGATCTACTGTTCACACACTTGCACATGTTGCAGGGTGAGGAATTTAAAACAGGGAGCTTCTCCAAGATTTGAGTGCAGGCTATTAACAAAGAGAATTGGGTTTTTGTACGTGAATTGGTGTTTCCCTTGCCCCCATTTGAGGGTCTGAACACTAAACTTTAATTTTTTTTAAATTTTGCCTCTTCCACGGACTTTTCTCCTAGATACTTCAATATTACATCTAATCATAACTCATCTGTGCTACTTTGATACTGCCTGAAGTTCTGAGGGGATGCACCTTTGTGGCATAGTATTCCCATCTCATCTTGGAAAAAAGACAAGACATTTTGCTTTGCTTTGTCTGTGTTGTAAAATGTAATTCCGACTGCAGAGCTTGCGAGACTCCCTTCACAACAAATGGATTCTGTTTAGGATATTACGTTTCAGTGAAACACTTTGAGAGAATTTACTCCATTTTATATACCCTACATTTAAAGAGCATTATAATTGTCGTAAACACAGTTCGTAATGCTAAATTCACACAGCTCAAGAAACCTGAAATAAAAATGGAATAAACAGCAAACATGATGTTCCCCTGGTAGTGTAGGAACCATGGGAACTCCCCAACATTGTAGATCTTGCCAAATTTCTCCAGCACAATGAAGTGGGCAGCAGTGGACTAGATAAACATGAAAGCCCAGATTCTCAAATGTATGAAGCATCTAGCTCCCATTGTTTCAGTAGAAGTTAGGAACTTAAATACCTTTTGGGGTTCTGTGCCGAAGAGTCCATACTCCTTGGGTGGTGCAGAACTAGGCATGGCACCAGTTCCACATATGCCAGGGTGTTCAGGGGTCTCACTCCTTCTAGTCTAGGAGCTAGAGTAGCAACTGTGGAGGAGCTTTAGGGTATCCCCATGCCCTCCTCTGTTGGGATGAATGCTATCCACCTTCCAGTGTAATCCAACAGAGCTTCTCTAAGAAATGTTTGTTTGTTGTGGCTTTTTCCCAGATGAGAGGGAGGGCAAATGTCAGCTTCACCTTAACTGCACTATTACAGTAATCTTTAAAGGTGTTCATGCTATTAATAGGTTTTCTTGCAAAGGATGATAAAAGATTATCTCCCTGTTGCCTGGAAAATCCACTATTAGGTATTTATATCAAGCCCTTGTGAATTCCCATCAAAGGGAAACTTGGACCTTTCATTTGGAAGTTGCAAACTCAATGCTTCCCTCTTTTGTGTCAAAAAATGCTTATAAAATGCATTTCCTTTTCTTCCCCCTTTTGAAACTGTTATGGGGAAAATCTTCTTAAAATCCACCTCTTGAAGCTTGGAGACTCCAATAAATTTAAATTGGGAGAAATATAGAAAGTTGAAAATATACAATTAAAGAAACAATGAAGGCAGATGTGTTATCATTTCAGTCTGACTTAGAATTTTCTCTCTGCCTGGGCTCTTCTGAGCCAAAGGGGAAAACATAACAAAGTAAAAGTTAGTCAAGCTTGCTGATCTAGGCTTTCACTTTACTTTGTAAAAACAAACCTACTTATGCTAAAATTCTGCCCAGCTGTTCTCAGTTCAGATAGTCTGCTCTTTCTAGACCCCTCAAATAGCAGATGGACTGTCAATTTGAGCACATAGACAGAACTGAATGTAGGTGATAGTGTCTCATGGGTTGATTTGAAAGTAGAATTTTATCCTACAAGTAGAATTTTGTAACCCCACCCATACCCTTTCCTCTCTGGCACAGTCAAGTCTGTGAGAGCTCATTACCCAAAAAGATTCATACCCAAAATGAGGTTACAAGACACTGACCTTCTGAACTCTTAATGGACTGTTCAACAACACTTGGCTGCCATTATTGCAACAGCTTGATGCTACAATTCATCATTATCACTTCTGGCCATTTAAGAGGGCCCTAAACTCAGCAGAAACATTCCCTAGGAAATTCCATCTTGTATAAGAGGATTCCTTGATCTGAGTAGGGCCAGTGGAATGTCTATACATCACCTTTCCCATTGCAGCCTCAGTGTAGGAGGCATTCAAGAAGAAGTGATGTGACCAACAGACCTGGTCAGAAAATGGGATAATTTTTTCTGCAGAAAATGTCAGTAAAATTGAAAAATATTATTAAAATGTTTCATAAAAAATCAACCCCCCAAATATTTTGATTCAGAAATATTGCCATAATGCAGGGGCGGGCAAACTTTTTGGCCTGAGGGCCACATTGGGTTTCAGAAATTGTATGGAGGGCTGGTTATGGGAGGCTGTGCCTCCCCAAACAGGCAGGTGTGGTCCGGCCCCGCCCCCTATCTGACCCCCTCCCTCCCTTCTCGCCCCCTGATGCCCCCCCCGGGACTCCTGCCCCATCCACCCCTCCCTGTTCCCTGACCGCCCCCAGACCCTGACTGCCCCCTGCCTGTATTCAACTCCCCTGTTCCCCGCTCTCTGACCCAACCCCTATCCACATCCCCCACCCCTGACCGCCATCTCGAACTCCCCTGCCCTCTATCCAACCCCCCTGCTCCCTGCCCCCTTACCGCGCTGCCTGGAGCACCGGTGGCTGGCGGCGCTACAGCTGCGCTGCCCAGAGCACCAGGACAGGCAGACATGCCACCCGGCTGGAGCCAGCCACACCACCATGCAGAACAGAGCACCGGGTCAGGCCGCGGCTCTGCAGCTGCACTGCCTGGCAAAAGCTCGCAGCCCCGCCGCCCAGAACATTGCACCAGTGGCGCAGTGAGCTGAGGCTGCAGGGAGGGGGAACAGCAGGGGAGGGGCTGGGGGCTAGCCTCCTGGGCTAGGAGCTCAGGGCCGGGCAGGAGGGTCCTGTGGGCCGGATGTGGCCTGTGGGCCGTATTTTGCCTACCTGTGCCATAGTGTCTCATGGGAGTTGTAGTTCAGTTCCCATTCTCCTGTATAAACCAGGCCCTTCATCAGATTACACCTTTCTTGATGTGCCACAATCTCCCTTCATGGTGAAGCGAGACAGTTGCATTCTGGGAGTCCCTGGCTGAGGTGTACCATAGAGGAGAAAGTGGACATGAGTAAACTGAACTACAGTTTCCATAAGGCACCATGGCAGGATATATCAATCAAAGTCTTTGGTTTTCCAGGCATTTGGGTTTTCATCAAAAAAAGAAAATTTTCTGAGAATAGCAGACGGTTTTCACAGAAATAATTCATTTAGTCAAAACAATTTCCCATCAAAAGTTTCAACAGAAATGTTGTGACCAGATCTAGTGGCCAGGTTATGTTATCTGGCTATTCTCAGATATGGAAAGACCCCCACCCTTAAGCAGTTGTTGCAGCCCCATTTAAATCCTTAGCTTAGGCCAATGCCCAGGCCCAGAATATGGGAGGTGAACTTAACAGAATATAACTAGAATAGAGAGAGTAGCCCACTGTTTCTATTGTAAAATTGCACAATTTTAGTCTATGGTTATCTGTAAATTGAAACACTCATTCTTTCAAAATGCTGGAAGAAAATGCATTTTAGAGCATTTCACCTGGAAATAATACAGGAAGCTATATTATACTTATCTGCAGTCAAAATGGGTCAATGCAACTACACAGTAAAATAGATGAAATTGTGCTAACATGCTTCCTCTCTTGGAAAGAGAGCGCTTCCTTGTATTACTTACTGAAAAGGAGTGGGGCTAATGGAGCTGCTCTCCACAAGGAAAAGCTCAGGAGGCTTTTCACTGCAAATCCATAGTTGTGTCTACAGAGGTGAACATTCAATGAGTCACTTCTAGGCAACTCCTAAAGTGAAATTTAAATCCTAAGAGGAACAGCCACTCATCTTATACATTTCCTGAAAGAGGGCATTCATAACAAGTACTTCCAAAGGGGAAGGTAATATATTTTATTGGACCAACTTCTGTTGGTAAAAGAAACACAGGTTTGAGCTCTTCTTCAGGTCTGAGAAGGGTACTCAGAATGTCTTTTTCACCAACAGAAGTCTGTCCAATATAAGATATTACCTCACCCACCTTGTGTCTTTCGTATCCTGGGACCAACAGGGCTACAACACAGGAAAGTGCTTCTAAAGACAGCCTACTTGGAAAATCTCATGGAAGAAATCAAATAAGAACTTGTAAAAAAAAATCACTCTAACTTATTACACTGACAATGGTCAATACCCTACGTTGGAATTTAACCTTTGGTGCTATAAAATCAAAAATTTTACATGTATTATGTTCAGGGCTGATACTATTGCCTATTTTTAAGGATGTGTGACACTTCCCATTATAAGACTCCATTTTCATTGCATATAACTTTGCCAAACGTAAACCATTTGAGCTAAAATTTTCCATGCCACATGTCTACCTCAGGCTAATCTTCTTGGAGAACTTCAGCCTAAATGGTTCAGCCATTTCCATGAACAAGGCTAAAGAAAAATGTTGTTTTGCCTATGCTTAGAAAAAGGTCTGGTGCGATGCCCCCCAACCCCTTATGCTTTGGAGTAGAGACTTGAAATTTGACATTTGACTTGAAATGTGAAATTTCTTCACATTTATTTTATATAGAGTATATGTTTTGCACACTCTCTCTAAAACTGGAAAGTCAAGCATATGGAATGTTGGAAAAGCGAAAATTAAGGTTATCTGTGCAACCTTAATTCAGCCCTCTTGTGCATGTGCATTATGCTGTAGTCTTTAATTACATGATAGGAAAAAATAGTATGCAAACAGCCCCTACCTTGTTCAGTGCACAAAATGGATAGTGCTCACTGAATGAGCAGTTATTCAATAAGAACATAAGAATGACCATACCTGGTCAGACCAATGGTCCATCTAGCCCAGTATTCTGTCTTCATACATACAGTGGCAGGTGCCAGATGCTTCAGAGGGAACGAATAGAACAGAGCAATTATTCAGTGATCCATCCCCTGTCATGTAGTCCCAGCTTCTGGCAGTCTGAGACTTAGGGACACCCAGAGCATGGGGTTGTAGCCCTGACTTTCTTCTTGGCTAATAGCCATTGATGGTTTTATCCTCCATTAATTTATCTAATTCTTTTTTTTTATCCCAGTTATACTTTTGACTTGCACAACATCCCTTGGCAACAAGTTCCATAGATTGACCGTGTGTTATGTAAAGTACTTCCTTTTGTTTGTTTTAAATCCATTATTTTCATCATGTGACCCTGGTTCTTTTGTTATGTGAAGGGGTAAATAAGACTTCTTAATTACGGTGACCAACTAGCAAGGATGAAACATTGGGACAGGAGGTGGGGGGTAACAGGCACCTGTATAAGACAAAGCCCCAAATATCAGGACAGTCCCTATGAAATCGGGACATCTGGTCACCCTATTCCTAATTCACGCTCTCTACACAATTCATAATTTTATATATCTCTATCATATCTCCCCCCCACCCCCAACATCACTTTTCCAAACTGACCAGTCCCAGTCTTTTTAATCTCTCCTTACGTGGAAGCTGTTCCATCCCCCTAATAATTTTTGTTGTCCTTCTCTGTACTTTTTCCAATTCTAATTGTAAGAAGAGTCAGAATGAGCTCTACCCTGACATCTGGCGGTGAGCTGTGGAAAAGGACTTCAGGGGCTGATCTCCTTTGCATGGGCACACCCACTCTGCCTAACATGATGGACTGCCTGCCCAAATGGTCACTTTGGCTGCTGTGGGGTCCCCTCTTTGTTATTGGGGCAGGAGAAAGAAAGGTTGTTAACCTGGTTATGTGAATCAAGGACAGTAGAACTGTGCTTGGCATTTTATGATGGAGGGACTCACCCTCAACTAAGCAGCACTCGCTAGGCAAGGGACATGGGTTCCAAAACCCAGTGAATTGAGAGAGGCTGGGGACAGGTATGTGTACCTGGTAGTGTAGGCCCCTAATGCTACTTTGACCCCTCCTCTCTCCACCATGTAATAACAGAGCTAATTTTGACTCAATTAGGGGTCTTGTTATGTGCTGCAGAGCTGAAATCACCGATACCTAGGTCTAAGCATTAGCTGTACTTTGGACTAGTGGTGCACCAGCACTGAGGCGCCTTTACTACCAGCTGACATCACTAAAGAGCTGAAGTTACGAAGAGCTGAGAGCTGTGTTAAGTAGGGGGTGGGGCCTGAAGACAAGTTGGTGAGCAGCTAGCAGGATGGCTAGCGGAGAGGCGCAGAGAGATGAGCAGATAGCAGGGCAGCTGGTGGAGAGGCGCGGAGAGCGGAGCGGTTGGTGGAGAGGAGCGGCCAGCAGGACGGCTGGTGGAGAGGCACAGCTGGCGGTGAAGACTACAACAGAACCCCATGGAGAGGCATGGCACTCGGCCATTGACCCGAGCAGCGGAGCATGTAAGATACCTCCTATACATCCCTCCACTTCAACCCAGGCTGGGAGGTAAACTCTACAGATGAATTTCTGAACCCTGGGGGCTGCACTGACCGAGGTCAGAAACTGTGGGTGGGGTGACTTTTGGGTTGCTGGATTTAAGACCCTGAGGGGAAAAGGACACCTCCAAACTTACTTGGGGTTGGGTCTTTTGCTCATGGTTTGTGTCATGAATCCTGTTTGTGGTGTTTCCCCGACATAATGCTGCATTGTTTCCCTCCTTTATTAAAAGGCTTTTGATACACTCAGACTCTGTGCTTGCACGAGGGCAAGTATTACCTCTTAGAGGCGCCCAGGGGGGTGGTATATAATTGTCCCAGGTCACTGGGTGGGGGCTCGAGCTGGTTTTGCATTGTGTTATTGAAATGGAACCTCTAGATACTGAACCCGGCCCTTGTTGCTGCCAACTCTGATGGGCAGAAGGGTTACATAATATATCTTTTTTTGAAGGCGACCAAAACTACACAGTATTCTAGGTATGGGAGTACCACGTATTTGTATAGTGGCATTATAAAATTTTCTGTCTTATCTATCCTTTTCCTAAAGGTTCCTAACATTGTTAGCTTTTCTGACCGCTGCTGCACATTGAGTGGATGTTTTCAGAGAATCCACAATGACTCCAAGCTCTCTTTCTTGAGTGGTAACTGCTCATTTTGTTTTATTCTCATTGAGCAATGTGTGACCCTCCCCATGCTTTATTTACTGCATGTTATTAAAATCCTGCTCCAAAGACAGAATTATTAATTTCCTCATAGGCTTTTTTGCAATGCTCATCACTACAGTATCTGAGTGCTTCACAAATATTAATGAATTTATTTTCACAACATGCTTATGAGATGAGTGGGTATTCATTTTTTTATAAACAGGGAACTGAATTAGAGAGATTAAGGTCAAAAGTAGCATTATATTGCTCTCTATAAATTCAAAACACTGCTCCCATTTACTTCAATTGCAGCTGTCAGTGCTCAGCACTTCTGAAAATGAGACCCCAGGTATCAAGTCAGGCACCCAGAAAATGAGGAACATGCAATTAGTGATCACCTATGAAAAGTTTGGTTTAAGTGACTTGAGTAACATTACATGGGAAAACTCTGTGGCAGAAGCAGGAGTAGAATCCAGTTTTCAAGGGCAGCATTCAATTAACTTAACTCTGACACCATCCTTTCTCTTTCTGCAGTGCCCTGCCTCATTCACTACACACCTTCCAGCTTCTGCAACAAATGAGGCAGGGGTCCTATTGACAAAAGTCTCCTTCAATCCACACCCTGATTCATCCCAGACTAGATGACCCTTGCAGTCCCTTCTAACCCTATGATTCTGTAATTCATCCTGTGCACTGAATAAGGCAGGGGTCCTGTAAAAAAATAGATATGATCATGGAATTAAAACAGCAGCACAATATATATACACAAGTCTGTTTAATACTGACATTTTCTAACTTTTGAGTGCTTGACTTCACAAACTTAATGTTCTTTTAAAGTAGTATTTTTTGTGTGTAATATTGTCAAATCTCTTTAAATTCAGATTTCAGAGTAACAGCCGTGTTAGTCTGTATTTGCAAAAAGAAAAGGAGTACTTGTGGCACCTTAGAGACTAACCAATTTATTTGAGCATAAGCTTTCGTGAGCTACAGCTCACTTCGTCGGATGCGTACTGTGGAAAGTACAGAAGACGTTTTTATACACACAAACCATGAAAAAATGGGTGATTATTCTTGTTAAACCCTGGATTTGTGCTGGAAATGGCCCACCTTGATGATCATACATATTGTAAGGAGAGTCATCACTTTAGATAAGCTATTACCTACTGGAGAGTGGGTTTGTGTGTGTGTTGGGGGGGGGGGGGTGGGGAGAAAACCTGGATTTGTGCTGGAAATGGCCCACCTTGATTATCATACACATTGTAAGGAGCGTGATCACTTTACATAAGCTATTACCAGCAGGAGAGTGGGGTGGGGGGACAGAAAACCTTTTGTAGTGATAATCTCCCATTTTTTCATGGTTTGTGTGTATAAAAACATCTTCTGTACTTTCCACAGTTTGCATCTGATGAAGTGAGCTGTAGCTCACGAAAGCTTATGCTCCAATAAATTGGTTAGTCTCTAAGGTGCCACAAGTACTCCTTTTCTTTTTTAAATTCAGAGTGCATTTGACCTACTCACATCTATTTATTGATGTGTAAGGAAGTCAAGTTGGTGCTGTTTACATGCCAAGGAGGCATAAGTTAAAGTACTGTCAGGTACATGTTTTTATGACTTGTCGTTGATTGTGTTTCTTGCTACTCTTCTCTTTTTTGGCCTCTTGGCATATGTATTACACTATCTCAGACTTCTTTGGACTCAGCAGGCCAAATTCAGATGTGATATGTAAGCTAGTTGTAATTATGTGCTTGTTAGTGCTTTCCCTTTTCTCTGGTTTGTGGAATGCTCTACCTCAAAAATAACAGCATTTCAATTCTATTGTATGTAAATTCTGAAGTTTATAAACAGCTTTGTGTCTTTTACTATTATTATTATTTGTATTGAAGTAGCACCTGGAAGCCCTGGTCATGGACCAGGACTCCATTTTTCTTAGCAGTATACAAACACAGAATGAACATGCTTATAATCTAAGTTTTCCTTTAGAGCAAAAAACACTGTATAAATATGAAAATTACTCTTATTTTCATCAAGGTCCAAACTTTAACGTAACCCTACTTATTGGTCAATATGAGAAGGGTTTCCCCCCTCCCAGACAGAAAAATAGAGTTTCAAAAAGCTTTTCTTTTCAATGATTTTTGACAGGTAAATTGAACAAGTTGAAATATTAGTCCTTTTCATCAAACATCTCTCTTGATCAGGATTGTATAGACAGATAAGAACTACATGCTTGATCCTTAATTGTACAGTGCTGTTAGGATTTAAGAGGTAAAAATTGGAGCAAGCTAGCTTGTCATGTGATCCTACCCCTATTCCTTCATGCCTTGGGGAAGTGTCAATAGGCATGTTAGATAATTTGCCTAATGTTAGGCCTAAATTCTGCAACTGCACCATGCATAGAAAGCTCATTGGAATTCCATGTGTAGATTTGTTCCAAAATGAGACCCTTATTAATTAATTTATTGTCATCTCCAGTTTTGTTAAGACACTGGGTGAGCTTCACTAAAGAGATGATTGTGTAGATATATTTTTGATATTTAACTAGTTTTGATATTGTCTGGCGATAGACACATCAGGGTGTTTTTGCTCATGTTTGTAGGTGGGAATAGAATTCAGAGGGCAGAGCCTTTAGTACTGGCAGGTGCTGCTTGCTTATGTACACATTTAAACAAACACACAACCTATTTTGAGTGATATTTTGGCTTCCTTTGCACTGGTGAGAATCTGAAGCAACTGTAATGACTAGAGCTGGTCAAAAATTTTGTTTAAATGAAACATTTCAATAAGGTCAAATCAAAATATTTCAGTATTCTATTTCACGAAAAATTCTGAGATTTCTTTACTTTTTGTCCTCATTTGGGTTGAAAGCAAATTTCAAGGCTCAGCATTTCCCATGGGATGGAAATTTTGTTTTTCAACCAGCTTTTGTAATGACTAATTATTGGTATCATTATGCAAAAATCACCTTTTGGGGACAAGGGTGGTCAAAATATTTTTAAACAACAACAATTTTTGACAGAAAATTGGGTTTTTCATAAAATGAAATTTCATGAAAAGTGTCTGCTTTTCTGTGGAAGCTTATTTATTTAGTCAAAAATTCAAATGTCTGACAACTGAATTATTTTGGCCAAAAACTGGCATTTTCGTATTTGAATTGAAATTTTCAAAATTGAAATTTTCCATGAAAAATTTTAAACAAAAGCAATTTTGTTTTTGTCACAATCTTCTGCTGAAAATATGCTACCCCCTTTTTTCATTCAAGCTCTATTTTGGAGTAGTCTTCCCTCCCCCGGCCCTGATCCTCTTCTATCCCCCAGAGGATTTTTTTCAGGAAGATTAAGGGGCTGAATTTAGATTTAGGAGACCTGAGTTTGGTTTTTGATTCTTCCACAAACTTCCAGTGTAACCTGACTTCCCATGTAACCTGTGCCTCAGTGTCTCCTCTATAAAACAGGGATAAAGCTACTTTCCTACTTCCAGCAATGTTGTGAGCATAAATTCATTAATTTTTGAGACGCTTCCAGATACTGCCGTAATGGGGGATATACAAATACCTAAAGAGAGAGAGAAGAGTAAATCCATGTTGTGTTTTACAGAAGTACTTGCTGTAAAAGATAATGAAGTCCATTGATTCCTGAGAGATCACCTCAAGACAAAGCAAGGCGCTTGCCTGGCTTCTATAGATTTTTACATAGCCGAGATCAGTAGCAACCATTGCCGAGTTTATTATTTCTGATTGCATAATTATCTACACTTTGTATTTTCTCAGTGCTCATGTAAGTCTCCAGTAAACAGCATGTAGTTGCCACAGCAACTGTAGAACTTTAAAGCACAGATTCTTACTGTGTTTTTGCTGCACACAAGGCAACTGAATAACCTGACCAAAAAAGTGATGTTTTTATATACAGTTAAGATTATTGTCTTGTGGTAGTACGTAGCAAACCCCAATGATGGACCGGAACCCCATTGTATTAGGTCCTGTTCAAAAAAGAGAAAAAAAAATGGTCTTTGCCCTGAGGAGTTTATAGTCTACGTGAAGCTCACAAACAACTAATATGTCTCATTTAATTTAATCAATGTGTTTTACACATTTATATACATTGAAAAAAGAGAGTGAAGATAGTATAGCAGAGCCTTTCAACAATTTGATATTCATAGATCTCCAAAGGACAGACTCTGCCTCCCTTTTCCCCAGCTTCAGTAGTAATACCTCAAGGCATAAGTATCTCTTTGATATTCATGGAGAAATTCACAGAGTCAGTTGCTATTTTTCATAAGTACAGGTGGCAGAGTTAAAGAAGAATGAGATGTACAGTCTTAAGGGGTATGTGTAATTTAAGCTTCAGAACAGAGCAAAGATAGTAATTCTTTATGATAATTCTTGCACTGCTCTGACAAATCTCCCACTGAAATCAGTGAGAATCCAAAAGGTGAACTTGGAAAGAATAAATACAATAAAGATTAAGAGGATCCAGTGATTGTGTTAACTCAATGGTGTATGTAAGGAAGAAAAAAACATTTCATTTTCTGTTTGTGCATAGTTTTTTTAAGGATGTATGCCTTCACAAAGTATTATCTTACACCTAAATAAGAAAAAAGAATCACTGAAATGTCAAGGCTTGTTGTTTTTTAATGTTTGTCATAGCTTCAGGCATCCAAACTTTAACATTGTCTTGCCAAATATATATGTTTGATATGCCATTTGGCAAGTTTTATATTGAAAGATTGCCATTTGCTATTAGTTTTGCATGTGAAATATTGTTGAGAACTATGGAATATTTATTGGAAGTCTTAAAAGTTATAACATTCCATGTTTAATTTGATCACAGTATTATTTTGTTCACAGTAAGCAAGAATGTGTTGCTAGGATCCTAGAAGATAAATTTTCTGCTTTTGGTGTTTATCCAGACAGATGTACGTTACAGGATGCAGAAAATATGTCAGAGCTAATAACAAAAGGGAAAAGTGTAACAGAGAGTAAATATCACTAATTATTTGCGTAAATTTATACCAAACTTGGCAGCAACAACTAACAAGCTCAAGACGCTTTCGCAAACTAAAGTTAGTGGTGGGAAGAAGAAGTATAAACGGATACTGTTATCATCTATTTTAATCCCTAAACTAGTGTTGATGATCTCTGATTCAAACAAAAGAATGAGCATTGCTGCTAATACTTCTGAGGATAGCCTTGATTAAAAAGTTTAAAAAAATGAGATTCTTGGCTTCCTCTGGCATATGCCCCAAGATCAATGATTGAGACTGTGTTTATGTGATCAAGATCAAAAAAGAATGTTTAGGTTTGCATTTCATTGGAATTGTCTCAGACTCATCTCCGAGATGCTTTGATACCATGGGTCAAATTTAGTAAATTGAGTGACTCCAGGAATGAATTTGGCCTCGTGTCAATTCAGCTTGGTGCCTGAGGCAGAAAACTGAGGTAGAAACTAAAGCTGCAGAATTGCTTGCTAAATCCAAACTATTCAACTTGTTTGAACACACCTGAGGGCAGAATTTGAAGACAAAAGGGTTGCACAGGTGTCACTGAGGACCTAATTTTGCCGTAATGTGCCCTCCTTCCTGTTGTGAATAAAATAACAGTGGACCAGAGAGATGATTTTAAGATTGGAGTCTAAATTAACTTTAAACTATGGTTTAGAATTTGGGGTTTTGGCTGAACCAGGTCTGGAGTTTGGCAGGAATCTGTCAAGATAATCTTTGAAACATAAACTTCTTACAATATATCTATTTTTATCACAAGATTTCAATTACTTGGGGCTGTATCTGGATTCGATTTGGAAAATAGATCCATTCTGATCCAGAACCCAGCTATCTGATTGAAAAAGCACCACCCACCCTTGAAATTTAGGATGCTGTTGAATTGGAGATCCAGTTCAGGAGATCTAGTTCAGTCACAAAAATAAAATTAAAACACAGCGTTTCTTGTGCTCTTGCTTACATGTAGTTGCCCTGAGTGACTGGTGTTCATTGAAGTGATCCTTTCCCTTCTCATTGCAGTCTGCCATGCAATTCAAGTCTGAGAACCATCTGGGTTAACATACATAGTCTGTAAGGAGAGGTTTTTTTATGTGATCCAGGACATTTGCTTACGTTTCCAAGATTAGAAGCATATGGGTTATGATGTCTTCTTCACTTCTCTACCCTCCTCTCACTAAAACACAATCCTAAAATTTCTGTGCATCTTCTCTATTGGAAAACCTACCTTTATCTCTCAGAAGTGGAGTTTCTTAACTTTTGAGTTTCAGCACTACTCTGAGCTTTAGGTTGTTCTGCATATGGCAGTAATGATTATGCCAATGATGTCATTGCTATCTCTCTTCTCATTGCAAAGGTCTTGAGTGTAAACTCCCATAAGCAAACAGCTGTTAGTGTTGCATCAGAAAGGAAATGATCTATGGGTCTTCAGTGGATTTTATTATGATCTTTGGATCATCTTAAGAATTTCCTGTCTCATCTTCCAAAGCAAATGTCTCATGTTTGTATGATAATAGGGCTCACATGAACAAACAGGAACTGACGAGATTTAAAGAGAACTTGATCTGGTCAGAATTTTCATTATATGCAGTCTTGATTGAGTAATTTTTCATGGGTAGTGTTGCACAAACTTTAAATTAAAGCCAATTAAAAAGGTTCAGATTGATCCTTAATTTTTACTATGTATGTATCATATTCTGGGTTCTATTCCCGACTCTGCCACTGGTCTGTAGGGTGAATTTCGGGCAAGTCACAGCAGTGCTACGTGCCTCAGTTTCTCCATCTGTAAAATGAGGATGTTGATACCTCCTTTCTAAAGTGCTATATATGAGTAGGATATTCATATTATATTTTCTAACATGTATTCTAATATATGACTGTGTATATACAAAGATTGAAAATGTACAAAATATATTGCAAAACATCATGAGCAAAATTCATCTGTAATAAAACTACATTGACACAAATGAAGTTACACCAGAAATGTTTTTTACACACACACACACACACACACACACACACACACACTTAAATTTGTTAATTTGACTTTAGCATGTATGATAAGTTTGGGTTAAAGCTCTATTTTTCCTTTTAATTATATAAATGCAAATATATACTTTGGTTTATTTATTCTGGATAATATTATATCATGCTCCAGTGTGCATATGGCTACTCTATTACGACACTGAAACATGGAATGTTTTTAAACTGTCTTGATTCAGAAGAAGAAAATATTCAGTGATTGGAGTTTATTGTATGAAAGCCTTTAAAGAAGGTTTCAAACCTCTGATATTTTATGACATGATTAAAATTGTCTCCTCTAAACAGCAAATTGACATTTGTCCACATCATAAAATCAATACACATTTCATCATATTTTGTATTACATGGCCACTAGGGCCTCAAATTAGAATGACATGGGTTCAGGATTGTGGAATAAAGAATTGGTAAGATAAAGTATATGAGGAACTTGGCAGATTGCCTATCTATATTATATTATGCTCTCCCTAGTACAGATTTTTATTCATGTTCATAAATACTAGAAATCACCAGGTTAACTCTAAAAAAAAAAAAGGTAAAGTTACGTGCATCCATTTTTTATTATCTATAGTAGAACAATTTCTCTATCAGCCAGTGAAAAGGAATTTAAGTAACAACCCAAAATCTTGGAAGGAGAATGGAAACATGTCAAACTCTTTGCAATGCCATGATGCCAAAATGCACACTTCAATCTGAAAAGCGCAGCAGGTTAATTTCAGAAATACATTTTTATTCTTGTGGCAACTAGCCTTTAAATCTACATCAGGCACATACAGAAATCAGGTCGGTGTTAAAATGTAGATCACTGCAGCTGAACAGCTTTGATGCTGCCTCGAAAGGAGAAAAAGAACCGAGTGAAAGCTGATGATCTAATGCAGCTCGTAACTTTAACAGGCGGCATAGCAACTAATGAAATGCTAAAGAAAAATCCTCTTGATGACTTCATAGAACTGGAAATGTATGTAGTTTGCAACACAGATATTACGCCCAGCTTGCAGGATTGCAGAATTTTTCAATTCAGTGTTTCTACAGGTTTAAAAAACATACTTTCTGAAAAATGTAAATTGGAATAATTTGCCATCAGTTCCTAATATAATGACTGATTTCCCACTCTGCAGTCAACAAGCTGCAGGCAACGGGCTTGAATTGAGTCCAGGTGGAAGTAGGCCAGACACATTAAATTTAAGACTTCTATTTAATAACTCCCTACAGAAATTGTGCAAATAACATAGCTGAAGTGCCTTCTACATACTGTGTAACCCAACTCTTTTGGCATTCTGATTAATTCCTTGTCCTTTTCTGCTGTATGCACAGTTAAGAAGTATACTAAATAGGAAGAAAAACCCATAATCGGATCTGTCAAGCATTAAATGCAAAATGTTCTTGTATTCATTTGAAATTTAGATATAAATATGAAAAAAGACTCAAGTTCTTGTATTGAAGGGTAAGTAGGCAGGCTTTTCAACTTAATTGCCATTTTTCCTATTGTCTGGTTAGTGCTACGAGTGATGCAAACATATGCTACTAATCCAGCCCCCACAGCTGAAGAACACCTCTTGATTTATTCTGAGTTCTAGTGAAGTTTATATGTATTTCTAAATTTCCTTCCTAAATCTTTTGTGTTTATTCTGAATACCATGCTGTGATAGAGGGCTGATTTTTGAGGGTAAATAATGAGATGAATTTCATCCAATTGTTTTATGTCACTTGTATTAGTTTTTACAGAGATGGAGGCGTTGATGTTGTCAAGCTTCCAATGAAAAATGTAATGCCAAGATTGACGTGTTGAATTCTGTACATGCCAGCCAAAACCTCAGCTTGCCAGATGGAACTAATGTGTTTAAATAGATCATTTCATTTCAAATGGAAACATTTTAATGACCATTTCTGTACTGTCTTCTTGTTAGATTTTTATTAAAAATTTGCATTTGAATGGGCAAGAGAGGGTTGAACATTTTGCTAATGAACTTTAACATTACAATTTGGAAGCCATATATTTAACACACACTCACTCACTCACTCACTAGCAAGTTATTGGTGTAGAGTACCTGGAAAACTCACATATGGACTTATGGGTTCTGTAAAAGAAGAAAAGGCCCTGGAGCTAGGGTCAATTGAGATTTAAAATATAATCTAGTGATGGGCCAATTCCAAAACCCTGAATCTTCACATCCTCCAGACTTTGGGCCTTGAAGTGAATGAAGCTATTCTAATTGATACAAGCTGAGAATCTGGCCCTTTGTGTGTCTGACCTATCTCTAATACAAATCAGAATATGTCTGAAAGGAGGGGGAGATGCACTTGGATTCATTGCTTACTAAACAGAAAATAATTTATTTCACATTTCAAAATAACACTGGCAGAGAAGTGGTGGCATGGACATCTAGTTACAGTAAGTAATATTAATCTTAGATACGTTTTAAAAATCCTAAGACCTTGGATATAATAATCAATGTTCTTACTCATCATGTGTAATAGAATACATATGGGGTCAGATTCCCATCTTTTGTACACCAATGTTAATCTAGAGTGGTTTCAATCACTACCTTTTCTAATATAGCTAGGTAAAAATTACATTGCTGAATAAATGTGTCACATATAGAGCTAGGTGATTATTGCAAAAAGTTTCCTGAGAATATTTGTTCATATTTTTAAACAAATGCACTTTGACCATGTTCAGAATTCCATTTTTGTTTATTTCCTATAAATGTTCAAGTTTTACTGGCAAAAATGTTCATGAAAAGTGAATTTCAAAGATCCATAAACAAGCATTTGCAGAAACTGAATTTTCAAATTGCATGTGCAAATATTTGCACTAGGAGTACTTGTATGCTCATAAAATGAAAGAACAGAATCAAAACCATATGACTTGCATATGACCACTCACAACAAAGCAACTCAGCTCAAAATATGAATACTGACCACAGATCAGGCAGTACAAACTTGCAGAAATCTGTTGAATAAATTTGAATATCCAATACACTCAAGCACTGTTCATTGATATTTTGTGAGCAAACTAGATATTTTGTTGCTAATATTTGTTATATATGTCTGTCATGTCACAGATACTTAAATCCATGAAGTTTTCATAAGGCATGTGCATAGCATACCTGGGAAATGCTAATTCCTGAAGCAACTTTGGCCTGTTTGTTTCTTCATTCTGTGCATTTGCTGTGGGCTTCTGTTTGCCAACACAATGGGTACGTTTATACTAATGACCATACACATATCCATGCTTTGTGCCATAACTCCCTTATTGTCCATACCTAAACCCCAGAAACGTGTTTGAAGGCGAGTGGGGGGGGACTAAGATCACACATCTGAGGGGTGTGGGTAAATACACACCTAAGATGTGGCACAGCTCCAAACTTGTGCCAGGTTTGCAGGGAATAATGGTGAGGAATGATATGATCAGGCACTCCCATCAGCAAATGTGTGGGGGCAGGAGAAAGTATGAACAAAACACAGCAAAGTCTTTCTATGAGTCACAGAATCCTGGGATATTGCCCAGGAAAGGGTAGCGCTAACATCTCGTACCTATAGTGGTAGTGTGGATGCAGGAAAAATGCGAGTATAATGTTATACCTTTGTGCAGCATAGCATATGTGGACTCTTGGGCCCGGAGATGGGAAACATCCACTACTTGGGTATGCACACAAGTGTAGATATAGCTATGACTCAGAAGTGTCTAAAAGTCTAATTGTAATTTTACAGACTTACAGAATGTAAAAAGAACCTCTTCCTCCTGCAACTGCATTCCCTCCACAAAGCTACTCTCAGGAGTCAGGGTATGTCCCCCAGGTGCTTGTAAATAAAAGGAGAAATGTACTGTATGCTTTCATAGAAGTCTGGGAGCCAAAGCACAGTTGCTTACATCATGTTGTTGTGGGTTTTGTTTTTGAACAGATCACGTCAGGTAGCACGAAAGGGGTACTGTACTTTGAGTTAGTCCCTTGGGTTAAAAACAAGCTATTATGATAGAACGCAAGAATAATTTATTTTCTCTACTGAATTACAGGTGTGTGTCTGTATGTCTCTCTCTGCTGTACTGATAGACAGTTACTTTTTTATTGAGCACCCCATGTTATTTCATTACTTATATTTTGAATCAAATATCTTTTCTATTTAATATTGCATTAGCTCTAAGGAATCAGTAAGTGCAAGTTTGTAATTGCTGTGTTTTTCACTGATAGTATTTCTTCCCAAGCCTGCACATGTTTTGCCCATCTCAAAGGGGTGCATGTTGTCCAATTAAACAAAGTCCGCTCACAAAGCAGTGTTCCTTATTGTACACTCCTTTGTCTGAAAAGCAGCAGAAACAGCTCTCCAGGTGTAAGCTGGCATCCTGCCCACTCCAGTCCTGATAGCTTCATAAATCCTGACCCTGCCATAGCCCAGAACTACATTTCATGACACAAAGCCAAGCTGTATTGTTCACCCAATGCCCTGATTTACATTTCCCAAGACAAAAGGACATACAGATAGAGTTTCAGAGCTTTATTTGCTTTCACGTTTCTCTAAAGGTTAGTTTCAGGTCAAGTACAAGTACCTGGCAAAGGGAGGTGAATAAACTTAAAAATAAATTAATAGTAAAGCAAATGTAAAACATAAGCTTTCATTGTTCTCTTGCCCGATGAAACCACAATGCAATTTATATTATAATATCAGAAATGAGTAGCTGTTACCTAAATTGTAGAATAGAGAGTAACTATTTATGCTCCTTTTGTCCTGTCCAATGGGAAAAAAATTGCTCCTGGTTATAAGTCTTTTGATATCAGTTTATTGTGCCTTAGAACAGTGTTTCTCAATGACCAGTCCATGGACCAGTGCCGGTTCCTCAGATCTCCATGACACAGTTTAGGAAGGCAGCAAAGTTGAGAGTAACTGCCTTAGAGTGTCTTAGGAAGGGAAGATTCAACTTACAATAGTATGAGAAAAGCACTCAGCCTTGTGACTCCTATGGTTGGAATTTGCCACCTGATGTTCTATTGGGAACAGCAGTAATGGGATTTCAAGTAAGAAATCTCATCACTGTAGCAACCTAAGCACGACTAGAAATTTAGGCACCTGGAGTGAGAAGGTTAGTGATAGTCTGTACCAATGTAAGTAAGGGGCAATCAGGCAGTCCTGGAAGGACTGTTTGTGTGTAGTAACAGGAAGATCATCAATGAACATAAATAAAACCATTTATAAGCAATCACACCTTAGTCCGAAGACATATTTTGCCAGGTGATACTAATGGCTTGTCATTATGGGTCATCAATGTAAAAACACCCAGGTATAAACTCAGTAGAGAGAGAATTCAAGTAACTGCACCCAAACCCTCATTAGGAAAACCATCTGTGTGTGTCAGCTTGCTTTCTCTTTGTCTGGCCCTTAGAGCTTTGAGGTCCTTGCAGCTGCACAAAAGGAGAATTGACACTTAGACTCATCAAGGAAGGCCGTGTAGCCCCAGATGAACAACTTTGGGCTATGTGTTTCCGAAGTGTAAAATACAGCAACTGGGATAAGAAAAGAACGCTATGTGTTAAGTCAGTTTGGCTGAGTGAGTAAGTGTGAGACTGGAGACAGAGGGTTTGTCTACATTTTGAGTTTGAGGTGTAATTTCCAGCTCGAGAGACTAGCCACAGTAGCTTTGATAGACAAGAGGTCTGTTTCTGAGATCAGGTTAGTGGTGCCTTCCCCAAGCAATCTGCAAAAGGAAATTGCCTGCATGCCATTTGTTAGGTCCTCTGTTCAAGGAAACGGGGCTTGTGTACATTTTGTACATACACAAATTACACTTGAAAAACCCCTGACTCTGTGTCACCAATATCTGCTTCAAACAAGAAAATAATTTGCAAGGCCTGAAATCTGCTACTGCGCCACAAAAGGGGCAACAGAAATAAAGAAGGTTTTTAATTGCGTCAAGTGAGGTGTGCTGTCATAGAGGCCTAGTGTTAGTGCTACGTGGGAGACCTTATTTTGTTGCCAAGTTGTAGTCTCTCACTCTGCAGGCAATCAAGTGCTGAAAGACAGAAAGCTTTTATGCTGGGTAGAACCAACTGCTTTTTGTTTCTCAACAGAAGCCTCTTGTCTGATAAAGTTTGTTTCTGAAATGTGTCCAGTCTTTGATGGGACGGATCACAGCCTCGACAGGAAGCTGTCAGAGTTAAAGGCAGATAAGTGTGTGTGTGTGTGTGTGTGTGTGTGCGCGCGTGTGCGTGCATGAGCATATACGAGTATAAGTATCCTTGATTCTGTTTGGAATGCAGGGAATACTGTGAGAAACAAATAAAGTCGTTACATTCATTGTGAACAGAATTAGGCATCACAGATGTTTCTGAAATTTACGGATTGCTGCCATCTCTGAGCTGCTTTTCAGCTGTTCTTGCAGTTTTAGGAGTAAAATGCCTCCCCTCCAAATATTCTATTAAAAGAACACATGAAAATAAATGGAATGTATCATTACTTTTACAATGGACAAATTGCATATTTGTCAAACCACAGAGACAGGAACTCTAAGTGATCATTCTCTTCCACATTTAAGAGTGTTTTAAAAAAAAATACAAAGCAGTCTCCTCTGCCAATGTCTTCCTAAAACTTCCTTTACTGACCCATTTAGCAATTTCTTTGCCTTTATCTTTATCTTCCCATGCCTTTAATGTAGGAATGGGACTAAGTGTAGTAGTAGCTGAAAATGAGCAGTCCAAATTAGGATTGTTAGTTTAGAAGTTTATTTGAAGAGTGAGGGCATAAATGACTTGTGCCTTAATGTGCCAGACTAGTACAGCTGCATTCTGCTTTATCACCCATCAAAACCCTTCAGTGCTATCTTTCAGCAATGCTGTGAATTATTTATCTCTTTAGGTTTGGACATTTTAACAAATGTCAATGCAGCTGCAGTGTGCAGTGAAGCCGATCATTTAGCTGCCCCCTCCATTATGTGGAATAATAGTGCATCTTTTGTGTGGACACTATTGTTACAGAAATGAATGAGCCATGAAATCAAGGTGTGAAACACTGTAGAAGTATCTGTTTCCCCTTCCATTCTCTGATTTTTTTTTCTTTGAATCAGATTCTTAGAATACAATTCTTCTAACAATCCTTTTGCATCTAACCCTGACTAGTTTTCAGTATTTCTTATTCCATTGTTATCACTGATCAAGTTTACATTTACTTTAAACTTTACATGAGACAAACTTGACTTGATTAAATGTAGACTGATTTTACAGGAGCGCGCTCTCTCTTTTGGTGTGCTGTATGGAAAGGAAAATGTATATTTAGTAATTTTCAAAATTTTCTAAATATTTCCTTACCTGTTGCTAATCAAAAACATACTGATTTGCTTTCCTTTAACTGCTTAAGGATGCTAGCCTTCAGTCACTGAGATTTCTCTAATGTGGAGGGGTTTCTGGTGAAAGCGTTTGAGTGTTGTTTTTTTAAATCACAGAGAAAAGGGAGTGGTGTCTAATCAAAGGACAAGAGGCTGGCAATTGTTGAGTTCTAATCCTTCTAGTACTGACAGTGTGTGGGGCTTGGAGTAATTCACAACCTCTTCCTCAGTTGTCCCATCTGTAAATAGGGGCTGTACGTAGGAGACCTGATGCACTTAGGGTGCACTTGCATATTTCAGGTGCCAGGGTCCCGTTTCAATGGCAAATCTGTACAAAGCACGCTCATTCAGCCAGGGCACCTGCAGCTGGCTAATGCAAAGTCCAGAATGCGTGGTGCTGGCCAGCAAAGGTACATCGAATGGAGTGCCTTGGGAATGCACTGATTCAGTGGAATGGAGCCCTGGCAGGTTTCCAAAGGAGAACAGAAGTGTAAACACGGTCTGCCTTCCCCAGGATGAATTTTCCTCACAGCATAGCTGTGGTGATGCATAAGGATACATGTGGTATCCTCAGTGATGCATGAAAATTGAATTCAACCCCAGTAGCTTCAAATTCTATCCATGCTATCTATCTTGCAAGAGAGTCATGAGGCTGAATTAATAATTTTAGAAAGTTCTCTTATAATTAAAGTGTTTGCAAAGATCATGCAGTCTTTTCAATAATATTCATATCAGACAGGCTCAAGTTTCTTTTTTTCTTCTTTCTTTTCTTTTTTACAAAAAGTAAATTAAATTTTGGGCCTCCCAGCCTTGCCAATGCCCTTTTACCTAAACAAAGTTTAACTAGTATTAACAGAGCTCAAATCAAGGTGCTCGCTAATTTAAAGTAACAGAAAAGCATTTCAAGACCATCATAATTTAAGTATATCCCTAGTCCTATTCCAAACTATTTATAAACAAGCAGCACATTATTAGTGATCAACTGTTTGAAATTTTCTTCAGTTACAGTGAAGGTTCAGTATACTCCCTTCTTTCTCTCACTCTCTCAACACACACTTTTGGCAGCAGCTCTGTAACATGACTGCATGCTGGAAGGCAGCCAGAGAAGCAATGCCATCTTCTTTTGAAGCAAACTGGAGTTTTCAATGTACTGATGATAATTTAGTCTCACTGGATATCAGTTGAAGGGAGGGAGCGATGATCTTGAACTCTGCCTTCAGAGTATGGCTGGTGAAATATGTGCTGGAAGCAACACGAAACACAATGCTGATTAAACAGGTCAAAGTCCTCTGCCTTGACATAATTGTGTTGCTTTTGGGGGCACTCGCCATGTCAAGCCAAAGGAATATGTTTTTTCCAGCTGGCTAGAATAGAGAGCAGTTATTATTATACTCTTCAGTTGTTGGGATAATTAGATAGTTACGTTGTGGTTCTCTTCTCGTCTTGTTGCATGAATTAGGACTCAAAAAGGAAAGAAAAGGAGTTAAAATATAATAATTTAAATATTTAACGTCAAAGAGAAAGATTGTAGTGAATCTTGAGCCTGCTGAAATGAGCTAGGGTTCAATGTTAGCTTTTTTTTTTTTTTTTTTTTTGCAAACCTGGGGAGAAATTTGAAGGACAGGGAAATTCATATACCCTGCTAAACCTTCCTTCCTAAGCCAATTGTCCTATTTCTTTCTGTAACCCAAACTCTCTCCTAGACATCCCCTACTTACTGCTGTTGTATTTAATATGAGCAGGTATATGTGTTTGGCCACCTCCTCACCCTTTTTACAGTCTCCTGGTCATTAAGTGGCTAAGATGCCAACCAGCTGGTCATATTCTATCTTAACAAAGGCTGCCACACGGGACCATTACCACTCCAAAGAAAAGATGTTCTGGGAAAACTGCCAGTATCCCCCCAGCTCACCCTCCAAAGAAATAAACTTTTACCTTCCCAACTCTCCTCATGCTCAAGGGTTTGGTAGCAACCACATGCTAAAAAGTCAGGCCCCATCAATCTTAATGTGGTTTGTAGAAATCTCTAAGATGATATCTCTGCTATCCCTTATATAGCCTATTTCTGGGCTTAGACAGAATTGGTTATTTCAGGAGAGACAAATCCATGAGAAACCTAGATTAAACCCTCCCCCCTCCACCCTAAAATGAGTAATACTTTCCCCTCCTCTATGGAAAAAGTGACATCCTGTACATGGCTACAGGTGACTAAGATAATCATCAGCACTCACCAGATGAGTCTGCTATGCTCCCTATCACTTTTACCAGAGGATAGGCTCTGCATTGCTTATTGGTCTGGATTTCTTTGGTGTGTGTTTAATTTAGTTTAAAGACAAAAACAAACAAAAGCTTTCAGAGACTTTTGAGCTATATTTATCTGGGCCTTGTTTTCAAATTGTAAACTCCGTCTCTCTACTCCAAAGGACTGATCCCATTGTTTTCAGTATGCTCTGGGCTTTGGCTCACTGAGATTTGGATCATTTCTTAAATGCAGAGAGTTGCCAGAAAAAATTACAGATTTTTCCACAAACTCACTTAAATAAAGAGGGGATTCTATGAAAGGGGTATCTCTGTGTGTATATCTATATAAATTCATAATGTTACTATTATGCTCACAGTGTTTATGCTCAGAACATGAAGAATTGCACACAGGATTACATCAACAATATAGGAGTGAAGATAATTTCTTCTGATTTTTTAAAAAATTACCCAAGTAAGCTTAGTCTCATTGTTTCTCTGTTGGTTCCCACCATTTTCCTACTTTTATAGTTGTAGCTTCTTCAGAGGTGGTCTCTTTTCCTAATATTATAAATTCTTTCTTCAAGTCACTTCTCTTCCTTCATGTTTTTTCCTAAGTATTATATATTTTTGGCCCAAGTCCTTCATTTTTTTTTAATCCTCCTTAACCTGGATGTCTGTGTACAAACTCTTACTGCTTTTCTGTAGAACAAAAGAATTTTGATAAGAGCAATATGTCAATAAACTAGAGAGAGTTTGACCTATCAAGGTGAAATGGTGCTTGAAAACATCTTCAAATACACCAAACAACAAAAAAGTATGTAAGAAAAAAACCCCTTTGAACCATAAGGAATATTTTGGAACCTTCCATCTCTAAACATGAAAGATAGAAAAAACTGTATACATCTGGTACCAATACTGCATTAATTACACAAAATATTACTGAAGAGATACCTGTTCATATATAAACTGTTTGTGGAGTTTAATGCATATATTCTGGAAAAGGGCAGTGTGGGCAAAGAAAGGACAAATTTCTAGTGTCTCAGTACTTATTGAAATATTAAACCTTTAATGTGGGGTACCATTAAATACTCTATTTCCACAATTGGTTATAAGAAAAAACGCCAACAACTACTAGCTTTTCTTTCTCTGTCAGAGACAGTCTCAAACCCTAGGGGAGAAGTGGTATATTCTACAAATAACAAATCACCTCTGAAATCATCAATAGGTAATAATTCCCCCAAGCACCCACTTAGCTAGGTTTACATATGACCATATATCATCCCTCAGCACCTCTTGCCAACAGACTGAATAAACGGGAAATACAATTTTTTAGTTGGAGTTCTTTCCCTGATTGAATGTCATTACAAAGGCAGCTTCTTCATCCAATACAGGGCCCACACAAACATTAGTGTGTTCTCTGGCTGTGGAAGTTACAGAATTTTCCATCTCAGTCTTGCTGCAATCACACTTCCCTCCCCCATAGGTTTTACAATTCCATTTAAACCACAGTAAAGCTTTTGGTCCTTTTTGGTAGGCTTACACTATATTCAGCATGTTCAGTGCTGATTTAAGTTCCAGCCTCAAATCAGTCTGCACTTTGTTCATCATACTTCAAATTCAGTATGAATGGTTCTGGATGGAATAATTCTGGGAGGTAGTTTTGTGGGGGATGTGATATGCTGATACAATATTTCACCTCTGTTGCATCTTAGGCTTCTGCTAGCTAATGATTGAGGAAAATAGTCAAATTTTGTAATATGCCCAGGATTGAAAACGATTAATTCTCAATCTTGTCCACTTTATGCTCGTTCACTGTTGTTTTTTTACAAAGTCTCATAATTGCAGCCCAACAGTTTGCTGGTGCATTACTTCCCCAAAAAGATTAAATTTTTAAGTGATTGCTGAACAGAATCCAGTCTTTCTAGGAAATAAGCTCTGTGTTTTTAGTCATTGTTCTGTAAAGTCCTGCTATAGAGTCTCTTCCAGCGTAACACTAGAAATTCATATTTCAATATCTAAACATAGGAAGAACTCTTGTAAAATTACACATTCATAACAATCTAGCCTCCTGAATTGTAACAGTTTCACTTTTACTGTATGTCACCAAGACAGTCTTTCCCTGCAGAGAAAAGGGGGCTCAATCCGCTTTTGGGAGAGATTATAGGACAAAAACTGCCTCCCCCCACAAGCTCCTGACTAAAGCACTTGTTTTGTTTCTGGTTACCATAGCAACACAAGCCTTCCTCCTCAGAAAGTAACCTATGGAGACTGGGATAATTTTTTTTTTTTGAATGAATGAATCTAAAGCAAGGAACCTTTTGTTAAAACGGGGGCAGGGAAGAATGAGTGAGATGGGAAGTGAGAGAAAGAGAGCATGTAAAAGGCTGAAGAGGGGCAGCCATGAAGTCTGGGAGAGTCCTCTAGTGATTTTGTACAGCTCAGCCAGAGGTCTCATCCCAAACACGGAAACTGAGTGACCTGAGTAGTGTCTGCTAGCAGTATGATTAGAGTAGATACCCTTGCACAGAGATTTAGTGGCTCCTAAGGGGTCTCAACCCTATCACAGTTTCATAATAATTTCTCCTCCACCATCACTTGTGTCCCTTATCTGTGGCAACAAACCCCACTGTCTACAAGCTGAACATTTATGTATTTAAGACTGAGGTTTTTGCCAATGTGTGCTTAGCATTCATGGCCAACCCATAATGTGTACTGGGAGTGAGCCTTTACATTCATTGGGAGTAGATAGAGGGAAGGTTGTAGTAGATTATTAGTCCATTTGTTACATAATTGTTTAACCAGCCTTTTTTATAGTTTTCAATCTTCAGTTTCTCACCACATGTTAATTTAAATAAAGGTAGCGGAGTAGATGCTAGGAATATAAGAAGAGGGTTTTTATATTATTATTTTTAAAAGTAACGAAAATAGGAAAGACACCAACACCTTGTGTTCCTTTAGGCAAGTGGCTTAATCTTTTTGGATAAGATTCTTTAAGCCACCGTGCACCATCTTTGATCATGGTCTGCTTCAAAGGCTGGAGGGACTCCGAGCATTAGATACACAGTTCTGGGGTCCTGCCAAAGTTTCAGCAGTCTCTGAGAGATGCCCTATGGACCACAGTGCAGCCTGGAATCTCCACAGCTCCCTGACACTGTCCTTCCATCAGGGAGTGTGAAGGAGCTGGAGATCCTCCACAAGCAGCTTTGTGGCTGTCACTGGGGGGAAACGTCCTCCAGCCAGAATCTTGGCTTTTAGGGCCCCTTTATGCCAGGGGTGAGGATCTCACCTTTTTGTATCTCAGCTCCCCATCTATAAAACAGGGATAACAATATTTTCCTACCCCCCAGCAGTGTTGTGAGGACTAATTTATTAAAGTATATGGTGTGTTTAGATATTACAGTGATGAGTGGCATAGAAAACTCTATAAACAAAACAATAAATACACTGATAATGAAATAGATAGTATAACAATAAATAGGACAAGTATTTAAAAAAAGTAGCGACTCACTTGTGTGTTACACCATTTCAATTACACACGCAAATACCTGGTATGAGCAATCAGTACCTGTTGCAAATATAGGTGTTCTGTTTTGTCTATGTTTTTCGTTCATACTGTCTACAAATGTGACCACAAAGATGAGAATACTTAATTATCCTGTAAAACAGAAGACGGCAATGGCAGAGCTAAAAGGAGACAAAGTGAATATCTTCTTCTTACAGGCATGTTATTTTTAGGCCATTTTGAAAGAAAAATGATAGTTTTTAAAAGGTGCTTTTTTGTCAATTTGTGCAAAGAGGTGAGGGTTGAGCATTCTGTTGGCAAAAACTTTTGTTTCAGGAAGTACAAAGATGAGGGGAGATACATATTTGAAAGAGTATCTTTGCAGAGAAACAAATTACTCTGGGATCAATGTCCTAAATTCAAACTATAAGGAATCTTTTGAGAAAGCAAGGTTGAACACGTGTAGATTTTATAAAAGGGGATATTCTCTTCATAGAATGTTTAAATTATGCGGTGAACCCTACCTGTAAACAAGTCTAGAATCCCTCTGGTCATTTGGCTCTTCCTAAACCAGTTTCCACACGGCACCCTTTGCAGAGAGAAATCTCAACTCTCTGGCTTCTGACTGAGATTCTGCTTCTGATTCAGTTAGGTTCAGGGTAAATTTCTATTTCTCCATGATGTCTAACAGTAGTTGCTCCAATTAAACTAAGTAAAAATAGAAAACAGAAAATAAACACAACATCACATAGGCACACACATATTGTAAATAAACATCTAATTTATCATTAGTTGGATAGTGCGGTAATGGCTCTGCTAGACAGGCACAAAGCTTGTTTGTACAACATATGAAGGTATTTCCTACAGCATGATTGAACAAAGAGTTTCTCTCTGAGCCTAAAGGCTGTCAGAATATCTTACTCTTCATCCAGTTAATGTTTATCCAAATAGTGATTTGCATTTAATAAAAAGGATTACCTATTTGCCCCAAAGGGATGGGTGACCAGAAGGTGAATCACAAGAAATGTCATCAGTCACTTTGATTGTTTTTGACACCTCATTGAAGATTGGTTCATTATCAATGAAATCAAGCTATCCTGTTTCTAGTTTGCCATGTAGTTTGCTATGTAGAAGTCTATTATTATGGCAAAGATAGTACTGAAATGTATGTTATGAATTATTGATATAGAATGACTTGAGATGAAACTACATAGAAAAAGCGAAACAGAGAGAGTCCTGTCCATTCTGCTCATTGATGAGGACTATCTTCAGGCTTAATGGCAACTTTCAAACTTCATCTATTTGGGCTTTAGTGCTGTTGAAATAAAAGATGCAAGATTTTTTGTATATTGGAAATATGTCTTTTTTTTATTCTTCTTCTCTCACGCCACAGTGGCTGGACTATTTTCATTCAAAGACTAAAAATGCAAAATTTCAGCCAAAGTGATTGTTTAACAAAATTATGAGTGACTGAAACAGGTAGGTAGAATAGAAGCGGTTCTGACACCTTAATCATAACATTTGCTCTCACTTTAACTAGAGACGACTCTAAAACTAATTCCCATTACCCTCAAACATTGCAGACCTATAGTGCAGACCAAAACATTACTACTACATAGGTTCTCATATTGCCTTCATTATCATAGTATTGGAGTGTCTTCCAGCAATGTGACTAACATCAGTCACAAGTGTTCTTGTTCTTGCTCTCATCCTGTCCTAAGGGGGAGAACTGTGTGCAGGGTAGTGTTTTGATTTGGTAGGATTTTTGTTTTTATTTATTTAATCTTTTCCCTTTCTAATGAACTATCAATGTGGCACCCGAGATGGCTATCTTTGTTGCTTATACTTTCCTCAAAAATTGCCTTATGGTCAAAAGTTTTCATTCCAAAAAATATTTTGTGAATTTCAGTGCATTTTGTGAATTTCATCTATCTCCTTATTTTTTTTCTAAATAACATAAATATAATTGTCAAGTCAGTATTCTGTGGAATAAGGTACATATGGAAGCAGTGGATATTTTTCTGTTATACATACATAGTTATCACATTGGGAGTTCAACTATAACAAGGGAAGTGTAAATTCAACATAAAATTATACCTGGGGAGTGTAAATAAAATGAAACATAATGACTGAGAAATCATTATTTTGGGTTCCACTGAAGCTCCTGTGCAGCAGATTGATTGAAGCATTAACATCAGCTCCAAAGTAACAAAGCAACCATACAGGGCATCTCCTGAGGTGTGTTTTCCTTATGTACTCAATATGTGATGTCATGCTCAGTTGATTCACTGGGGTTGTAATGTTCCCAGATGTATTTTGGCACATACCTTTCCATTTGAGCTAAGATCAAATAAAATCTGTCAGAAACTGAGAGAGATTTACCAACTGAAAAGTATCTGAATAATAATTATTCAGATATATAAGCTTGAAAAAACCCTTTTTTCCAGATCTGAGGTCAGGAACCATTTTTACCCCCAATTGATCCTTATTACAATCCCTGATCACGGTTCTTAGAAGACACATTTGGTACTCTGGAACAACTGAAGCATATTTGTCAGCTCCTGCTGCCAAGCAAAGTTGTTCTTGGCATAAAATCACTTGCCTGTGAATTCTGATTGAAACTACTGTCCAAAGTCAGTGGCCTAAAAATCAAAGAGAAACTGCTGAAGAGCTTTACTGATGGATCTTGAGTTTTGACCCTTTCATTTTATTAAAGACTTTTAGAAGGACTAGTCTGATTTTAGGATCTTTGGAGAGTTCCACTTTTTTATACTTTGTGCAAAATTCTTAACATCTTCCAGTGAAGGAAACTCAATTTACTCCCTCATTGTCGCTGATGGAAAATCATCTATCAAGTTTACAATGGCACATCTGTGCAATCCTCCTACCTTTTGTCCAAATACAAGCTATTTTCACTTTTTCATTGCCTGTGATTTTATAAATTAATAAATTAATCTGGGATTGATTAATATTTTAACAACAACAAAAATCTAATACAAATATATTGAGATTTTGTAATCTCCCAGAACATGTAAAATAACATGCAATGGGACTTAATTTGTCTTCTGTGCCACCATTCATAGTAATGGTATCATAGAATATCAGGGTTGAAAGGGACCTCAGGAGGTCATCTAGTCCAACCCCCTGTATCTCCAAGCAGTTTGCAAGCAAGGTGTTATCATTATTGTACATAGTACCTTCTGTTGTAGGAGCAGCAGTGATCTGTATGCTATGTATAATCTGCTTGCTCAAAAGGTCTGTTACACTTCCCCCCCCCCATTTTGTCTCCTCTCCCTCTCTGAGTACCTGTGAAGTGTCTTTCCCCCTCCTCTGCATGGACACTGCCCAAGGTGGAGTGTGACCAACCAGATGCGGCCAAGTCATCTCTAGTCCCAGGCCATGAGGAGCAGGTCCTTAAAAGAGGAAGGGGCCATGTGCTCAGGAGCGCACTCACAAGCTTGTACCTCCCATGAAGGCCCTTCACCCAGACCACCTGGCCAGTGGTTTGCCACATTGCATTCCATCGTGCCTCAGGAAGACTTACCTTCATCACACCATCCATTGCTGCACTGTGGGACACTTACCTTGAAGGATCCTGACATCTCCAGTGCTGTGCCTGTCCTGGGAGTGTGACTATGCGAGTGTGAGTGTGCCCCCCCAACCCCGCTTCTTTTGAGCTTAGCTATCAATATAATAAACGTGTTGCTTTCTGCCAGACTCTGGTGGGTCATTAGTCCTCCCTAAACTTACTATCTGGCCCAATTTCGGGTAACACCTTTCTCCCTGAAAGATCATAAAGCACTGCATAAACTGTGGTCCTGATACAGCATGGGTATAACTTTAAGTAGAGACAAGGTGAGCGAAGTAATATCTTTTATTGGACCAATGGCTGTTGGGGAGAGAGACAAGCTTTTGAGTTCACACAGAGCATCTCTTCAACTTTAACTGACTTGAAGAAGAGCTCTCTCACCACAGACATTGGTCCAATAAGAGATATTACCTCACCCACCTTGTCACTCTAATATCCTGGGACCAACAAGGCTACAGCAACACTGCATATGGCTTGAAGTGTGTGAGTAGTCTCATTGACTTCAATGATTCTATTCACATGCTTAAAATTACTCATGTGCTTAAAGAAAAGGAGTACTTGTGGCACCTTAGAGACTAACAGATTTATTTGAGCATAAGCTTTCGTGATGCATCCGATGAAGTGAGCTGTAGCTCACGAAAGCTCATGCTCAAATAAATTGGTTAGTCTCTAAGGTGCCACAAGTACTCCTTTTCTTTTTGCGAATACAGACTAACACGGCTGCTACTCTGAATCATGTGCTTAAGAATTTTGCTAAATTGGGGCTTGTAGGCATACAGCACTATTGGAATGCAGCTGATGGCAATAGCCAACTGGTTCACAGTATGTTGCGCAAAAACAAGGAGAGGGAAAACTTTGGCAAAGGACAGAAAAACAAACACCTGTTGGTTTTCAAAAACTGCTTTCATGTCCATGCAGAGGAGGCAGGAACTCACACAGGCTAAAATGTCTGGTGCTCAGTTTGCTTCACTCTCCTGGAATTTCAACATGTTGTTCCAGGGAGTCAAGCTTTTCCAAACCTGTGGCTTAGAACACTAAATTGGCCTTTCTACATTATGTAGCAATGAGTGTAAGCAAATACATCAACTGTGATCGACTTAATAGTAGATGACACTAGCTTTGGAGAATAGGATTTGTCTTATAGTGGCCAGGAGGACAATCAGGCCATACCTTGCTCTTTCCAAAAAGTACTATGGGATTTTTGATGTGTCCTGGACAACCATTGAATATGGCTAGAAGGGCAATCTAACAAGTTATGGCACTAGCACTGTTGTCAATTATTTATTATAGTGCAGAACTAATAATATTCCAAATCCTTATGTGGGACACAGATCTATCCCTTCTGAACAAAGGGTGATGCTGTCAGTTGGTCATATTAACATTTTAATCCTGTAGTTGTGAATGACTGAGATTGTGACATGTTGGGAATGGCTGCTGATCTATGGGAAATGCCAAACTCTCTCTTTAGATGCTGGTGTAATGACACTAGCATTTCACTTATCAGATTTTTATTTGATGTCGTTTTGTAATTTATCCTTAAGAAAGCAGTGTTTACATTGTACTTCAGAGAGTTGTACACAAAGGTATATAAGGATTATATGATATGTGTATCTAATGAATTCTGGCCATAGAGTAATTTATACTGATATTAATGGCTAAAATGTAAATGCCCACAGCCATACATGCTCCTATTGATTCCATAAAGCTTTACATTTATGCTTGCAAAGCAGGTAATTACATGCTAAAATACTCATTTGTGTAATTCCTGAACCTAACTGGTGCTTACACACGTGCTAGTTTACATGGAAATATGTAAGGTTTTCTGGGCAAACAGATGCATGTATATTTTTCTCTGCATTCCTGTGGCCTGAGGCTTTGCAAATGTTGCCCTGTGTAAGTGCAGTTACAGTACTCGAAATAAACAAGACATAGTACCTCTTAGTATTATGGCATATGGCATATTATTGTTCATTACACTGTAATTCTCTCAGAACTTCCATAATTACATAATATTAAGTCTATTGCTGTTTTATGTGAAAACAGTCGCATGAGATACTTTACTGTCCTCATCTTAGCTAGTGTGACATATTTTATTGGCAAAATCTACTCATACAGAACCTTACTTTCTGAAACTAATGCACACAAAATTACTAATCAAATATATGAAAGAGTGAAGAGTCTTTTCTACTTTTAAATGGAGACTAATATATTTCACATTCTTCATGCTTACTGCTTTGGCTCATCCTGAGCATACCTCACCATCATAGCTCTTTAATGCTCTGAATTTTAACTACAGTGTTAAAGCTGTTCCACTTTGCTGATGGTCTGTTATAAATGTCTGGCTGTCCCTCCTCCACCACGCTGAATCAGCTAACACTGCCAGAGGAAAGGAGGACCATTTCAGTTTCCCATCAGCTCTGATGGTTTGGGGCAGCTAGATTCCACTGTAATATAGATGTAAAAAGTCAAAGTGTGGAGAAGAATAAAGAACTAGAGTCTAACTGGAGAGGGAGAAGCAGAAGGGGAAGGGAGCAGAGCAAAGAGAGGACAAGTGTCACACTGTGGTGCGGGATTGGGAGCATGGTGGTAATGTCTTCTCTATGTGGCTGAGCGTAACACACTATGTTCATAAGCAGGCTCTTGTAAACGATAATAAAGTGCAAGTAACAGTGAGTAAAATAACAAAGTAAACATTGACTCATCCCCAGGAGGAAGACAGACATAACACAAGAATATGGTTTAAGTGTGACCACTATGTTATTTAACACATGCAACTGGGATAACTATCCAGCAAGGCCTAGATCAGTGTAGGTTCCTTCACCCCTTTTAGGGCAAGCACAATCTGGGGAGAGAAGCCACTCTTTGCCCTGCACCTCTCAGTAGCTACCAGAGTGCTAGCAGTATTGCTAGGATTCCCCTCCACTCTTCCCTGTATGATGCTTAAGGCTACTATAAGGGGAGTTCTTTGCTGTACCAGACATTGGAACCCTCCCCATTATCCAAAGGAAAGATCTCCTAAATTCCTGATCCAATGCCCTTATTTACCTGGCAATCAGTCACTTGTACCCAACACAGACACTCAGGACCCATGCCAAGTAGCAACAAACAATACATATTAACACAAGCCTAACCTATCCACTGGATTTCCAGGCTGCAGTAAGGAATGTGAAAAGCCCACAGTGCCATGGTCAATTTGGCAATGAGGGAAACATTCCTTCCCTGCCCACAAAAGGCAATAGGCAAAGTGCCCACAGTAACTCCATTACAGTATATTGAGATATGTTAGCATAAAACACATGTGCAAGACAAATCCAGTCCAGTATGTGATGTGATGGTCAAAGATTAGGTGAGCAGAACATTACCTGTCTGTAATAGAATGTGAGTCCTAAAGCAATTTTTTTCAATTGTATAACTAGCTTGTAACAATCCTGGTCAGTGTTTCCATTGTACAAAGTAAGCATGTTAAATAAGAGGAGCAGTGAGCATTACTGCTTATTATCTTCTGTACATACAGTTAAGCCCAGAACTTATGGGCCTCCTTGTTTTGCGCATGGGCTGAAGGCACAAACCTTTCTTTTGGGATAGTCTCTCTATTTCTAATTCATCATTTGGTAGGACATTTTGTAATTCCAGCCAAACTGGCAAGAAGAAAAATTAAGCTTTTGTAATCTATGTTCCTTTAAGACACATGCACGCGTGTGTGTGTGCTCACACACACGCTCTCTTTAATTGGTTAGTGTTTCTTAAATAAATGTTTCATAGGATTAAATTCTGCGGGAGAATGAAGCTGCTATGAGGCTCTTGCTGTGCATCCATAGGCTTTTTCTGACAGTGTATCATTTACAGGGCCCTGAATCCTCATTACTGAACTCAGCAGGCAACAGGAAGCTGCTGTACTGATAGCATTCCTGTTATCTGTTTTAATAAACACTTAATTTCCTTTCTTTTTCCCTACACTCCTAGACTTTTAAAATAATTTATTTTTCTGACTGCTCCTGGTCATCTTGCAACCATCCAAATCATATTGTCTTTATCTTTGGAGAAAGAAACAGAACAATTTCAGTTTGAAACTGACCCTAGACTAGACAAGCAAGATTTCTCTAAACCTTTGACAATTTATCACAGAGAAAATATTCTTGGGGTCTCCTCAGCAGACTCTGTACCATAAAGTTGGGAAGTGTGTAATCAAAAACACTGTAACAAATGAGCATAATCATCCTCCAGGTTATTATTATTTATTATTATTTATTATTATTTTGCAAGTAACATATGTTCTTTTAAAATAAACTGTTTTCCAAAAGGTGGCTTAAAAATCAACTTTCTTTTACATTTCTGATCTGACATATTGTGTTTGACATGAGGATGCATCAGTTGTGTCAGCTCAGATTATATCATTGTGACATGGTAGGAAAGGAAGAGATTGAAATTGGCTGACATGGTGTGATGCAACAAAACATATCAAAATAGAAATTGTAAAAGATTCTTTCCTGTACTGTAGTTCATGTCCCTTTTTTTCAAAACACGTTTTGGACTGGATATTTCATTCCTGGGGCCTTGTGAGTACAATATGTCACTCTGTATATTGTAATGAGAGGCAGATTTTTATTTGTAAACCATATTCCTTTCCAATGCGTTCATGTGTATGCGCATGAGTGCATGCATACATGTGCAGGCAGGTGGATGCGCGTGCCCACACATACACACATGCTTATTATTGGCCTAATTCTGATCTCAGTTCCAGTGTTTTTATACTGATGTAATTTCACTGACTCCAGTATATCCACTTTGAATTTACACAGGAGAAACTGCCCTGTGCTGCATGCATAAAGACCATTAGTCACTGTAAACTTCAGAAGATTCCATTCATTGTACTTAAAAATCCAGGGGGGAAATCCCGGAGACATTGACTTCAGTGGAGCCAGGATTTCACACCAGATGTTCATCTGAATCATACCCAAACTATTCAAACCTCTTGAATATGTAAAATTAGTCAGGAAAAGTGGTTTTGTCATGAATCATGAAACTTTGAGTGTCTGTTCAGGCTAGGACTACTACAAGAATGGTCTTTCTCAAGATATTTCAGCACTTCCACTTCTGGTTGGAACTAGGAAGTGATGAGACATGAAGAAATTAAAAGCAATTAAAGACAAAGTTAAGGAAACTTTGCTCAACTTTGAAAAGTGTTCAATTCAATTTTGGGTAATCTTTCCTTGTATTCCAACCAGTTCATGCATTCAATCTGTAATGTACACAAGCTTTAGGTAGTGAGGAAGCAATTAAATGTTTTACAGGCGGTGCCACTTTCACCTTATCCCTGGTTAATAAGGTCATAGGAATTTGAGGTGGGAAAGACCTATTAGGTCATCTAGTCCATTCCTGGAATGCAGGATTGTTCCCGACAGTCTATTTTCTAGTTGCTTTGTCACATCTAAGTGCTAGCCACTTAAGGTTCTGTACCCCTTAATGAAATAATTTACTGAAGTATCTGTTGTTTCCATTATATAACATTCCTTTCCCACCCCCATCCCCCGGAGACTTGTAACTAATCTGTAAGAGTTCACTGTGGTTTGAAAATAAATTAACTCCAGGACTGAGACTCAATGTGCATTTTCAATCATATGTTGAAAACAAAAAATATATGTGGCTATTTTAAAATTTCAGTAATACAAAAAGTATGTATAAAATAAGATTTTGTTGCACAGTGGAGAGACTGATTCCTGGTTTTGAGTCTGTGTTTCCTTGACTGGAACCACTGTAGAATTTTTAAATGAATTTATCATGAGCAAACTTACTTAGCGCATGTAGTGAAATCTTCAGTATCTCAGGTCAGACTATTGACTTGAGAGACTAAGGGAGTCCTTAACTTGTTTGACATTGTTGTAGAGCTAATTAAAATCAAAGGTTTCACTGGTGGAGATCAGTCAGATTCTTCATTAAGACACTTATGCAACTATTTCAGTGATAGCACACTAGCTGAGCCATCCCAAAATTGATCGAGTGGCAATGATATAGGAGCCTTCTTTTAAATGCTTATTTAACGTTTTTGGGTAGTTTAAAATCATCTTTATGGACCAATTTCTTAGCACTGATATAGTCCTTTTTTATTTGCAGCCTCAGTGCCCCAAAGGGATTGTAAAGCAGCATAGAGGAATCCCTGAGCGCCGTACAGCCACTGCAGTTGCTCTGTAACACATTTTCCTGGCCCCTTCCCAGCATTAGGAGCATGCTGGCAGCATGCCAGAGTATTGGCCCCTAGCAATCTGTTATTACTTGTATGAATTACTCATATGAACTAGAGAAGCTTAAGGCCTATTCTAACTTGCTCCAGTCTCCGGCAGTGCTGGGTATCAGGGAAGGGAACTATGCTAGTGTCCTGCACCAAGCACAGCTTGGCTGGACCCAAGGATTGTATTTTAGGAGCTACTTTTTACCTTTACGAGAACTAGCTACAAGTTGGACTATTGCAATGTCTTCTACTCTGGCCTACCTTTGAAGGAACAGCTAGTGCTCAATTCAGCATTCTGCCTACTCTGCAATATGATTTGGTCAGGGCATACTACTCCTGTATATCATTCACAGCCCTGGCTTCCCATCTGCTTCCATGTACAGTTCAATGGGAAATCACCTGTGGCAGTTTGCTGACAAGCTCCCTAGATGTGTATTCTTGAGGACTGAAGTCAAGGCAGTCTTGATGGAGGGTTCCCAAACGTAGAACTCACTTCCTCTGGCAGACCTGAGTCCTAGTTTGTTAGCTTATTATGAACAAAGGTTAAGGTTCATGATTTTGTCCAAGACATAACTAGATGGGTCTAAACAAAAGCTAAAATTTGCATAAACCATTTCTTTGTTTTCAAAAGTCCTCTTGATTATTATTTATTTTGTTGTTTGTGCATATCAGGCATGTTCACTGCATTAAGGCAAACATTTATCTTCCTAGTAACTAGACACATATGCATAAGAGAACAAAGGTTAAGTGCAGATTGATATTTTATTATTCAGAATGAACCCCTATTTCTAGAGCCAGGATGAAGAAAGTAAAGAAAATGGTTGGAGAAAAGAAAGACAACGATATGATATTAAATAAAACAGCAATAATATTTGTTAGTAATTAGACCCCTATGAAATCATCATATGTAAATAGAATGTGCTTAACCTCCACCAAAAGACATCCTTATAATAGAATAATTTGATGATTAAAGACAGATGAAACAGGGAAGTAGAAGGCGGAAACAGGTGTTTAAGGACATTACATGGCTTTTGTAGAAGGCTTTGTGGCAGTTGCTATGCTATTAGTCAGCTGGAGGGCTTTATTATTCCTCCATTTCAATGCTTAATAGTAGGTTTGCCTCAGTCATGCTTAGAGAGTGAGATCAGAAGTCAGGCAATGAAATTCTGAAAAGACTTTGTGAAAGTCCAGCAATGAGGAAATAATTTTTTATAGATGTACATACACGAGAGGATTTTTTTTCTCAGACAAGGGATAGAGAGGGCATCCTCCGAATTCTATCCAAGAAGAATTCTCCAGGCTTTAAGAAATGTCCTTTAAAGCTTCCTTATTAACGATAGCAGCCTGTAGATAATGCACATCAATGATTTCAGGTTAGACAGTTAGGATTTGAATGTTTCAGTGTGCATGTCCTTTTCAAGCAAACTATTCATATAATAAAGCTTTCCTTTTTTTTATGTTTTGTAAGTGCTATCAAACTGGGCCCTCTTAATTTAAAAGAATTCTTCTTCTTTTCTTTTTCTTTCTAACCTTTGCTAAGGAGCATAAGAATAACACAATGTGAAGCTGATTTCCCCTAAAAGATAGAACAGCAACATAATGAAAATGAAACAGCGGTGTTGTAGATTCTAATCCTTCCAAAGAATAAAAAAGCCAGAGTTGAAAGGCAAGTATTGGCAAATGCGATTTGAGATGAAAGTTGGTGGGGTAGGTATTGGCATTTTGACATAATGGGAGCTGTAAAGAGAATAACCAGGTTACATGACCCCACACTAGTTTGTAAATGACTGCTTTCTTAAAGGAACATTTCATTTTCAGCAGCTGTCTGCCAAATCATATTATCTAATAATAATAATTAAAAAAAACACCAGTGGTCTCTGTTGCTCCCTTTCTACATTTGAAAAGGAATTCAGAAGAAAGGCTTCATTTCAACTTCAAGTATGCTTTGAATGGATTTAAAGAAAGTTAATTTGAAATGACAGTAAATAATCCTGCACCATTCAGTCACTGGTTTTATGTTTCTCTTTAATTATATTTAAATAAGCCTCTTTTTAAGCATGTTTATTATGTGCATTTGTCTTCCCTTTATTGCTTTATGCAGCAGATAAAAATGACATTTCTGTAAGGAAACCGAAGCCACTATTCTTTCCCTGTAGGGACCTGCTCAGGGAGAGTTATGAATTGTTCAGGTATTGTAAATGCCAGCCATTGCAGATTTTAACTATGCTTCCTTGCCCTGAATTCCTCCTACTGTTTCAAAGTAAATAGCTTTCTGTCCTTTCTGTCACCATTTGATCAATGTCTTTATGGTGACACAATAAGCTTCATGAAAACAGCAAGAGAAAAGATGAAGATGATTAACACGTACATAAAAACAGTGCAGTCTGAAGTGGGATTGGAGAAAGAGGTGAGGAGACAAGAGCAAATATAAACAGCAAAAACAAATGGATGAAAGAATTTAATGTGCCATCTCTAGCCATAATCATAAAATTAGGCAGTATACACTCTGTTTGCCCCAGCTCACAAACATAATCCTTACTACTAGTTACTTCCCGATATATGAGCCAGTCTCTTTGTAAAGGGAAGCAGTCCACACAGCTCATTTTTCTAAAGCACTTAAGGATCATTAGTCTAGCACTGCAGCAAATGTATTATTCATTTTCCCGTAGCCCAATTTCTCTGTGAAGACTTTTGCAGCGAAATGCTACACAGTTCAGCAGAGAGGTGATTGATTAAGCAAGGAGGAGCAGAATTTGGGCATCCTGATAAAATTTTCTCATAGACTTCTCAGTTAGCATAAATCAATTTTATTTATGTAGTAACACTTGATTACTAACTACCCAATATCATCCATCGGAACAAAATTGATGACTATACCTTTAGGTTAATATTACTTGAACATTTCATTCTTGAATAATTTATACACTTTGCTTTCTGAGTGTCTGTTCATGATTGTTTATTCTGTTTTACTAAGTGTAGCCAAGCTCTTGCCAAAGCAACGACAAAAAAGTCCATTATTCTTGTTAATTTTATACTACCAAAGGGGCTTGTACCTCACAAGACTCTGTTCTAATAATAGTTCCTTTTCTCAGTAGAATATTCATTTGCAAAAGCAAAGATGATGCTTTTTTGGCCTATTAGAAAAATTGTTAAATCATCAAGAAAAGATTTTTATCATATACATTTAATAGTTAAAGTGCTTCACATGGATATAAGAGAGAAAAGTGGAGACAGTAAAGGCTGCTATTCATCAAAGCACATAAGCATGTGCTTAACTTCAGACAAACGAGTGGACCCTATTAATTTAATTGAAATTAGGTTAAGCATGTGCTTAAGTGCTTTGCTGCTTCGAGGCTTACATTGCAATAGTGTAGTAGTGGTACATCATTTTAGCACTTGATGACTTTTTCCCCTGGACTTCTTACACGAAATGTTCAACTTTAGACCACAAATAAAACAAAAACAACCCATATTACCATATATGATTCATAAAGCATAGCCACCTAGCATAGAGGGAAGAATATTGATTTTAAATATTAATATAGATAAAAATTATGATAACCTTACCAATAGCCCGTTCAGTAATTGTCAGATATTAATTACCACATAGCAGCTGTTTGTATAAAGGCTCTGAGTGCATTTTGCGGATAATTTAAAATTGCTGGCTTACCCTGGATATTTGTTTTTGTCTGATCACCTCTACAAATAGCTCTGACAATCTTACAAGCAATGTTTTTTAACTCTATACTTTGTCTTGGGCTTCAAATAATGTAATTCTTATTCATTTGATTGACGAGAATAAGATGCAATTTGGATTGGATATGCTATGGGCCTCTTTGGGTACATGTGAACCAAACAGAATTGATTTGTACTTGGCATATGTGTAACTTTATATAACGTACTGACCTTTGTAGGGGAAATATATAGTTCATTCTGAAGTGCAGATTTCCCAATGATAATATATTTTAAAAGGAAAACAGGGGGAAATGATAACCAGATTATATCAGTCAAAGTAGTTGAACTGAGCCAGGAATGTGTCAGTTTGAATTTCCTTCTTGTCAGAAACACCATATATTATCAGCAAAGAGGAAAGCCTATTGCCGTTTCTTTTATATTTCTACATGATTTTTAAAAAAAAAGGGAAAGAGAAAGAGAGAGAAAATCCCATATCAGATACTTGGCTAAAAGTCTCCATTGAGCTAGAAAGAGTTTTTTACCTCATGGACCACAAACATTTTTACAGAGCTGCATTTAGGCAGTTGTCACTTACATAGACTTGCTCCAGTAGAATATTTGGTGATTTTTGGAAGGAAATGTGTTGGATGGCCCTTACTCGCAGCATTAGTTGCATTGACTTTTGAATTGGTATCTACAAGTGGGCCTGATCTTGCAAACCCCTACTTAGATGAGTAAGGAGTACGGATGAAATACACCAGAGCAAGGCTCTCTGCACCACTTACGCCTGTCTAGGGGTTGCACCTGGTGTTGGCTGACTGCATGATCACAAAAGGATGCCTGTGCACCATGAAACTAGTCTCTATCTATGCAGTGCCAGTACAGAAGGTCACTTGCAGATCAGTTTAGGTGGGCCAAAGGAAGGGTCAATGTATGATATTTGTTTAGATGGACTAACTGGGGTGGGCTAGGCTGTATGTTGGCCCCGTGCCCTGGCAATAAGTGTACCTTTAAGAGGTAACAGTAATAAGTCTCCATAAGAGGAAGATAGTCTGCCATATTTGGTCAGCATGTTGCGCACGTTCCTGCCCAGGGGAGCTCATCAAGTTCCGTGTGTTACATATGACTTTAGGGAAAACATGCCTTTCTAATTAAAGTAATGTAATAACCATTAAATATAAAAACATAGCAACAGATAGGGAAAATACCTACACTTATGAGGGTTCTGATTTCATGCTTCCTTCTTGAGCCACCGTGCTGTAATCAGGACTTCTTGATTTGTGTTTTCCGTTGGTTACTTAGCCCTGGTCTACACTAGGACTTTAGGTCGAATTTAGCAGCGTTAAATCGATGTAAACCTGCACCTGTCCACACGATGAAGCCCTTTATTTCGACTTAAAGGGCTCTTAAAATCGATTTCCTTGCTCCACCCCTGACAAGTGGATTAGCGCTTAAATCGGCCTTGCCGGGTCGAATTTGGGGTATTGTGGACACAATTCGACGGTATTGGCCTCCGGGAGCTATCCCAGAGTGCTCCATTGTGACCGCTCTGGACAGCACTCTCAACTCAGATGCACTAGCCAGGTAGACAGGAAAAGAACCGTGAACTTTTGAATCTCATTTCCTGTTTGGTCAGCGTGGCAAGCTGCAGGTGACCATGCAGAGCTCATCAGCAGAGGTGACCATGATGGAGTCTCAGAATCGCAAAAGAGCTCCAGCATGGACTGAACGGGAGGTACAGGATCCGATCGCTGTATGGAGAGGAATCCGTGCTATCAGAACTCTGTTCCAGTTTTCGAAATGCCAAAACCTTTGTCAATCTCCCAGGGCATGAAGGACAGAGGCCATAACAGGGACCCGAAGCAGTGCCGCTTGAAACTTAAGGGGCTGAGGCAAGCTTACCAGAAAACCAGAGAGGCGAACGGCCGCTCCAGGTCAGAGCCCCAAACATGCCGCTTCTATGATGAGCTGCATGCCATTTTAGGGGGTTCAGCCACCACTACCCCAGCCGTGTTGTTTGACTCCTTCAATGGAGATGGAGGCAACACGGAAGCAGGTTTTGGGGACGAAGATGATGATGATGATGAGGTTGTAGATAGCTCACAGCAAGCAAGCGGAGAACCGGTTTTCCCGACAGCCAGGTACTGTTCCTCACCCTGGACCTGGAGCCAGTACCCCCCGAACCCACCCAAGGCTGCCTCCTGGACCTGGCAGGCGGAGAAGGGACCTCCGGTGAGTGTACCTTTTAAAATACTATACATGGTTTAAAAGCAAGCATGTGAAAGGATTAATTTCCCCTGGCATTTGCGGCTTTCCTGGGTGTACTCCCAAAGCCTTTGCAAAAGGTTTCTGGGGAGGGCAGCCTTATTGCGTCCTCATGGTAGGACACTTTACCACTCCAGGCCAGTAACACGTACTCGGGAATCATTGTACAACAAAGCATTGCAGTGTATGTTTGCTGGCGTTCAAACAACATCCGTTCTTTATCTCTCTGTGTTATCCTCAGGAGAGTGAGATATCATTCCTGGTCACCTGGTTGAAATAAGGTGCTTTTCTTCAGGGGACACTCAGAGGTGCCCGTTCCTGCTGGGCTGTTTGCCTATGGCTGAACAGAAATGTTCCCCGCTGTTAGCCACGGGGAGGAGAGAGGGTTGAGGGGGTAGCCACGCAGTGGGGGGAGGCAAAATGCAACCTTGTAATGAAAGCACTTGTGCTATGTATGTAATGTTAACAGCAAGATTTACCCTGAAAGAGTGTAGCCACTGTTTTATAAAATGTGTCTTTTTAAATACTGCTGTCCCTTTTTTTTTCTCCACCAGCTGCATGTGTTTCAATGATCACAGGATCTTCTCCTTCCCAGAGGCTAGTGAAGATTAGAAAGAAAAAAAAATGCACTCGTGATGAAATGTTCTCTGAGCTCATGCTGTCCTCCTACACTGACAGAGCACAGACGAATGCGTGGAGGAAAATAATGTCAGAGTGCAGGAAAGCACAAAATGACCGGGAGGAGAGGTGGCGGGCTGAAGAGAGTAAGTGGCGGGCTGAAGACAGGGCTGAAGCTCAAATGTGGCGGCAGCGTGATGAGAGGAGGCAGGATTTAATGCTGAGGCTGCTGGAGGATCAAACCAGTATGCTTCAGTGTATGGTTGAGCTGCAGCAAAGGCAGCTGGAGCACAGACTGCCACTACAGCCCCTGTGTAACCAACCGCCCTCCTCCCCAAGTTCCATAGCCTCCACACCCAGACGCCCAAGAACACGGTGGGGGGGCCTCCGGCCAACCAGCCACTCCACCACAGAGGACTGCCCAAAAAACAGAAGGCTGGCATTCAATAAATTTTAAAGTTGTAAACTTTTAAAGTGCTGTGTGGCATTTTCCTTCCCTCCTCCACCACCCCTCCTGGGCTACCTTGGTAGTCATCCCCCTATTTGTGTGATGAATGAATAAAGAATGCATGAATGTGAAGCAACAATGACTTTATTGCCTTTGCAAGCGGTGATCAAAGGGAGGAGGGGAGGGTGGTTAGCTTACAGGGAAGTAGAGTGAACCAAGGGGGGGGGGGGCTTTCATCAAGGAGAAACAAACAGAACTTTCACACCATACTATGGCCAGTCATGAAACCGGTTTTCAAAGCTTCTCTGATGCATACCGCGCCCTCCTGTGCTCTTCTAACCGCCCTGGTGTCTGGCTGCGTGTAACCAGCAGCCAGGCGATTTGCCTCAACCTCCCACCCTGCCATAAACGTCTCCCCCTTACTCTCACAGATATTGTGGAGCACACAGCAAGCAGTAATAACAGTGGGAATATTGGTTTCGCTGAGGTCTAAGCGAGTCAGTAAACTGCGCCAGCGTGCCTTTAAATGTCCAAATGCACATTCTACCACCATTCTGCACTTGCTCAGCCTGTAGTTGAACAGCTCCTGACTAATGTCCAGGCTGCCTGTGTACGGCTTCATGAGCCATGGCATTAAGGGGTAGGCTGAGTCCCCAAGGATAACTATAAGCATTTCAACATCCCCAACAGTTATTTTCTGGTCTGGGAATAAAGTCCCTTCCTGCAGCTTTTGAAACAGACCAGAGTTCCTGAAGATGCAAGCGTCATGTACCTTTCCCAGCCATCCCACGTTGACGTTGGTGAAACGTCCCTTGTGATCCACCAGAGCTTGCAGCACTATTGAAAAGTACCCCTTGCGGTTTATGTACTCGCTGGCTTGGTGCTCCGGTGCCAAGATAGGGATATGGGTTCCGTCTATGGCCCCACCACAGTTAGGGAATCCCATTGCAGCAAAGCCATCCACTATGACCTGCACATTTCCCAGGGTCCCTACCCTTGATATCAGCAGATCTTTGATTGCGTGGGCTACTTGCATCACAGCAGCCCCCACAGTAGATTTGCCCACTCCAAATTGATTCCCAACTGACCGGTAGCTGTCTGGCGTTGCTAGCTTCCACAGGGCTATCGCCACTTGCTTCTCAACTGTGAGGGCTGCTCTCATCTTGGTATTCTGTCGCTTCAGGGCAGAGGAAAGCAAGTCACAAAGTTCCATGAAAGTGCCCTTACGCATGCGAAAGTTTTGCAGCTACTGGGAATCGTCCCAGACCTGCAACACTATGCGGTCCCACCAGTCTGTGCTTGTTTCCTGAGCTCAGAATCGGCATTCCACAGCATGAACCTGCCCCATTAGCACCATGATGCATGCATTGGCAGGGCCCATGCTTTCAGAGAAATCTGTGTCCATGTCCTGATCACTCATGTGACCGCGCTGACGTCGCCTCCTCGCCCGGTATCGTTCTGCCAGGTTCTGGTGCTGCATATACTGCTGGATAATGCGTGTGGTGTTTAATGTGCTCCTAATTGCCAAAGTGAGCTGAGCGGCCTCCATGCTTGCCGTGGTATGGCGTCCACACAGAAAAAAGGCGCGGAACGATTGTCTGCCGTTGCTCTGACGGAGGGAGGGGCGACTGACGACATGGCTTACAGGGAATTAAAATCAACAAAGGGGGTGGCTTTACATCAATGAGTATTTTTAGGCAGGACTTCACGGAGGGTTCCAATAAGAAATGGTGCACCTAAGTAATTGTTCTTATTGGAACAAGCAGGTTGGTCTGGCCTCTGGTTGATACATGGCTAGATTTACCTCGCTGCACCTTCTCTGTGAGTGACTGCAGTGTGACCTAGAGGAATGAGTCCCCTAGATGGGGGAAGGGGGGAAGCAAATGAGTACAAAACAAATCTGGTCTATTTCTTGTTTTGATCCACTCCATCTATCTTTTACATCTTTGGCTGGCAGCAGACGCTGCAGAAGGACTGCAAGCCATCCACATCTCATGGCTGCTCGGCAGAAGACGGTGCAGTAGGACTGCTAGCCATCATCATCTCTTGCCTGCCTGGCAGAAGATGGTACAGTAGGACTGCTAGCAATCCGTATCACCTGCCTGCTCACCATAAGATGGTTCAATAGGACTGACTGCAGGACTAAAGAGAATGACCTGGTCAAGTCACGCCAAATTTAGTCCCTGCGCCCATGTCTGCCCAGGCGCTCCTGGCCGACGTGGCCAGGAGCACCTCGGACATGACGATGACGGCTACCAGTCGTACTGTACCGTCTGCTGCCACAAGGCAATGGGTTGCTGCTACTGTGTATCAATGCAGTACCACGTCTGCCAGCACCCAGGAGACATACGGTGACGGTTACCTGAGTGGGCTCCATGCTTGCCGTGGTATGGCGTCCGCACAGGTAACTCAGGAAAAAAGGCGCGAAACGATTGTCTGCCCTTGCTTTCACGGAGGGAGGGAGGGAACGGGGGCCTGACGATATGTACCCAGAACCACCCGCGACAATGTTTTAGCCTCATCAGGCATTGGGATCTCAACCCAGAATTCCAATGGGCAGCGGAGACTCGGGAACTGTGGGATAGCTACCCACAATGCAACACTCCGGAAGTCGATTCTAGCCTCGGTACTGTGGAAGCACTCCGCCGAGTTAATGCACTTAATGCACTTAGAGCATTTTCTGTGGGGACACACACACTCAAATATATAAAACCGATTTAAAAAAAAATGACTTCTATAAATTCGACCTAATTTGGTAGTGTAGACATACCCTTATAGGTACATTTTCACATTGTACAGAGCTGTAATCCAGGTGTGGGACTGACTTGCATGCCACAAAAATCTGTAAGCCCCCCCCCCCCCTCACATTTTTGGTCAGCACTTCCAGGTGGTCTGTGGAGCTGCGACTATCATTTTTGGTGGATCATCTGTCTGTCTGTGTTCCTGCTTTATATACCCTAGTCCAAACCTCTCTTAAGAGTTTTGAGAGGCTATTTTGAACAACTAAGCAAAACCAACCCAACTGCTTTTTAATGTTGAGTGTTTCTTCAGTGTAAATTTGGAATTTGATCAGATTTGTAGATGACACTGAATTTGGAGATGTAGCAAACACACCCAAGAGGAGAGAACTAATCTGTTGTTAGAGATGAGAGGAATGTCTGTAGGGGAGATTTAACAATAACACATTTTAATGTTCAATAACCAAGGAAAGGAAATAAACAATTCAGTTAAAAATGGTAGGACATATTGTAGCAACTGCACCTCTAATATTAAAATTTATTTTCAACCCTCTCTCCTTAATACTCCACTCATACCTTTTTTTCATGTAATAAAATACTATATGTTTGCCAAAATGAAGATGTTGATTAAGTATATAGTTTGGAAGGGAGGCTGTCTTCTGGACAATATCTGAGTCAGATTCTCCACAGGTGTAAACTGAGGTTAATGGCTCTATGCCAATTTACCGCAGGCAAGAATCTTGGCTTTAGAAGTGATCCAAATATGAGAAAAATGGAGAACATCGGGTATACATAACTTTCATTCTATTGTGTATACATTTCATGATATTGTACAAGAATTAACAGAAAACCATACCCAATTTGATCTTCCTATAAGTCTAAACTTTTAAACATTAAACATTATGTATCCAAAAAAGTATCCCATATTTCTCAGTTAATTCACTCTGAAATGTGCTGTTTCTCTTGCAAATAACAACTACTTGTCTGATGAAAATACATACATTTTTCCTTTAAAACAACATGAACAATATTGGAGAAAGTCTATACTGGACCCAGATAAAAATACTGTATTTATTCCTGATTGTATTGCATCAATTGGTTTAAAAATGAACTCCTGCAGGGAGTGTCACAAATCCACATGATGTAGCGGAGTGCTACATTTTGCATTTGGGTTTCTGATTTAGCTGACAGATGTGTAAAATCACGTGTAGCCAGACAGCTCCCTATTGACTTCACATCTGAGTTGGATCAGTGCACTTCATTGAACTTTATTCCACTTTTGGCCATCATTAACTTAAACTTACCAAATTGACTCCAGATCCACCTGTTTCAGACTGTTGTGTGGGGTAATTTTTTTTGCTGGTAAGTCCATCTACTTTAGTGAAACCATTCTCCTTTTTTGAGCTCTCCTAATATAGACGCAGACGACGAGGCTTTTTAGAGCTCCAGGACCCATTGGTTTTTCCCTTTGTGGAATTAAATGAGGGGCAGGAAAATACCAGCATATCTTCAAAAAAGTGCAGAGATTGTTGTTAGCCTTACAAACACACAAATAAATCCACATTAGAGAGCCACAACTCAGACCTGTCTATAGAATTCTGGCCACAAATTAGAGAGTTTTAAAAATTCACCTTCACTTTTAATTCTTTAACAGTTTGTAATGGTCATGAATGTCTGGTGAATGCATAATTACGAACATTGGGCAAATAGGTATTATTTACCTGACAACTCATGATGACTGTATTGATGCTATTGCATGTACAGTTATATCAATCTGTATTTTATAGACTCTGTAAATCTGATATGACTTACTTGTCCATACTGTCCACAATACCATACTCTAGCTGGACACATTACCAATTGTCCCCTCCCCACTTCCCACCATACTGATGGCATGGTAAAGTAGTTTGGTACAGGTAAGACAAAGAAAGTGTATAATTGCTCTTTTGGCCTTTATTGTCGGGGCCCTCAGTGCAGTGGCTTTTGGGGGGTCCAAAATTTGTTTGAACTTGCTCTGATCCTAGGATTTATTCTCACTTTCTAAAAGTGTCTATATTGTAAACATATTCATATGCATAGAACCATGGGATTGTGATAGCTATTTCCACAATGGGTCAGGTAGAATTTGGATCAAGACACAAATCAGCTAAAATATCGACTTTGCTTCGGAGTAACAAAATGACCTTTTCACAAGCTAAATTTAACTCATTAAATGACAGCTCACGGAATGAGAGGGAACAGAGTTATGAAGCTTGCTAACAATTGCAATCCTTGTTTAATTTCAAGGATGCAGGGCAAAGGGCATATTTCAAATTATTAGCAAAAACAAAACCAAAAAAACATACTACTTGACTAACCAAACAGTCAGGCATTTAACCTATATCAAAGGCTTTTGCAGAAAATAATTTAATACCCAGGATAAAGTTTGATTCTGCAGCTTTAGCATGTAATCATTTTCTAAGCTGCCAACTTTGTTTCAAAATAATAGGTTTAGGTTCCAAACAGAGTAGAAGTCTCTTAATTGGAACAATCTGGTGAATAGTCTATCATCCCAGTTAAGAGAGGAGACCATTACCAACACATCTGAAAAGGTTTAAAGCAAAATTCTCCTCTCAAGATCTGCACTGAACTGCAGAATTGACTTATTTTCTGCTATTTCTATATGCACAAGGCCATCTACTGACATAACTGGAAGTCTGACACAATTGGGGAAGAATAGAATATCGGAATCCAGATTAAATATCATATTGTATAAAATGCAAGAAAAAATTCATCTTTATTCCTTTTAAATATTGGTAATGTCTGTAATAAAGCACTTGGCCTTAGAATTTGACACCTGTTTGACACTTGAGCTGGTCAAAATTTGAACTTCTGAATTTTTTTAAGGAAAATTTTGAATGACATTTTTCCAAATATTTCCCTCAATTTTTCAGCCAACCATAGAACTGGTTGATATGTTTTGAAATTACAAAAAAGTGTGCAATATTTTGAAGTTTAAAAAAAGGAGTTTTTAATGATTAAAAAAATCCTCTTTTTTTCTCAACTAGCTCGATGTAACACCTATTTAACCACATTTCACCAAATGGCATTGAAAAAATGTAACCCAGTTAAGCTGAATGTTTGCTTGAAAAAGTATTTGGCAAGTATGATTTGACCCTGTGTCTCCTTAAAACACACTTCTTTCCTGGGGCCTGTAAAGTATCATAAAAGTACTATAAATACATCAAATAAATAAATAAAATGCTGATGACATGCACATAAGTAACCAAAGTAATTGCATGAATCTATTGCTGTAACTCCTATCTTTCCTTTTCTTTCCCCCACAGTGTATGGACCTTATTCTGTACCCTTTAATATCAATGGGAATTTTACCATCCATAATAATGTTGCATCTTAATTTAGACCTGATCTAAATGTATATACACAGAGAATAAGAATTACACAGGTATATGTGCATCATTGTTATATATAGGTATTGATACCATGCTGTAATAAACTGATTGGTCAACTTGTCATTGATGTCGAACTTTTTTACACTGATGGATTCATAGAATTACTATACTATGGTAAGAAAGCAGGTGATATTTATTCAGTAGATGAATTAAACTGATACCATTAAACTTTGTTATTATTCATGTATACAGTACTATAAATGTATGTGTCATTTCACAGATCAATAAAAGCCTAAGAGTATAGAATTTAAAGGACTGAGCCACTACAATTATCGCCAATAGAAATACCCTAACTGAAATCAATTTTTAATTCCATTTTACTTGTAATTCTCAATATTTTTTCTGATGCATTCATGGAAAAAATATGTGGTCAGAAAAACACAATTAGATTCCCTTGTATGTTAATCAAAATCTGTTTATCCCACTAGATTAAGTGACAGATTTATATTTAAGCTGCACTGAGTTGAAATCATTTTAGAATACTATTTTTATTAAACATTCTTTATCTTTTTTCTTTGTGTTAAATAGCTTACTACAAATAAAACTATCCAAAAATATCCTGCAACTAACAAATATTGAAACAACTTTTGTCAAAGAAGCAAATAAAAATACATAGAGTGCACCCAGAGAGTACCAGCATTTTCCAAGATGCCAGTCTAATTAATGCTCAGGAAGACGTACAGACTTGCACAGTAAAATCCCAGCAGCAGGGTAGCAAATATAGCCTAAAGCATTTAATTGAAACCTCAGTACAACCTCCCAAAAGGTACCTGACAACCTAAAAAGAAGCAGTATGGCTTTGTGTAGGAGGCAGACCATTTGAGACTCTCTGGGTAAAGATAAAAGGTGTAGAAAATAGGGGTGACATCATGATAGATGTCTACTATTGACCACCAAATCAGGAGAAGGTGGATGAGGCATTTCTAGAACAAATAACAGAAATATCTAAAGCACAAGACCTAATAGTAATGGGGGACTTTAACTATTCGGACATCTATTGGAAAAGTAATAAGGAAAACCACAAAATTTCCAATAAGTTCTTAAATTGTTTTGGTGATAGCTATTTGTTTCACAAAGCAGAGGAAGTAAGCAGGGAGACAACCATTTTAGAGTTGATTCTGACCAATGGAGGAATTGGTAGTGAACCTGAAGGTGGAAGCCAATTTGGGTGAAAGTGACCGTGAAATGATAGCTTTCTTGATTCTAGGGAAAGGAAGGAATGACAGCAGCTGAATAGGGACAATGAACTTCAAAAAATCAGACTTCAACAAACTCAGAGAACTGGTAGGTAAGTTCCATGGGAAAAAAATCTAAGGGAAAGAGTAGTTGAGGAGAGCTGGCAGTTTCTCAAAGTAACAATATTAAGTGCACAACTGCAAACTATCCTGATGGGAAGGAAAGATAGGAAAAGAAGCTAATATGGCTCCATCAGGAGTTCTTTAATGACCTGAAAATCAAAAAGGAATCCTACAAAAAGAGAAAATATAAACAAATTGCTACGGAGGAATACAAAAGAATAGTGCTAGAATATAGAAACAAAATCAGAAAGGATAAAGCACAAAATGAGTTTCATGTAGCAAGGGACATAGAAGACAAGACAAGCAAGGGACATAGAAGATTTAAAAAGAGGTTCTTAAATTACATTAGGAGTAAAAGAAAGATGAAGGAAAGTGTAAATCTTCTACTTAGCAAGGAAGGAGTGATGACATCGAGAAAGTTGAGGCGTTTAATGCCTATTTTGCTTCAGTCTTCTCTAAAAATATTAATGGCGACCAAATACTCAACTCAATTAATATTAACAACAAGGGGGAATGAATGCAAGCCAAAATCAGATACAACAGGTTAAAGAGAATTTAGAGAAGCAAGATGTATTAAAGTCAGCAGGGCCTGATGAAATTCATCTCAGGGTACTTGAGGAACTAGCTAAAGCAATCTTGGAACCGCTAGCAATTATTTTCAAGAATTAATGGAGATGGGTGAGGTCCCAGAAAACTATAGAAGGGCAAACATGGTACCCGTCTTTAAAAGGGGGAACAAAGAGGATCCAGGGAATTATACACCAGTCAACCTAAGTTCACACTATCAGAGGCTCGTTCACCTGCACATCTACCAATGTGATATATGCCATCATGTGCCAGCAATGCCCCTCTGCCATGTACATTGGTCAAACTGGACAGTCTCTACATAAAAGAACAAGTGGACACAAATCAGACGTCAAGAATTATAACATTCAAAAACCAGTTGAAGAACACTTCAATCTCTTTGGTCACTCGATTTCAGACCTAAAAGCTGCAATTCTTCAACAAAAAAACTTCAAAAACAGACTCCAACGAGAGACTGCTGAATTGGAATTAATTTGCAAACTGGATACAATAACTTAGGCTTGAATAAAGACTGGGAGTGGATGGGTCATTACACAAAGTAAAACTATTTCCCCATGTTTATTCCCCCCCACCCCCCACTGTTCCTCAGACTTTCTTGTCAACTGCTAGAAATGGCCCACCTTGATTATCACTACAAAAGGTCCCCCCCCCCCCGTTCTCCTGCTGGTAATAGCTCACCTTAAGTGATCACTCTCATTACAGTGTGTATGGTAACACCCATTGTTTCATGTTCTCTATGTATATAAATCTCCCCACTGTATTTTCCACTGAATGCATCCGATGAAGTGAGCTGTAGCTCACGAAAGCTTATGCTCAAATAAATTTGTTAGTCTCTAAGGTGCCACAAGTCCTCCTTTTTTTTTTGCGAATACAGACTAACACGGCTGCTACTCTGAAACCTGGAAAGATAGTGGCCCAAATTATTAAACAATCAATTTGTAAACATCTGGAGGATAACAGTGTTAAAAGGAATAGCCAGCATGGATTTGTCAAAAACAAATCATGCCAAACCAATCTAATTTCGTTCTTTGAAAGGGTTACTGGTTTAGTGGATGGGGGGAAGCAATAGATGTGATATATCTTGATTTTATTAAGGCATTTGACACAGTCCTGCATAATATTCTCATATGCAAACTAGGGAAATGTGTTCTAGTAGAAATTACTATAAGGTAGGTGCACAACTAGGTGAAAGACCATCATCAATGGTTTGCTGCCAAACTAGGAGAGCCTACCTAGTGGTGCCCCGCAGAGGTTTGTCCTGGGTCTGGTACTTTTCAAAATTTTCATTAATTACTTGGATAATGGAGTGGAGAATATGCTTATAAAATTTGTGGATGACACAAAATTGGGAGGGTAGCAAGCACTTTGGAGGACAGATTTAAAATTCAAAATGACTTTGACAAATTGGAGAATTGGTCTGAATTCAACAGGATGAAATTCAATAAAGACAAATGCAAAGTACTTCACTTAGGAAGGAAAAATCAAATGCACAACTACAAAATGGGGAATAACTGGCTAGATGGTAGTACTGCTGAAAAAAATCTGTGTTATAGCAGATCACTATATGAGTCACCAATGTGATACAGCGGCGAGAAAAGCTATTATTCTCAGGTGCATTAACAGGAGTGTCATATGTAAGATGTGGGAGGTAATTGTCTCAATTTACTTGGCACTGGTGAGGCCTCAGTTGGGGTGCTGTGTCCAGTTCTGGGTGCCATGCTTTAAGAAAGATGTGGACAAATCAGAGAGAGGCCAGAGGAAAGCAACAAAGGGGATAGAAACCTGACCTATGAGGAAAGGTTAAAAAAGCTGGGCATGTTTAGTCTTGAAAAAAGACAATTGAGGGGGGGAACCTATAACAGTCTTCAAATGTGTTAAGGGCTGTAATAAAGAGGATGGTGATCAATTGTTTGTTCTCTGTGTTCACTGAAGGTGGTCAAGAAGCAATAAGCTTAATCTGCAGCAAGAGAATTTAGGTTAGATGTTAGCAAAAGCTTTCTAACTATAAGGGCAGTTATGCTCTGGAATAGGCTTTCAAGGGAGGTTGTGGAAACATCACTGGAAGTTTTTTAAAAACAGGTTGGACAAATACCTGTCAGGGATGATCTAGGTTTAGTTGGTCCTGCTGCAGCATAGGGGGCTGGACTTGATGACTTCTTGAGATCTCTTTCAGCCCGACATTTCTACAATCCTGTATGCACATAAAATGAAGAGGTACAGGGTTGTCACTATTTCAACCCAGGGAGTAGAATAGCAGCAATAGAGTGACTGTGAACCTGTTTCACACCCTCACCGTGGCTTGTAGGGTGGTTTCAACCCTAGCTCCATGTAAAGGTGTTATGTGGGTGTGGGTGTGAATTTCACTCTTTTGTTATCCCCAAAATAAATACACCTTGATGCAAATGTGTGAAAGTTATAGGGTCGACCTGATTTTCATCTTTATTTGTATGAATTTTTGTGCTTATGTGGATTTAACTCAGATCCCATTTTAAAATAGTTTTATTATACTAAATTGCACTAAACGAGAGAGGGAGAGAGAAAGGACAGAAATCCATTCAGTAGTACAAGTATATCATATTTAACACTCACACAAAGCTATTTGTCTATTGTGTAAAAATATAATTAAGGATTATAGAAGTGTTTATTGGTTATTTGATAGTCTTTAAATGTTTCCTGAATGTATAGGCTCTCACTTTAAGAGCTAGTTTGAGAATTTTTTACTTTGTGAATCATTGGCAGGATACAGCCATTTAAAGTCTCGACTGAATTTGGATGTCATGCATTTGTAGTAACTCAACATGAAAAAATACCTATGAAAAATAATAATAACCCCCACTTCTTCATAGGAGCATAGGAATTGCAATACATACTTGATCAGACGAGTGGTCCATCTAATCCAGTATCATAGCACTGATAGTGGGCAATATCAGATGAGATTGAGGCACGTATAAGAAACTCTGTGCTAGGCAGTTATGGGATAATCTTCCCACAAGCAAAGTTTCTTTCTAATCATCAGTAGTTAGAGATTAGCTGAAGTCCTGAAGCATTCCTTCCAACACTCTTATTCTGTAGTATTTATTTTATTACTCTGCATATTTTTTACTATCCATACAAATGTATAATCCCCTTCTGAATCCTGCCAAAGTCTTGGACTCAATGATATTTTGTGGCAATGAGTTCCTTTGGCTAATTGTCCATTAAAGAAGGATGGTTTGAGTGCCAGTATGGGAGTTGCAGGAGACGTGGGTTTGATTCCCCACTTTGCTATGGACTTCTTTGGCAAGTCACTAAGGCCAGATTTACAAAGGTATAGTCACCTAAAGATGCAGATAGATGCTTCTGAAAATCCTACTAGGCACCTAAGTGAGTTAATGCCTAACTCCCATTTACTTTCCATGAGCAGTAGGCACCTAACCTATTCGGCACTTCTGTTAATCCCTCTTGGTACCTATCTGCATTTTTAGGTGCTTGAATACCTTTGTAAATGTGGCCTTAGCCACTCTGTGTCTCAGTTCCCCATCTGTAAAATACAATAATAGGAATTTCCTGCTCACAGAAGTGTTGTGAGAATAAATACATTAAAGACGGTAGTGTGCTCAGATAATATAATGGTGGCCATGTAAATACCTAAGAAAGAAAGATTATGTAAAAAAAAATCAGTTTTGAATTTTCCACCTGTGTGTTTAATAATCCTTTCTTCTAGATAAAATTTAATTCTGAGTTTCTCCTCCTCCAAAAGGCAATTAGCCCACACTGAAAACATTTCACACACCAAATTTCTTATTAACAAAGCCCCCATGAGCTATGGAACTATCAAAACCTCCTCAAAAGTATAGAGTATAATTTATTTATTTGCACGTTAAAACTCAGATATTAACACATGGCTTCTTCATTTTGTAATAGCTTCCAGGCAGTTACCCTGCATGCCATGCTTTGGCTCCAGGCCACGTTTTACAGATAGCCTTTTAAAAAAAATTACTAATGGAAAGTCCAAAAGCTCCTTAACAGCACCCAAATAGAGCAATATAATGAATCTGGTCTTGCAAACCAATCATATAACTTGTCTTCATGGTAATGACAAAAGACCTGCAGCAGAGACAATTAGTCAAAGACTCTGAATATCTGTAGGAGGATTCTGAAGTGGATGCCCGAGTGGAAACTTGTATCATTCTCCATGAGGCACTCTAGTTTCCTTGAAATCAGTAATAGAAGTCAGGGAGAAAATAGACACCAGCAGTTCAAGCCTTGTTTAGCTTGAATAGTCACAAAGGACTTTTTGTACTTTGTCTAATAGGCTTTGCTCTGAAAATCTTTGGCCATTCCTGTGAAAAAAACAACAACCCTGGATTATACAGTATGTCATGAATAGAAAATGCATTAGGTAATAAACTGCATGTTCCTTTGAACTCTCCCCCACTCCCCATGTCAGTGACAATGAGTTACAAGAATATCTGGGTTATAACATTTATCATAAGAGTCTCAGTTCTAAATTTAAAAAAATGCATTGGATTCTGGAAACCAGTTACTTCAGAGCACTTACGTAAACATCTTCTCATTGCCTAAACCAGCACAGTTTATGGATACCAGTTTGTACTAATTAAAATCAGGGAGTGACAACCCCAGAAAACGTCTACTGACCTTTGATCATTTTCGCACATTCTGAAAAGTCTGGCCTGCTTCACTTGACAAAGGAAGTATGAAAGGACCAAAAAAAAAAAAAAAGGAGTTCATAATATAGGGGTCTAGAGTGCATGTAACAAAATTGAAAGATCAACACCCTGAGCCAAGCATCCAAAATGGCTGACTGCAAATGCTAGGAACAACTGTATAGACACACAATGCTCTTTCTGAGAGTATTTTGCTGTCTTTTTATAGTCTGCATGTGAATTTGTCTTGTGGTTTTGTTTCCCCTGAGATTGTTAAGGTGTAAATATAAAACAGATGAGTGTTGGAGAAGGTCAGTGTTACATATTCATTTTATTTTAAATAATTGATTATGTTTCCTGTCTCTGCTTACATTAATTGCTCTCAGGTGTTGGAAAATTGCTCAGTGAGTTGCCTTGTAATTTGTTTCTTCAGAAGAGCAGCATGTTGCTTTGTGGAATACTAAAAGTAACGTGTGTTGTGCAGTACTTTCTAACTGGAGGTTAATACAGGTGAACTGAACGTGTATTGAGGGTGGGGACGTTTGAGAGAAAGAGAATGAGGCACCAGAAGGAAATGAAGTGTCTTAGAAGCTTTTGTAATGATTTTTTAAAAGTATAATTTATGTTCAATTGGCACTTCAAGATTCCACATTAAGCAGCTGATCAGCAAGGTGCTGAGTTCCTTCAGCTGCTATTGATTTCAGTGTGAGTTGATGATGCTCAACACCTAGCAAGACTGGGCTCACAGAATGCAACATCGTTTTGATTTTCTGAAATGGTAGTGTGAGATCCATATTCTAATTTATCTGGCTATGCAGCGGGAATAACAAGAGAGAATCCTTCCCAACTCAGTTTCTCAAATCTAAGTGAGATTGTTTTATCAGTATCAGATTTATAAACTATTATTAATTATATGCTCAGCAATCGGTGTGCTCTGCACTGTGTAAATATAGAGGAAAAGAGTGTCCTTACAGTTTACAGTGAACCTGCAGTCCAAATACAAAAGTATACTGAATGATGAGAAGATAGATCTAATACAGACCTCAGCAAATTTATGAGCCAATTTTTTTAAAAGCATAGGTGTTCTGTGCAGAAGCACATCAGTTGAATGGACACAAAGGTGTGTGCATGTACAAAATCACAGCTACAGTGCGTATGTGGTTGCTGAGTATGTATTTCAGGGCTATAGGGATGCTGAGATAATGTTATGTGTAAGTCTATTACACTCCCCATCTTCCTGTGCCTCAGCTCAACTCTTTGTAGAAGCACAGGTCAGAGTTCTGTCTCTTCAGGTAATTATTATTAATTCCCGGTGAACTTCAAAGAGAGTACCATATATTTTCTTCACAGACAAATATTTAATGCACACAGAAAACTTTGTAAATAGTATGTGGAATACTATTAATAACTTTTAAGCAAAAGCTATTAGACAATAAATCAACTGGTGTTCCTCATACAGATTTTCCCGTTTCTTGCTGTTTTAAATTTAAATCCAAGGTTTCAGCACAAGAGCTATACTTCTATACTTTAGCACTCACATGTAAACACGTTCCCCTCTAATCTCCTTTCAGAGATGATTTCTCAGTCATCATAGTGTGACCTTAATATATAATATGTCACCTGGACTCTTCAGAGCTTGAGAAGGATGGCAGCATCATAGTCCTTTTAAACACTACAGAACTATCTTAGCAAACAATCTCAGATCTCCACAGCTAGCACCCGTCCAGCCCTTGGGTTAATAGCTGACTAGTCCTCCATTGTTGGTGAAACAGAAATCTGTAGTCTGTATCCAAAGTAGTACAGGTACTGGAACCCAACCCTCATAGCACACACATCTCATGGTCCTTCATGAATCGGCTGCTGGTGCTGAGTCCTCAGGACTGTCTTTAACTCCAGTATTTATAACCTTTTCCCCCTCCACATGCTGGGATAGGCTCTGCCCTTGGAGAATAACTGGTGATGACCTGCCAGATAGATTGCCCACAATGAAAACTTCCTATAAAGCTTCAAAAACAGCTGCTGAGTATGTCTAGTAACTGCCACACACTATTTCTGGATGATTCTGGCTCCTTCTAGCTGAGTTACCCTGCCCTGCTCTTTGCAGATATGCAGAGTATTAAAACAAAAATCCATATCTCCTCCCTACTGCTTCTCTTCTTTTCTTTGTGCTGAACAAAGTCAAATGCTGCCATATAAAGCTTGTGGATTACATATGTACAATTTGGGGACATGTAAAGTGTGTGCCCTTTTTAAAAAAATTGAGCCTCCTTTTCTTTAATTAACAAAATAGCATTTATAAAGTAAATTGCAAGTCTCTTATATTGGTTAATTAAAATTGGTATGTAGAGGGGGACTGACTCACTCCACTGTTGCAACTGAGGCTGGTAAATCTGGAACAGCTGGTAAATCTGCCAGGAGGAAGGGCACAGTGACACAAGTCTCCCATGGTGGTGGGCCTAGTGCCAGCTAGATCATCCCACAATGTGGGCAGGTCCTGTCCAGTTGGGAAACATGCTGATTCAGTACATCTCCTGTGGTGCCTCTGCCAAGAGGACTCCTGTATAGTCACAGTGGGAAACCCCTGGGAATGAGGTCAATGGCACTTCCACCTGCTGTCCCTTGGGAGAATACCTTGGATAGCACAGCTGCTCCCACAGGGTGTCAACTACTTCTGTATGTGCCTGTGGGGGTGAATCAGGCCCATGGGCTATGGGAGAGAACTCTACTCTGATCTCTATATAGAGAGAATGTCATCTATTTTTATTTCTGTACCATCTACGACATCTGTATATTCACCGAACAGTCACCACAAGTCAATAAGCCCAGCTGTTCAGTATTATTTACATTATCTTGTCATCTCCGCTGACCTAAAGAGCAAAAGAAAATAACAGGGCATATTTGCAGCTTAATAAAACATTGCAGTAGGGAGCCCTTTCTGAACCATTACAAGCAGTGGCTGGAAGTGCATTTGCTGATTTAACAAAATGGTTAGGGCAAATGTTTAACATGCTGTTGTAATGATGCTCAGATGCTTTTCTTAGTATTTGTTGATCTGAGAAAATGTGTCCTTGCCCAATCATACTACAGAGCAGAATTAAATAAATAAATAAATGCTATGTGATGCCGGCGAACTAAAGCAAAGCAGTGACTGCCGCTGACAGATGGAAAAAAAGTCAATATGATGTCTGAGACAGCCCAGGCTCTGCACGGCAGAATAAATTACATGATTCGCTGAATGCCTGGGCTTCACACAGACATACACAAAATTGGAAAGATAAAAGCTTGCATTGGCTTCAGATGATATTTACTGCTTGATGGATTTACTAGCAGCCCCAGTACAGCCATACTGTATTGAATTATTGGCCTCTATTTAGCTTTGTGTCCGTTGAAGCTTGAGTGTCCATTTAAGCATAAGTGAGCTGGAGCCCTGCCAAGGCTTTCTGAAGCTTTGGTATAGAGGAAGATGCAAACTAATGGCAACTAGCTTGAATAACAGGGAGTTTAAGGACGCTGGGGGAAGACAACAAAGCAGACTTTGCTTGCTTATCACTATTAATGCCAAAATAAATATTAATAGGAGGCTGCCCGGCATATCATTTTAGAATGATTCTTGTTTCCTTTGTATTTTAGCACAAATGGCTGGAAATGACTGTGTGATTTCTCCGTCTCTCTTCCTCTCGGTCTCTCTCAGAAGGGGGAGTTTGAGAGAGACCATTAGTTTTACAGCTATCCATTGTCACAGCAGCAGGGTTTCTCCAAGGCAAAGGAGGCAAATGAAATACTGGCTTTACAAAGTATACTGCTACAATAAAATATATGATTAGCATAGTAATGTACTGTACAAAGCTATTGTTATGGATTCATTATTATATTGTACCATGGCAGTTCAGTTAAGGAGTAGCATTTCATTTACAATGAGCCCCCTGAGATGGTCACACTGTTGCTGTAACCACAATATAGAAAATAGAGGCTGCGTGGTTAGTTGCTTAATGCGTTGAACTGTGCTTCTAGAAGCCTGGGGCTCATTTTTGGCATGGCCCTCTCACAGGATGAGTTTAGCTGGTGCAATGGTTCAGCAAGCTGTGGGAGGGGGCTCTCTAGGAAATACCTCTGTGGTTTAGTCCCTGGCAGTGATGTTGGAAGGGGTTTTATCTGCAATTAACTAGTCCTCTGGAAGAGGAAGAACAGAGGGAAAAAATCACTGTGCTATTGCACTGTGCTGATCAGCTGGGTCAGTAGCAAGAATAAGCAGGGTGCTGCTCCAGGTGAGCTAGTTGCAATGGCAGTGCAAAGGAAACCAATCATGGGGAAAGATGTGCCTGTGGGAGTGGAGAGGCATGGAGACCAAACTATGAACATACTTTATTTTGGGATAATGATTAAAATAAATCAAAAACTGCCATCACGTTGTAAATAATGGACTGCTACTTGTTTCATCTATTCCCTATTGGAACATACATGTTTCTTTCGCAGCAATTCCCTATGGACTATCCATTATGATGTTTATAACAATAGACCTAACACATTTGCAGTCCGTACCAAGCAGCTTATTCATCGATTAATTAGTTAAAGAACAGCATAGATGGATCTTGCCTTTGTCAGCCAACCAGGATGAGGGCGTTCTAGCCTAGTGGTTGGAGGAGGCATTAGCTCTAGTGGTCAGAGCAGGTGTCAGGAACCAAGGACTAGAGTCAAGCTGGAGTCAGTAGTCAGAAGCTGGAGCGAAGGGTCAAATCAGAGGGCAGGAATTGGACACCAGAACCAAGGGTCAAGCCAGAATCAGAAGCCAAAGTCACAAGTCAAACCAGATGCCAGGAACTGGAGTAAGCAGGGTAGCAGGCAAGGAGGACTTCAAGGCTGGGTGCAAGGAAGAAGCAGGCACAGTAGTGAGCAATAAGCACTGAGCAGCTAGCAAGATGCTGCTGCTGCTGCTGGCTTAAGAGCAGGCTTACTGGCCCATCTAACCAAGCAGGTGGTATGGCCAATCAGGCAGCCTGCTGTAGGCCAGCTGTATTGATGAGGCTACCTGGAGATTAGCTCTGCTTCAGGCCCTGCCAGTCTTTAATCTTAAAAGTGGAAGAGATGGAGCTTTTGGGTGGGACGAAGGGAGAGAATTTTCCCCAAGCAATAGACTGAAATACAATGATGGAAGAAGTAGATATCCGTTGCAATTTGCCCATGTTTCTGCAATCTCAGCATGTACAGTAGTGCAATATGTTTTTCCCCTGGCCAGTGTGAAATGACATGCAATTTATATCTTCTGTCATGTCAAGTCTCACTAACCAGAAGCCAAGAAGGAAGAGCATCATGGCAAGAAAATGATTGTGTTGTCTTGCAAAGACCACAAAATGATACCTGCAACTGCTAAATTTCATGTGGAAAAAGTATGTCTCATATTTTGTTATACAGTACATGGCATGCTAATATATATTTCATTCATTTAAAATATATGTAGGGTAGTAATATGTAGCATCTGCTAACATATCATAAATGGAGTGGCTGGGCAAAGATACTGGGACAAGGAGCTGGAGGTGGGATGAGGGAGACACTGAGACTGGACATGGAGCCTGGGGAGGGAAATTGGGACTGGGAGTGAATGTGCACAGGAAACGAAGTTGAGAGGGGCAAGTGGAGGCCAACCTAGGGGAGAGAGTCCAACTGGATGAGGAGCTGGGAGTTGGGAAACTGTGGCTGGCTGGGCAAGGAGACTAGGGAGTGGGGGAGGAGACTGGATGGGGAATCTAGATGTGTGAGGCTAGGACTTGCTGGCAAAGGAGATTGGTACTGGGCTAAGAAGCCTAAGGAGTGGACACTGGGACCGGCTAAATAAGGAGAATGGGAGTGGTAGGATGAACCAGGGTTAGGGAAGGGACAGGAATGGGGAACAAAAAAAGATAAGTTGGACGGAATGGGGTAGAAAGGATCACACTTGTGGGGGGTGGGGAGGGGCAGAAGAGTCTATGCCCATTAGAGCACACTCCCCTCCAGAGCTTGAGTGGAACCCAACATTCCCAAGTCTCACCATTTATCTGTTGTCACTAGATATCTGTGAAATCTATTGACAAAGGGTCCCTTCTCCCTCTAGTGCTGGTAAACATACAACTATGTGTTATTCCATTAGCTCAAGTGATAGAGGTCTGTGTTGGGGTCCAAGTGTCAGAGATCTGACCTCTGTGTGAGTGTCAATATGATACCACTTGGTGGTATTTCTGTTTTGTTTTGTTTTTTCTTTAAAAACCTAGGATATTATATTTTTAAAAAATGTTAAAAGAACATTAAGGTTTCAAAGTCACACACTGAAAAGTTAGGGAATGCCAGAATTAAGGTTTTCTTTGCAAAAAGATCTGCCAATTTTGGGTGTCCCATCTGAGACTCCTAAGACCTGATTTTTCAGAGTACATGGCATTATATAGCACCTAATATGTTCAAATCAGACGTCCCATAGACTTCAATTACAGCTGTGAGTGGTCTGCACTTGAGATCCTGGAGCCTGATTTGCGCAAGTCAGAAAATGAGGAATACACAGATAGTGACTGCCTGTCACAAATTTGGCTTAAGTGACTTGCCTAGCATCATGTAAGAACTCTGTGGCAGAGGCAGGGATAGAATCTAATTCTGTAGGGCAGCATTTAACTTCCTTAACCATCAAATACCAAGGTTTCTCTTCCTGCACTCCACTGCCTCATTCACTACAAATTTCCACACTTCTACAGCACATGTAGTAGGAGTCCATATTACACAGCCCTGATTCATCCTCAGAACATATCCAGCTGCACTGAATGAGTCCTGTGGAAAAAATAGTATAAGATCATGTAATTAAAGACTGTACCCTAAAGTGTACACACGTGGCGGGGGGGGACGGGGGACTAAGGTTGTTTGAACAATCTCAGTTCTTGCATTTCCCACCTTTTGAGTGCTTGCCTTTGCAACCTTAATAATTTTCTTTTAACATAGTTTTTTCTGTGTGAATATTATTTATGATTATTCATTGAATGCCCACAAGCATGCTAGGCATCATCCAGATACATACAAGAGCTACAGTGCCCAAATTACTATATATTCTTCATTTAAGACCATTTAAATAGGGAAAGGGCTTTTTATTTTAATTAATATGGTACACTTTTTTGTTATGTGACTCAATACCAAGGAGGAGTTGTATTTAATCCTTGACTGTTGTCCCTGGATTGGTGTTTTAACCCTTGCTTATTTCCAGTCATCATTTTTTAACCTTTCCTGTTTATTTTTTTATCTAATATTTTAGCCCTTGCCTTTTTCCAGTTTAATTTTTCTAATACATTTTGCTTTTCTTTTGGATGACTGGAAATGGTGGCATAGACTATTGAGCTGGGGAAATTTGATGTTGAGTGCCAATGGGAGCTTTATAAAATAGGTGGGTTTCAGCTCCTAGAGTTTCCTATGAATTCTTCTAATGGGGTGGAACGTGTTGCTCTCCTCGTTCCACTCCTTCTCCTGAGCATTACGCATTCTTCATCCTTAATCTGTGGATCCAGTGAGATACACACATGCCTCTTCATACTGCGGTCCTTGAAAGGCATGAATCATGCAGAATCTGTATTTCTAGTGTCTTTCACAACTGCAGCTGCCCCTAGAACCCGCCTAAATGGTGGAAAGGAGGAAGTGCAAGTTAATAAAGCCCCAAACAGCATTACATTTATCTGGTTTCCCCAGTGAGCCTGGGATGGGATAATCCAGATGGGTTTTTCCTGGATTAGGAATTGAGAGGCATGCCCCAGAAGCAGAACTCTCCCCTTATGCAGCCTTAGGCTTCCTTCTATGGACAAATGCAGAGTGGTTTCTAAGGCCCTAAATCAGGACCTATCCTATATGAAATTATGTAAAGGGTCTTAAGTTTAATACAAAGTTGAAAGTCAGCTATCTAGATATAGCCATTGGTTACCAATCTATTTTATATAATGCCACATACTTATAGTTTATGAAACATATTCTATATTGTACATATAGGATCTGACAGTAAATTCTTGACAAATATTAAATATTGATTCTGAAATAGGAAGCAAAAAAAGTTAGGAATAAATAGCTCATTCTCCGCTTGAAAAAAGGTGACTGTTAAGACGCCCAGGGATCATATTAGAACTCATGGTGTTTAGTACATTTATTAATTATTAATACACTGAAAGAGATAGCAAAATAGTGCAGTGGGAAAAATTACAGATGGCACAAGTATTAAGATTATTCATGAGAAAGGAGGATTGTAAAGAACTCCAAAAAGACCTAACAAAACTGGGCAACAAAGTGGCTCTTGAAATTCAACAGTGACAAATACAAGGTAATGCACACTGGAAGGAGCATTTTAAACTACTTGTTCACACTGATGGGTTTTGAATTAGCCATAACCTCTGAGGAGACAGATCTAGTGAACAGCTTAGTAGAGATGTCTGTTCAATGTACAGCAGTGGTCATAAAAATGTGGAAGAGCTCTGTCTAGATCACATTGCTGCTATGGCTACTGGGCCACAAGGGCTCTCCAAGCCCAATGAACTAGGTCATCATAGAGCTTGCTAACTAAACTCACATGGTATGTCTCTTTCAAAAGTTTCCAAATAATGCCTTTCCTGTGGCCAGAGTCATACTGTGTCAAGTCTAATTGCAATCAACTGATTTTCACTGGTTTATTGCTTAGTGCATCCTATAACAACCTAAGATGGGGGACAGATTTTCCAACCTGATCACAGGACACCCAAAAAAATAACTTTTATAGGTCTCATGTGGCTCTGTCACAGGGTGAACTGGCCCTTTAAGAGACTTGGGGGTCAGCCTCACCTATGACAGGCTCAAAGTCTACCTGTGTCCTTAGCGGAGCCTTATTATGTATCTCAGGCAATGAGAAGAGAGGACCACTGAAGATTAATCCTCTGCTGTAACAATCAAAGGAGAGAAGAGTGAACCCACTTGACTGGGGAACCAACCACAAGACCAAAGATTTAGGTTTCTCACTGCCTCCATGGGAGCAGGAGCTCTGCTAACTACACCGCTCTAGTGACTGAGAGTTGGCATGCTACAAAGCTCATCTTATGCTCCTTTGATTGGTGTGTGGGATTGTGAAATGTGGTCAGATGTGGGAGATTTAGGCCTATTACTGTGAAGAGCTCTTGTATATGCAATTCAATATTAATATTTTGGATATATGCTGTGTGCACTTTAATTCCATTAAAACCCCAATATTAAAAGCACATTAAAGAATTGCCAGTATGAACGTAACAACTCTACTTGCTGTGTGGGCAGCTGCAGTTGTGGAAACCACAGGAAGAGCAGCTTCGGTCTGAGCCATGTACAACCAATTTTCACTAGACTTCCAAAAGGCACGTCTGTGACCTAGAGACTTGCTCCCTGCCAAATGAGGATCTAGTGTACTTTAACTTTCAACGTGGTAAAGTTGCTTCAGAAAAAAGACACGATGTTTAAATGGGAAAATGGAGCCTTTTTTTGTCGATTCAAGCTTTGAGAAGCTTCTTCTCCCGTACTCCCCAAACCAAGATTTAAAATTCAGCTCAAAAGGTAAAAGATTGAAAAAAAGTTACAAGCAACTGAAAATGTTCCTTCAGACTAGAAACACTTGTGCAACCTTAACTATAGGTGTTTCTACATGCTCTGTCTAATAGTATTATAAATGATCTAAAGCAAAGGATAGGTGCATAAAGGGCAAAAGAATGCATACATTTCTGTGTTCCTAAAATAAGTTTTTCAGTGTGGGGTTTTGTATATAGGGAGCTTCCTCCCTGAGTGGAATTTCAGTTATATTTTATAATAATTTAAATACATCACCCATGAGAAAATAATGCACACATTAGTTCAAAGCAAAACCAAATGTTTATTTATATATATAAAAGAAATGTGAACAAAAGAAATACATCATTGTATCAGCCATGTGTCCAACTGAATCACTTCCAAAGTAAATCAAAAATCTCATTGAAATTGTTTTTAGTTATCATGATCTCACTGGGAAACGAAAGGATTTTCTTCAATAGTCTGTTATAACTCTGTCATTATACCATAGTGAGGTAATTTGCTAAAGCAGCTGCCTCTAATGAGTAAACCTTTCCATCTGGCAGGACCCAAATAGACACAATCTCATGTCTGTTTTTCTTACCAAAACAGGGGGGGAAACCCTACACCTATGTGCAAGGGGGTGTTCTTTCAACTGTACAAACAACTCAAATTCGTTTATTTTTAATGCCTTCTCTCTCTCTTACATTCTTTCACACACACAATTGGCCTGAAATGCTGGAGTGTTGATATTGTGCCACCTTTCAGATGGATAACAACATAACTCAGAACATGTTTGTAATATAAACATTCCACCAAGAAACGAGACAAAATTAACAGTCGTTGGAACTTTTTAGCTTTTGAGGAACAGCACTTGTAGATAGTTTGTTTTCATAGTACGATTTTATTTTTCTTGAAAAACTCTATTTTATGGTGTTATGGAAATTACCATTGAGTCATAAGATCTAACAGCTCGTTTCAATACTGGTGCATTCACAAATCACTGACTCTTTAGACTGCACTTTTCAGTGAAGGACAAACAAAGAAAAGAACTGTCATTACTTTTGCACTTTGTTGAAAGCTATATGAAGCTGTAATCTTCTTAAATTCAAGTGAACATGGCCTGGCTTTGAGTGTATGAACTATTTTTGTTTTGTTTTTTTCCTAAGGCAATATGATGGCTATTGTTTTTCAGTGAACATTTAGGCTCAGAACAGAGCAGCCAATTTGCTTAATATCATTTATTATAACCACACACATTTTGGCTTTTCTGAATCTCAAGAGTGTATGTACAATAACGGAATGTATACATTTCATAACAGCAATTCATTGGTACTATTAGACAAAACATTGCAATAAACTATCTGGAAAGATAGGGTTCATACTGGGAAGGCATTTTAGTTTACTAGCACGTCTTAGTGAAATGTTTTTCTAATCAAAGGTTAAATCATGGTTATTGAAATTAGAGTTGGTCTGAAATACTGACTTTAATATCCCTGTCCCCTACCATCGCCATGTGCCTGCTGCAGCTCTGATGAAATCAGTGGAAAATCTTCCATTGAATTCAGTGGAAGTTGGATCAAGCCCCAAATAGGGAAAGATTGGATTTAGATCTAAATCTGGATCCAAATATCCACCTGGTCCCTATTTCTATAATGAGTGGCACAAAAACTTCACATCTGGAAGCCCTCAGATGTTCAGAAAGTTCAGGTCCAACATTTGTATTTTGCTATTTGGGGCTATCTTTAATACAAAATAACAACAACAAAACTTAACCAATGAAAGTGTCTTTGCCAGTTCAGAATTCTATCAATATGGTTAATATGTTATGGTACTCAGTGGTAGCTTGAATAGTGATTTTTACTTGCATAAAAAAGGCAAGAATATAACAAGCACCCTAGATGCCATGGTGATAAAACCCGAGAGAGAACAACACACAAAAACCAGAGAACTGCAGTGTGAGAAACTTTGTGACAGGCTGTCATTCAGCCCATTCCTTGGGTTCTGCATCACAAAGTGTTTCAGATCTTAAAGGTACAGTAATTCAAAAAGTCACCATTGTTTCTACAATTATACACATCACTGTAGTATAGAAAAGTATCAGCGCTTTGGAGGAGGAAGATTATGATCCTATAATAGCAACTTATTTAATTTTCTCCTTGACTGCTGGCTGTAATGTAAATTTAATGTGCAACATACCAAGGTTATCTCTCTCTCTTACACACACACACATACTGGACAGTAATATTAAAGCATTAGTGAAGAAAATGTATTTGTCAGTGCTCCCAGTCTTTCTCCCATTGAAGTTAATGACTAAACTTCCTTTGACTTCAATAGGACGAGTTTCAAAAAGTACACAGTACAAAATAGCACTTAATTATGCAGAAGGAAGGTAACAAACAAACTTTTATCATTCAGTCGATTGGCTAATAAAATAAAACATGTCTTTCAAAAAACATCAACGCAGCAAGAGAAGATTAAAATACAAATACTAGGTTCACTGACATTTATTGTGCAGAGATCTAACAGTGTTCACCTTTTTGCTCATTTTTCTCATTAAAAATACTCATACCCAAACTGAAGCTACTGTATATTGCAGTTGGATCGTATATTTGTACAAATTGTATCCACCTCTCTGGTTGTCAAGCAAACTGGTAAATGCTAAATTTGGATGATATATTTCTTCTTCGAGCTTTGTGTAGAAAACAGTCTATCGGAATTAGATGTACCAATGTCTGGGAAAACCTACCTGGCACATACCCATCTTGGGAGTCCTGAGAGAGCTTAATTGGAGTCAGAGAAGGAGCTATAAAAATGAATGAAAAAAATAGGGTTGTACAAAGAAAATTGAAAATAGGAAAGGACATAAAAGAAGACAGTGGGCAAGGTCCTCAGTTAGTATAGATTGGTGCAGCTCCAGTTTACACCAGCTGGGCATCTGGCCCACAGAGTGAGAAAAATAATAATGCTGCAGCTTAAATTTCTTCTGGACGTCTCAAGTAGATCTGTGGTCAAGCCTACACCAACGTAAAACTGCTCGCATGTGGCCAATTCCTTAAATATTTCAGCAGTAACAATCATATAGCTACTACACACGTGCCTGTACGTTGTCTGTTTTATGCACATGAGACTGATTTTTATACAGTATTTGTTTTAGTAGCTAGCCTGCAGCATCTAGATTTTGGGGGAAACAAGAGTTATCATCACCCACAGACGTTGCAGAGAGAGGGAAAGTAATCCACTAGCACTAATATCTTTAAAATAAATAAATTAAATCACTGCTTTGAGACAGAAACATTGATTTCACTCTCCTATACCCAATTCTAAGTCATTATTAGCTGCCCTTGCCCTTTTCCCTAACTGAGCAGGATATTGGTTCAGCTGAAATTAGATGCGGGGAGAAGTGATATTTTAAGGCCCTATTCTTCCATGAGTAACATAATACAAGTTCTTAGGGTCTTATTATCTCTGCACTATATGTTATTATTTTAACAATGATGGAGGTGAAAGGAGAAGTTATATTCTGGTATTGTTTAGTAGTATCAATTCTTTCTTCATCTCCACAGAGACCCTGCTGTTCCTCAGGAGATGTTACTTTGTTGCACTGATTCCCTGTAATAGTAGGTGGGCCTAGCAGCAGAAACCGAGGAAATGGTGGAAACAGCTGTCCAAGTGCACTTGGGTTAATGATCTATAGAACCTATGAGAGACGGAGCAGTAGTCATAACCAGTACATTAATGGTCAGATTTTCAAAGCTGGCTATGGGTTTGGATGCTCCGTTCCCATTAACTTTAGTAGGAATTGGACAGCCAGAGCCTTTATATGGCTTTGGAAATCTCAGCCCTGTTTTGTTTAGGATTTGCCCTTTCCTTTGTGTTTGAATATTCCCTGACTTTGACTTCAACAGACCCGGGTAGGGTCCATGGATGCCTGGAAAATTAGGAGGTCTCATTGGAGTTTCCAGGTAAATCTTTATCTCAAAATATTTATTTTCTGAGGAATGCTAAGTTATGGTTTATTTTTAGTGTTGTTTTACTGGTTATTCATACCTATGACAGACAGTTCTAGAGGAAATCTGAATGAATTATAGGAAATGGCAAGAAAAAATGTATGAGAAAACTGTACAATCTTCCCTCCCTCAACCTATGCTGCTCTCAGTGGCCTGAGGTAACAATAGACGATCAACCCCAACTTTGAATTTCCTCACTTTTGTTTATTTCATTAAAAATGGATTCATGTCACCACCTTTGCATCCAGATTTCAAACACCCCAAAATTCAAGAGAATTCACATCTGGGAATTTCATTTGGTCCATTATAAAGAAGAAGGTGCTCATTTGCAAAATTCAGACTTGGATCTAGATTTAGATGCACCCAGTGTTTGCAGTGTCTGAATATTGCATTTGGCTCAAACTCATTTCTATTGTAACATACATAGAGGGGGGACCAATTCTCCACTGCCTTGCACGTTGTGTAGTAATTTATAGCTATGCAAAATGGGTACAAGGTGCTGTCATTCTTATCTGCAAATGATTGCCCAAGGTGCCAAAGCAGTGAAGAATAATAATAGAAAGTGTTAGGCAGCCTTAATACAGGGATTGGCCACAGTTGATACACAGTTGGCCACACTCAACTTATGGAGCACAGGCTCATGGTTCTACCGATGGAAAATCTTTCTGGAGTGAGGGTGTAACAGCTTCCTGGGTGGATTCAGAGCTGGCCAGCACAGCCTTCAGTGAGTGGGGCAACCAGAGAGAAGGCAGGACAGAGCAAAGACACCTAGGAGATTAATTGATTCAATGCATAACCCAGGAAGCCTCTGCTTGTGGGACTGAGTCCCAAGAAGCTATCCTCCTACTCCCCTAGGGAAGGGAGAGCTGTCCCCAGCAGGCACAGCAGCTTTTGACAGCACAAGGATTGCCCGTTCCATCCCACTGGACCCTGAGGGTCGGATCCAGGCCAGTGCAGTTAATATACAATTGTGAAAATATATCATTTTTTTTTCTGCATAAAGATCAACCGGACAATTTAGAGGTCAATAGTGAACGCACGGTAATTTAATAATGATTAATAGCTTTTTCAGCTTTAACTTCAAGATCTGAAAACTGCTTGTCACAGGGAAAAATTGTATTACCTATTAATATATTATTAAAAAGTAGAATAACATATAAAGCTTGCGTGCTATCTGGTGCTGTTAATGGTCACTTTCCCTTTACTCAGATTTTACAACATTTATTTTCTCAAGACTAACACCTCTTAATTATAAGAGCTTTAATAAAGCAACTCTTTTGGTTTCAGTTGTCTTGGAATAATCAAACTCTCAGGGGTAGAGAGGTGTTTTGCTTGTGCTTCATAATTGCCTGGGATTTTGATTATTTCATGAGAAATCTGCACCTCCTGCTAAGTCAGATTGCTTAATTAATGAACTCTTTCAAATATCAAATACCAGCCAATGAGAAACCAGACAGTAGCCAAATATTAGGTTTAAAATGCCAGTATCAATTAATGTGTGGGACAGTGGTAGTTTTCTAGTGTTGCAATAAAATGGTTTTGCAGCCAGTGAATTCTGTTAAGCAAGAGAAATTAGGGTTTAATCCCTCAGGACAAGGAGGGAAAAAAGAACTTGATTTTGCAAAGAGAAGCCACAGGGTAACCCTTAAAATGCCCAAACCCCAAGGGTATGGAGTCAAAGTTGTGGCATGACAAAAATTATTGTAGATGGACACTTGCAATTAATTTGTGGTTCTTGCTAATGGTAATTTTTGTAACTAATGTGTTGCTATTACTAAGAACTGTAAAAATGTATAAAGTGCCTAATCTTTTGAAAAAACCCTTGAACATGTTAAAAGTGATACATAAGAACACACTTTATGTTAAAAGGCCTTGTTATACTGATGTTGCACAGTTAATGCCTGCAAACAGTATTGGAACTTTTCACAGGGGAAAAGACATTCCAAACCTAACATGCGGTATGAAAAGGGAAACTGAGGCACACTACCATATTGCTTTCATGGCTAAATGCCAAGATTCCTATACTATGGACAACATTAATATCTACAGTAACTTGGTATTGGGTTCCAAACGTTTGCCAGAGCTTGTATGAATAAAGTAGCTATGCTCTTTAGCTCTTGGCAAGATCACATAAGACATACAGGAACCATGCTGCAAGAGCAGATCCAATCCACTGTTGTTCTAACCAAGTTTTACCTTGAGTTTTTAAAGGGATTCAATCATGTTATTGAACATGATTTTGATAAACCATTTCTGTTATACACAGATACAGCTTCTAACCCAACACTAGCTGTAGTAAGACAAAACCAAGGATGGGGCGCTCTTGGGATTCAGTCAGTGATGTTTTTGTCATCCCTTCCTGCATCAATTTTGCGTTGGGGGTGTGACGTTACTGATATAACCTCTGACTGTTGTGACAGGGTCAGGCCAGATGGCTACAGGAGAGTGATAGAAGGCAGATATATTAGTCCCAGGTTAAGTAGGTCCCTTTTCCCTGGGTAAGGTAACAGGGAAGGTTCCAGAATAATCAGGAACTTTCTGGAAACAATTAAGACAGACAGGCTGATTAGAACACCCACAGCCCATCAAGAAGCTGCTAGAATCAATTAAGGCAGGCTAATCAGGGCACCTGGGTTTAAAAAGGAGCTCACTTCAGTTTGTGGTGCACGTGCAAGGAGCTGGGAGCAAGAGGCACTTAGTGAGCTGAGAGTGAGAACACGTACTGTTGGAGGACTGAGGAGTATAAGCATTATCAGACACCAGGAGGAAGGTCCTATGGTGAGGATAAAGAAGGTGTTGGGAGGAGGCCATGGGGAAGTAGCCCAGGGAGTTGTAGCTGTCGCACAGCTGTTCCAGGAGGCACTCTAGACAGCTGCATTCCACAGGGCCCTGGGCTGGAACCCAGAGTAGAGGGCGGACCAGGGTTCCCCCCCAAACCTCCCAACTCCTGGTTAGACGCAGGAGGAGTTGATCTGGACTGTGGGTTCATGAAAACGGCCAAACTGAGGACTGCTGTGAATCGCCAAGGTGAGCAAATCTGCCAGTAAGCGCAAGACCCACCAAGGTAGAGGAGGAACTTTGTCACACTGTATAGATCATTGTTGCAACCACCATTATATATTTGCAGCAAATATTGTACAAAGGTTGTCGTGTAAGGTGTCTTCGGAAAGGTTATGATTTGCTGATTATGATAGCTGTATGTGTGTATCATTTTTGTAGTTGAAGTTATGAATATTTGCTGTGTACTTGTATCGTAATGTGTTTTGATTCTAAGGCCTGGTCTACATGGGGTAGGGGTGAGTTAAGTCAGTCTACGTTATGCAACTTCAGCTACGAAAATAACGTAGCTGAAGTCGACATACTTAGAGCTACTTACCGGGGTGTCTTCACTGCAGTAGGTTGACAGCTGCCACTCCCCCGTCGTCTCCGCCTATGCTTCTCACTCCGGGGGAGTACTGGAGTCGACGAGAGAGCACTTGGTGGTCGATTTATTGCGTCTTCACTAGATGCGATTAATCAACCTCCGATGGATCGATCGCTCTGGAGGTAAGTGTAGACATGCCCTATGAAGCCTCAGTGAAGCATTTGGTCAGCTTCTTAAGAAAGAACTATTCTCAGTAAGTGCCCAATCAAGTAACACTTGGCTGATAATGAACTTTGGGAGACACCAATCCACATCTGAGCTTTCCTGGGAATGTTCAAACTAACATGTAAACAATTGCATCAGCCTGTAAAGAACTGAGTCATGCATGGACATGTGGATTGGCCATGTGACTCCAGGCTCCATCTTGCTGCTGTGATCTTCCACAGGACAGAGGATATAAAAGGTCCTGAAAACGCCTCCATTTTTTCATCAGTCCTGCTTCTTTCCTCCGGAGGAACCTTCCTGCAAACTAAAGCTCTGAACAAAGGACTGAATGACCCATCCCAGCTGTGGATGTACTCCAGAGACTTAATTTGAACCTGCAGTTTATTCCACTGCTGCTACAAGCCTGAACCAAGAACTTTGCCATTACTGTATGTAATTGATTCCATTTAACCAATTCTAGCTCTCATTTATATTTCTTTCTTTTTATGAGCCTTTAGATTTTAGATTCTAAAGGATTGGCAACAGCGTGATTTCTGGGTAAGATCTAACTTGTATATTGACCTGGGTCTGGGGCTTGGTCCTTTGGGATCGAAAGAACCTTTTTTTCATTTACTGGGTATTCGTTTTCATAACCATTCATCCCCACAACAAGTGGCACTAGTGGTGATACTGGGAAACTGGAGTGTCTAAGGGAATTTCTTGCATGACTTATGGTTAGCCAGTGGGGAAAAACCAGTCTTCTCTATTTGGCTGGTTTGTTTTGCCTTGGTGTGCAAAGGAACCCCAGCCTTGGGCTGTAACTGCTCTGCTTTAAGCAGTTTGTCCTGAATTGGTACTCTCAGCTGGGTCCCACCAAAACCAGCATTGTTACATCTAGTGTTGCAATAAAATGGTTTTGCTCTGTGTCAGTCTGAAGACAGCTGATCTTCCAGACTTTCTTTCCCCTTGCAGCTAGGAATTTGTAATAATTGAGTGCTGAAGTGAACTGAAGAATATTTTTAATTGTTTAAAATTCTATTTAATGTCTATGAGAAGTGGTGACATGTCAGCATTGTGGACTGAAATCTTCTGTCCATCGAACGGCAACAGAACAGGAAGTAGCAGTGCAAGTTCCATCCTCACCCTCCATTCTAACCCGTGGAATGACAGATAGGGATGACAGAGTACCACAGTTCAATTTCTATGGCAAATCAATCCTTAGTCTCTCTGTTGAGGCTGCCAGCAAGGATATCACTTGTGGTAGTATTTCTGGTGATGTCTGCTGATACCTACAACATGTTTCATGCTACTGACCTGCACTAGAGCTGAACTGGTGACCTGGAGATTAAAAGCTCCACAGTCCATTACCAATCACTGAGCCATTCAGTCCACTGAAAAAGCTTGTCTTCAGCTCCCCTTATGAAACATGCCAGAATTTTAGTTGATTGCCTCTCATTTCCCAAAGGATTAATTTGGAAAAGGGTTTTGCCCCTGGGGGTTCTAAGCTGCCTGTGCGTCTTTTGAAATTCCGCTCTTTCTTTTCCTGTTATCCTCTGCACTGTTCTCTAATAGACTCCAACATAGAACATGTGCTGGAAAGACAAAACCAATATTGCAGTAAGTAAATCTCTGTGATGCCCTGCAACTGATACAATAGCTATGAATTTGTAGCTTTCAATCCTTTAAAAATGAAACATTTTGACCTGCTGTGGTATTGGTTCAATGCATCTCCAAACAAACTTCAATTTATAAGTATTATGTTGCTAAAGCACTGATACCGTCAGTGATTGTGGTGCTTGCTGGAAAAGAAATACCCTACATCAAGCACATTTTGAAAATAATGTTCCCACCTAAAAGCTTCTCTCCTGCAGAAAATGGATTGTGCAATATCTTATCAGGCGGAAAAGAGTGTGCGAGGAAAAAAAAGGGAGAAATAAAAATAATAAAACCCACCCCTGTGTAGAACATTAGAAACGAGGCACTAACAAAGACTTCCCATTCCACATAGAATTAGTGCTGGCAGCAGCAGCTCACAGCACTGTGGGTGTACTCAGCTGTGCAGAGCTGATTATAGAAGATGAAAGAGTCTGGCAATTTATTTCATCTCACACTGAAGCACTGCTGACAACTGAGAGTGAGGACAGAAGGATTCATTTGTTCAACTTCTGTTTTAAAAAGCAGGCTTCAAATGATACCACTGAGACCGTAGGGGAGGGGAAAATGCCGTGGTGTAATAATGTGTCTATTTTTTATTTCTCTGGCTGCAGCATTTATACTTTTAGCAGGGTTTTTGGGACAGAGGGCAGGCTATTAATGTTTGGAAATATATAAGATCAGGTTACTAGTCAGAAAAATAGACTACATTAACCTAAAATGAAGTGTGCGAATTTGTGTGTGTGTCTGTGTGTATACACATGCTCTTTGCTGCCTGACAAGCCATTGTACAACCTATTTTCAGCAGAAGAGAAGCTTTTAGATGGTAACGTTATACACACACACACACACTCTTTTGTTCTGTTACACCCCTGCTGTCTCAAAGACCTGTATAGCCTCTTTCAATGTTTAAATATGGATGTTTGGCCATTGTATTAACATTTATTCAATGAATATTATAATATTTAGTGCTCGCCAATTTGATTACATATATTTGACTCTTAATCCCTTTTTTTCCATTTGTTAAAATCTCATGGTTAATTTGCAGAGTCACCATGAGTCCCGAGTAAGGGGTATCATGGTGTTGAACTGCCCCAGGAATAGATCATGCTTGAAATTGTGACTCAGAGGTATAATTTAGTCCCTGCTTCTCCTTTGTTCGGGGGAAGCAAGCTGTGCCAGGTACAGGCTTAATTGCTTCTCATCTCCAGCACAGTTGTGCTGGCCAGTGGGTTAGAGAGGTAGCACCCAGGTGCTGCCCATCTGTGTAGAAGAAGAAGCAGTGGTTCTGTCCTGGTAGCTGCTTTCTCCTCTCTATGTAGATCAGCAGGTAGCCCATGCAGAGGAATAAGAGATTACTTTACGTGTCCTTACTTCCCTGTTCAAGTGCATATGATTGCTCACAATAGAGCCCTTAAATGCAATTTTCTTTTATTCTGCTCTTTATCTATCTATCTAACCCCCCCACACACACACATTTCCGAGTACTGTAAGTTTTATGTATGAAATGTTTTGTCTGATATGTGTGTATTGTATTTTTTTAAGGATTTATTTTATATTTTCTAATTATGATTAACCAGGCTTGTTGTTTCAATGTGGTGCTGCAAATGTAATTTACCGACCACACCAGTCTTACATTGTAAAAATCAGAGAAAGATTCAATAAAATATATTACTTGGCATTAAAATCATGCTTAAGGTCTGATCTCACCTTTCTTGCACTCGCCAAACATCAGCTGACATCAGTGGGAATTTGGGATCTGTAAGGAATGTAGGATTGGACCCTCAAACATGTTAGAATCCTAGAATTAAATGCACAAGATGATTTTTCCTGTGAATTTGCCACTTTATATACATTTGGTTCTAGGTTTATAATATGTTTAAAGTCCTGACCCAGCATTTTTGTGCAGACCCCAAACTCCCACTGCTGTTTGGTGCATGCAAGGAACGCAGGATGAGGCCCATACCTATGTTATAATCCTAGAACCAAGCATATACATTGACCGTTACATAGGAAAACCATCTTAACTGTGATTCTGAAAAGGGACTAAACACTTATAGTAAGAAACCAATCATGCTCCATCCTAGCATGGATACAAATTTGGCTGTAAAATTTATTCTGTCCTTTGGCACTCCTGAATAAATGGGTAAATCCTCACTTGTGCAAGAAATATTCTTTAGAAAGCCAGGCAATCGCTCTTCCTGATGTATTCATTCTGTAATAATGAATAAAAAGCAGCTTTTAGGAAACCAGAGGCCCAGAATACCATTATTATTGTTGTTCATTATAGTTCCAGGAGGGCCCAGAATATACTAAGAGCTGTACTAACAAAAAATAAGGTTGAGTCACTGCTTCAAGGAATTTACTTTCTGTTTGTTTTTTTTTTTTTAAAAAAAAAAGCTCACACCCCCAAAAAGATTTTCAACTTGTACATCTAATGTGGTTTCTTAAAGTAAATTGCAACTGCTGTTCCACATCATCCTAATATAAAACTCATCACAAAAGTATATTTAAAACTGTATTTTACTGTGCTGCAATGTGATATTTTGGCCTCATGCAATGTGCAAGAGCAACTCATTCCAGAGGAGCACCTTTCTTAATTACTTTCCCATTGCAGATTTGCTCTCTTATAGGAACTTTTTTCAAAGCCTTATTATACCAGATAAGTCTATACTTGCAGTGAAAACAGATCCCAGCTGTAACGTCTTCCTGTATATCAGAATATACAGTCACTTAGTGGTAACGTTTTCAGGAATACAAGCGTTAGAGCGTAGCTTCAGGGAATGATACTTTTCTATAGTGTTGCCTACTAGGAAGAGAAAATATGGTGATTGTATTTGTCACAGTGTGTTGCCAGGTAAACAGCCATTAGTCACTCAGCACTTTTAAATACAAAAATGAATTAAATGTAAACATCCACATAATCCAACTACTACTTTTATGGTTCTTCTGCACTGTACACTGGTACATTAAAACAACTTCACAGGGAAATATGATTAGGAATTTGGTTGTTGATTAATGAGTAAATAGTTCTGATGTGCAAAGAGTGGGCTATTACCCCAAATTGATAGTTTTCAAACTACAGCTTGGGTAATGCTGAAGGCTGTAGTATGATCAGGGCAAACTGAGATTCCTGGTGAGGAGACCTGCTTCCACCTTGTATCCCTTCCCATTTACTATTACTATTGCCAGGGCATGTCCATCCAGATCTTCATATCTTACTCTGCAACAACTATCGCATGCCTACCCACAATAAAAAACAAACAAACTTATTTTGCTATTCTCTGCCTGCTCTCGTCATACTGCTACTTCCCTCATTAACCTGATCATCCTACAATATTGTTATGAGTGGGGTGAAACCTTGTTAGGGGTTGAGTTAAAATATTCCTGAGATTGATGGGTGTGAACTCACCCTTCAATTAACATAACTGTAAGGATAAATTAAGCACAAGCCCCTACCTAGGACACACAGTTTGTGTGAACCCATGCAGGAATTTTGGACTGAGTAGGCAAGCTCCTTTGCTAAATATTGTTTGTGTATTGTGTGTGTGTGCATGCATTAGTGTGAAAGCTGAACACACAGAAACTGAGATCAGACAGAACACAGAGAGAGGCAATAGCAAAAAGCAAGAAAGTCAAGCAGTAGCTGATGAGCACAGAGTGACCCTGGAAAAATCTGTTAGCTAATGTGGCTCGGGCTTTTCTTCTTGATTCTTCCTGCATTTGGAGAAGCAGAACTTGTAAATAAACAGGATTGCATCAGAGAAATACCTGACTCCATCAATTTCTACTTCCAAATGGATAATAGGCCCTCTGAGTATACAAATAGATGTGGTCAGAAGTTCAGCTGGTGTAACCCAGCATTGCTCAGTTGAAGTCAATGGAGTTATGCCTGTTTATACCAGCAGAGGATCTGGTACATATATCTGGATACAGTTTTCAGCATATTTGTCTGTCCCTAGTGTATTCATAACAAGCAACTACCTCAACATCATAATGTCCATAGAAGGGAGAATTTAAAACGTGAATTTTGTTGGTTGTTTCTAAGTCAACCATTTTCTGGTCTAAACTAATTTGAAAAGAAAAAGACTTGAAAATGAAGATATCTGATATATAATATAGAATAATAAGAGCACAGATTGTGATGCCACATGGCAGTACAACTCTAACTGAAGACAGTGTTCATTTAATTGACTTAGGGCTGTCTAAGCTACCAAGCTACACTAGCAAGCTAAATCGGTGCTGTTGCAATCAATGCAGCGGCATCGATTGAGTGGGTCTAGTGGGTCTAGTGAAACACTCTCCCATCAATTTCTATATTCCACTTCATTGAGAGGCGGAAGCAACGTTGGTGGGATAGCGTCTCCTGTCGACATAGCATAGTGTGGACCCCACGATAAGTAGATCTAAGCGACGTCAACTTGAGTTACACTACTAACATAACTCAAATTACGTAGCTTAAATCACCCAGCAGTTTATTTTCATTGTATACAGGTGTATCTAGTCCCATTTTGACACTGGAGGAGAGGACTGGTTTGCTACCTTATGTCTTGTTAGCACCATATTGGAAAGTGTATGTTATTATAGAAAAATGGCAAGGTGATGAGTTGTCATTTTAACTAAGAAGTTATCCAATTTTTAATGAATATTATTTCCTAAAGAAATGTGCTGATGACAGCTTATTTCCGAGGAAACTGTTGAGGCATAACCACTTTGCCGGGCAATATTATATCAGTAATGATTGTGTCTGAAGAACTGCACTAGATACTAGGAAAATTATTTCTCGGACAAATCCTTTTGGAAACGAGGAAATAACATGCCAGCTATTTTTTTTTTAAATTGGGCAACTAAATATATTTAATAGGATGCATTAGTTCAGCAGCCATCAAATCTCACACTTCACTTCTAGAGATGAAAGTTTTAAAGTTCAGATCAAGACTATAAAGTTGGTGGGGGTGGTGCAGCTCCTAATAGGAAGGTGTTCACTGTCCAAAATAAAAGCATTGCAGTTGATACTAATCAATATCCTTAGTGTCAGCCTCATCAGAAAGACATAGAACTGAATGGGCATTAAGACACTTTCACTCCAGAAGTGATATTCTCAGGATAGGGTTAATGCATGCTGCGAATCTAAATTACAGGGATGAGCAACTTAAAACAAGAACCCTCCAAATTGTTAACCTATAATGAACCTGAATCCAACCTTTTGGAAAGTTTTAGAATCTGCAGTTCTAACCTTACCTGCAGGGACCAATGTTGTCTGTGTGTGATAGGGATGGAGGGACTGGGTGCCCTCAGCCCTCACTTTTCCAGTTCAACATTCTGTCTTTAATAGTTGCTTGGTGGCCTGGTACTGGGCCAACTCTTCCTTTTTTTTTTTTTTTTTTTTTTAAAGTTTAGTAGAACTAATAGGCTTCCCTCATAGCACAGACTCCAGAATCAGTGGCTCATGGTAGTATAGCATGAGGGGGCATGCATGATTCGGAGTGCATTTTGAGATGTGAAGCTATGGAAAAATACCAGAGTGCTATGAGATTTTGGAACCATTCGGTCAATAGGCCCAAGTAGTTGAGGAGGTACTGAGTCCTGCTGCACTGAAGGGATGGGGCAGGCTGCCCAGCCATCACCAAGCACCCAACTATACTGGAGAGGAGAAGGCATCCTGGCCTCTCCCTAAAGATAAGAAGGCTTTGGAGAGGTGGGGAAGGGAACTGAAAAAACAAACAAACAAAACCATGCAGAGGTGACCAAATAATGAAAAAACAACTCTAGTATAATAAATCTTTCCAACAGTCCACATCCTGAGCATACTTCAGAAAGACTCCAGCACTGATTGGTCTGAGTGACGTCTCCAATGGAGTAAATCTGTATCATTGCAAACTGACTACAAAATATGTGGTCATCTCAAAAGAATGTTGGAAACATAAAAAGGAGGAAGTAGGTTGCTGCTTTTTCCTTTGCAATATTGACCTTGAAGGGAGCTGGCACATTGCAGAAATCATGAGGCAGAGCAGAACACAAATGCTAGAGAGATCTGAGTGCAACAATCTCACCATTGAGGGCATTCATTCATTCCATCGACAGCTACAGCCATAACTCTCAACCATTCCCGCATCCCTCATTTTAAACCTAATTATACTCCAGTTTCTCCCAAGTTCTTTGTTTTATTTATTGTATTATATCACAGAGAATAAGTCATGATCATATAGAAAATATTATTTCTGCTGAAGAAATGAATCCCGCCTCATTTTAAGATGCTTGCCACAAAAATGTGTTTGGCCTCCTCATTTGGGGTCACTGTTTCTCACTGTCAGCGCACGTTAGGGGGCCCCAATAAGGCTGAATGGCGTAGTTAATGGTGCTGTGGCCTCAAAGATGTGGAGTCAAGGGCCAGGACATGATGGTCAAAACTGTTTGGTCCACACCGTTCAGCTTTTGCACACAAAACATTTTGAAATGTCTCCTTTGATGTCATGGGAATTTTACTAGTGACTTAAATGGATCTAGGATTTCACCTTCTGAGTGTCTTACTTCAGCTTAAATTGAATCTAAACAGGGGATGGGCGAACTCATATGAGAACTCATGACCAATTTCCAACCCACTAGAACATAATGGATCTAGTGGTTGCAAACCAAGTTAACATTCAGTTTCAATCTTCTTAGGAGCAACTGTGAGGGAAGGAATAGAAAGAGGGAGAAAGAAAATCTAATGAATATAATATATTCGGTGTATAGAGCACATAGATGGTATACACATTAAATACTAGATGAAACCCTGTTGCCATTGAAATCACTGGGAGTTTTGCCTCCATTTGATTTCAAGAGGGCAAAGATTATATTCATGGTATGCAGTAGCAGCCAAGCTTTTGTGGGAGAGGGGCCTTGTTCTGTCTGTTATATAGCTTGGCTTCCCTTTAACTAGAAAATGCATGAATGGTGTTGCTTTTAATTAATTCCTATTTTTAGTGGATTGAAATTTCAAAGGGACATAGCAAAAAATAGCTTGAGAGGTTTTTAAACCTTCAGGCTTATGGTCTCACTCACCTCTAAGCTAAACCAGTTGGGGCAGCTATAATGTGGAGGGAGTTCAAAATCTCTTTGAACACTTTTTCCCACAGCTCATGGTTAATAAAAAGTATCCAGTTCTCATTGCTATGTGTTCTCAGTTTCATTACATTAAAGGCCACTTAAACTATTATAGAAAACCAAAGAGGTTTTGCCTTGCCTTGGTACATTGCCTTGTTAGAGAGCAAAGCAAAAATGATTCTTCTCTTTACAAAGATGCCACTTTTCTTCCTTTTTCTGCAGTAGCAAATGCCAGCAATGAATACATGTATTCTCTGGGTGCCCTCAAGTTACCCCACAAAGGGGATCATACATATCCTTATCCACACTCCTCTGAGGGCAGTAAGATTATTTTAGGATTGGGTGCTAGGCTGGGATTTCGGAAACCTAGGCTCAATTCCCAGTTCAATCACAGCCTTCCAATGTGACCTTGGACAAGTCACTTGATTATTATCACCTGCCTCAATTTCCTATCTGTATAATTGGCTAATATTTCCCTACCTCACAGTGGAGTGGAGAAGATAAAAATCACAGATGAGTGAGGTGCTTAGTTACTAAACAGCTAGATACTATGGTCATGAGGGCCATATACATTCCTAGATAGACTAGTAAGCATATACAGGATCAAGCCCACAGTGGTCAGGTTGTTGAAAGTTGTAACAAGCGTAGCTGGAAAAAAACTGCAAGCCCACTCCCACAGGCATCTGAGTGCCCTTAATTCCTCTTGATTTGGGGGCTCATTAGGAATTAAAGAAACCTAGCATCTTGTTGGGTGATGTTCCTTGTTTCTCTCTGAGCAATATTGTTCAATGGTGTGACTTGTCATCTCCAATGCTTTTCAGGGACATAAATTGCTATTGTGGCTAAATTAGCATAATTAATGTTATCATTTTTGAACCATTCAGTTCACAAGCAAACACAGATTAAACAGGACACAGTAAAAGGAATTAATAACGTGTATTTGTATTTTATGGTTTTTACTAGTACAGGGCTAGCAGGCTTAAGGGAATAGAAGGACTTAGCTCCCCGTGTAGCAAAAGTGAGAGGATTGAGGGTGTGTTCATACTGGCTACCAGATTACTTTGCATATGCTGCTCTTTGGCTCTCCCTGTTGGACAAAAGGAGAAAATTGAGAACTTCCGACCTGCTGTCAGGTACAATTTGTATATACTTTAGAGGTATTCCCTAACTGCCCAAAGCTGTACCATCCAGAATTTCCCCATATTCTACAATCACAAGTTGCTTTAAATGTGCTCTGTAACTGCAGATATATAAATGGGTGTGCAAATTCACCCACAGGAGTCAGTGGAGAAAGTGGGCCACCCTAATCTGGATGTCAGTAAGCCCTGGTAGGGTAGTCAGGATGAAGACAGACTGAAAAAAAGCAATGATTCCTTTTTGAGGTTTGTTTTTGCTTTAATGAGAAAATCTAAGTCTTAACTATCAAAGTTTGTGCTGCTCCATAGATGCCATTGAATGCAAATTCTTTACAAATATGCAAATTCTCCTATTAAATATTTCGCTTATTTATAAATTTGTATATGTCCATAAACTTCATTTTAAAGTCCATCTGTCCTTCTATAAGTAGTTGAGGGGTAAGCTGAACGAAGTGTGGTAGCTATGGCAGGTAGGTGGTTGCTAAGGAATGTTTGGGGAATAGGTGAAAGTGCAGGGGAAGAAGGAATCCAGGGCAATTGGGTTATTTTGGGGCATGAATGCTCAGTGGTTGGGAGAAGCTGAAGATAGAAATCTGTGGTAGGGAAGTCGGGGACAGGTCAGTTTATAATACTGTCCAGAGGTTGGACGGGTGTTAGTGGGGTGGCGGGAGGGTTGGGGTGAGTTGTGCAGCTGTCCGGAGGTAGATGGTAGCTTGGACCCCATTGATGAACCAGATTAGAGCTGATAGTATCTGAGCTGACTAGCTGGTGTGGTAGCAGCAAACCAGATGGGAGCTAACAGCCAGGGATCAATGACAACCTCATTAGGGAGTGGTAGATTGTACAGAGGTAATGTCTGGAAGCTGCAGTAAGTCCACAGCTGAGGTCACCAGTTGAGGCGAGCCCCTGCCTGCACCCATTTTACTGAGAAGGCATTTTATTGGACTTTTGGGTGAGGTGTAGGTGGGAGCCAGAGTTCTGGGGGCTCCCAGTCAGCTGGCAAATCAGTTTATCTGATTTGTCCAAAATAAAATTGGTTGTGTTCCCATTTACCAGGACTCCTGTGTGTACTGTGAGAAGAGAAGAAAAATACCATTAAAAGTGACCAGGGTGTTTAGATTTTAGTTTTGTAAAACCAGAAAAGTGAATAGGATTCTAGGTGTTTTAGTTATTTTTTGGACATTATATTGAACCTGGCCTTTGTTATTGCTATTGATACCTGGCAGCAGAACACTACTTGTGATGTAGCTCTGAAATGTCCTTGTACATGGCAAGTGCTTTCAGAATATTCAGTGATACTTGAAGTTCCAAGTAAACACATTGAGTTCTATGTATTACCAATGCAGTGGCCTCTACCTCACCCCCAAACAGCTGTTTTACAGTGTCTAAATAAAAACAGAAAATTACCGGATTAGACTGAGAGACTAAATAAACCTTTACATGTTTTTCCTTTTACTAACATATTTGATTTTTTTTTCTGTGTAGGCTGATGTAGATGCTCGCCTTTTTATAGTGCTTTGTCTTCACACAATCACAAAGGCACATGAAATAATAACAGCAGGAGAATTACTGTGCTGTCAAAAGGTTCCCCTCAAGCAGTTAGAATGGAGTCATCATTAGCATCATTTTGAGATGCAGAATGTAGTCAGACCAGCAAGCTCAGCTCTTCTGAGTACGCTGAAATGTTCCCTCTAGAAATCCAGGAAGATCCCAGTATAAATAGGGATAGGAGAAACCGACCAGAAAAAAAAATCCCTCTCTCTATGATTACACACATAGAACGTGCACCCCTTTCTACAATCATGGAATGAACCTTGTTTACACTTCTGAAACATTTGGATATGTGTTTTCACTTCCAGTTTCTGCATGTGCCAGAAGATGGAAATGCCAAACTTCTAGCAAAGAAGAGGGTGTCTGCTCTATTTTTTCCCCTTAATTTCCCCACTATTTCTACCACCAGTACAACTTCATGTAGAATCAATGTTGCATAGTTCAGGGGAACGGGAATCTGAATTCCTAGCTCTATTTGTAACTTACTGACTCAGTGTAACAAATCGCTTTCCTGTTCTGTGCCTCACTGTACCTGTCCGAAGGTGACCCTGGTCTTTTAAGAGGGAAGAAGCCAGTGCACCTGTGACTGGTCACTTGACCTACAGTTAGGCTCAGGAGAGGGTCACTGGACCCTAGGGGGAAGGAGACTGGGTGAGTCAGGAAGAAGCAGATGAGAGTTGCCTGAGGGGAAGAGCTGAAGGAGAGAATTAGTTATGAGCTCCCAGTGAGGAGCATGGAGGAAAGCTATTGGTGAAAACTGGTCAAATCTGGGGAACCCTGAGGAGCAGAAGGCTCAGACAGTGGCCCCTTGGAAAAGAGGAAGACCCTGGTTGGGCAGGGGAAGCCGAGCCAGAAGCAAGAGGGTTGTTGAGGGAGGGTGTATCTCCATGAGCAGAGGTAGGACTTCCAGGCAGGGAAATGTGGAGGACTGGAGCACCGCAGGATGGGGAGCACTTGGGGTAAAGACCTGAATGAAGGGCTGTGGGAAGGATGGTTGCACTCGGGCAAGTAGGCCTGGAGAGTGGGACCTAGACTGAGACCAAAGGAACGGGAACTAAAGTGCTGCTATTGACTCTTGGGTGGGTGACTTGGAGATGAGGTCGCTGGAGACAGGAACAGACAAAACTGTTGTATCTATACACGTTTATTGTGGCAATTGGAAAATGGTTTTATTACAAGTTTTTGGGGGAATTCCTGAACTGGTGAATATCAATACATTGTGCCCAAAGATGGGATTCGTATTGGACATTGAGAGTTTATGTTCCATTCATGGGTGGAAGAAAGTGGAAACTGAGGCACAGCTGTCATGCTGCAACCTGACACTGGACGGTGCCCCAGGTGAGGGTCGCGCTAGCTCAGTACCCCTCTGTAAAACTTAGCGTTAACCTTTTCCTTACAGATATGTGGTGTGAATTAGTTAACAACTGAAAAGCCCTTTCAAAATGAGAAGTGTTTCTTATCAGTGCTAAGTTTCTATTAGATGGGTTTCCCAGTGTTGGATTAATTGTGGGAATGCTTTTTGACTGGAATCTCTCTTCATGGAATTCTGTTTTCAAGGACTGCTCTGTGTCTGTCTCTTTCCTAGGCTTCACTTTTTTTTCTTCCACTGTGAGAAAACCCTGTTTCTGCCTCCCACTTTACTATGATCCTTGAAGCCTCGTGTCTCTGTCTTTCTCTTCGTATCTCTGCTGGCTGTCCCTTATCAGCTCTATCTGTTTGAGCTACTGGGCTTTATCTCTCTTCAGTCCTTTTCACACTTCAGAAACCCTTTTGTCTTTAAGGCTATTCCAGCTCTACAATCCCCCTCTATCCTTCTGACACCACTGTTTTAGGCTGTCCTCTGGCAGCTTTCTTTAGGTCCTCCCCATTCTGTATTCTCTTTGCTGCATTCAGAAGGGAAGTATGAGTTGGCGAAAGGAGAGTCATTGCACATTGTGTCCATTACTGTTTAACACCTATGGTAAGTAATATGTATCCTGATGGATTGTGAAAATGCACAGAGTTCAGTGGTTACAGTAACTCTCAAATATGTTAATTCTTCTCTACAGTGAGGCCAGGGTGCAAAACTAAGAATGTAGTATAGGGACAATTTCCCTACCCTTTTAAAAGGTTCTTTTCTGATATTGCCTCCAGGTACTGTACTGCTTCTTTAGTGCGTCATTCTGCTTTTGTGTTTACCACATTTATTGGGGAGAAAAATATGTGAAAGATGTTTGTGTATATGTATGTATATAAAATAAAACACAGAAGATCCACTGAGCCACATTTCACTATAATGCACTTGTCATATTTCTTCCCGCCACTCAGAAGATGTTTTAGTGAGTGTCATATTTCACAGAATATATTATTTTATTATTTGTATTACCATAGCCCCTACGTTTACTCTGAAATATTATCACAAGACATGAAGCTACAATTGCAGTCATGAATGGACAAAGAAAATGTTGTGATGCATTATCCTTAATTTTATTTTGTTCACTTAACTGGTAAGTTGCACAATTCACTATTTTGCAGACAGACCTCCTAGTCATTAGTACAAATTAGTGGCCTTCAAAGAGTCAAAGAATCTCACCTAGAGAAACAGAGAGTCAACATAAAATGGGTTTCTCCAGGCTACAACTCAATGATTTGCCACACAACGTGATCTGGTGACAATGGGGGGTGGAGTGAAAGTTCTGAATCATAATGCATTCCTGCCAAAGGTGCATGTTACAAGTATGTGATTTCTGTTTACGTTTGGTAATATTTTACCTGTTGTTTAAGCATGTCAAAAGGAGAGAAAGAGAAAAATAAACAAGAGGCTCTGAGGTAACTAGGAACTCAGTTCTGCAAACCCTTAGGCCACATCTACGCTACCCGCTGGATTGGCGGGTAGTGATCGATCTATCGGGGATCAATTTATCACGTCTAGTGTAGACGTGATAAATCGATCCCTGATTGCTCTGCCGTCGACTCTGGAACTCCACCAGGGTGAGAGGCAGAAGCGGAGTCAATGGGGGAGTGGCGCTCGTCGATCTTGCGCTGCAAGGATGTGAAGTAAGTGATTCTAAGTCGATCTAAGATACGTCGACTTCAGTTACGCTATTCTCGTAGCTGAAGTTGTGTATCTTAGCTCGATTGCCCCCCCCCAGTGTAGACCAGGCCTTAGTCAGGTGAGTAACTCTTACCCATGTGATTCAATGAGCTGTCCATGTGATTAAGGATTGCTCACCATCATTGGGAGTTTTCAGTATCGGGCACTAATAGCGACATTAAAGTGATTTGAGAATTCTTTTGTGCTCTTTTTTGTGCCCCCTCTGAAGCCATTGGGAATTTTTCTATTAACTTAAATGGGAGCAGGAACAGACCCATTCTCCCATTATCTGACTCTCCTTCACCCAACCTACAAGCAGTGGGCAGGATATATTCCCAGTTTTGATTCGTCTGCAATTCAAATGAGCATTTTTAAATAAAACGTTAAAACTTCATGCAATTGCTACAAAAATTAGTGTGTTTCTTCTGTGAAGACTCATTAATAGCATTTTTGGAACACTCAGTTTCCTCTTATCCATTAAAACAAATCAATGACTTATCAGATGTCAGTACACTTGTAAAGCAAGCTTTGCAGATTCCATTAAATGTTAAAACCCGTTCACAGGAATGGGATAATTTTGTCTCTCTTCAAGCATTCAGAACACAGGTTTGCTTTTCAGATCCTCAAATCTGTGTGATTCTCCAACAAAATGTTAAAAAAAAAAAGATTATCCTAATTTGAGAGAGAAGGCAGTCTAGAGGTGAAATACTATGTCTGATTATTCTAACTTCACTATGCTCCCAACAAGGTTCAGGAAGGCTGAGAACATAATGCAGGAAAAAATGGACTGAAGTACAGAAAAGATTAAGTGAGTGAACTATACAATGATGACCTCCTGTATATAATAAAAGCATTTTCTAGTCAAAATTAGGACTGCTGTTGGAGGTGCATGTACAGATTAACTGTGGATATATACAACAGGGTAATTTTTGTCCACTCTGACTTTTCTACTGCTTGATTAAAAGATTAGACATTTCCCCTTGAGATTTGCTCCTCTGCCTAATGTGCTGTAATTGCACAGAGTGCTTGGTACAGCGGCAACGAGCACTATTCTGTAATAAATTTAGGTCACTGCAGAGTTCATCATGTAGTCCTTGGCAACAGAAGATAAAGCGCTGGTTAGTTCATCTCTAGCTTTTAGCCACAGCATCACCGATTCTCCTGTCTAATGATATTAATAGAACTAAATATAGGCAAATTGTCCAAGTCCCAAGGTCTTTTCCTTCCCACTCTGTATGTAATATTTCAGCTAGAGAAAACATACTGTAACAGCATTATAACAGAAATGGGAACCAGAAGAGTTTGTAGTCAAGAAAAAGACAATTACATTTTACTTTGGTGTATTCCTTTTTATTACCATATAGTCCCTCAGATCAATATTCTTGAAATCCTTTTGTTTGTACAAGCCCCTGCACTTATTTCTCCAGTGGAAAGAAGACGGAAATTGTGTAAGGCTTTCAGAAATGCTGACTGCAATAGCTAAGTGTTTGGAATGAGTTTGGGGAGCACTTGGCTACAAGAGAAGATTTTTCTGTTTGTTTATTTCCTTGCTTTGGTATTTGAGAAGATTTTATTCATTTGGTTTATTTGTAAAGTGGCCATTCACATTAAATCTTAGCTTCTGGCCACTTTTCATTTTGTTGAAAATGAAATGTTCACTTTGTTGGTTTATGCCCCCCTCCTCCCCCCCCCCCAGTGCTTCTTGAAGTCCTTTTACTTCACCATCAGATACACAAAAACAGCCCTCAAAGCCCTTCCCCCACCCCCCACAACCCCACTGAAAGTAGCAGGGTTGAAAAATCACATACTAGCTTGGATAACGCTGCAAACAATTGGCTTTTTATTCGTTTATTTATGTATTTCACTTTTTTGTGTTCCTTTCCTTGTAGACTATAAGGCTATCTTGTGAGAGGGTTTGAGAAGGAAGCTTAAAGCACTGAAGCATAAACATAAAGCAGTGAGATTAAATGAGGGTCTGGTTTGATTTTAGCACTAGTGTATTTATATTTAGAGCCATGGATGCTGAGCTGTGGTAGATTGCAGAACTAGGACACTGATTCTTTTTTGGCTTTGAAGGTCTTTGCCTTGAAATGTGTTTGAAGAATTTAATAATAATTGAGTGAGGACTGTATAAATCTCCTTGAAAAGATGTGAACACAAAGAGTACTGCCAAAAAAGGCAGACAGTCAGAACATTGGATATGGTTTCTCCCCTCCCCTAACTTAAAGCTTGTGCAGATATAGGGGCACAAATTTATTATCAGTGGGGGTTTTGCATGGATTGTGAGGAGAATAGGATCCATAATATACAAAAGAACCCCTCCGCACACCCCTCTCAAAATTTTCAACAGTAGTGCCCAAGTTATGCACATAATATATGTTCTTAGGTGCAAGTGGGTAATTATGCACCCAAACTAGTGTTGCCGCCCTCAGATATATATTTGTATATTGTAATGATCCAATAGAAAGAACAAGAAAGTAACACATTGCCAGAATGATTGCAACAAAGGTTTCAGGCTGCATAATAAATTAAAGGGAGCATTTTGAAGTCACGGAGCTCTGGGAGGCTATATATTCCCCACCTGTGAGCGGAGGAGAAGTCATGATACTATGTGGAATCTCATTGTGCAATTTTCCCTGTATGCTTCTCAGGGCACTGTCTGTGCCTCATTTTTACCTTAAGCCAAATTTATTTTTGCAGACTCAAGCTAAGCTCCCCCAATGTGCCATAAACTGCTTGAAAGCTTATCTCTTTCACCAGTGGAAGTTGGTCCAATAAAAGATATTATCTCACCCACCCAGATATTGTCTCTCTCATATCCTGTCTCTAGCATGGCTACAACAACACTGCATACAGTAGAGTTTAAGATCTTTCTGAATTATGAAACAAAAGTTTCACTCAAGACAGGCAACTTTGAAGAAAATCATCTGGGGATTTGATATGGTATTTGAGATACTTTTTATGGTTAAATCTGTTTTGCTGTTTTAAATTTAAAAGAGGATTCAAGCCTTCTGAAGCCTTTGGAACAAGGAACAAAGGCTGACTCTACTGTATAAGAACCTAAGGCTTCTACAATATCTTGGTCTTACATATCTTAGATATTTTTGGATGACTTTTGGAAGTATGAAAGGAAATTACTGCCTCAAGATGGTTTGGTTGTTTGCCTGTTTAGAAACCTTCATGATGGCCAGAATCCAGATCTCCATACTAGCTGTTTAGTGGATGGTGTGGTTACAGTAAGATTCTTACTAAACTGTGAAAATCTGGAAAAAACAAACAAACAACACTTGACGATCAAGCTCTTCTTCTTAATTTAAGAGATTTCCAGCTTTTGGAGTGTGCAGTCGGTCAATGGAGAAATAGCTACATTTGGGAGTACTAGAAAGACACAGAAACTGATTTCTTAACCTTTAATGAACCCCATTTACTACCTTAAAATTCCCCACTTTTCTTTGCTTTTGCCCACATTCATCTTTTGAAAAGAGTGATCACTATTAGAGTCAATATTTATTAACTGTTAATTGATGGCATCTGAGATACTTTTTAGTTTCCCCATACTTACAAGAGGAAATAAATCAGATACTTCAGATATCACTGTGCATTAATTACCGGTAAATGTTGATGATTTTTAATGCCACCAATTATAGTTATGTATATCATTAGCATATTGTAACCTTTTAGATATCCTGTTATTTTTAAATATGTTCCCTATAACTACCAAATACTGGATACACTGGATGAAATACAAAGGGAACTTTGCAAGTTATAATAAAGCACTTAATGACATTCTGACCCTATATGCTAAATTCTGCAGCCTGTTGTGTAAAAATTAAGACTACCACACCATGGTTAAAAAACAACAAATACTGAGTGCTGCATTATACTGAGCACTCTGGACATTGGTAGAGAGTTGTTTAGCATGTGTTTCCCTAAACCGTGTTGCTTTAGGGAAATCCACGGCGTCCATTCACTCTCAAAGTGTCTTTCTTTCAGTATTTCTCATCAGCATTGCTAGCAAGGGTACACCTTAATTTATTCAAGTATTTCTTTAATATTTCTTCCAAAGACCATTGTCTGTGAGTGAATAATAAAGAATCTAATGGCCATTTCCCCCAGTCAACCAACCATAAGCCTAGTCCTTGAAAGCTCAGACATTGGGACTCCAGCTTGCTACCAGATTTGAGTCTTTTACATGGAAGTACTGAATAGAGGAACCAAACTACAAACTTCCTCAAACATCTATTGGACAACAACCCTTAGTACCATTAAATGTCCTTAATTCATTTGATAAGATAACCCATGTTTACATGGTGTGGCTATCACAGAGAGGTTTATGAGTCTGCTACACCCATTGAACTCGGAGACCTGGTCTTTTAGCTCAGGAAACAGAGGATTATGCTTTTAGATCCCTAAATCCCGGATTCAATCCCCAACGCTGACAGCTCATCCAGAGGCTGCACATTAATCTAAATAGACAAACTAGAATTAATTTATAACATTATGTCTCTTTTCTTCCTTCCCTGCATGATCACTGGCCAGCATTGCACATTCACTTCAGTCTTCCCATATGTCACACAGTCTTTTTGAGTCCATTCTCTTTTTAACTATCAATATTTTGATGATCCATTAATGTATGCTTTATCTGATTAAGTTTTCTTCTTGTTCCCTTAGAAATGTAACACTTGGTGACCTTGAAATATGAGTGTTAAAGACAGAATACCTTATCTTGCTGCATGTCACTGTCACCAAATAAAGCTCCTATTGCGGGTTCTTTGAGATGAACTGGTGGTCGTAAGAGAACCTCTACTGTTAAACCTTCCTTAACACAAAGTGTGCGTTATTTATTTATGATGTTACATGAATCATCTGCTCTTTCCCTGATAAGCCCAGGGCTGTGTGTCTTTCATTTCAGCTGACATTTTGCTGCCATTTGCCAGGCTAAGTAACTACTGTGCAATCACTCTGAGCTGATGCATGGTCATTGTTTTGCACAAAATGGATTTTTAAGTCAGCTGAAAGGCTTTTTGAAGAATATAATTTGACAAAGTAAATTTTTGCTCATATGAGGAAAATCAAGTAGGTCTGCACCAAATGTATTTTTTAAGATAGCTAAAAGGATTTCTGCGGAGAATTTGACAAAGTATTTTACTTTTGTGCACAAAGCAAAAATGGATTAATTTTGAACAAAAAGGATTTCTCAGGGCACTGAATGGCTTTTCTCTGGAATTAAATGTATTCTTAGGCTTTCCTGATAAAATGTTTGAAAGCAGTGTCTTTGGAAAGACAAATAGGTGCCAGTTACATTTTTTTAGAATGTATTTAAAATAATCTAACAAAATGATATTTTCTCTACCTTATATTTGGTTCTTTTACCAGAGATCATATTCTGAATAACAAGTCCTGTTTGTTAGCATGCTCAATGCATTGCATGATTTTGTAGCTTGTCTGATCATCCCCTAAAATGGACAGAATCACTGGATATGTTGTGCACAGAGCAACTGAGCGTTATTTTTTTTTTTAATTGTTAACTGTAAGAGACAGAAAAACTGAACGTAATTCAAGGATAAGAAGTTTTGCCTGAAGTTGTTTGCTGCTAGGAAATTTTGCTGACAGGTTCACTTGGTTGCCTATACTCCCATTTGAGTAAAATAATGTGGAAATATGCAACCCGTACAAAAACTGTCTAACAACTGACAAGTTCCTGCCATGTAGAGATTTAGAGACTGGTTATTAATAATTTATGAGCTTCTTCTACCATACACTATTTGTAGAGCATAGTAAATGCAGAGGTGTTGCGTGTAGGTCTGGTCAGAACTTCCAATCTTTACTTCTTCAGAAGTTTGGAATTTTTGTAGACTTGAGGTTGGTAGGGGTGGGTGTTATGGTGGATCATATTAAAGAAGTTCTGTATTAAAATCACAAATGAGTTTGATTCCCCATAGTTTAAATTCCAGGGTATTACTAATTAAGAGGTCTCTTGGTTTTTGGTCTCTTATTTTTACTGTTTCTCTCCCTCTCTGTGTGAAACTTGCAAGCTGCTAATTGTGTTAGTACATCCTAAGACAGAGTCTGTTCTCAAAGCAATACTTTGTAACAACAACTACTCACACACAGAGAGACTCAAAGCGATACTTTGTAACAACAGAAACAGCACACAGAGAATCCCCACCCTTTTGTTGTATTCATCTCACTTCGTTAACAATTGTGATTAAAACAGAGATAGAGGATGTATGTGGATGGATGCTTGCTGTGGATAATAAATGAATGATCAGGGAGGTGCCAGCCTAAGAATCCAGTGTCGATCGACCGAAGAAGGTGTCAAGTGGAAACAACCAGAGGACCCCCGGAGGGCAGACTGGAATCCACCCAACAGCCTCAAGGATGCGAGAACCGAAGAACAAGATAACATCTGGCAGCACGGAGCCGTCAGGAATGTGCCATCTGCTGATTGATTCAGCAACAGCATGATGAAGCAATTCCCATACACTGGCATAGGAATAAATTCCTATAAAAATGGACTCTAGAAACTGAGAACTTTGGGGTCTAAGTCTGCAAACCAACTTCCAGGAGCATCAGATGAGCATCTGACAAGGCCCTGCTCCCTCCTTGTGTCCAGGCCACCTGGCCAGTGGCTTGGCACAAGCAACTCTAAGTCTGGTAACTATGATAACAACCTTGCAGAACCTGTGTGTGTGTATGAATGAACGTGTGAATAAATACGAAATTGAATGGAATGTTATAGCTATAACTAACTGCTTACTATGATTCTTTCTGTATTCACAATAAATGTGGCATTTTGCCTTATTCCCTTTAATAAGACCCTGCTGGTTTTTATTTTATTGGTATAACATGGGGATGGGGGAGAACGGACAATTTTAGCATATGAAAATGTAATGACATTCATCATCACTTTGTGACATTTGCTGTCATTTCATGAAACCATGCCCAACCTAAATTGTACTTTCATAGGAGAATATTGTTTGTTATTAATATACACTTCCATAGCACTTTTCATGTAAGAATGTCAACATATTTATTAAACATTGAAGAATAAAGCTTCACAACACCCCATGATGTAAAATAGAAAGCTATTATTATTATCCCTGTCTTACAGATGGGGAAAATTGAGGAACTGATAAATTAAATAGCATGCTCATGGTCATACATGACATATGTTTCATGGCCAGCAGGAATAGAATCCATATCACTTCAGTCTTAGTCCTGTGTTTTCACCACACAGCCATTCTATTTCTCTCTTAGCAGGACTTTTGGTGTGCAGTCTGTAATAAATTTAAGGGACAAATTTACAAAGGTGGTTACAATGGTATTATTCTACAATGGCAAAACGTATTTTAATGTCTTCAGAGAAAGGTAGGATGAGCAGAAAATATTTTCTTTCATTCAGTTTCTTAATCACAGATGGGTGAAATTCACATTCCCATGTAAAGCTTGAGCACGTGGGTTTTGTACAGGGGAACTATATTGATCGTACCTCAAGCACTATCTCCTTAATAACCTAGAGACAGAGTGTGGCAGTCATGCAGTCAGACCTTGCTATCATATTTCATAGGTTGTAATAGGAGCTCAGATCTAACACATTCTTCTCCACCGTCCCATATGGAGTTTTAGGTAGTAGATCCACCCACTTTGTGGGCCCTTTTCTTCCTCCAAATTTTAGAATTCAAGAGCAAAACCTCAAATTGTTATTAATTCCTTGGAAATAGATTACGGATGTAAGCAGCCATCAGTGCTCTTGTTGGGGATGCTACTCATTTGTTAGTCATTTGTTATAAAATAGTGAAGTAGAGCAAATAGTCTTATGTGCCTGCTGTTGTGTCAGAAATAATTGGCTCATTAATCTTACTCATATTAATTTAGTTACATCATGAAGGTCAAAAGCAAGAAGATACTTTTGGGTGCTCATCAAGTTAAACACAGATATACATACATGCAGCAACATTTCTTTCTCTATAAAAATCCAATTTCAATAATGTGAGCAATTTAATTAGAGAATAATGAGAGACTGGGCAAGACACAAAGAAAGCAAGAAGACCACACATCCACAGAGAGAAATGAACGCAGAAAAACATACCGTTCATATGACATGTTATTTGCATCACATTCCTGTGAAAATGAAGTCTGTCTATGATGATGGCAACATTATCAAATGATGTTGTGCATATGGATGTATCCATAATTCATATCATTTTTGGAAGTGAGGTCAAACAAGACAACAGATGATTCATTGGTGAAATAAAGTTTAACTTTGTAAATGAAAATTGCCCCATCAATAGAAAAGCTTCTGTCAGGAATTAGATTAGTAAAGACACAACGACATGATTTTTTCACATAGATGATAGGGGCTGTGATTTTTTGTTTTTTGCCTGTGACCTGTCCATGACTTTTACTAAAAATACTCATGATTAAATCGTAGCCTTTATCAGGACTGAGGTTCCTAGAAGGAAGACAGAGGCTATATACCCACTGTGTATTATCAGAGGACAGTGTCTTCTTCATTTGCTTTTCTCATTTGCTTTCTAAATCTTGCTTGCTCATTCATCCCTGATATAGACGGTAAACTCTTGGGGCAGGAAGAAAGGGGGAAAACTGAATGCTCAAAATTTAGAAAAGTCAATCATTTTTTCAAAATGTTTCTGAACAGAATTTTGAAATGAAAAAAAATTGTTCTGTTTGAAACCCTGAAAAAGAGAAACAATTTTGAATTTTTTTCTTATTTTTTCCTTATTTTTCCATTTTTTGACCAGTTCTAATCTCGCCACCTCCCCCCCACACACACAATATACACACACACACACATACGCTACTGAAAGAATACAAAAACTTCATTAATTCACACTCCTCCACCTCTACAGTTTTGACAGACACCAATTGGTGGTTTCTGAATACTCCTCAACACAGATTTAGTAGTGGATTACTTTCTTTCAATCTCATTTTATGGAGATTTCTTTATTTTCTCAAAGTATACTAGAAAATATTTTAGTAAACCCTAAATTTTAAGAAATAGGTACATTTTATGTACCTTATCCCTAGATACATTATGTTTGTTCACTTAGGCCCCTATTCAGCAAGGTATTTAATCACAGGTCTAACTTTAAGCACATAAAAAGAACAGGAGTACTTGTGGCACCGTAAAGACTAACAAATTTATTAGAGCATAAGTTTTCGTGGGCTACAGCCCACTTCGTTGGATGCACAGAATGGAATATATAGTAAGAATATATATATACATATACAGAGAAGGTGGAAGTTACCATACAAACTGTAAGAGGCTAATTAATTAAGATGAGCTATTATCAGCAGGAGAAAAAAACTTTTGTAGTGATAATCAAGATGGCCCATTTAGACAGTTGACAAGAAGGTGTGAGGATACTTAACTTAAGGAAAGAGATTCAATATGTGTAATGAACCAGCCACTCCCAGTCTCTATTCAAACCCAAGTTAATGGTATCTAGTTTGCATATTAATTCAAGTTCAGCAGTTTCTCGTTGGAGTCTGTTTTTGAAGGTTTTCTGTTGCAAAATTGCCACCCTTAAATCTTTTACTGAGGGGCCAGAGCGGTTGAAATGTTCCCCTACCAGTTTTTGAATGTTAGGATTCCTGATGTCAGATTTGTGTCCATTTATTCTTTTGTGTAGAGACTGTCCGGTTTGGCTAATGTACATGGCAGAGGGGCATTGCTGGCACAGGATGGCATATATCACATTGGTAGATGTGCAGGTGAACGAGCCCCTGATGGTGTGGCTAATGTGATTAGCACATAAGAATTCCCAGTGAAGACATTGTTACTCACTAATTCTCAGAATTCAGTAATCCACAATGGGCCTCCCAGTAGTCAGTGTGAAACAGTGGAGTTTATATTTAACAAGAAAGTGGAATTTTCTCTTTTGTGCAATGTGTGGTAACTTGGCAAATCTTGCAAAGTTAAGGTTCCATTTAAATTGCAAATAAGAGAAAGGGGGAAATCAGTTTCCTGAAGGAAAATAGTGTAGTCTTTTCCCCTGTCTTTGGCTGGGTCTTGTCGGGTGTTATGCTTCAGTTGGTTTTGATATCAATGTACAGGTCAGATTTATGTCTGGTTACTTTTAAATTATGTAGGTATTACGTCTCAATATTTTGTGTATTGGGGGGGAAAAACCAGGAACAGTTTACAACAAAAAATAAGTGCTGAAGTGGAGGGATAAGTGAAGAGAGTTGCTCACCTCTTGGAAGAGCTGGACTTCCAGGGAGTATCACTACTACACCGCTCTGTGTCTGCAGCAGGGTGCTAGAACTGGAGAATGAATAAAAGGGGAGAGAAGAGCCTGTCCCATTTGCCTCAACATATGTCTCTGTCTGTTTCTTATTATTAAACATGACTCTACCATGTAGCCTATCCTGTTTCTATAGCTAAGTCTCAGATGTAGGTGGGAAATGAATCCACAATGACGACATGTGTCTGTTCTGTTATAGTCCAGATTAACTCTTGATCTGTATTCCTTTGGGTGTCATTGGATCATGTGGTCTGAGTAAGACTGAAGACACCAAATCAATTTGATTTCTTTAGTTTTATGCAGTTTTTACAGTTTAATGTTGTGAAATGACAGATGTACTGTTACCTGGAACCATGTGTTCCATTTAAAGAAAAATGCTTGTGAAAAGTGTCCTGTGGGGAGTGATAATAGGGCTTGTAGCCTTTACATCATTCACTCACCAAACTCTGAGTTGTGGAGATGCTGTTCAGTTGGTATAATGCTTCTTTTATGTGGAAGTTGGAGTGGCCTGCATGAGCGGGGTAGCAAATGATTCTCACTGACCTAGCGAATTAGCTTGGAGGAGAATAAGCGTATAAAATAATTGGTGGAGATATAAAAATTTACTGAAAGGAATGCATTTACTCAATTTTTCCTGATCTAGCCAAACTATCCCCAGCTAAAGATATTCATCCAAGATTCTCAGACTAGGTGTCTAAAGTTAGGATTCTCATCTCACTCCATATTTTGACATCTCAATTAAGTGGCCAGATTTTCATAATTGCTGACTACCCCATAATTGCCATTAAAGGCTTCCTTTTTTGGAGGCTAAGAACTTGTGAAAATTAGGCCACTTATTTAGGTGCCTAAATATGGATGTAAAATCCTAATTTTAAACATTTACTTTTAAAAAATCTCAGCCATGTATCTTTGAAATTGTGCGGTTTAATTCTGACTTTGCACTCTAGTGAAACCACACACAGAATTTGATCCTACCCTCACTGACTTCAGTGTTGCAAGTTAAGGCCCTTATGGCAGAATACCAAGTTGGAAAAATACCATTTACTTGCATTGCCTTGCCATCATTTAAAAATGGGCTTGACATCTTAGCAGATCTAAGTCAATACTTTTGCACCTAATAGCCTTTCCATTACTTTAAATCCAATTTCACAAGCACTATTTGCCAGAAAATGCAATATTTACCAACATATGTTGCTTTGGTCAATAGAGATATAATATTAATGACTGGCCCATTACTAATTTTATTTCTTGATTAAGTTTAGCATATTTTTGATCCATAAACCATCAATCAATTGTATTATTTTATATACATAACTAAACAAATGCATTTTTTTTCTTTGGGCCCCATAAATTGCTCACCACATGTAAAAAACCAGTTGCTAGTATTTTTCATGAGCATCCTTCTATTAAAAGAAGGAGCACTGGGAATTGGGAGACCTGGCTTCTATTCTCACTCTGCCATTGACCTGCTGTGTGACTTTGGGCAAGTAATTATCCTCTCTGTTTCCCCTCACACTTTCTCTGTCTTATCTATTTAAAATGGAAGTTTTGGGGAGCAGGAAAGGCTTTTTACTATGTATTTGCACAGTGCCCACCACAATGGGGCTCTGATCTCAGTTGGGGGGTCTTTAGGCACTAATGTAATACCGATAATAACTAATACTATTCTCTAAAACTTCATTTCTGATCACTTCTGATCATTAAAGAGCTCATGAAACTTTTAAAAAGAGTGGTGGTGGTAGCTTGGGTGTCCTGGTCAAATCTTGTCTACATTAACCCTCCCTGCTGTTTCAAAACCTGTTGTGCACTTTTGCTGGGCAGAATAGCTGTCATGGTCCATCCCAGAAATTGCTACATGTAAGTGCTGGGTATAGAAACCTCTTTATATAGATTCTGAAAAGAGGTTTGAAATATGAATTAGGGGCACACAATTTTATTCATGGCTACACGCAGATGGTGGGCAGTGGGCCAGCATGTTAGTTCTGTTCATATTTATTGTACGCCATGGCTTTGTTGATTTCAGCACCTCCTGGCATTTTGTGCAACACCAGGTCTTGCTACTGCAAGTGAGCCATTAAATCTCAGGAGGACATATCAGTCATGGCTTTTATTATTTAAAGGTTCTGTGGAAAGTACTAAAAGACTAAGATGGGGGGGGAGAGGGTAAAAAAAGAGATGCTTCACCTCAACATTGACAGCTGTACTTGATCATATTTTCTGTGGGTATTTTAAGATAATTGCATGTGTCCATTTCCATATACACATGGACAATATTTTCCATAGTATTTCCATATTGTAGCTGTGCCATTATGCTTTTTTCCTGAATTGTGATGGGCGTGTCCTTGATTAAAGTATTTACATTCTGCATGATGATTGGTTTTCTTACTTTTAAAGCTGAAAATAGGTATATTGCTGTCTATTTCCATCTGTATGTTTGTCATGGCCATAATTTCTCTGAGTGAAAATATTCAACATTTAGTCGTCTTCACCCCAGCCTGCCTGCCATTGTGCAAGACTTTTTTCCCATGAATTTTCAAATGCACTTGGGATTGGCCTAGCTGTGCTCCCATTGAAGTAAATAATAAAATTGGCATTGATTTCAATGGGAGCAGAATCGAGCTAATGTCAAATGTTTGTGAAAATTTCACCCATGGTTCTATTTTGGAGTTTTGTTCTTTTTCAGTGCTTTAAAATACCAATAACAGCTGTTCATCATTTTCCTAAAGGAAAATGAACTGGTGGAACAAATATTTTAATTCTCATGACTATTTTTTATTTTAAAAACTAAAATTATGACTTCTGCATTTTCCTCTTATGACAAAGTCATGGCTTTTCCTAATGTTTTCTCACAGCAAACTGACCTTACTTGTAAATGTGCCATTGCAAAACCCTTTCCCATGAATTATTTTTTAAAAAAATGAGTAGCATGTGCGCCGTGCCTCACTCAGGGCAAAGATCACCTGGTGCTTGCATTCTGTAACACCTTCAATGAACCGTTTGTTTAATGGCATTGCAAATAGTCAGGACTGCCTGTGGTCCTAGAGCCTTCATAAAGATGGGTTTCAGAGTCGCAGCCGTGTTAGTCTGTATCCGCAAAAAGAACAGGAGGACTTGTGGCACCTGAGAGACTAACACATTTATTTGAGCATAAGCTTTCGTGGGCTACAGCTCACTTCATCCGAAAGCTTATGCTCAAATAAATTTGTTAGTCTCTAAGGTGCCACAAGTACTTCTTTTCTTTTTAATAAAGATGGACTGACTTTAACAGCCAGGCATCAAAATTCTCTCTGTTTTCATCAGTAAAGAGCTTTTCTTATCATTTACCTTGGTATTGAAAAATACCCTAGAAGACACCCCCACCAGTTCACCTAGCTGTTGATTTGGAGTGAATTAAGGGAAACATATTGTGAAAGGTGAATAGCTGGGGAAAAAATAAAGTATAACATTAAACAATATAAATGATCCAGGCTGTTGCTCTAGCAAACCTTAGGGCAATGTCTTTTCAATGTCATGCTTTTGTAAAAGTCTTTTTAGACCATGCATGTCTTTCTAAACAAGACAGACAAAAGCTTTTATTTTAAAAGCAAACAGCTAAGTGAATTGCGATACACTTGCCATGAATAGTAACGAGTGGATTTGTGGCATGTTCCTCTTTTTAATTAGCACATTGCTATAACTTGACTGCTGTTGCTGCTATATGGATGAGTGCTGCCTTATTGCAATGCATCCAGAGGATACCACTTGGAGCAGGTCATGAAAAAAGTTAGGGTGAGAAGGGACAGAGAAACAGAGTGTTCTTGGGATTCATTTGAAATACTTGTAGGTTTTGCTTCCTTTTTTCTGGAACACAGTGGCCATCGACATTGAAAAGAATTCCAATTTTAGGTATTTGAATGCCTAAAACTAGTTTACATTTGAAAAATCATGAGGGGAAAATATTACAGAACTGAATTATATGTTGGGTAAATGAAGCTGTTTTACTGCAAACCTCCCATGAATTATTAATAAAGACTAAAGCATTTATTAGAGTCACTTCCCTGGGTTCCAAGCCATTTTCCATTCGTTTTTATATATTATTCCATTTTTAAAGGTTTTTTAATTGAATAAAAGGATAGACAAGACATTTTAATTCATGTAGCTGTTTCATTGTCTGAAATTCTTTACAAAACCCCTGCAGAGTCTCCACCTGAACATGCATTTGGAAGTTGGGTAAGGGTGAGAAAATGATCTACGGAGACCTTGAATGAAAGGGAAGGTGGAGACTAGCAGGAGACGGTGGCAAGTGATGGCAGGAAGAGACAAAAGAGCTTGTGCAGTGGAATCCATATTTCATGCCTGCCATGTGGGCAATCACAGAAAAATATGTTCTCCTGATTCATCCAGCACTGTAATTGTCTGTTTAAAATATGCATGAAAAGCAATATAAGAATAAAATAGTTTCTCTATTAATTTTTCTCTGTAGCTAAATAAACATCATTTTCTCATTATGTTATAATTTTGTTCTGAGCTTTTTGGCCTGATTCTCCTCTCACTTATACTGGATTTACACTGACAGGGCACGATTCAGTATTGCCCTAGGGTCATTTTGTGCCAGCTAGGCTAGTGCAAAGGAGCTTAAGAGTAGGCTTCATGCTCAATGAATACCCCTATTTCAGAGGAGATCCCTGTGCAGGTGCAGACTGAACTCTGTCAGCTCCGCACCTTCATTGCAGCAGTCCTGGGTGAAGGGGGCATTTGGATGTGGGTCTGAAGGTGCAAGAGGTCATTGAAGTTGGGCTGGAAATAGATCTGTGTTTTGGTGATTTTTGCACCCTGAAAACCCTCCAACAGACAGAAATTCACATAAAAAATGCCAGAAGTGTTTAAATACTAATGCATTGCCGGATACTGTCCAGAGTGAGCAAGAACAAAACAGAGTCCGTATTATGGTTCCTGCACAGGACGTGATCTGCACTCTATAAAACAGTGTTAAATATTAACACAAATACTTCTGACAGTAAAACAACACAGAAGCTTGTTAAAAAAAGTAAAGTTCTTGGATCTGGAATCCCTATTTTCTGAAGTGATTTACTGGGCTTAAATAGTCTCCACAGTAGCAGAGGCAAGAGAACAATTATTGTAGTTTGTGCAACTTGAAATGTCTTTCATGAGGGAATTTGGGGTGTCGGGTGCACAATGTGTTAGAGGAATAGGATGAGCAGTAGAGAAAATGCAAATTGGTATCACAAATCATACTCCTAACAGTAATTAAATATTACCTACAATTTGAATTCTGATGTAAGACCTAAGCTTTTCTAACATATAGATGTGTAACATATATTTATATAAGTTTCAGAGTGGTAGCCGTGTTAGTCTGTATCAGCAAAAATGATGAGGAGTCCTTGTGGCACTTTAAAGACGAAAAAAATTTATTGGGCATAAGATTTCATGGGCTAGAGCCCACTTCATCAGATGCATGGAGTGGAAAATACAGGAGCAGGTATAAATACATGGAAAGATGGGAGTTGCCTTACCAATTGTGAGGTCAGTCTAACAAGACAATTCAATTAACAGTAGGATACCAAGGGAGAAAAAATAACGTTTGTAGTGGTAATGAGAGTGGCCCATTTCAAACAGTTGACAAGAAAGTGTGAGTAGCAGTAGGGGGAAATTAGATTTAGGTTTTGTAATGATCCAGCCACTCCTAGTCTTTATTCAGGCCTAATTTGATGGTGTCCAGTTTGCAAATTAATTCCAGTCCTGCAGTTTCATGTGGAGTCTGTTTGTGAAATTTTTGAGTTGAAGAATTGCCACTTTTAGGTCTGTTATTGAGTGACCAGGGAGATGGAAGTGTTTTCCTACTGGTTTTTGAATGTTATAATTCCTGATGTCAGATTTGTGTGCATGTATTCTTTTGCATAGAGACTGTCCGGTTTGGCCAATGTGCATGGCAGAGGGGCATTGCTGACACATGATGGCATATATCACATTGGTAGAACGAGCCCCTGATGGTGTGGCTGATGTGGTTCGGTCCTATGATGATGTCCCTTGAATAGATATGTGGACAGAGTTGGCATCGGGGTTTGTTGCAGGGTTTGGTTCCTGGGTTGGTGTTTTTGTTGTGTGGTGTGTAGTTGGTGGTATTTGCTTCTGGTTGGGGGGCTATGTATATGGATGTAGACCAAGATTTTCAAATGTGGCTAGCTATTTTGGGAGCCTCAATTTTTGGGTGTCCAACCAGAGGCACCTTAAAAGGCTTGGATTTTCAGAAAGTGCTGAATACCACATCCCTGTGAAAATCAAGTCCCTAAAAGAAGGGTGGGTACCCAAAATCATGAGTAACTTTTGAAAATCTTGTTCATAATACAAAGTGAGAATATAAAATGATGTGGTGTGAGAATAGTCTAAAGGCCTTATCAACATGTATTTGAAATGGTCACATTGTTACTCATTATTAGTGAAGCCATGAGCATATTATGCAGGCCATTCACAATGAATGGCCATAAAACCTTTAAACTCACATACCATCATATTTTTGTATATGCCATATATGCTGCAGGGAAAATATTTGGGAATGTCTTAGAGAGTTCTAAGTAATGCATTAGGACTACTTCTTGACTCGCTCAACCTGGAAGGCCCAGTGCAATATTACTGTGAGTCCAGATGTGCAGGACTGAGAGGGAGAGAAAAAATAAAACTAATAAATGTAAAAGTAATCCAAAAAGTGACCTAAAATAGCTGGGGGTGTGTGTGTGTGTGTGTGTGTGTGTGTGTGTGTGTGTGTGTGTATACATATATATAAAATCAGGATTTTAAAGTCTGATTTCTTGCGAATTTAAGGCTAGAAGTGAATTTAGAATCCCCCTTCCAATGGGATAAAACTCTTCTTTTTTGTCCTGTAGGGGTAGTAAGTGTTGGATTTCAAACCAATGACATCATTAGATATAGAAAAATTGCCCCTAGCCCAGGGCTGAATTTTACCCATTCTGGGCTTTGGGGAAGGGTTGATTCAGGGGGGAATTCCACGGGGGGGGGGGGGGGGGAGAAAAAAATGGCTCTCGCTGGTTGGTTTTCAAAAAATGGCAGCTTTATGAAGCTGCTCTGGGGGTGAAATGTTAAGGTAAGTACCAGGGAGGAATAGTGGGCAGAGGGTAGGCTATGCAGTCAAGATGAGTGATAAATACATATTTCATCTGGATATACACACACCTTGTGTATGTGTCTGTATAGTATAATTTCTGAAAGGTACAATTTGTGTATATATATAAAATACATACAGACTATAGTGAACTGGTAATTTATTTTCCCTGCCACAAAGTATATCTGACTGTGTAGACACAGCTAGTAGAATCTATCTGAAATTGTTCCAGGACTTGATTCTCATGGGAGTTTGCCTACAGCTGCAACTAATAGTGTACCACAGTGTGATGTGACACCTTTCCTTCAAGATCTTTGGTGGAATACATCTGCTGTACAGTGGGGGAAACAAAATATGTGTCTTGACTAAAATTTGAAGTAGAAAGGATTCAAACTGGGAAACCTTTCGACATAATTTGCAGAGTATACAAATTAAAACCTAATGAGAAAAGAGTACACTGGCAGACCCTACCTTAAAAAGAAAAGGAGTACTTGTGGCACCTTAGAGACTAACCAATTTATTTGAGCATAAGCTTTCGTGAGCTACAGCTCACTGCATCCGATGAAGTGAGCTGTAGCTCACGAAAGCTTATGCTCAATAAATTGGTTAGTCTCTAAGGTGCCACAAGTACTCCTTTTCTTTTTGCGAATACAGACTAACACGGCTGTTACTCTGAGACCCTACCTTGTTATCTGGCATTGATGTGTATAGCAGCATGGGGTACCTAGGCATAATCTCCTGAAATGTATTTTGCAATTTAAAAAAGAAACTAAAATAAGAAAAAGAAGTGAGAGCCCCATATATAAATAAGCACCACTTGTGACAAACCACATAATCCCACATAATCCAAGTAATCCAGTTCATTTCAGGACATGAGCATCAGAGCTGTGTGTTATTAATTCTGAATGGTAGCAAAGGGAAAGTCGCCAAGTGCTTACTGAAGCCTCATTTCTTGTTTGAGCGGCTGCTTCTTTATCCTTGCTTGCCAGTTCTGAGTGTATTTCAAGGAACATTACTGAGAACAAAATCGAACACCATCAATATTAATGATCTGAACTAGGAAGATAGCTTTTAGTGTGCAAATTAATTACCCTAATCACAGGGTTTTTTGTATCCATTTTAATGAAATAACTATTTATTTCACTGAGTCCTGAGCTTTTCTTTTGCAAATAAGGCACATTTACATGATAAATACATGAAATTTAAATGGATGACTAAATTGAGAGAAAAAAAGGCCTTTTTAAATACAATTTTCATAGGAAAAACATCTAGATTAATGGGCTGGTTAGCTGACTGGCATCTGTGATTAAATCTTTTTAACATATGTCAAATAGAATTTAATGGACCTCAGGAAATGTCTACACAGTCAGTAATATTCAGGGTTTAGTGAAGATACACTTTATCTACTATTATTTGAAGTGTAGACTGCTGAACGCATCTTGCAAGTGGTTGCATGCTGCAGCATAGAGACCTTACAATGCAGAAATAATACCCAGCATTCTCATCTTTTACCTTGTATTCTCCCTCACCCTCTCTTTCCCTCTCTCAGAATAATTGTCATGATTTTTATTTTCAAAAGTGGGCCCACTATAAAAAATGGAGGCCTCTGAATATTTGCATATCCCTCATATTTAATCACTGCATGCACATTTGTTTCATATTTCTGTTTTCTAGTAATGACAAGAAAGGAGAAAACGCTTAGTTCAGAGGAATTTTAAAACGTGTCTCTTACATTCTATGTGTTTTGAAAACTTTATTTATTGTGGCAGAGCTTTGAAGGGCCGCAAATTCAACAGAGGAAAGATTTGAAACACATTCCAGCTCATTTTTTGATAACAGTCCTGCAGAACAGAGCATCTTTCTCTGCTTACATTTTTCCAGTTGAGCCACCAGAGACATCTCCAGCTTCCTTTGATTTGAAATGATCAATTGCAGCTGTGGCAGTCAGGCCGGGTGCCCCAGGCACAATGCAAACAAGTATCTCTCCCAGCTCACTAGGATTTACATTTCAATTGCTGCCACATTTTTAAAGATAATTATAACCTTTTTATATTAATATTTTTCTGTGGCCTCTCTGATATTCTAACAACATAAATATTAATTTAGCACATCAAGAAGAACACGCATTCTTCAGTGGAATGACTTGAACAAAAAAACTGCTAAAAAAACAGATGGCATCAAACTTGTCATCAGAATCTCATAGCAATATCCTCATGAAAGGGACACTTCTTCTGGGTCTTATTTTGCCTACCTTTTGCACTCTTTTTGAGATTACCAGTTTAGAGAATAACTTTTCTGGTGACTTAAGATCTACATGTCCCACTACATGTTTGCTGGCTGTCTTGGAGGCTGTGACTATTAATAGTATTAATAGAGGCTGTGCCTCTTAATAGTATCTTTTAGCATGGGAAGAAATATTAAACAGGTTTAGTTGCCTTGATGAACTTGATAGTCCTGAAAAGAGGAAAGGGAAAAAGGCCACCAGTACTACTGAGAACATATAAAGAGTTTTGTATTCCATTTTTACTGCAACCTTCTATTATGTGTATTACCATTACATCACTTTATTTCCTCCAGCTCATGCAGTAGGAAAAAGCCATCATACTGCATAAACAGATGTTGCTTCACTTACATTGTCTGATCATGCTCTGTGGACCATGATGCAATTTTGCTGCCTGCCCTAGAAATGTTTAGCATATAGTAGGTATGGCTTTTTATTTTTTACTCATATATTATGTAACTACATGGATTCTCTTAAGGGCTCATCACCCTGCATTGTTCAGTATCACTCAGGGTATTTACATTCATGCATAAAAAATCAGAGAAAGTGTGTTTTCTTTAGTAACTGAAAAATAATTGGAGCTACGTATATTAGGAAGAAAATTGATACTAGTGCCCGTCAGATATTACAAGTAGGTCATTCTACTGCTCCCCTTGATAAACTGCAGAGTTACAATAATTGCCATGGGATCCCTTTATGGACAAGACTGCTATTTCCTACACACCAAAACCATGGGATTAAGTATTGCTTGAAGCTGACTGGTGGAATAAAACTACTCATGAAATATGCATGACTAACACATATGCTGCCAGGGGAACTTAGTGTATTATGTATGACCCTGCTGTAATTGTAAGGTAATGATATTCATTTAAGTGGATGTTTATCACAGTTAAAGGTACACCTAATGAGACAAAGGTTAGAAGCCTAAAACCACAAGGTTATCCTACTATTTCTGTCTTTGTTTGAAAAGAGCATGCCTTTATTCACAGTTGTTTCTCCAGTGTATGTGATCTATTTTTATGCAGCTTAAGAGTCCCTGTCTCCTATATTTAGATGCCAAATGCACTATTAAATTAAATGCACTTCTAATATTATATGCACACATCTGGGAAATATTCAGGCAGGTTATTAAAATTCACATCAAATCAGACTCTACTTTTCAGCTGCTGTTGGTTGAGGCATGTCCAGGTTTTTTGTTTTTCTCTCAGATTTGTGTTTTTGTATGTATGGCAATAAAAATCCAAACTAAGACTTATAGTAGGGATAGGTTTTTACCATTTAAAAGATGTTGGCAAAATAGTTTATTTATTCAAACTTCTATCGGTTTTCCTGCATATAAATCACATTTAAAACAATGTGCTTTCTTTTCTCTCAGCAGTACCTTTTTTAACATGAAGTTGGCTTCCTCTTTGTATGAGTACTTTTTTAGAGTTTGGGGGGATATAACACAGCATCCTTCAGCAAAGACCAGAGTATATGCAATAAATGAACTTTTTGAGTAGTGGCGTAGTGAGCTGTTTGCCAAAGATTCCCACTCAGAAACAACAAACTCTTCTGAGGTGCCTGATACTTCCTGTGATGTTCACCAGGATGAAGTCACAGATCAAAAAACTTACTCCATCAGAATTCAAACTGCTGATCGTGGAAGCCAACAGAGTTGAAAATAATAATACCCCAAATAGAGAGCTGTGTCTGGACCTCATTGTGCTCAAGGTGGTGGGCTAAATTCATCCTGGGCTAACTCTATTGACTTAACATCTCATCAACAGTACTGAAAACAACTGATAGATGTAGAAGAATCAGTATGGGCACCTGATCTTCATCTCTTGTCAGGAGAATATCAAACAGTGCAGTACAATAGTTATACCGTACCCAAACCTGAAAATAGTTTGTTTAATAGACTAACTGACGTTAAGGCCATCTAATGATTCCAATTATTGTAAGAGCTACAACCCTTTCAGCAAAAGATTCCAAAAAAGGGAGGCTTGAAATGGGTAGTTGACCAGATTGTCCATACCAAAAGATAATTTCCTGACCAAAGGTCTCAGAATGATTCCTTGTGAACAGGTAGCCCCCTGATTTTCTGAAGGAGAATTGTCTGTCTTCACCAACAGCAGAGTTTCCCCGCTGGCTTTTACCATCCATCAAAGACATGAAACCCATTCACATCTGAACCTTCCCTGCTCCCTCCAGAATCTCAGTGAGTGATGCTGGCTGGAATTTACACAGAAAGGGCCTGGCCAATTGTCTCCCTGATATACTGCTTTACCACTACTGCCACACAGAACCTGGATCCTTTTAGGTGAGTTGAAACACATCAGAAGCATTTGTGTAACTTTGAACTCAAGAGAATTCTCCTTCCTTTTGTTGGAAGAGGGGGTAAATAAGTGGGCTCAAATTGACACTATCTCTCCACTAGCTGTTTCACTTCTCTGACTAAAAGAGAGATGTCACTACATGTGTGACATTTTTTTTTAAGTCAAAATATCTCCAACTCATATTTTAAAAAGGTTTATTATTACTGTATTTACATTTTTCCTCATGGATTATGTATGATTTTTTTGGGGCTACGTATCTTGCTAAAGCAATTTACGTGGCTGTGTATGTGACGCACCAATATAAGTTCAGACAAAATATCCTGATGTACTATTGATGTCAAATGAGGTTATTCTGGATGACCACCGGTGTAAATAAAAGCAGAATCTGGTCCATTGTTTGCAAATTCTGTAGTGTCCAAGTCTGGCACATTACAAGCTGCCTTCATTTCACTTCGTGAAACTGGGTTACACCAAGATTATCCCTCTGCAGCAGCTACTTGAACCAAAGTCACAAGGTACTATCAACCAAGTCTTTTGTGGTAGCCAACCTGAAAGAACCAGACATACTACTGAATAACACCACGAGTGGTGGCAACTGGATTCGCATTTTTTATAGCAGCACAAGCAGCCCCAACAAGCATTGACAATTCAGTTTTACTGTATGAAGCCGCTAATATGGTTTAGATTTGCTTTTGAGATTGAAGAAGGAGAGAAAAAGATACTGCATGAAGAAAAGAAATGCATCGCTGAGCCTTTCAAGGAGATAGAAGGTGTTAAAACAGCTCGCATCCTTCCCAATAAGAAGTAAAACAAGGAAAGAAGTTGTGCTGTTGATCTAGTTAGCATACCACTTACCAGTATATCTGATTGTGGGTATCACTGTATCCCACAAAATCTCAAATCTATTTTCTGGAATTTTTCCTATCTATTCTGAACACCTCCATAGCTACAGTAATCATTTTGCACTAACCTCTTCTGAATAATTATTAGGTCAGGCTAGATTTCATGTAAATTAATTAGTATATAACATAGAAACCATGCCATTTTAACTAAAACTGATTGGGAGCTTTTCAACAAAATGTTTTTGTTGGAAAATGCCAATTCATCAAAACCAAACTTTTTGTGAATATTTCTCAGTTTTGATTATATTTTGTTATGAAGGTTTTTCTCAGGTCCAGCATGGGATTTCAGGTTAAAATATAAACGAGATCTCAGAATAGCCAATCGCCCAGTGGTTAGGGCCCTCATCAGGGATATGGATGACCCAGGTTTAAGTCCCTGCTCTCCTTGATTCATGCAGGACTTAAACCTGGGTCACCTCCATCCCACATGAGTGGCTAAACCACTGAGTGTGTGTGAATCATTCTGAAGGATCTTGGTTTCATTCCATGTTGGAACAGAAACAAATGTTGAAACCTGGAATTTTTAATCAAATATTCTTGGTTTTTGGTCAGCCCTAATTGTAATCTACAGTAGAACTTGAAATGAAATCTTATTTTTCTTGCAAGCTGGAAATGTATGGCTTATTTATCCCTCATGAGGAGATGATATATCGATTAGCCATGTTGTTACTTAAATGGGAGCTGTGACAAGTCTGTAACTCACACTTCTATTAGGCACCCTCCAGAAGCAGTGCATCCACATCAATATGTTGCTGGTTGCCAACAGCAATGATTCCTTTTCAACAACCATAAACTCACTGAACTTGTCTTTTACGCTGCAAAGTGTGAGAAAACCAAGAGAAGAAGACAAGAATGGAAATCAGAAGAGAGTGTCCACTGCATGATTTTGAAACATTTTATCAAACAATTTTGCCTGCACATTATGTGCAGAGAAAGAGAGTGGCTCTATACACACACTGTACACATATATGCATTCCTTAAACATTCTCATGAATAAACTATTGTATCAGAATACCCAAAGTGTATTGTGCAGTTACCATACTGCTATTCAAGTCATATTTAGATCACTAGAACAATAAGCTGTAGCTCACGAAAGCTTATGCTCAAATAAAATTTGTTAGTCTCTAAGGTGCCACAAGTACTCCTTTTCTTTTTGCGGATACAGACTAATACGCCTGCTACTCTGAAACCTGTCATTCTCAGGCTGTAGTCCATTATCATTACTGAGTCTCTCCTTTTTTTCAACTCAAGAAACAGCAAGCTCTTTCTTCTCAGTGCTCACTGTCTCTTTTTTACCTTTTGGTAATTCTGGGGTTCTTTTCTCCTTCATGCTATGGCAGTGGTAAATAATTCACATGAGAGAATGCTTGATGAAATATAGTACCACATAGTAATTTTCAGGTGGCTTCTTTGATTACTAAACTTCAGCAGTAGCCGCATGTTTTAGGCTGGATCATTTAAGTTACCTCATGGAAATTTTTTGTGATACTTGTAAGTACCCAAATGTTTCAGACATTTCAACTCTATCTGTCAGATATATTTTTCTTTAGTTTTGGGACTTGTGGTGTTACTGCTGGAACAACGAGCAGTCAAGACCATATGATCATCTTCTCAATTGCTCATTTGTAGGAGTTAGAAGGAAATTGAATACTGACACCAAAATCTAGGGCAGAAATGGTCCTGACTCAATCAGTAAGGCTCTTGACAAGTGGTAGAATGGGACTAGTGAATTGGGTTTTGGGATTGATGCAATGGAATTACTTCTTTGCAACACTTCTGATTGATCCCCTTTAATAAATCTGTCTAGCTAATATCTTTATTTTACATTTTAAAAAAAAAAAACCACAAGGACTCATCAGTAATGGTCCAAAACACCACGGTAGCAGTAGGTGAAATCCTGGCCCCATTGAAGTCAATGGCAAAATGTCCACTAACTTCAATAGGGCCATGATTTTGCCCATAATGTTTTGGGGCCATTATTCTAGAATTCTATAGTGCTTTGTCATAGGGGACTTTTTCTTCAACATGGTCTCCAAACTCTTCAACCATAACAAGTCCCAGATAAAATATTAGAAAAAGGAATAGGGAATACTGGGGTTTTTTTTGTGTAAAGAGAGAAACTTAAGTATGTGTGTGTGTGTGTGTGCATGCGCGCCTGTGTGCCCAATACAACCTTCTGTTTGCTCTTGCCATTCATCTGCAGTATAGTCAATTTGCCAATTGCTTCAGCTAAGGTTGGTTGAGGAAATGGATGCGCTGGTGGAAAAACCCTGCACCACAGGTATTTATTTTCCTCATTCTTCTCTGTTTAGCCTTGTTTTTCAAAAATAGATGCCCAAGCTGCGCACACACACAGAAGTGTGAAGGTGCTCATAGGTAAGGGGTACCCATGGTGTGAAGCTGCATATGGAAATTCAGTACCCATATTGCACCATCACCTGTTATAACAGTAATCCTAGTAGTAGTGAATATTGTTTACAAAGGCCCCCAATCAGAATTGCTGGGCACTGTACAGAATAGAGACATTTCCCACCCTATACTGTGATGGGTGAGGTGCTATTTATTTTACATGCATAATTATCTGTTTATACTTTCACATGGTGTTTTCCAGGCTCAGATTTAAGTGCATCTTTTTTTAAAACATGATCCTCAATGGTCTTCTCTCCTAGAACTGGATTTTTGGCATTATTATTATTGCCTATTCCCACCAACCCCTTCCCACACACTTTTCAGTTCTCTGTTGACTTTAATTAAACTTCCTCTGTCAGCTCATGAGCATGGTGACTTTTTTAAAGTGTTCTTTTCCTTACTAATCAGAATTTCCCAGACTCTCCTGAGTCTACACTGAGTGTTAACAGTGATGTTCAGTTCACACAAATCTATTGTCTTGCCTATAAGACCTGTTCATTTATTCATAAGGTGCCACTAGTAGAGATGGAGCAAAAAAGGACAACCTGAAAGTCATCCTGAAGCTGTAGAACAAGATAATGAGTTGGGACAGCCCATTATTTTATTACCTAGAGCCATATGTCAATTAATAACAAAGAAATCACAACAATGTACTGAAGTGCTGTTGTAGATATAGTCAGAGGGAAAACTCCTGAATGGTAAACCGTGAACAATAACCATTATTCCTCTGAGTCATATAATCCCCAAAGACAGTAGAAAGCAGAGGAAGAAAAACATCCTGCATTAGAAAGAGTTTATAATTTCGTATCCGTCTGTAATCTGCTGTGCTAACTACAGCCAAGAGTTTTTTAATGTTCTCCCCAAAAGATAGTTTGAAAACCTACCAAATAAATATTACAGTGAAGGAGTGGGGGAATTGCAGAAACAATGTGTGAAGAACATTTTTAGAGATGTTGTATACCACAAACAACTAAAACATTAAAGACTCATAAAAATAATATTTGAAATTGCAGACTAGATTTGCACTTGATTATACAGCACTTGTTTGGGTTTTTTTTTTTTAAATATAGATTGGGCAATGATTTCTTTATACATTTTCACATCTCCCAAATGGTGTTCTCTCTCTCACACACATCTATCTGTGAAACCTAATTATACCCTGAAACCAATTTCTTCTAGAACAGATTCCCTGCTGGGGAGAGGCTACTAGTATAGTTGTAGGCATTTATACATCTCAGACAGATTCACAGAGGCTATTCTTTAGCTCAGTAGGAAGTCTTAAGGAAAGGTTCTCAAGCAGGGTCTAACAGGGTCTTTATGACTTGGGAGTTTATTTTTTCCTCATCAGGGTAACTGCTTTGCTAGGGATACAGAGATCCTGAAGCTAACTGTCTCAGCCTCACTTCTGGCACCCAGCACTTGAAGCATTTGTGATCCTCAGTGGCACAGCAAAAGCTCCTGCAGGGGGAATAGCTCATGGGGAATTGTAAAACAAAAGAAGTTTCTCTAAGCAAGCTTATCTGCATTAACAGCTCTTGATTTTAGATAGTAGCAGTGCACCAACAATTCAGCCTAAAAGAATAACAGTGGCTGAGTAGAACAAACTTCCAACTGTGAAGCAATTATAGTGCTGTTGAATGGCTGATTGCTTGTGTGTGGTCCCTTTGGTTCCCTGGTGTAGTGTGCTTATGGTTTTGCAATTGGATAAAATGGATTGGAATGAGTGCTGTCATATAAAACTGCCAGCTGTTCTACTGTTAATAAAGACACTATTTAGCTATTAGTACACCCCATTCTTCTGTGCTGTGCTTATTCAAACAAAATATCTTTGTTTGTAGAGTGGGTGTGACTGCACCTGTTCTTGATTCAAGAATCCGTGGCCTGTGAGAGACCCCCTGATACTCTTAAAAAACAATGCTAGCTTCCAGCCAGAGCCAGATACACAGACTGTACAGAGTGGGCTTTACTTTCAAAACAGACCTAACAGACAATGTTTTAAAAATATAACGGGTTTGGATTTTAATTTGCTACTGTTTCTGCTCTTGGTTTATTTGTTAAGCACCCAGTTTTATTTTTTGTATGGGGCCCCATCTCTAGCACTTAAGATTTCAGATTTGCTATCTTATAAGAACATAGAAAAAGTGACAAGATATGATTTGTACTGGAGAGCTAAGACTTGGTTCATTGCATTTTTTCCTAAAAACTCTGGGTCAAATTCTCTTGAGATATAAGACCACTGAAGTCAATAGAGTTTATCAAAAGAGAATTTACCCCTACATCTTAAGCTTTCCTGGACTGAAGTATATTATTTGGTTATGTCAGTGAAAGATAAATGATGCTAAGCCTGGATAATTTAAAAAGATCTGAATGTCTTCCTAAGCAATAGTTTTAGAAATCTACAGAAATATATCTGTGCTTTCTTTCCACTCTTGATGTGAAAAGGAGATTAAACCATATAGTCTGGTGGTTAGAACATGGGAAACCTTGTTTTGACTGAGTTGCAGTGTGAATTTGGGGAAAGTCACTGCTTTCCCCCATTTGAAAAATGGGGTAATATAGTTAGCCATATTTAAGCCAGATGGTGACCTGGGAATTCACCCTTGCATGGTAGTCAGGGGGCCTTCCTGTGTCCCTTGAGCCCCTGTGGTTGCTAATATAGCAGGTGGCAGTGCAAGACTGGCTGCAGCCCCGTTTTGCCAACTCCCATGCTGTTGTTGTGAGTCTCATGATAATCATTGTTTTTCTTAAAGCCCCAGCTCCTGGAGTCAAGTGGATATGTGATAATTTCAGCCTTCATTCTTAAAGAAAAAGTAAGTTTCTAGCCCTTGTTACTGTGGAGAAAGCTTCAAAATGTGACCCCAGTGTACCCTAAAGGCTCAAAAAAGCAGAAGGCAAATAAAAAGAACACCAAATCCATTATTTTCACATGGTTAGCCAAGTGGACTGTTCTGGGACCAGTTTCCCCAGCCTTCCAAACGTCCATGGCTCAAGGGTATTCCTGCCCTGCCAGGGCTTCCAGGCTACTTGATGTGGATCTGGGAGTCTGGAATCACTAAGGCTAGCTCTAGATGGGGCTCAACTCCTGGATCTGCAGCAGGGATCCTGCAAGCCCTGAGAACTCTGGGTTGCACAGCTTTGGGATCCGGCTGGTTTGGGACCCTGGAAGCCCTGGGGTTCCTGGATCAGGGCAGTCCTCATAGCCCACAGGCAGGGCTGGCCCAGAGCCATGGACCATTTGAGCCGAGGGAGCTGCTGACTGAAATTGAGATTCTTGTCAGGTTCACCACTGCTGTGTGAATAAACATGTCAAAGATGTTCAAATGTCAGCAGATGCAATGGTGCTGTCAGTGCCATGTGTCAGTGTTTCTGAAACAATTTTTTTCAAGATTTCTGGTGCATGGGAAATTTCAAAAAAATTGGTTTAGTTCCTGCAAAGAGGAAATCCCTAATCTTAGCCAGCATTACATTGTGACTATTTGTCATGTTGCATCAGGTACCAAGACGCACGGTGGAAAGCCACAAACACAGCAACATTGTGACCTGATGTTGAGATGCAGTTTAGCCCTTTGCTTAAAAACAAACCTCATTAGGATCCCCTGAAAATTTGGTTGCCAGCCCTGCATGATAAGGAATATGTTGAAGTGTGGCCTGCTTCACCCCCATTGAAGTTTTTGAATTGATATCATTTGGAGCAGTCTTAGACATTTTCTGAAGATTTCTCCCAGATGTCTCTATTCAGAAGTCAGAATCTGTAAATGTCATTTTATCATTCACTCCAGAGATTATGTGTCAATTTTGCAAACACATGCCTTAAGGAAGAGTAAAATCTCCTCTCCTCTCAAGATATTAAAATTTACAAATATTTGCTTCAGCCCTTTAGAGATCTTCATATTCTTCAGCTGTTACCTTGTGACAAATTATAGATATGGGGAAGACATTCATGGCCTGAGTCTCCTCCTGCTTATGCTTCTGTGAATCAGGAGTAGTTCCATCAAAGTCAAAACATTTACTCCAGTGTAAAGACAATGAACATGAGAGCAGAACCAAGCCCATATTGTATTTCAAGGCTTAAACATGAGTGCAATCTACAACCAAGAATAAATGTGTTTAATGTAACCTTCACAAGTCATCAGCATGGAAACCTTTCATTTTGGTTTCTGTTTATTCATGTTACAAAATGCCTTTGTGTAAGAATTTCAGTGGCCTAATTTAACAAAAAGCACATCAATAATGCAAAGCCCAACAAATGAGCTGATATATTATATTTGTAAATAGAGTAGCATTAGAACAAATGGCATTGGATGGACAAATTCAAGTTCTTTTTCTCTAAGCAAGAAAAGGAAATGTTCTTTATTATTATTATTATATATTTTATTTTATTTTATTTTAGTTGTTATTATTGGCTGCTTTCTTTTGCCACCCTCTCTCTCTCTCTTTTATTCAACTCAAGAAGTGCTTCACTTAAATGTCCTTTATTTTTCTAAAGATGAATAAGCAAGTATGTTTCTACTAGACACTTTTTGGAATTATATAGGAAGATAATTTTTGAAGATTCTTCTTTTTTTATTTTTGTCTTTATTTTATTTATTGTATTTGTTATGGAAGGAAGCAAGGTTTGGCACAAGGGATCTGTCATTATATATTTGTATTCGCAACCATAGGCTCCAACTTAGATCAGGACTGAGAACACGTAGTAAGAGAATAGACAAGACAGATAAAAGATCTTGAAAGGGATAAATAAATTCATCTTCTCTATTCCCATAATAAGGTGGATAACAATTATTATCCCCATTTAACAGATGGGGGGATGGGGAACTCTGTTCCAAAGATTAATTGACTTGTCCGAGGTGACACAGGAAATCTGTTGCTGAGCCAGGAACTGCACCCGATCTCCTCTCCCAGTGTATGTAAGAATATTTGTACTTAGAGTAAGAGAATTACAATAGGGTAGAGAATTACTCCAAGGAACCATGGTAAGTGTTCAAGTTCTGACTAATTTCTACTCTTACAAAAAGTTATTAGAGGCTAGTTTATTTTCATTAACAATTAGGCATCTGAGCATGAAAGCCAACCTCTCATGCTTTTTGCTCTCATCTACATCTTATTTTCCCTTTATATTTTAAAATTTACTCTTCAAAGAGGACCAAATCACAGTTTTAAAAATTACAAATAACTATTTCCTTTGGCATGAACAAGCTGATTTTGCTTTTTAAAATGAATTAATTCAGTTGATCATCCTTGCTACCTGAGTAAATAGCTTATTTCTTAACATTATTTCTCACATCGTAATTATTATAGAACAAAACAACCACATGGAAAGTATTTGCCCCTTCTGTTTGTCACAGGATTAATACATCTGATACACAAGAACTACTTTAAAACCAGGCCCAGGATTTAAACGAAATATACAATCAATAAATTGTCTCTTTGATCAACTCAGATTATTTCTGAAAACCTTCAGTGACCTTCTAATATAATCTGAAAACATAGGGCTGTCCTAGAGCCATGGACCCAGCAGTCTGCCAGGCAAGCTGGCAAGGAACCAAGCAGGTTTCTGATGGAAAGTATCTGGCAGACATGGTTCCATTGGAGACCTGCCTGTACTTCAATGAAAATTCATTAAATCTGAGCCTTTCTCACTAAACATTTCTCTTTCAAGACATCTGTATTTTCTGATGAAACAGAGTTTCATCAGAGAATTTCTCATCAGCTCTAGTGACAAACTCATGTTTATGACATTGTGATGGCTAAAACACATTTCCTAGCAAGATTAAGTGATCCTTTCTTGAAGAGCCAGGTGGTAGTGCTGTGGGGTTTAGAGAACAAAGGAGCATAGGTGCTGGAACTAGGGATGCAGGGGATGCTGGCACATCCCCTTGCTTGAAGTAGTTTCCATCATACACACGGTTTACAGTTTGGTTCAATGGCTCTCAGCATCCCCACTGGGCTGCATCACTTGAATCAGTCGGACTCTGGGTGGGCACAGAGAGTTGACCACACAGGGCAGCTTGCAGAATTGGGCCTAAATCATCCCATAGTAAAGCTAAGCATTTCAAAAGCAAAAACATCCTCATACTAAACCCAAGAATTTCAAACCATACATCAACTTTGCAAACCTGTTCCCGTACCAACCCCCACAAAAACATAATACATTTTTATTGCCAGACCACAGATCCTACATGATCAGGTCCATTATTTCTCCTCCTCTCAACTCAGGAACCCAGCCAGAACCCATGAGGTAAATTCTTAAGTGCCTGAGTCACTTTTGAAAATAGGACTTAGGTTCCCAAATTACTTGGGCCCTTTTGAAAATTTTACCCTGGCCCGTTTCCTGTTGACAATATTATGTGTGAGCATACCAGGATTTTTATGAATTTGTCCATTTTTTCTTTACTGTTTGACAAATATTTCTTTTTATATATTTGGGCCCTTGGGTTTTCGTGGGCTTCTTCGAGTGTTTTATTTTTGGTCGGTGTGACTGGTCACCTTATTCATGTGACATGGTGTCTGTGGATGACTTAATCTTTTGAAATAGGAGCAGTGCCTGAAGAATTCACTAGTGCTTTGTATCTCTCAGGTAGAGGATGGGGAACAGTTAAAAGAGAGTGATATAAAGGGATAAGCAGGCAAAGAAAATGTTAAGGTATTTGAAATCTTTTCCTGTCCTCTTTTGGAAAGAGCTTTATATTTGGCTAGGTTCCCAGATTTTAAAATAGCTGGATTCCTTATAGACTGAGAGGGAGAGGAAGATGTAAGCCTGATTTATTGGTTGTCTAGCAGACTTTACTTTCCATTTTCTCTTGTCACATTCCCAATGAGTAAATGTGTGTGTGTGTAAATACAGGCTGGCCAGGTAACCACTTCTAGGATCAGTATATTCATTCATATGTGAATATACTTGTTTACTTGCAGATATGCTTATTTGCCCATGAATATCATATTTGCACAATTAAAAGAACCTCATAAGAACATAAAAAGGACATATTGGGTCAGACCAACGGTCCATCTAGCCCAGTATTCCATCTTCCAACAGTGGCTGGTGCCAGATTCTTCAGAGGGAATGAACAGAACAGGTCAATTTTGAGTGATTCATCCCCTGTTGTCCAGTTCCAGATTCTGGCAGTTGGAGATTTAGGGATGCCCAGAGCATGAGGTTGTGTCCCTGACCATCTTGGCTAATAGCCGTTGATGGACCTATCCTCCATAAATGTACCTAGTTCTTTTTGAACTCAGTTATACTTTTGGCCTTTGGAACATCCTCTGGCAATGAGTTTATAGGTTGACTGTGCATTGTATGAAGAAGTATTTCCTTTTGTTTGTTTTATACCTGCTGCCTATTAATTTCAGTGGGTGACCCCTGGTTCTTGTGTAATATATGATAAATAATACTTTCCTATTCACTTTCTCCACATCATAAGTGATTTTATAGACCTCTATGATATCCCCCCTTAGTCATCTCTTTTCTATGCTGAACAGTCCCAGTCTTTTTAATCTCTCCTCACAGGGAAGCTGTTCCATACCCCTAATCACTTTTGTTTCCCTTCTGTGTACTTTTCGCAATTCTAATATATCTTTTTTTAGATGGAGCGATCAGAACATTACGCAGTATTCAAGGTCTGAAAATACTACTGTAATGGGTTGGGTCACAGAAACCCCCTTGGGACTGCCACCTGTTGTGCTGAGACTATCCCTGAGCCCTTTTTCCTGCCCGCTTGGGGCCTCAGAACCCTGCCTTGTTTAAGCCAGACCCGCTAGCCTGCTACAAACACAGACCTAGGTCTGAACCATGTCCCGTAAAAGCTGCAGGCTCAACTGAAAACAGCTTAAGAAGTGCTCCTGTTTCCAATACCCAGGTACCCGGTTCCCAATGGGGTCCAAACCCCAAATAAATCCGTTTTACCTTGTATAAAGCATATACAGGGTAAACTCATAAATGGTCCTCCCTCTATAACACTGATAGAGAGATATGCACAGCTGTCTGCTCCCCACCCCGCAGGTATTGATATAGAAGCCCTCTACACCAACATTCCACACAAAGATGGACTACAAGCCGTCAGGAACATTATCCCTGATAATGTCACGGCAAACCTGGTGGCTGAACTTTGTGACTTTGTCCTCACCCATAACTATTTCACATTTGGGGACAATGTATACCTTCAAATCAGCGGCACTGCTATGGGTACCCGCATGGCCCCACAGTATGCCAACATTTTTATGGCTGACTTAGAACAATGCTTCCTCAGCTCTCGTCCCCTAACGCCCCTACTCTACTTGCGCTATATTGATGACATCTTCATCATCTGGACCCATGGAAAAGAAGCCCTTGAGGAATTCCACCATGATTTCAACAATTTCCATCCCACCATCAACCTCAGCCTGGACCAGTCCACACAAGAGATCCACTTCCTGGACACTACGGTGCTAATAAGCAATGGTCACATAAACACCACCCTATACCGGAAACCTACTGACCGCTATTCCTACCTACATGCCTCCAGCTTTCACCCAGACCACACCACACGATCCATCGTCTACAGCCAAGCTCTACAATACATCCGCATTTGCTCCAACCCCTCAGACAGAGACAAACACCTACAAGATCTCTATCAAGCATTCTTACAAGTACCCACCTGCTGAAGTGAAGAAACAAATTGACAGAGCCAGAAGAATACCCAGAAGTCACCTACTACAGGAGAGGGCCAACAAAGAAAATAACAGAACGCCACTAGCCATCACCTTCAGCCCCCAACTAAAACCTCTCCAACGCATCATCAAGGATCTACAACCTATCCTGAAGGATGACTCATCACTCTCACAAATCTTGGCAGACAGGCCAGTCCTGGCCTACAGACAGCCCCCCAGCTTGAAGCAAATACTCACCAGCAACCACACACCACACAACAGAACCACTAACCCTGGAACCTATCCTTGCAACAAAGCCCGTTGCCAACTGTGTCCATGTATCTATTCAGGGGACACCATCATAGGGCCTAATCACATCAGCCTCACTATCAGAGGCTCGTTCACCTGCACATCTACCAATGTGATATATGCCATCATGTGCCAGCAATGCCCCTCTGCCATGTACATTGTCAAACTTGACAGTCTCTACATAAAAGAATAAATGGACACAAATCAGATGTCAAGAATTATAACATTCAAAAACCAGTTGGAGAACACTTCAATCTCTCTGGTCACTGGATTACAGACCTAAAAGTCGCAATATTACAACAAAAAGACTTCAAAAACAGACTCCAACGAGAGACTGCTGAATTGGAATTAATTTGCAAACTGGATACAATTAACTTAGGCTTGAATAGAAACTGGGAGTGGATGGGTCATTACACAAAGTAAAACTATTTCCCCATGTTTATTTCCCCCCCACACACACCCCAGTGTTGCTCAGACGTTTTGTTAACTGCTGGAAATGGCCCACCTTGATTATCACTACAAAAGGTTTTCTTTCCCCCCCCCCCCCCGCTCTCCTGCAGTAATAGCTCATGTTAAGTGATCACTCTCCTTACAGTGTGTATGATAACACCCATTTTTTCATGTTCTGTGTGTATATAAATCTCCCCACTGTATTTTCCACTGAATGCATCCGATGAAGTGAGCTGTAGCTCACGAAAGCTTATGCTCAAACATATTGGTTAGTCTCTAAGGTGCCACAAGTACTCCTTTTCTTTTTGCGAATACAGACTAACACGGCTGCTACTCTGTAACAGTACATACTCTGGGTTAATTAATAAGTAAAAAATGATTTTATTAAATACAAAAGGTAGGATTTAAGTGGTTCCAAGTAATAACAGACAGAACAAAGTAAATTACCAAGCAAAATAAAATAAAACACACAAGTCTAAACCTACTACAGTAAGAAAGTGATTACAGATGAAATCTCACCCTAAGAGATGTTCCTATAAGTTTCTTTTACAGACTAGCCTCCTTCTAGCCTGGGTTCAGCAATCACTCACACCCCTGTGGTTACTGTCCTTTGTTCTAGTTTTTTTCAGGTAGCCTCTCCACCCCCAAAGGATATCTTTTGAGCCAGCTGAAGACAAAATGGAGGGGTGTCACAGGGGCTTAAATAGACTTTCTCTTGTGGCAGCAGAGGTGAAAGTGGGACGGTATGGGCCAGTACAGCATACTGGTAAGAAGTGGCCACTGGTACAGGCCTGTACACAGCCAAAGTTAAAGCACTGCCGCGGCAGTGCTTTAACGTTGCTGCCCCTTTTGCACCCTCTCTTTCACTTGTAGGTGGAGACCCCATCCTCTCTCCTGTGCAGAATCCAGCTCCAAGATGGAGTTTTGGAGTCACATGGGCAAGTCACATATCCATGCATGACTGAGTTCCTTACTAGCCAGGCCACATTCCTGGGAAAGCTCAGATGTGGATTGGCATCTCCAAGTTCATTGTTAGCTTAAGTGTTTCTTGATAGGGCACTTACTGAGAATAGTCTTTTCTCAGGAAGCTGACCAACTGCTTCACTGAGGCTACTTAAAATTAAACAGGTACATAGGCAATATTCATAACTTTGAATACAAAAAATGATACATGCATACAAATAGGATGAATAGATCCAGTAGATCATAACCTTTGCAGAGATATGTGACATGGCATATCTAGCATAAACCATATTCCAGTTGAGTCATATTTATTTTCATAAGCATATTTCCATAAAGCATTATGGAGTGCAATGTCACGACTACTATTATCTATTCCTTTTCTAATGGTTCCTAACATTCTGTTAGCTTTGTTTGACTGCCACTCAGGGTGAGAGTAAGATAAATTACTTACCAGTATGGGGGCCTGGCTCTGGGACCCCAGAAGGGGTGGGGCTGCGGGCAGAAGGGGCGGGGCTGCGGGTCAATCTCCCCCAGCCAGCCCTTCCATACTGTCCGCCGGCACCGCCTGGGGCTCCAGTGGTGATTTAAAGGGCCCGGGGCTCCTGCTGCTTCCACAGTAGCGGCACTGGCGTCTCTGAGTCCCAGGCCATTTTAAATCGCCCTGGGGAAGTTGCCCTTTTTGCCCACCCCCCCGATCAGCGGCCCTGCCAGTAGGGTGTCTACCCATGGGCAGCCCGGAGGGGGGTGCAAAAGGGGCAGCAACGTTAAAGCACTGCTGCGGCAGCGCTTTAACATTGGCTTTGTACAGGCTGATACCAGTGGCCACTTCTTACCGGTTTGCCGTACCGTCCCACTTTCACCTCTGCTGCCACTGCATATTGATCAGATGTTTTAATAGAACTATCCACAATGACTCCAAGATCACTGGAGTTTTCTTCATTCTGATGTACTTAAATAAAATGTTTGTTAGTTTTTTTGTCTTTAGCTAGTTACACTTTTTCCCCCCAAGCATTCATGCAAAATAAAAAAACAGACAATGGAAAATAAGCAAAATATGTTATGAACATGGTCAGATAAAATTTTGATTCAGTGAACGTTTGTTAATATGTTTTTGCCATTTGTGCAGCTCTAGTATTATCCATATCTTCTCTTCTCTCAATGCGCGAGCACACTTTCTCTCTTCCACTCCCACCCCCTCAAAAAGTTTTTTCCCACCTTGCTTTTTCTGACCCCTTTTTTTTCTATTTCCACCATTCATTTCTTATCTCCATTCCCTTTTTCATAGACCTGTTTACAACTAGACAAATTCACATGTATTTAAACCACCCTAAGCCCAGTGCAGACACTGCTAGGTTGACAGAAGAATCCTTCTGTCCACGAAGCTACTGCTTCTCGAGGGGCGAATTTACTCCAGTGATAGAAAAACCTTTCCTGACACTGTAGCAAGTGTCTGCACTACTGTGGCACAGTTGCAGCACCTCAGCTGAATTGCTGTAGCATTATATAGCGGACATGCCCTTATTTTTCCCTCATTTTTTTTATTATATTCTGTTTTTTCACCTCTTTCTGTTTCCTCCCATTTTCTGCCCACTCTTGATTCTCCCTGAGATGAATCCTGTTCTCATTTAAATCAAAGAGAGTTTTTTGCTATTGGTTCCAATGGGAGCAGGATTAATTTGCAAGTTCCCATATGCTTCTCTTCCTTACATCCCAATTTTTCCTACTTCACAGTTTCCCAATCTCTTTCCTTCCATCCCTGCCAAAATCCCCCTCATCTTTCCTTCTGCCTCCCTGAATTCCTCACATCTTTCCTCCCACCACCAGGTTCCCACATCCCACCTTTCTTTTTCTCTCCATCCTGGATTCATCAGTTCTCATGTTTCTTCCCTTCCCCTGGTTGCCCATCTCCGAGAGCCAGGCACTGTGAGACAGCTCAAGAATGAAAGAACTTGACAGACGCAGCATGTAAGAATAGAATCAGAAAGCCAGCATAGAGTGAGATGGATCTAATCTGTACAGTCTGTATCCATCTGTGCAAAACAATTCATTTTTGTTTGGACCAGTGCTGGATGGTGTTGACATTACATGGGGCTGTGGAAGAAAACAGCACATACCCTACTTAAGGTGCCCACTAGTTTTAAAGCCTCTGCAGCCCTGAGTAGGAGAGGATGCACTCAGAGAAATTTAACGTTGCAGAATGACAGTCAAAATTCTTCAGTATTTTTGGTAACTATATATTTGTTCTACACTTGCATGCTTTTGCCATACCAAGGACCTTCTTTATCTCAAGTCAGGCTGTTGCCAAATTGCTTCCATTTGTAAATTATTCATATGAGGCAAAAGCTTTTGACTATGTTTGACAAGACAACTTCTTTAGCAAAGTCATTAAGATAAGAGACCTCTGCAGGGATGGAAGTTATTCAGATTATATATAAAACCTCTTGTGTGTATGTATGGTGATTTTCTCTCCCTTCTTCCCTCTCCCTCCTAGCCCCTCCCCTCCCCCACCATTTTTTGTCCCTTCAACTAAATGCATTAAAATGTAACAAATTACTGTGTTGCCACAAGTAATGGATGCTTCTGTTAGCATGCAAAGCAGTTCTGCTCACAGAGTTATAAAACACTGAAAATGGAAATTTAGCCTAAGGAAAAGTTTTGCATTCTAAGCTCAAATGTAATTTTAGAAACCGTGGATATTAAAAAGACAACATATTTTCTAAGACTTCTGATGTACTCGATTTATATGTGTTGAGTTATGATTTTTAAGGATTTTACACTAAAGTAACTTCTTAGAATTTTATTTGCAAAGATGTATGTAACTCTTTGTGTGTATCTACCTATCTAGAGAAAGAGAGGGAGAGAAGGGGAATATACGTAATGGTTGCAGTGTGGTATAAAAGTATTTATTAGCATGAGTTTAAGATGAGCTGTTATTCATGAATGGCAAAACCGTGGGTGAGTTATGTAGGTGACACCAAATGGGCACCAACAAAAGCTTTATACCTCAGCACTATGGTTTTCCTGTCCTGTAAAAATTTTTGAAATTTTTACCTGTCTCAAATCGGGACAAAACATTGAAATCTTGAAAATGTTCACAAACCAAAAAAAACCCCGATTTATTTATTTATTTATTTATTTATTGCAGCAGGGCTGGGCAATCAAAATGTTTTGTTTCAATAATTTCAAAATGTTTCACTTCAGCTGTGACCTGTTTCCCCTTAATATCTTTTTAGTTTATTTGCTTAAATTTCCAAATGAAAAGCCATTTCAAAAATGTCAAAATGAAACGTTTCAATCATTACAATTCTTTTCTCTGCATTTTAGAGTCAGAAAATTCATCAAACCAGCCCTGTTTAACACAGCATTACAGATGCAGTTAATTGGCATTTTGGTGAAAAAAAAAATCAAAAAATGCTCAGCCAGCTCTACAAACCATCCCATTAGCTATCTTGGATAACCCACATGAGTTGCAGAGAAACGACTTTAGGATTGTTTTAAAGAGTTAGCAAATGTTCATTGGGGCTGTTTTTTGTATTCTTTCTTCTGTAAATCAATGTACAGTAAGTCCCACTGTTTAGGGCTCAAAGGGAGACCATAACAACCTTCAAAAATAACCTACACCAATATTTTTATGTAAAACCATCACAGTCTTCAATCTGAGTACCTGTGATTCTTCGTGTGCTAGGACTTAGAACCAATACTTGGTGTCATTAGATGCATGGGTTCTCCTCTTTAAAATGGCATAAAGCTCCCATTTTCAGCCCTGAAGGGTATGAAATAATACTTTGTAAAGCAGGTATTTAAGTTGTCACAATAAAACTAGGGCTGATATGGTAGGAGGCAGTTCAGATTTCAGAGCTACTGTTTCAACCTCAGGAACACACCACTTCATCTGTTTAAACTTGTTTCACATTTCTAAGGTAATCTTTGCAACCATATGTGCCTGAGACTTTTTTAATGAAACTTAGATTCTAGAAGACAAGAAGTCATCCTTAAGAAAAATGTTCATGCTTGCCATCTGTGAACTGGCCCTGAGCTTACTGGAGCTATGGAAAATGACATCATGCCCTCAGTATAATTATGAATGCATATAGGTAGCTCGGTGCTTCGTTACCTATTTGCCCATACATTTACCCAATCTGAGCATACATTTGCTCTAGTTATATCCACAAATTGGTTTGCTCATAGTGCTATGCATATTCACAAGCAAGAGTGACACTTTACAGATTAAAAATTTGGTCCATACTGTATGTCATTTTAAGCATTAAGCACTAATACATTAATACTAGTTAGGGATTACTTAGACTGGGGCATTCTTTGCAATATGGTCCATATCTTCATATATCTGTGGACAGTAACCGGTACAACGGACACCATTCCGATTTGGGGCTTTTGGGTGCTACTGCAGTAGAAATAATAAATAATAGTAATAATGCACATTTCTGAGTGTGCAGTTTTGCATCCTAAATTCTCTTGATTCATATTAAACTCTTCCAGATGAAAATTGTCCTCAGTGGTTAACTTTTATTAAGTAAGCCCCATGACAGGGGTTGCTTCCATGATTCTAAATAAATAAGCACTACTGTGGCTTGAAACTGATATACAATTATAATCATCTTATTCAGGGAATGGTAGTATTCATCATGTTGTTAGTATTGTAAATTTGTACCATTGTAGATCGGAGTCACACAGCTTGGGGCCTTGTATCTTCACCTATTGTTTTCCTTGTGTTATGATAAATTTTCAGCAACACTTGATTAAAACTGCCAATTTGTTGGGTATAAAGAAAATCTCTCGACACCACCAGGACTAATTAGTTGTCTTTGCCAAAGGGGTAGTTGAATAATTGCATGCGATTATTGCACAGCTATGGTGCTTTTCATGTCAGTTGCAATGCAATGAAGATTGATTCCCTTTAATTAATCATTCAAAAATAACCCCCTTGTATCATTCCCCAAATAGGAGCAACTATGTTCCTACATCGTTCTTCCAAAAGGCTCCTGAATGCAATTGGTTCCCTGATGAGATAGCATTGTAATCTGCATGTGTATGTGCCTGTCCTAAATAGGAGGATCTGCTTTGTAATTGGTTGTGGATCCTAGTTTCCTTGTTCTTTAACCACAGTCCCTAACTTGCTTTATAATCTTAATAGCTGCAAGCACATGAACATAAGCAGGAAAAATCCAGCTTTGACTAATTAAACTCTGGACAGGAAGAGGAGCTTCAACTCTGTTCTGTTTTATAATATATAAAGCATAACAGAGTTGAAGCTCTCTCTCTCTCTCTCTATATATATAATGTCCACTCTGTACCTATCTACCATGATAAATTGGCCTCATGCAATCATAAAATATTTCTTGGTAGGATTTTATGCTGCCAGATAATATTCTCATTATAAAAATACTTAAAGACATTGGGCCATCTCCTGCTGGAACCAATGGAGGTACACTGGTGTATTTGTTTTTCTTGGTTTTTCATATGTTCTTTTTACTTTCCAGATTCTATATCATTCTCTTCTGAGCTAATTGCTTCCTTTTCTAATTCAGATTGTGACAAGGTGTGACTCCATTCTGGGCTGGAAAGGGTTAAGACCAGACTAAGGCTCAGGTAATCACATCCACTGCACCTGTGCTGGGTTTGGTCTTAAAAAGGGGGAAGTCCAGAAAGTTGAGAGCTGAATGGGATGAGTGCTGACAGGAAGTTCCTACCCAGGATTAGCAGCCTGCTAGGCGGCAAGGAACCCCGTGGGGACTTTGGCTGGCCAGATCGGCTGCAGAAAGGAAGGCTTCAGTCAGGAAGATAGTGATTGAAACTATGCTGTCTGTCTGAGAGGTGTGGAGCCAGGGTGTAACAGCTGGCAATTAGTTATGGGAGCAGGGACTTAGAGGTAGGGCCTGGCTGGGCGGAGGATTCCTTTGTTTTATGCCTTTTGTTTTCTGAAGGTCTCCTTTCATCTGGAAGAGGTGAGACTGGCTGAAGTGCTGGAGCTATAAGAAGAAGTAGATTGTTGCAAGACCAAAGAGCTGTTTGGTGGGGAAAACAGAGGCAGAGTTGCTACAACTCTATAACTGGCCGTGAAGAGATGCCCTGGCTGGTGAGTTTGCTCTGTTACACTGATCATATATTTATGTTAAAAATATTAGCTATTTTAATCTGAAGAAGTAGTTTAAGCATATTCACCATTTATATGACCAGATATATAAATGTAAGATTTCTACCCACAATGGCATTATGTTTTTCTGAAAACAGCTGTTGTTGGTTGGGTTTGGTTTTTTTTCAGTATTTTTTTTTTCAGTATTACAGAATCCTCTCAGTTAGTATAACATCTATATATTAAGATAAATGATAGGCCTGACATGTACTATTTAATAGGTAGGTGGAGATCTAGGAGTTCGATTCATGTCCATCTCTATGAGGTAGCATAGTCCATTCTACCAAAGACCTACGGTTAGAGAGACAAAAGTATATGAAATGTTGCTGGATTTGCTCATGAAATGTTTGTGAATCTTTTTGCTCATAAAACTGGGATGACATGATATAGTCTAATCAAGTTATACACACTGATATGTATAAATTAATTTGAATTGTTCTAATACAGTTTGGAACTCAAGGCTCAGAAAAGGCTTAGAATTTCCTGGCAGAACATGTAGTGTCAGTTTGCACCAACAGCTACACAGGTGGTGGTGTTCCTGTAGGAGTTTCCAACCAGTAAATGGCAGAAAATATTGAATTTACTCATAAAGGAGCAGCCACACTACTATTCACTGCTAAGGTGCCACATAGCTATACTACAGATGTATAGTATGTCTGTATATAGTTACATAAATGATCAGTACCCAAATACCATTCAATTTTATTTTATCAAATAAGATATTCTGAACTTAATTCAATGCTATTTTATACTAGTGTAATGAGTGTCAGTGGAATCTGATTGCTAAAAGACATGGGGATGGGGCGGTAATCAGGTGGTGGAATTGCAAAATGGATGCAACTTTACTTATTGGAAGATGCTTCTGAAAATCCTACTAGGCATCTATCCGCACATCTAGGTGCCTAAATAGCTTTCAAAGTCTGACCCGTTGTATATGCATGTGAAAATGTAGCTTGAATGAGCCACAGAAAAGCAGATTTCTATCCAGTATAAACTTGAATATAACTCAAAGATTTTTATATTGTAACCAAAACATGGACACACTGTCCAAACTTGTGGAAAGTGCTTTTTTTCACATGATAAATCTCCTTTTCTGCTTTTCCATAGATTTCAATTTCACTTTAATTAAGTTTTAATCTGTCTCTATATAAAACTCTAGCTTACTGTGGTTTAATAGAATATAAAACATAGTAAATTTAACACTCTATGTGGTTATCATTGTATTCTTATTATTGGAAACAACTACTTGGACAATACCCATGTCAAGCGAGAAATGAAAATAATGTACAACCACCACCTTCTAGCTCACTAAATCGTCTCTCTGAAGAATCTATTTAGTAGAGGACAGTACACAAAAGAGAGGTACAGTAAATGTAGATGTTATAAATTCCATGAGGGTTTAAGAAGCTGAACCATCTATTTAATTCTACAAGGAGTTGTTTTCTATATATGTTGATTGCACATTCATTCTTTAATCATTATAGGTTTAAAGCTAAAAGAAAGACAGTACTAAAATTTCTTCCATAAATTGTTGAACATTTACAATAGATATAGAAATGCACAGTGTGAACACTGCTAAAGCTGTGAGAAAGTAAATTGGTACCACCACAGGAAATAAAGCTTATACATAAGGACTAAGAGCTCACCAGAATATATGAGCACATTTTGTACTAAAAGGGATTATGTAGCCCATAATGCCTGCTTCCTGAAATGTACGTTTTGTTGGCTAATTAATTTACAACTATTAAAAATAAATTCTCCTGTTTTATGAACCAGAAGTACAAAAATTCTACTGGATATGCTGGAAAATCATATTTATAAACAAGTTTTAGTGATTAAGTTCAGATCCAAAGCATGCTGCTTTTGGTTTCTTGCACAGAGAGCAATCACATAATATGTTCATGTTTTTGCCCATTTGCCTAGGAAGGGCTTGAAATAAAAATGGAAAGCAAAAGCAGTTCCACTTAATATATAATTTATCTTAAAATACAAAAGAATGTTCCTTTATACAGCATATAATCAGGCGGCGGAATTCACTTCAGTATGATGTAACCAGGGCTAACGAGTCTACACTTGCAAAATTGTGGTCTTCAGTCATTCCTGAAAAAAATATTTGTATGACATTTGCTTTTGCACAAATTAGTATTTGTCCACAAAAATACTTGTTTGTGAGTGCATTTACCCATTATGCAATTACCAAGATTGTGTAGTTGTAATGCTAAAAAGTCAAGCTCATGATGTTTCATTTGCAGGTGTGCAAACAAAATATTACAAACCTTGTGCTGCCAGGTGTAAAATACCTTGTAAAGGGATTTAAGAAGGAATTTTTTCTCATATACATCACTGCATTACTCAGTATATCCTTACAGTGCAAATAATATCAATAGTATTTTCATTGCCCTCATTACTGTAGTATTTGAGTGTCTCAGTTGTGTGTGTTTTTTTTTTTTAACAACACCCCTGCAAGATAGCATTTCCCTATCATCCCTGCTGCTCAAGGTCGCACGGGAATTCTGTGGCAAAGTGAGGACTTGTACTCAGGTCTCACAAATCCTAGGCTACTGTCTTAATCACTGAACAATCCGTACCTCCCTTTTGGCATCCTGGCCATTGCTAAAAGGCAGATTATTATACAATTCCTTTTCAATTAAGAATTGGTTGTGGAATCCTATCTTCCAAAATGCATCTTCAGTGTCTTCTGTGGCCATGTTATTCACTGAACTTCAGCTCTTTCTTCTCAGAGTTGCCTAACCAGTTTTTTTCCCAACATCCCAATGACTACACTGCTGGACAACTGGACAACAGTCCTAAATTCCTGGTTGACAAGTGTGCTTAGTAAAATGGAAAATCTGAAATGGGGATGGTATGGAATAGAAGGTCAGAAAGGACCATCACACTCATGTAGTCTGACCTCCTGCACATTCCAGACCATAAACCGCACCCACCCTCTCCTGTTACAAACCCATAACCTGTAGCTAAGTTACATGATTTAAAGATGTGTGTTTGATTTAAATTAAAGATGAACAAATGGGGGTGGGGGGATATTCACACAATTGAATTTTTAAAGAAATTTAAATTTTCGACATTTATCTGTGACATTTTTGTATTTGATCTCCGCAAATATATGAATAGTGAAGCTTTATTTCAATTGTTTCAATACTTACAAAAAGCACATTTTTAGTTAAATTTCTAGACTATTTGCTAAGAGTGAATTCCAAATGTTATATAATGAAATAGTGTGAATATTATAAGTCACCCAGTCAGGGAACAGAAACAATACTGTGTGACTTAAATGATGGTGGAACCAGAATGCACAATGGTAACGGGTCTTCTACACTTTGCTACAGTGTGACTTTCTGCAATTTGTTTCTACTCTTGGTCTTTGTCTACAGAGCTGGGTGGGAAATGATTTTCCTATTGCACAAGAGTCTTTCTAATTTTTTTAATTTGTTTTCCCATTTCAAACTAGGATAATTTTTTTTATTATTAGTTTGCAAAAAATTGAGATTGGAGTGGATTAATTAAAAGGTTTCATTTAATTTCAATCTTCTTTTTTTCACCTTTCTTTAGTATAAATGAACTAGCATTTTGAAACAAGAGGTTTTAAACCAGGAAATGAAACTTCTCATTTGAGAAGATGTCAGAAGAGGATGTTCTGACAGCTTTGAAACTCTCTTTCAAAAAAAAAAAATTTGTATCTGGATATTTGTTGAAACCAACACTTTCTTCTAAATAGTTTTGGTTTTGAGAACTCAATCAAATGAAAGTAGCTTCAGTAAATAGAATCCTCCCCTTCCCCCCACTGCTGTAACTTCAAGAAAAATTGGAAGTCATGTTGTTGAAGAGTGTTTTGGAGTCAGAGGTCAACATGTTTGTGGAAAGAATAGAACACAAGCACAATAAGTGCCATTTGGCTCTGGGCCTGCCTCCATAGCTCAGGGGGTTAGGGGAACACTCCCAGCATGAAGAGATCACCCCTAAATCTCACAGGTGCCTGGGTAGCAGTCTCAGAATCTCCTCACTGGATTTGCAATCACCCCAAAATTGGGGCTTATTCTTATGCTGGTGAAACTCCATTGACTTAAGTAGAATTACTTCTGACTTTCCACCAACACGTGAGATTGAAATCCAACCCACTGCTTCAAGTGGAAAGTATCCAGAATTGCAGGGGCAATAAAATGGGACTCTTCCGTGGCTCTGTACTATATTGTGGCATAATCACTGTATAGTTGGGGATAATGTCTAACTTTGCATCTCCACAACTGTTTCTTGGATAAAACCAAATTAATATTATTCAGAAAAGGTTGCTCATGTCTGCTTACTTGCCGTCAAACAATTGATATGATCACAGTTATCTTTACTTTCCATCACAAACAGTGAAGGAAATGCTTTCTGTTTGTTTTTTTCATTTAATTTTATTTATTAACAGATACATTTTTATAACCAATTTTAACTTAACTAGAGATACCTAGTGTATACACAATTATAAATTGGCCCATGTAAATCCCTAAAGCTGTATTGATAAGACCTGCTACCATTTGCTTTCTTTAACTTTTTGGTATTTAACACACATTGTGGTTGGTACTCTTTTTTTTTTTTTTTTTTTTTTCTTTCTTTCTCCCCCCCCCCCCCCATCTTCTGCCTTGTCAGTTGGTAGTATCAATTAAAATCTTTCATTATCTCATGTTTAGGTCCAAACTTCTGGGTTTTTTAACCTTTAAATGCATAACCTATTTATTAGTTATCCTATCAAAATTATGCTATATTAAGCTTTTTTCCCCCCTTCCCCTATAGCTCTTATCTTAATTTTGAGTTCAGTTATGGCTCTTGTTGAATGGGGTTTCTCCCTTCCTTAATTTTCAAAAAAAGTTCTCAAATTATCAGGCTTGGTGATCGGTGATGAACCTCTTCCAGCAAATCCCCCAAAATTCCACCAGACCTCTAAGTAGTTATCTATTTTTCCTTCATGCCTGTAGAATTCTGATTTGATGCTTTTTCTGCTACCAGAACTTTCCACACATTTTGATACCAGTCAATAATTTTAGGGGAGTCACTCCTTTTCCGCCACCTTGCTATGGTAATTCTAGCAGCAAGTAGGAGAGGAATGATCAGTTCTTTAAGGCTTTTATAAGACCGAGTTTTCATGATGATTTAATAAAAATACTAAGTGATTATCTGACAGCTGACACCCAGTTATTTCCCTTGTAGAATGTCCAACAGCTGTTCAAAATGTCTTTGCTTTTGAGCATATCCACCATATATGAATAAATCTTCCCATTTCATTACATTCTCTTCTAAATGTGCTCAATTGATTTAATTTTAGATGAGTTAGCTACCATTCATAAATTTATGTAATTTTCTTTCATTATTAAGGTGTGGGGGACCATTGCTCCATATGTCCTCCCATTCCTCATTTTCTGGGGTGTCTACCTATGTCAACTTTCCATGAACATAGTTATTTCCTGTAAGTAACAGCTAGATCTTTTTGAACAGAGTGGAAAGAAAGCCTTCGTGTTTCATGGATGTAGGTTTTTTGTTTGTTTTACAAATTCCATCAATTTTCTGCTTAGGTTTCCCTTTTTGTATGGGTGAGTTAAACAGTCTTAATTGTGAGTATTAATACACTGCAATTTTGGTGTCTTTTCATCCAGTTAAATAACTTTGTCTCTTCACAACTGGACTAATATTGATGTACCTTCAATGTCAAAACTTCCCAGGCTTTTAGTGGGGTGAAATTCTACATTATCGATATGAGCATTAGAAATGATGTGTACGGGCTTAGCTTTCCAAATAAATTATCCCAAGTTTCTATTGTTGCTTTCATAAAAGGGTGGTTATATATTGATTTGTGGCTTATGCTTTCTTTATCCAAGGGGTTATGTGGAGTTTGATTGCACAGCAATAAACTTGTTCTGCCTCTACAAAGCCCTTCATGTTATCCCGTACACCAAGTTTAAGAACTGACTAGCTTGGTAATAGTGCTTTAATGTTTGGTAAACCCATGCCTTCCTTTCAGGTCCAGTTCTAAGGTTTCATTACTGGGGTGCAAGTGAGTATATCAGGACATCTGGCTGTTGCTACTTATTAAACAACTTTCCAGGAATTCAAGAGCTATTTAGATCCCTGGAAAATCTTGGCTTTTAAGAGTTTAAAAAAGTAAAATTTGGCTACTGCGTCAGTATTTTGCTATGATTTATAATTTATATAAAGAGTAAAGACTCTCCCATCTGCTGATGTTTTAAGTATAATTTTATCTGTCCGACTTGCAAAAAATAAAATCTAACATGAAAATAGAATTAAATGAAATACTGACAGTCTGGTAATACTTCTTTCTATGATATCTATCCTACTCAAAGGCAAGGGAGATAGTTTATACATTGCATCTAATCTGTCACTTTTTTCTGCTGATAACACCAAATGCCAAAGCAAGGTTTAAAGTGTGATGACATGATATGTTAAATTATATTATGCTTACTCTGAAGACCTCCAAGTGGAATCTTCTACATAGCAAACAAAACAGTATTTTAATTTTCAGACAATGCTGTGGAAAAACTTGAAACAATAAAAACCTCTACCAAGAACTACTCAGCAATTAGGAAGACACACATTCACAAAATAAGTCAATCAGTAAAACAGCATCCGTCAGAAACAACTCTGGATTGACAAAACAAAAAGTTCCATACGGTTTTCATTTTTCAACTGGCATCACCACAGAGACATGATGGTTCTAAAAACTACAAGGAAGCAGTATTTAAAGCTAAGCTCCTTCTAATACAATATGATAAAAAGAAGTGAAGTGATTGGTTGGCTTCTTAGTTACCCTGTGCTTTTAAAATATTTTTGAAATCCTGACAGATGACGGTAGCTGCTGAAATTACATGTCTATGGAAACAAAATACTGAATTAGATCATGTTGAAACCACTGCAGGTTACTAGCTACTATAAAACTGATGAGTTAAACCAGAAATCAGCCCCTGGCCTGGAATGACCTTAATCTTAAATTAAAATGTATATACAGTTCTCCCTGTATGCGGGTAGAATCACTACTACACCATTGTTCTTGCCTTCGTGGCTGCAAAAGTACCTATCAATTTTGTGAAGTTCAACTGCTTTCCAGCTTAACTTTAAATAGAAATTAGGGCTAAAGCACTCAATCTTTCCTGTGACATTTGACACCAGAAGTCTGTATGAGCTTTAACTTGGAGAGCTTATTCAGCTGAAGCTACAGTAAGAGGCATGCAATTAAATACATGCAATATGCTATGTAAGCATTGGGGAACACCAAGTTGTGACATTACCCAGGGTACAAGCATTGAACAAGCATGTCCCCTTAGTTCTCTAAACTGGGGTGCCTTTTGCACTGCTTTGCAATGAGAGCAACTCCTGATCTGCTCTCATATAGCCTCCAGCATGTAAATTATTCACAGCTATCCTGTATGAGTGCTATGGCAGAGCAACACCACCATATTCCCAGTCCCAAACTTTCCCCCATAAATGTGCATCTTGTACTGCACAGCCCTCTCCTGGACACCATAAGCTCATATAAAGTCTGTCATTATATTAATAGAGAATGATACATGTGAATCCTCTTATCCCAAGGGAAGTTTCCCAAACACTTCAATCCAACACAGTAGTTTAGCTAAAACAAGTTTAAGTAGCTACAAATAATGAGGCATAAAAGTCATAATTGGTTACACGAAACTAAAAAGTAAAACGCAACTAATACCTAACTTAACCAGTTAAGTGAATTTAAAGCAGAAGTCTCTCACCACATACTTACTTCAGCAGTCTTACTGGCTGAATTACTTTCAGACAGGATCCCTCCCTTAGTCCAAAGCTGTTTGTTTTGTTTTGTTTGTTTGTTTTTTTTTCATCACGTGTTGTGGCTGCCATGAGTAGGGAGAAAAGGCATCGGATGCCCATTCTTATACTTTTTCGTCTTCTTTGAGAATCATCCCCAGTTAAGGTTAAGGAGACATAAAGTCTGTGTGGATGGGAACCCCCACCTTTGTCAGGATGTAGATCTTGCCTACATTCTCTTTCCTGCCAAAGAATGGCCACTTAGCCAGATGATAGTCCATTTGATTTAGTTGACACCTGGCCTAGGCGTCGGCTAACCATTTGTCTTTAGGGACCTAGTGTATGACTCTTCCCCAGACTCAGAACCTGTCTTTATTATCATACAGTATAATCCCATAACTTTTTATACAACATTGCCACACATATTTTACCAGGACAATGATGATGATAGGTATTCTTGAAAGCCTCATAATTTACTGAACAAGGCATACTTTGTATGACATGTATCACTTGTAAAAGGGGTGAATATAGGGGTACAGACTGTCATACAAGGGCAGTTTGTTCTTTCTGGAAAAGTTCAGGATCTCATGAGTTTTTACTTTATCGGTGTTCAAAATATGTTTTAATGTCACAGGTTCACCCAGTAGGTCAGCTGGTAAGTCTGCTTCAATTCTTTACATGCCTTTTCTAGAGTTGTCCTCATCCAGTTTGGAAAATAGAGCCACACATAGTTACAAATACCTTAAAATCTCCTGTAAATGTCTGTAATGACAATTAGAGAGCTCTTCACAGGTCTGGAGAAAAGCTCTGTTTAGGGTCAAAGGCTTGTCTCTTTCGCCAACAGAAGTTGGTCCAATAAAATATATTACCTAACGCATCTTGTCTCTCTAATATCCTCAGATCAACACGGCCACAACACCACAGTGATAACAATGTCCAGAAGTGAATTTAAAAAATCAATCCTGAATTTGTCTTTTGTATCCATTTCACTGACAGCTGCTCTAACTTCAAATAAGCTCTTCTTCTGTCTCCTTGAGTGGAAATACTGGCTCTATATCCAACTCATGATCCATTTCTCAAATTCTACATCGAAACTGGCTGACCACAATCCTGGAGGGTTGCTGATGCTGAAGTTTCTGTTTGTAGAATCAAAGGCCAGAAGGGATGATTGTGATCTAGTCTGATATCCTGTATAACATAGGCCAAAGAACTTCCCCAAAATATTTCCTAGAACAGATCTTTAAGAAAAATATATTCAATCTAAAGTCTACATGCCATGCTAAGAGGCATATAATTTCCTTGAAACTGATTTTGGATTATGCTGATTTCTTTCAGCATCTTGTACCATTCTGTGAGGGCTACTATGAAAGGCTAAGTAGACCGTTTCTCCTGCAATGATTTTGCCTGTGAGCAAACCATGCTTTCAGAAATTGGGTCATGTAGCTCCTAGAATGCCTCACAAATCTGGAGGAGCTGTTCATCAACAGCTCCTACAGCCTATATGCATGCCTCCCATCTAGTTTCAGACAGAGGTTTCAGGGAAATAACCACATACATTTGAAAACTACCTTTTAATAGAGCCACCATATACCATCTTTGCAGTACACCAAACAAAATTTTTGGACTTCTGAGAAGCAGCAGCAGCATCAGAAATCAGCCAGTTCAACTGTGACTACAAGACACATACATGGAGTTAACTTTCTTGATTTGTGCCTGCAAACTCTTGTACTTGCCCCTCATGTTTGAGCCATTGTCATAACCTTGGGCTCTTCAGTCTTAGTCCCACGTCTTCTAGCTACTTCAAAACAGTTTAATCAAGTTCAGTTCTAGTACCAGCTTTGATATTCAATCATGTAAGAAAAGATTCTTTAATAGCCACAGCCTGATTCTTCATCCATTTTTGCATGCCAAAGAATTAGAGACATTTGTCCCATATGAAAACAATCTGGTGTACAGTGGAGCAATACTGCATAATATTTTGCAGTTTTCACTTCCACCAGAATTTGCTGTTTAATTTTTTGATGCAAATATGTAATGAACTAATTCTGGCTGTCCTTTACTAATAGAATGCACATTTCACCTGCCTTTACTTTATCCAAATCAGCTGCCAAAACAGGATCATACTTTTGACAATAACTCAGTCACTCCCAGGAAGTTTCCATTCCATATGTCTCCCAAGTATTCAACATCTGCTCTAAATGGCAGATTTTTTTTCTCCCAAAGAAATAGTGTGACATGTTGAAGTTGCTGCAGTATTAAATGCCAGTGGTGTTTCTCTTCAACTTCCTGCTACAGCTTTTCATCAGTAGTCACACAATTCTTGATGGTTGTGCAGTACTCTCCAGACTTAGGGCTTGTCTACACTTCCACTTTTGTTAGTATAACTTATGCCACTCAGGGGTGTCATTGAACGACATAAGTTACACCGACAGAAGTACCCGTATGGACAGCACGATGTCAATGGGAGAGCTTCTCCCACCGACATAGCTACTGCCACTCGTGGAGGTGGTTTTCTTAAGAGCTGTCTCCTGTTGGCATACAATGGCTACACGAGCAATCTGACAGCGGTGCAGCTGCATCAGTACAGCTATGCCACTGTAAGCTCACTAGTGTAGTCAAGCCCTTAGTAATAGTTCATATGACCCTCTGTTGTCTCGTGCTCCCTTAGTTTAGGTTCCAACTTCTTCCAGTCTGACACACCATTTATGAAAGCTGCTTCAGGATGTTTAGATGTCTTGAGAGGTGCTCTGGCAAACATTGCATGGAAAATAGAAACCTCTGCCCTTTGCACAGGAACATAGCTTTGACTGACAGCTTCTATATTTGGTAGTACTCTTTTTATGGTGTTTAGTAGTGAAACGTCTGCCATTCCTCTGTGGAAAATTAAAACTTTCAGATGTCACTTGAATAGGACGTCTCTGAAGATAACAAATTGAGTCTGAAAATTCAAGAGGACATGGCCATGCTGCTGGATCTTGCCCTAGTCTTGTCTTGTGATGAGCTGTTGCTTGGGAGTTTTTCCTGGATACTAGCTAAGGAGGCTGACCTGACAGATTATCATAATCTTCATGACAAATAGGAACAGATGGCTCACTTAAATTGTCCGAGCTACCTCTCCCAGCTTTAGAAGTTGCAGACGGGTTCCTCTTATGTTCAGTAAGGTTCTCATCTGAAATTTTAGTCAAACAGACATTGTGGACATAGATGCACTAGGCCCTAAATGATCTTTTTCCTTCTTGTCCCCAGGACCAAAATGCCACTCAGCTAGACTGGCCTGCTGATGTTACATAGTATCAATGCTGGTAAGCTGGTGTTTTTGCTTTAAAGCCTCTGACAGATATTTTTCATTTTTCTTTTTATGGTAGCATGGTTGAACTTAACCATATTAACAGTGAAAGAATGCTACCCAACCCTTACTAATATGATGCCTGCCTGCATTTTAGCATAAACAAGATGGCACTGGTAGGATACTACCCAGCAACACTGTGGGGATTGGTCTACCAAAAAACAACAGATGGATGTCTTTTAATACTTTAAATAGTAATCATAAAATGGCTTAAGAAATCATAGCAAGGTGATTGGTGAAGAGAGATTACATGGACAGTGCCTCTATATTTTCAAAGTGAAACAAACAAATGCATACCTTTAAATTATAAATGGAGAACCAGCTGCAAGTACATGGTCCTGCAAATCTTCTCTGTCTGATTGCAACAGCTGAATTTGAGTAGTTTACCAAGATACTTCGTGCTGGACCACTGAATGCACATGACAGCTCTGATGCAACATCCATGGTAACTACTGACCTCTTGGATTCTAATCTAGACACATTTGGTTTTCCTGTTTGAGGTGATTAGCATATTTAAACATGACAGTGTATTTAAAATGAACAGCCTTGTCAGCTACAAATGTTATTCAGCAGACAGACAGGAATATGTAGTCCCATCATTGTCATTTCCGCTGCTTAACAGTGGGTAACTTTGTATGTATTTTGACCTTTGACAATAATTTCTGGGAAGATTTTTTTGGGAGAAGGGGGCAAATGTCCCCAGTGCCCCACCTCAAGCACCTGGCCTGCTCCCTTTTGCCATGGCCTTTGTAAAGTGATTGCTTAACCCTGGGCTTCTTATTTTCCCCAAATGAAATTGTTTATCATAGATCGTCATTGATCTAAGAGACATTTAGGGACTAAAAGCAGGTTTGTTTGGAAAGTGAAATTAATTTAGGGTAGGATATTCATTTAATTTCCACAATTCTGCCTAACCATGATATTTCATATTTTGAACAAATTTTCAGATCTGTTTTTATTGATAATTAATGTGTATAATTAATATTATATAACTCTTGCCATCTTTTTGAAATGTGTATTTTCAGATGTCTTAATGAAGTAATTGCCCATTTGTATTTGTATTTATCTTTTATATCTTTCATTAGATCAGAGCCCACACCTATGCCCAGGAGCTCTGACTTGTAGTAATTTATTTTAAATCCTGACACTATGATAAATTTTAAGACTTCTCTTGCAAGTCTCAGTGCATGAGTTGGACTCATAACAAATGCCATGACATCGTCTGCCTATGAAGCTAATTTGTGTTCCCTGTTTCCTACAGTAAATTTGAGGATTATTTCTGATCAAATGGATGACTGTCTCCATAACCATGGCTAAAAGAAGTGATGATAGATATACTTGGTATATGCCTCTTAAAAAGGGGACAAAATTCTGATATTCCATTTACTCTTAAAGTGATGAAAATTCTAATTTCCATCTGACAGGCAGTAGAACCTATGGCCAGCACTTCTTGCTACACTATGGGGTTAGATCGAAGTTAGCCATGTTAGGTTGATTTTATAATGAATGCGTCTACACAAGCAACCCCGTTCTGTTGACCTAAAGGGCTCTTAAAATTGACTTCTGTACTCCTCCCTGGTGAGGGGAGTAGTGCTAAAATTGACCTTGCTGAGTCAAATTGCGGGTAGTGCAGATGCCAATCAACGTTATTGGCCTCTGGGAGCTATCCCAGAGAGCTCCAATGTGACCGGTCTGGGCAGCACTTTCAACTCCGACGCACTAGCCAGGTACACAGTACCACTACCTTGAATGATGTACATTTTCATCTCACCACAGCCGCAGGCAACAGGAAAAGCCCTGGGAACTTTTGAATTTCATTTCCTGTTTGGCCAGCGTGGCAAGCTCAGCAGCACAGGTGACCATGCAGTCCCCTCAGAATCGCAAACGAGCTCCAGCATGGAGTGAATGAGAGACACTGGATCTGATCACTGTATGGGGAGAAGCATCTGTGCAGGCAGAACTCTGATCAAAAAGAAAAAATGCGAATATATATATATATATATATATATATATATATATGCCAAAATCTCAGAGGGTATGATGGACAGAGACTACAACAAGGACACACAGCAGTACCGCATGAAAGTCAAGGAGCTCAGGCAAGCCTACCAAAAGACAAAGGAGGCAAACGGTTGCTCTGGGTCAGAGCCACATACATGCCGCTTCTATGATCAGCTGTATGGTATTCTGGGGGGGGGGACCCTACCACTACCCCACCACTGTCTGTGGACACCTGCAAGGGGGGAGTCTCACACAACAGAGAGGAGGATTTTGTGGATAAAGAAGAGGAGGAGGAGAATGCACAACAGGCAAGCGGTGAATCTGTTCTACCCAGCAGCCAGGACCTTTTCTTCACCCTGGAGCCAATACCCTCCCAAGGCCGGATCCCCGACCCTGAAGGCAGAGAAGCCACCTCTGGTGAGTGCACATTTGTAACTACAGTACAGGGTTTAAAAACAATAGTGTTTGATTTTTCCCTGAAGAATTAGGATGCATTCATGGCCAGTACAGCTACTGGAAAAGTCTGTTAATGTGTCTGGGGATGGAGCGGGAATCCTCCAGGGACATCTCCATGAAGCTCTCCTGGAGGTACTCTGAAAGCCTTTGCAGAAGGTTTCTGGGGAGGGCTGCCTTATTTTGTCCTCCATGGTAGGACCCTTTACCACGCCAAGCCAATAGCAAGTAGTCTGGAATCATTGCAGCACAAAGCATGGCAGCGAATAGTCCTGGGTTTTGGTCACATTGAAGCAACATTCGGTCTTTATCTTTCTGTGTTAGTCTCAGGAGAGTGATATCATTCATGGTCACCTGGTTGAAATAGGGGAATTTTTGTAAGGGAACTGGAAAAGGACCCCATTCATGCTGGGCTGTTTGCGCTTGGCTAAAAGGGATCATCCCATAGCCACACGGCAGGGGAGGGGTGATGGGATCATCCCAGATAGCCATGTGGAGGGGTGAGGGGAGGTGTGTGCTTGCTATGGGAAAAGAGGACGCTGCAGTTTGAAACCATTCCCACTTGTTATGAAGGCATTAGAAGCCAAACCTGTGTACCCTTTGGCTTACCATGGCTGCCGGGAAACCGAATTCTGTTGCCCAGCCATGTGTGATGTGTCACCATGCTGGCAGGCGCTCAATATAATAGGCAAAATGCGACCTTGTACCTAAAGCACATGTGCTGTCTGCTGTGAATTGCTGGATTCACTGTGAAAGAGTCTCCCTTTTGTTCTCAGAAATGTATCATCTTAAATTTTACTCTCCCTTTTTATCCCCCCTGCAAATGTTTCTATGCTACCCCTATCATCTCCATTCCTGAGGTTATCGCAGATTAGAAGGCGGAAAAAACGCACTCATGGTGACATGTTTTCTGAGCTCATGCAGTCCTCCTGCACTGATAGGGCACAGCTGAATGCATGGAGGCATTCAGTAGCAGAGTTCAGGAAAGCATTAAGTGAGCATGATGAGAAGAGGCAGGATGCAATGCTGAGGCTAATGGGGGAGTAAATGGACATGCTCAGGCATCTGGTGGAGCTGCAGAAAAGCCAACAAGAACACAGACCGCCACTGCATCCACTGTACAACTGCCTGCCCTCCTCCCCAAGTTCCATATCACCATCACCGAGATGCCCAAGAACGCCAGGGGGCGGAGGCTCTGGGCACCCAGCCACTCCAGGGGATGGCCCAAGCAACGGAAGGCTGTCATTCAAACAGTTTTTTGATTTATAGTGTGGCTACAATAAGCAATGTGCCCTTGTCCTTCCCTCCTTCCCAACCCCACCCAGGCTACCTTATCAGTTATCTCCCTTTTTTTTAAAATTAATTAATAAAGAACACATGGTTTCAAAACAATAGTGACTTTATTTCCTTTGTCAGCTGTGATCGAAGGGGGGAGGGTGGTTGACTTACAGGGAATTAAAATCAACAAAGTGGGCGGGTTTGCATCAACTGTCACACTGTAGCCTGGCCAGTCATGAAACTGGTTTTCAAAGACTCGCCTACCTGTGCTCTTCTAATCTCCCTAATGTCTGGCTGTTCAAAATTTGCAGCCAGGCGATTTGCCTCAACCTCCCACCCTGCCATAAATGTCTGCTCCATAATATCTGAGAGAGTAAAGGGGAGACAGCAAGCAGTAATAACAATGGGAATATTGGTTGTGCCGAGGTCTAACCTAGTCAGCAAACAGAGCCAGTGCGCTTTTAAACGTCCAAAGGCACATCCTACCACCATTCTGCACTTGCTCAGCCTATAGTTGAACTGCACCTTACTACTGTCCAGGCTGCCTGTGTACGGCTTCATGAGCCATGGGAGCAAGGGGTAGGCTGGGTCTCCAAGGATAATTATTGGCATTTCAACATTCCCAACAGTAATTTTCTGGTCTGGAAAGTAAGTCCCTTCTTGCAGCTGCTCAAACAGCCAGAGTTCCTAAAGATGTGAGCGTCATGCACCTTTCCCGGCCATCCCACGCTGATGTCGGTGAAACGTCCCTTGTGATCCACCAGTGCTTGCAGCACCATTGAGAAGTACCCCTTGCAGTTTATGTACTGATTGGCAAGGTGGTCCGATGCCAAGATAGGGATATGCGTTCCGTCTATCGCCCCCACCACAGTTAGGGAACCCCATGCAGCAAAGCCATCCACTATGACCTGCACATTTCCCAGAGTCACTAACCTTGATAGCAGAATATCAGTGATTGCATTGGCTGCTTGAATCACAACAGTCCCCACAGTAGATTTGCCCACTCCAAATTGATTCCCGACTGACCAGTAGCAGTCAGGCGTTGCAAGCTTCCACAGGGCTGTCACCACTCGCTTCTCAACTGTCAGGGCAGCTCTCATTTTGGTATTCCTGCGCTTCAGGGCAGGGGAAAGCAACTCACAGAGTTCCAGGAAAGTGGTCTTACGCATGTGAAAGTTTCGCATCCACTGGGAATGATCCCAGACCCACAAAACTATGCAGTCCCACCAGTCTGTGCTTGTTTGCCAGGCTCAGAATTGGCATTCCACTGTATCAACCAGCCCTAATGCTGCCATGATGTCCCAATTGCCACAGCCTGTGCTTTCAGGAACGTCTGTGTCCATGTCCTCCTCACAATCGTCCTCATGCTGCCATCTCTTAGCCAGGTTCCGCACATACTGCAGTATAATGCGCAAGGTGTTTACAATGCTCACAACAGCAGCGGTGAGCTGAGCGGGCTCCATGCTTGCCGTGGTATGGCATCTGCACTGGTAACCCAGGAAAAAAGGCGTGAAACGATTGTCTGCAGTTACTTTCACGGAGGGAGGAAGGGAGGGGAGACTGATGACATGTACCCAAAACCACCCGCAACAATGTTTTTGCCCCATCAGGCGTTGGGAGCTTAACCCAGAATTCCAATGGGCAGTGGAAACTGTGGGATAGCTTCCCACAGTACACCGCTCTGTGAGTCGATGCTAGCCATGGTAGTCTGCCGACTTAATGCGCTTAGTGGGGACATACACAATCGACTGTATAAAATTGATTTCTAAAAATTGACTTCTCTAAAATCGACCTAATTTCGTAGTGTAGACATACCCTTAGTTATCACTAACCTTGTAGCTATGTTTGGAGCGGGGGGGGTTGTTTATCCACCTTCCCCTGTTTTTAAAGCATTTATTTTAGTCAAGTAAAAAGAAAAGAAAGAAGTGATGGAAGGAAGGTTATTCTACAAATATAACTTTATCCATGGTAATTAAATCAAATACAATTCCAACCACTACAGTACAGCAAAGAAATCACTATGATAAACCCAAAATGTAAATACTTGCTGCCTATGGAAAAGTATTGTGAAGCTGTCATTGTTGGTCAGCTGTTGTGATGAGCAAATTGATGAGGATTAGATAAGCAATGTAGTGTCATAAGCAAAGAAGTTCAGACAGTCCAGTCTCCTCCAAATGGACATATTATGAGTACCTTAGTGAAGGAAGAATTGACCTTGTAATTGTAATCCCTTTCTGGGATTGGTGACATTGCTATAGCCCCTAGACATTTCTATAAGCAAATCCTTCAAGAGACAACTGGCACAGCAGTGTGTCCAGAGAAAGCTCAAGCTTTTGTTGACAGGGCAATTGATGTCAGTTTCTGGGTCTGATTTGGGAAGCATCATGTCAAATGCTTGTGATCATATTTTCAAATACTGTATCCTTCACAATACATTTATAGAATTACAACCCTTTCCAATTTTGACATCAGCTGTGGGATTGGACCCAAGACGGCTGGATCTAAAAGCAATGCCCCTATTGCTGGAGCTAAAGAATCCAGCAGTACTATTATATCAAGGGCTGTAACAGAGTCCGTCACAAAACTTTATGTGCTCCTGCTACTACAGTGAGACAGACAGACACACTGCAAGCATGGGTTACACCAGAAACTACTGATTTTAAACAGGCATAACATACATATTGTATTGAAACAGTCTTGAAATACTTGAGAATCTAGCACAACATTAAGGCATCTAATTAGGACTGTTATAGCTTGTTTTAAGTAGGATCACAGATAACTTACAAACAGTAATATAACCCTCATGCTACCTTTTTTAGGTAGGGAAGTATTACCCTCATTTTAAAGAAGGGTAAAGTGAAACAGAAAATGAAGTGATTTGCCTGAGGTTATACAGCCAGGAAGAGATCACAGAGATAAGAAAAGAATGGCCATACTGGGTCAGACCAGTGGTCCATCTAGCCCAGTATTCTGTTTTCTGACTGTGGCCAATGCCAGGTGCTTCAGAGGGAATGAACAAAACAGGCAATCAGGGTGATCTATCCCCTGCCATCCACTCCCATTTTCTGGTAGTCAGAGGCTAGGGACACCCAGACCATGGGGTTGCATCCTTGATCATCTTGGCTAATTACTATTGATGGACCAATCCTCCATGAACTTACCTAATTTTTATATGAATCCTGTTACAGTTCTAGCCTTCACAACATCCCCTGGCAAAGAGTTCCACAACTTGACTGTATGTTGTGTGAAGATGTCCTTTGGTTTGTTTTAAACCTGCTGCCTATTAATTTCATTGGGTGACTCTTGGTTCTTGTGTTATGTGAAGGAGTAAATAACACTTCCTTATTCACCTTCTCCACACCATTCATGATTTTATAGACCTCTATCATATCTCCCCTTAGTCATCTCCTTTCCAAGATGAATAGTCCATCTTTTAATCTCTCCTCATTTGGAAGCTGTTCCATATCCTTAATCATTTTTGTTGCCCTTTTCTGTACCTTTTCCAATTCTCCTATATCTTTTTTTGAAATGGGCAACCAGAACTGCACACAGTATTCAAGGATTTATATTGTGCCATTATGATATTTACTGTTTTATTATCTATACCTTTCCTAATGCCTACTAACATTCTGTTAGATTTTTTGACTGCCACTGTATATTGAGCAGATGTTTCCAGAGCACTAACCATGATGACTCCAAGATCTCTTTCTTGGGTGGTAACAGCTAATTTAGACCCATGATTTTATACGTACAGTTGAGATTGTTTTCCAATGTGCATTAGTTTGCATTTATCAACATTGAATTTCATCTGCCATTTTGTTGCCCGTTCACCCAAGTTTTGTGAGATCTCTTTGTAACTCTTTGCAGACTACTTTGGATTTAACTATCTTTAGAAATTTTGTATCTGCAAATTTTGCCACCTCACTGTTTACCCCTTTTTCCAGATCATTTGTGAACATGTTGAACAGTGCTGGTCCCAGTATAGATCTCTGGAGGATCTGAAAACTATAATTTATTCCTACCCTGTCTTTTAATCAGGTACTGATCCATAAGGCCATCTTCTCTACTATCCCATGACTTTGTGCTTTGCTTCAGAGCCTTTGGTGCAGGACCTTGTCAAATGCTTTGTGAAAGTCCAAGTATATTGTATCAACTGCATCAGCCTTGTCCACATGTTTGTTGACACCCCTCCCGCCACTTAAAGCATTCTAATAGATTCAGGAGGCATGATTTACCTTACAAATGCAGTGTTGACTTTTCCCCAACAAATCATTTTCATCTATGTATCTGATAATTCTGTTCTTTACTATAGTTTCAGCCAGTTTTCCCAGTACTAAAGTTAGGCTTACTGACCTAATCCTGTAATTGCCAGGATCACCTCTGGAGCCTTTTTAAAAAATTAGCATCACATTAGTTATCCCCCAGTCATCTGGTACAAAAGCTGATTTAAATGATAGTTCACATACCACAGTTAGTAGTTGTGCAATTTCATATCTGAGTACCTTCAAAAGTCTTGGATGAATATCATCTGGCCTTGGTGACTTAGTACTGTTTGTTTATTCAATTTGTTCCAAAACCTCCTTTAATGAAACCTCAATCTGGGACACTGCCTCAGATTTGTCACTTAAAAAGAATGGCTCAGGTTTGGGAATCCCCTTCACATCCTCTGCAGTGAAGACTGATACAAAGAATTAATTTAGCTTCTCTGTAATGTCCTTATCGTCCTTGAGTGCTCCTTTAGCACCTGGATTATCCAATGGCCCCACTGGTAGGCTTCCTGCTTCTGAAGTACTTAAAAAATTTGTGAGTTTTTGAGTCTTTGGCTAGTTGCTGTTCAAGTTCTTGTTTGGCCTGCCTAATTATACTTTTACATGTGACTTGCCAGAGTTTATGCTCCTTTCTATTTTCCTCAGTAGGATTTAACTTCCAAATTTCAAAAGGATGTCTTTTTGCCTCTCACCACTTCTTTTACTTTTTTCTCCTCTTACTATGTTTTTTAATTTGGGGTATACATTTAATTTGGGCCTCTGTTATGGTGTTTTCAAACACCATAATTCCTTGCTCTGAACAGTAGGCTCTGGAGATGTTTGCATCACAAAATAATGACACAAATGTCATAGTGCCCTGGAGGACAAATTCATAACATCACAATTCTGCACAAGACACTGTAACTAGTGGTTTTCACTATATGAACTTTCAGAATAGTTCCATTTTGAGAAAGTAAAGAATTGGAGATCTTTTTAAAGTAAAAAAAACCCAACCAAATATACAAAATGTTATCCAAAGAGATGAATAATAAATATAAACAGTGCAGTAGCTATAACATTTTTTTTAATAAATGGAAATAACCTAAAGGAGGGAAAAATCTTAGATGGGAACAATAAAATGTTGACGTATATTCCACAGATCATTGTCTTCCACGGTTTACAAGGAAAACTTCTTTCATAGGTAGCCTGTCCCTCTACTAATAGAACCTGAAAATACAATGGAAGATTAAAATAAATTATTTTTGTATTGCTTAGTGAAAATTACACCTTTTGTGTAATCATGACATTCCTTATTTATTTACCGCCTTAGTTTACCCAAATATTTAAAATTGCAATCCAGCACTACATATTGATTTCCAATTGATGGTTATCATCTGTGATCTAATAAAATGACAGATGTTCAAAAATCTACCAACAGAGACCTTTATAATACAGGACATGGGTTAAACATATTTGCATGTCATGTCTCAGCCTTTTATGAAGCTGTTGTAAATGATTTAGCTTAGCTTTTAGATTTCAGAGTCATTTCATTTCAATTTGGACTCTCCCTCATATAATTCGAAGGCTTTGTTCAACCAAATGAAGACTACTGACATTTAGCATGTGGAATAACATGTCAAAAATCAGGGAGGCTGAAATTCACGGTTTGTGGATTTAGTAAAGATGTGAAATAAAATCTTTGATGCATGTTAAAATCACAGTAAAATGTAAGTGAAACCTAACTGTAAAATGTGAATGAAGCTTAATTGTTTACCATGCACTTGCAGTTGAAATCCTGCTGTGTAATGCATGGCAGCATCCATTCCGGATATGTTGGGGCTGCAAAGCAAAGTCCAAGTTGGTTTGGTTGTGACAAATACCCTCCTTATTCGTGAACCAGAAAGTGCAGAGCTTTTCAAGTGGGGGGAAAAATACAGCTTTCTGCAGTAGCAAACACTTAAAAGCATAGTCCCAGAGGGAAAAAAAATTAATTATCCGGAAAGCACAACTACATTACAATCTATATTTTGATTTGCTAAACAGAAAAGATTTCATAAGAAAATTTTACTGAAGTTTAACAGGTAATCAGGTAAATGTATCATCATAGTTTTTTTTATATGGCTTTGTTTCCAGTGTGGTAAAAAACCGACAACTTCTTATCAAGTTAATTAATGCACTAAGTATTCATTAGAATACATTCTACTACAATGAGGTACTATATTCAAAATTCTTGAATTTTGAGTCTTTTGGAATGTCGGAATAAAACTAATTAAGGCAAAAACAACCAAAAAAAGCATTCTCCAAAATAATGACAAGTTGGCCCCAAAATCACATCCATGCATCTTTAAATTGAAACTGTTTTAAACCAACTGCTGGGTAGAGAAGAATCAACATTTTCTTCATTCATTTCCATTCAATGTCACATTTTCTTTTGAAACATGTTTGAATTACCTTTTTTAAGTAATTGTAAATGTACAACAAAAATGCATTTTTAATCTTTAGTATTTGATTCCAGATGTCATAGTATCCTCTTGCAGTGAGGATACCCCTCAAGAAGAGGGGAACCCCATTTATTAGAAAGAGACAGGTAATAATAAGGGGGATTCAATTAGACATATAGATAGTTGGGTTTGAAAGGACTGGGAGAACTACATGGTGAATTGCCTGCTGAGTGCAAAGGTTGTGCACCTTTTGAGACATATAGTCAGACTTGTTTCAGAGTAGCAGCCGTGTTAGTCTGTATTCGCAAAAAGAAAAGGAGTACTTGTGGCACCTTAGAGACTAACAAATTTATTTGAGCATAAGCTTTCGTGAGCTACAGCTCACTTCATCAGATGCATTCAGTGGAAAATACAGTGGGGAGATTTATATACATAGAGAACATGAAACAATGGGTGTTACCATACACATTGTAACAAGAGAGTGATCACTTAAGGTGAGCTATTACCAGCAGGAGAGCGGGGGCGGGGGGAAACTTTTGTAGTGATAATCAAGGTGGGCCATTTCCAGCAGTTGACAAGAATGTCTGAGGAACAGTGGGGGGTGCAGGGGGGGGAATAAATGTGGGGAAATAGTTTTACTTTGTGTAATGACGCATTCACTCCCAGTCTCTATTCAAGCCTAAGTTAATTGTATCCAGTTTGCAAATTAATTCCAATTCAGCAGTCTCTCGTTGGAGTCTGTTTTTGAAGTTTTTTTGTTGAAGAATTGCAACTTTTAGGTCTGTAATCGAGTGACCAGAGAGATTGAAGTGTTCTCCAACTAGTTTTTGAATGTTATAATTCTTGACGTCTGATTTGTGTCCATTTATTCTTTTACGTAGAGACTGTCCAGTTTGACCAATGTACATGGCAGAGGGGCATTGCTGGCACATGATGGCATATATCACATTGGTAGATGTGCAGGTGAACGAGCCTCTGATAGTGTGGCTGATGTGATTAGGCCCTATGATGTTGTCCCCTGAATAGATACATGGACACAGTTGCAACAGGCTTTGTTGTAAGGATAGGTTCCTGGGTTAGTGGTTCTGTTGTGTGGTGTGTGGTTGCTGGTGAGTATTTGCTTCAGGTTGGGGCGCTGTCTGTAAGCAAGGACTGGTCTGTCTCTATATACAGTGCTGGGGAGGAGCCAGTGGTCATGGTACATGTAGGTACCAGTGCAATAGGGAAAGGTAAGAGAGAGGTCCTGCAGGCCAAATTTAGGCTGCTAGGGAAGAGACTAAAGCCCAGGACCTCCAGGGTAGCATTCTCTGAAATGCTTCCAGTTTCACATGAAAGGCCCATTAGACAGGTAGAACAACAGGGTTTCAATACGTGGATGAGTTGATGGTATTGGCAGCAGTGATTTAGATTTTTTAGGAACTGGAGAACCTTTTGGGAAAGGAAGAGCCTACCCAGGAAAGATGGGCCCCTCCTAAGCCAAATGGAACCAGATTGCTGGCATGTAAAATTAAAAAGGTTTGTAAAGGAGTTTTTAAACTATGGGAATGCCCGTCGGTGCAGAAGAGCACATGGTTTGGACAGGCATCCCTTTTGGAAGATTTTTTTTTAAAGGGGGGTACTCAATATCCTAGTGAAGAGGAAAGGATAAAAGATGGTAAAGTACAGGTAGGGACTGAAGACACTCCATCAAATGACGTCACATGAAGGCAAACAATTAAATACTGACAAATGTTATAAGTGCTTGTCTACAAATGCTAGAAGTTTAAATACTAAGATGAATGAACTGGTATTAAATGAGGATATTGATATAATAGGCATCACAAACTTGGTAGAACAATGATAATCAATGGAGCACATTAATACCCAGGTACAATATATATATGACCAATAGGTCATGCTGGTGCGGAAAGTGGCACTATATGTGAAAGAAAGCATAGAGTCAAATATAGTAAAAAATCTTAAATGTATCAAACTGCCCCTTACAGTCTCTAGGTGCTTGTATGGGATAGCTGAACCTTCAAAAGAGTCATATACCATTTACCTGTTACAGTCTGGTACTTCCAATAGCAGACACAAAGCAACTATTTGATTTAGGCTGTGTGTACATTTTAAAAAAAAACCCAACTCATCTTGCATTAGCAACACAGCAAGATGCATGCTGGTGCCAATTTCTTTCTCTGAATTTTATATAACTGCTGCCTTATAACCTGTTTGAGTACAATAGATGACTGTCAGGCAAAACAACCCAAACACCTGCCTTTTGGGGTATAAAAGTAACATTGTAAAACACAGCTAGAATCATGGACATGTGGCTGGTTCTTCTGTTGGAAACAAAAGACTTCCAAGTTTCTGGCTCACACCAACACACAATTGTATTTAGCATGGATCTGACTCTAGGATGGATTTTGATCTGTGTGTTTTATTACTGTACTGACTGTATACATAGATTTGGGGAAACATCTGTTTTTTACTTCATGGACTGTAGTAACTGCATTTTTGTGCAACTGCATAAGGTTTCCCTGTATCCTGGAGTTGTGACGGAGGAAGGAAGGTCAGGAGTTGCCCTAAGTGTTTTGCATCATTTATATTATTGTGCTTTGAGATGTCTCTGCCTAATCAATGGTTCTACTTCTCCATTCGCTGAATCTGAAAAGCATAAACAGACCCATTGATCTGATTAACCACATAAAGGTTAGGACAAGGAACATGTTTCTCTGAGAATATTTTTACCCAGGGGAGAATATTTTATTCTTTAAATGCAGCTTCAGACCCCTCACCCACCCCCCTTGGAAAACTTTTCAGATCTCCTGTCTGTCATGGGGATTAGTACTGAGTACTATCAGCTCAACCAGTAACTGCTTTGTTATGATACATGACATAATGTGATTCATCCCAGGCTGTCTTAAGTGACTCATCATTATAGTGCAAGAAGGATATTGGAACAGACAAATATTTGCTGAAATGGTACTTAAGTATAAAAACATGCCACATTTCTGTTACCAGATTCACTGATAAGTGGCTGTACTGTACATTTAAACCCCCAACTGGAAAGCTTGATTATATTGTTACTTACAAAATCTTTTTTTTAGTTGAATGGAACCGTCATTTAAAACAGATGGGAAAATAACCTCTGAATCTCTTAGGGTCAAATATTAAGAGATGGCAGATAACAAGTTGTGGGTGCTCAGCATGACCTCCAGACCTCAAAATTTTGACCCTTTTTTCTCCCAGTCTCTTACTTATCACTGTTGACCGTGTAATTTAATTCTGGAATTGAGGATTTGGAATGATGAGAGGGAGTGGAATATGTTTGACCTTGAAGGTTAAAGCAGTAGTAAAACTTGACATTAAAGCTTTTCCTTTTCATCCCTGGGGCAAATATGAGGCAAGCTGATGCAGTGTTAAGCCTCTTCACAATGACATCCCATTGACCTAACCCATGACCTAGAAAGACCACTCTTTGTAGGTTGAGAACTAATTTGGTCTCCAAACCGACAAAGTCATGTCAATTTATTTTCCCTTGGAACTGATTTGATGCCATCAAACTCTTTCGCACCATGCTTTAGCATGGACTTCCAGATAATACTAATGCTAAGCTTTGTCCACTGAGTCACCAGGTCACCACTCTTTTGTCTGTGGGCCTTTGTTCCTGTGCCATTCATTTCCAATTTAAGGGTTTTTTTCCCACTCTTTCCTGTCCCATGATTATCTCAAGGTCCTATATAAAGGACACAAAACTGTAGCCAGTCACATGGGTTTATGTAATTTAATAATCATGCCCAGCACAGTCCCCTTTATCATTTATATCACAGAACAGCTACCTCCTCCTCGTGATTATAATAGTGTTTTTTTTCCCTATTTGTAGTTTTAGGGTCACTTTTGTTACATTATTAATATGATTCTATCGTTTTTCTATTTATCATGACTTATTATACCACAGCCAAGCATTTAGACATGGGTGAAATGGGAGACTTAATTTCACTCAAAGGTATTCTCATTATGATTTTTATTTATTTGTAATTGTCTATTGTGTTCTAAAATTTTAAAGCTCTATCTTGTATCTTGTGCCTTTTAATTAAGTGTTCTTCTCTTTCTTTTTCCACTTGAGCATTTCGTGTGATTAAACATTGTTTGATACAGAGTACACAACTTGCATAAAGGCTAAAAAATCCTTTAAGGCAGCCTGAATTTTGATTGTTTTTAAAAATAGGTACTTTTGTGGAATGATACATACAAATGATATTTGTAACTTAATAGTCCAAACTTCTTCAAACCTTTTGGAACCACTAGCAAAACAAGATAAGACAAACAAAGGAAAAGTTGGATGGAATTTTCATGTTTAAAATTTTAAAACTGTGATTTTTTTAAAAAAAATCATTAGGTCAGTTGACCTTACACTCAAAATTAAGTCACGTGAAACCTGGGCAATACAATGGAGTACAAAGTCATGGCAGAGCTCAGAAAAATGACAGCAGAAAAGTGGCACAGAACAAGTACAGAACAAATAGAGGTTTTCTTAACCTCGGAAACATAACTAAATAGTGACCTCTGTTCTGTGTTTACCAACTGGTAGCATCAATAGATATCTACCAAATGTGGCTGGTAGCTCCGTTTACAGCAATGCTAACTATTGCTTAAATCACTGTGCTATTGCCTCCATGAAAAAGAGAATCTATAAGTAGCTGCAGGGTAACAAGAGAAAACTGAGCACCAAACAGCATGGACTTAAAAAGAACAGATCCGGCCCAGAAAACAGCTTGCTTTTCACAATCTAATTGCAAAACGAGTGGATGAACGGAATGTGGTACAGTGATGCAAGGGCTCTGGATTTCAGTAGTGTATTCAGTGTTCAGTAGTGTTATTCAGTGATAACACTGAATAATTATATGTATGAATGTGCTTATATTAACTTTCAGAAAAACTTCCTAACTGTAAGAACAGGACAATGGAACAGACTGCCTAGGGAAGTTGTGGAAGCTCCTTCACTGGAGGCTTTCAAAAGGAGGCTGGATAGCCATCTGTCCTGGAGATTTAGACACAACAAATCCTGCATCTTGGCAGGGGGTTAGACTAGATGACCCTCGAGGTTCCTTCTAACCCTATGTTTCTATGATGTTTGCTTATTAAAGTCAATGACTTGTGTGATTAGAGAGATTCAACATTTGTGATTGCATTAAGATGACTTACTTATTGCCACACTGTTGCAGAACAAGAATCTATAATATTAAACAGAGCTGACTAAATACTGCAAAAAACAGTGCTCTTAAAATTTCACACTACTAGGTTTTTGATAGGGTAAATGAGTGGAGAGTAGCTTTTCTTCATATTAACACCTGTATTCACATTTATAGAAGGGTATTCATGTGTGATATTTACTATTCACTGTGTGTTATTTGCGCTGTTATTCATTATTCTCCTGTTTTTGAAAAAATTCAGGCATCCAATCAATCAGAAAAAATATCATATGATTTAAGTGGCTCATCACAGACCACAAATAACGAACAGCAAATAGTCAAAGTGAACAGTGTTTGAATAACCCATCAGAGGAACAATTTTCAGCCAAACTATTCAGGTAATAATTATGAATAATACAAATCTATAGGAATCAGGTAGATTCACAAACAATTTGGGAAGAGAAAAAAGGGCCAAATTAATCTACTAATTTATTTGCAATGAATAATTCAATCAGTTCTCAGGTTAATCTTTTCAGCAGGGACTAGTCTAGCTCCAATTTCTGACTTTTGAAATATATATAAAATGAGGCACTCTTGTGATCATTAAAGGCCAAATTTACATGCCACTATTACCAACTACAGTTACCTCATTTGTCAAGTAGCCGGATACCCAACTAATCAATATGCACCTGCAAATCCTCATTTATATTCCCAAAGGCAATAGTTATATGTGTGATGCATTCAACTTTGTGTGTAAACAGTAGCAGGCACAAGTTTGTGGGAAATAAATTAGAGACCGCAGTGTCCAGGCTCAATTTCAGTTTGATTAATTACATTTTTTTTACCCCAAATTCTACCTCTAACTCCAGTTGGATGCAGTATTCTGTTATGAGCTGTTGTTGAAGTGTTGCTGTCTTACCCCAGAGGTGGCTGAATTTTCAGTGACAGCCACTTCAGTGAAGTTATTTGTGTGTGAGAGCATGTGAAACCTGATATTTCAGAGTTGTTGAACAGTCACAGCTCTCAGCTTCCATTGATTTTCAACAGGAGTTGTGGGTGCTCAACAGCTCTAAAATCAGGTCATCTGTAGTTGGAATATAGTTTTGAAATAAGAGACATTATACGTGTGATATTAATGTAAAAAAATCTCACTTAGATTCACCTCATACCCTTAACTCTTCTGTTCATTAATGCTAGACTATTTTGAAGTCATTATTACTTTCTGTTTTCACGCTTACTTGGTTGTCAGAGTGTTCTTATTCTAGCACTAACACTTCACGCTCTCAAAGCTTGCTGTGCAAACTTCTGATTCGTGTCTCATCACAGGTAATATGTACGGCATATTAAATTAAACTGTGAATAGAAATGTACATTCTATTACACAACACTAACACTTTTTAAAAAAAGATATCAAGCACACTCGTTCATTCATAAACTACATAACTCCCATGTTTTCTTAATTGGACTTCTGTGTTTTAAAGTCCCAGTACAACAATAACTTAAGCATGTGCTTGACTTTAAACATATGAATAGTGCCATTAACTGTAATGGGACTATTCATATACTTAAAGTTATGCATCTGGTTCAGTGCTGTGCTTAGGACTGGGCCCACAGAGAGGAGAATAAAGCCCCAAAAGATTGATCCAGTTCCCCCTTAAGTTGCTGGGAGATGGAGCTGGTCCAAAGTATTTATATGAAATTCTCAGGTTCAGCATAACTGTTGACATACACAGGCACTGCCCTGTTACACAAGAGATCTGGGTTCAGAAGTGATTTCTGAGGGGAGGGGGCATCTATCTACACAGTATGAGGTAATGCTGCTGGTGGTGACAAGGAAAAGAGACAATTTCATGTGTTAATAGGGAAAAACTGAGGGTATCAATACTGCAGTGAGGCTGGCTTGAGAGATCATGTGGAGGAGAGAGACATTCTTAACTGAAGCTGTGAGTTTAGAAAACAAAATAAAGGCACTCCTCCTAAAATCTCAGTACACTGTGGTGGGAGGAGGAATAGCTTTCTTTCTCTGCCAGATGAACACTTTAAGAGCTTCCACTGAGTACTGAACAATTAGACATTCAAGTACCAAAAGTGAAATCATTTTTTGTTGTTGTTGTTAGGTTTTTTTCAACCACAAGACCCTCAGGTAGGTGTTAGCTGTCTCTGGAAGACAAAATTATTTTCCAGTCAACTCCTGGAGGACCATCTATAAACAAATTGAAAATCTTCAATGGGTTTGTTTTCTGCCTCCTGGCTGCCAGGAAGGACCAAACCCTTTGTGTCCTCTATATGAAAAAGTAATTTTTAAAAAAATTTGTGGTGGTGTGGAATACACAAGTATGTGTACATCCTTGTCGCTCCCTGATGCCTTCCTTCCTTCCTCCTATTGTCATGTCTGGTAAATTTTCTGTCAAAGTAAGTTTTATTGTATGTCACTTGACATCCTGTAGTGCAAGCCTAGCTTGTGACACAAGCTGTTTTCCTTGAGCAATATTATCAGTAAGAGGAAAATAGAAAACAAATCCTGATTTAGTGCTTGTTCTTTAAAAACAATATAATAGCAATAAACTATGATGTACAGCAGTATAATATACACTATAAATCACATAAATATAGACTATACAGTAAATTATCAGTAAAATACGTACTCTATAACAGGATGTATATAGTAGCAGTAAAAGGGATTTGTTTTCATAAACTAAACTAATTTATGTCTTCAGTAAAAGGGCAAAGTCTGCCCAGTAAAAGTCATTTAAACATCTTTCAAACACATGGGGCCTAATTCTCACAACAGTTTTACATTGGCGTAAGCCATTGAGTTACTGCTAATTTAGACTGGTGTGTGATTAGACTAATTTAGACACACACTATCTGAGTGTCAAATTAAGCCTATAGTATTGCAAACTAAGAAAAGGTTCGGAGTCTCAACTATAATTCCTTTGAAGTTATACTGGCATAAAATTGGTGTCATGCCATGGAGAATGCGGCTCCAAGAGCAGGGCCCAGAGAAATGGAATCAGCCTTCATCAAACTGCAGAAGAAAATGTCAATGTAATAATAATAATCAGCATAGTCAGTAATTGGTCTTTCATCTGAGTGTATATATGGTGCTTTATAAATATCTAATTATTAATAATCCTTCCACATGGGACTTCATATATTCAAATCACTGTATGTGCATTATTATCATTTGGATTGTGGTAGCAGGGCTCTGGGCCTCATTGTGCTAGACTTGTACCCACATTAAGCCCTAGAGCTGATCTTCTATGGGAGATTTTCCTGAGTTAATGTGATGGCCAGCATCTTGGCTGATCCAGGGAAGATTGAATTAGGGACTGTTAGAGCTGAAAGCATGAATAAAAGAGACACATTCCATGAATGGTGGTGGATGTAATGTGCTCTCAGACACAGAGAGTGTTGTCCTATATACACTGACCAATGGATTAGGTAAGGACTGAATAGAGACCTGAGTAGTAATTCTCATAGTAAGCTGAGGCTGAAATCTGATTTCCAGCTCAGTTCTGAGTGAAAATGCAGCACTTATTTTTCAGTTGAATATTAACATAAGAGTGTATATTTTAATAGTTTTCATCTGTGTTCTAGTGCATGTTCCTTGACTATACAAAGGTGGGGTTAATAAAGAATGTTTTGATTTAATAATCTACAACAGTATTGACTGACAGACCACATAGCTAATGAAGACTGGAGGCAAATGGTCAACAAATCCCTCCTCCAAAAAATCTTCATAATGCAAAAAGACAAGTTTTAATGGGAAGAATTTCCCCATCCCTACCCCAAACTGGACATGGAAGGACCCTGGGGTCACTCACATCTACTCTCTCCTGCAGGAAGGAGGGGAAAGGGTCAGACACCTCCAATATGCCCTTCTCTCTTCTTACCCCCAAAACCCTGCAGAGAGCATTCAACTAGTTTGGAGTAGGAGGAAAAGTGCGTGGGCCATGGTCGGGACTGGTGGAGGGATTTATATTGTCTCTCCTATAACTCCCAGTCCCATTCCTGTGGAAATTCCCCAAAAGATAATACAATGGATTCATGTTGCTAAAGCTAGGGAAAACGGCTCCATGGGGACTTTGCACAGATGGCCCTTGCTTCCTGTGGGATCCACCAGCTTTGTATCTGAGTCCTGCAACTGTTCCCATGAGGGAGCAAACCCTGTCTCTCCCTTTTCCCCTCAATGGAATGACATGGGACAAGATGAGGGGAGTGTTGTGGAGCTTTCCACCTCCAAACCTCCTTCCCATGGGTCTTCCTGTGTTAGGGGATGCTCTGAGCCAATATGATTAAGCAAATGTAATCCACATGAAATGAAATGTAAATATCAGAGGAAATTTATACAGTTTTATTCAATACTGTGGTTTTACAAAGTGATTTTTTTCACCAGCTGGACTCTTTAAGTTCCTCTCCAAACACATTTTCTAATGCAAAATTCACATGATGAGATTTAGTGGCCCACAGAGCTTTTCAGGAGGTTTGCCAAACAGTCTGTGTGGGGTTATTTATAAACTTGCACAGCTCTATGGTCTGAAAAAAAGCAACATTTTAATTCATAAATTTGTCTCCTGACTTTAAGTAGATTTCAATAACGCTGTAGACCTGGATTTGTTTAATGATACTAACCTACTTTCAGGTTCAAATATTTTACAGCCATGGAATAGTTGTTCAGACATTTATTTGAAGGCTAAGGAAACAGGCTGGGAGAAAATCAGGTGAGATCTACCCTGCAATCACATAGTTTGCAGTCGGATTAGTTTTAACCTCTGAGGTACTCAAATTCAAAACATACAAGCAGTATCTTCATACAGGACTTTGCTATGAACAGAAAAAGCTGGTTCAGCAGATCAGTTTAAACCATCTTTTCTAGTAAATTTTTCTCATAGCTAGCTTTACACATCTAGAAAAATAGCATCTAGTAAATCTGATGATTGTTGTTACATGTTTTGCATCAAAAAGGATCATAACCATTGTTTCCACTCCCCATGTGCTCTCATGTGCTTCCCATCTCTGAAACTGGGCTTGTTTGTATTTAATGAAATAAATGAGTGACTTATTTTTAGAGACGTCTTCCCTCTGCTAATAATCTGGTTGTCATGAACTGCAGCTGCTCCAGCTTTAGAACTATTGTTCTATCATGTGCATGGAGACAATTATTTTCACAAAAAAATGCATGAAAAGGTAAATCAATTCTTTTCCTTTCAAAAACATGATGGTCCCATTTGGAATTCCTCATGAGTATCTCAGGTGATACTGTGGAGGCAACCCCCAAATAAATTGGTTCTTATTCTGTTTAGCACAGGCAATCATTCCTTTTTAGGGTACTTCATTTTTATTTAATATCTGGTGCAAAGCTAAGTGGAAGTTCTGCATTAATGCAGCCAAGTGTTAATTGAACATCAACCACAACATAAATGCAACATTTCTGTCATGAAATTAATCGCCATCATTTGTAGACCATGTAGATCATGTATTTTATTGTAGGAATAATTTAGTGATAGGGTACTTTACGCTTAGCAGTGATTAAGAAACTGTGCGATCTACAATACAAACAAATGGAGTCATATAAAATGGGTAATAAAATGGGTGCCTATGTATATAAATTCGTTGCTGTGTAACAAATTAAAAATGCAAATGCTTCTGTAGTATAAGGCAGAGTAGGAAGGGTTTTTTTATTTTTATCCCTCATACTGAAATGCAACCAAATAAAAGATTCAGATTTACAAGAGGACTTGCTTTATGTAAAAACAAACCCCTTTCACTGGAAAGAAGCATCTGTTTCAGCCATTAATAACGTGTAACATATATGCTGCTTGGAACTAAACATTTCCATTATAAGAGAGCCCATTTACAGAGAGAAGCAGTGCGTGAGTGTGATCAGTCATAGTGTCACCGTAGCATATGATAACTTATATAGAACTTGGACATACGCTTAGCTGAAGGCCTTTCTAAATTGCTTGCAAGCTGTAAAGGGGAAGCATTTAGTGTACCTTGGAACCATTCGTATGGAACATAATGTCAATCTTCATAGTTTTTTTGGTAGGTGCTCTTAGTGCTGATCTAGGTTTACAAAATTGTTGCTCTGTATTAAATAAAACTAATGCAACAGCTATATCCTTGGTTTCTGCTATGTAAGCAGGCGCTCTCTTTGTTACCTCCTAATAGTAGCAAACCAAGATTTTTTTAAATTTTATTTTGTTGTTTGATTGTTTGAGCAGCATTAATCTATTTTAAATAGATTAGAGCAAGGTTGTGGAAAGGCTTTACGGTTTTCACAATATACTGTAATTTGCATATGGGAAGGCCTGCACCTGCATTATTTACCTTTTAAATACCGTAGTTAATGTAGCACAAAGACATTCTGTCGATTTTTCACACCAAAAGTTTTCTGGGCAGCTTTCCAAAATGTAGCAATAGTTTAAAATGACCCCAACTTTGTGAATGTGAATGGAGCCATTATAGAGTAATCATCTTTTCCCAGCTTTAAGTTACATTTTGCAGCTTAGTCTGAACTAAGGATTTTTTTGAAATGACAAACTTAACTTCTTGTGAAGTTAATTCCATGGCATTTTTTTTCAGTAATACACAATGAAATCACTCTTAGCTACTCTATTAAAAGAAAAATCTGCAGTGACTTGCCACTTACACATAGTATAGTGCTTATTTGATGGACTGTAGGATAGAATATTTAACCTTCAGGTTTCTAATACCACTTTTATATCCCATAGCTACACATTTTGCGGTTAGGTTTGCTGGTACCCTGCAATAAGTTGATTTAGATATGTGAGGAAACAATATATTGCTTTTTCCATACTTGAATTTAACTGTTGAAATCTGTAGAGAGGAAAAAATAAAATGTATTTTCTAGTGGTTTAATGCAGTTGAATCGCAGTCATGTAATCAGAAGTGAGGTGATTGGATTTTCAAAATGCAAAGCCAGGACAGTTGAGGGGTATTGGAGAGAGTTTTGGTTGTGAGTGAGGAAAGTATGAGTATTTTGACAGCTCACGGAGGTAAAAAGGCTACCAACTGTTGCAAGCCTAAATAGGAAACCCAGGACAGACTCTCTGAAAATGGGAGAGTCCTGGGTTTGTATGACATTTGGTCAGCCTAATCAGAGGATAGTCTACTGTTTAATTGATCTGAAATGTTTCAAATATGCCTAATGCTGAATTATATTACCATAATAGCCCTTAGTTTTGTTTCCATTTTAGTAGTTCAGGCTATTAATATTTTATGGAACAGAATACAATGCCTATAGGAATAAGACAATATTTTATTGCTTGCTATGATTACTTACATTTCCCCCCTTCTAGCTGGATATCTGGAATTGATGTTGGCTGAATTACTAAGCAACTACATTTGTCCTGAAGCTGTCAGAGTTTAGTAACCCAGTAATAGATGGGTGCCTCTGTAACAAATACATGGGAAGTGCTCAGACTGTCAAACAATTAAGTGGACCTGAATAATCCTATGTAATTAAGCTTCTTACTGAATAATGATCTTTATTTTAAATGTGTCTTTTGATGAAACATCTGTTCCCTACTCTAGATTTGAAAAGATATAACCATGCACATGATGAAAATGGTGCCTGTGACTTGTGAGGCCATCCACATGGTGTTGCTGCTCAGTTCCTTGGCGACAAATGTTGTAATTTGTTCTGTTTTCACGTGCAAGAGGCAGGTGCCGTAGCATCCGTGGCCTGCTTTGCCTGACCTCCACGCTTGCTGCAGCTGCCTTTCATATTGTTACCCAGAGAAATAATTGTGTTTGACAGCCAGGCTGAAGATCATTACGTGAAGTGGGGAATGGAGGGAACACAGTAACTCCTATCAGAGCCGTCAAAGGTGGCTATGCTTACCCCCTGGACAGCAAGAGGGAGAAAAGCAAGTGGACACTGACAGCAGGATTTTACTTTCTTTTCCTCCTGCACTACGTTATGTTTGACTGGATTGTATTCAAAATAGAAAGCAGCTGCATTCATGTTGAATACATTGTTGTTTCCCTGGTAGTTTCATTTTGTAGAATACATTATATCTTCATTTATAAACTGCGGCCACTGACATAGAATCACTTTCCCCTATAGCTTTGTAAAGCAAAGTTGACTTCTATAAAATTTAATTATTTTCCTGTTTGGCTTCCATGATAAAGGTACTACTCCCCAAGGACGTCTCCTATCAGGGCAGCTTCTCAGCAAAGTTCTATGCTATAAGCCGTACTCTGGGTCAGCATCTGAGCAGTGCTCAGTCTAATTCAATTGTGTGGGGCAGATGCAGGGTGCAAAAGTGGCTTTTAACACCACCTTCATTCCTTTTCTGATTCTGGGTCTGCCCAGGAGCTAGGCTGGTTCCTGTGAGGTTTATGCCTGGGTGAGCCTGGCCCCAAAGGGGCTTTCCAATAGCTGAAGATCACTGGCATAGAGACATCCCCCTAGAGTGACCATACGTCCTGTTTTGGCCAGAACAGTCCCTTTTTTAAGCCCTGTCCCGGCTGTCCCGAATTTTGGCAAAACTGGGCCCCCTCTTTCCCTGGAAAGGCCACCTATGCCAAGGTCTAGAGGACAGAGTCATATAGGAACTGCCACGTTGTGGAGTCCTTCACAATGCCACGTTGTGGAGTCCTTCACATTGGGTAATCCTCCACTGGTAGGTTAAGATGACATAATGGCTACTTGGCATTGCTATAATAAAGTCCAGGATCAGGCCCATGTTTCTTATCAATCCCATGTATATAAGTGAATGGGAGTTTTGCCATTGACTTCCCTGGGAGCAGGAGAAGACTTCCAATATATTTGGGTTTGTAGATGTACTATACATTTGAAAGGGCTGGAGGGATTGTTTCATACCTTTGCTGGAAATTTCACCCCAAGGTAAGCATAGGTATCTGAATGATAATTATTCACACTTATGTAGCGTCTTTATTAAGAAAAGCTCCAATTGCTTTACAAAGGAGGATAGCTATTATTTCCATTTTGCAGATGAGGAAATTATGGCATTGAGAATTGCAGTGACTAGCCTGAAGTTGCATAATGAGTAAAAGGCAGAGTTAGGAAGATATATCAGTGTTTCCTGGCTCTCATTTACCTGCTGGGATGTCCATGCAGGGCTCTTCAAACTCTTTCTTAAAAATGACACAAGTCACAGCAAAACAAACTAAACAGGCTAGATGTTAATAGTTCAATCTGATCAGACAACCCTCCTTGATAAAATATTGCCAAATAGTTGTGATGTCTTAGAAATGTACATAACTTTTTTTGGTCAGCACAGCTGAATGACCTGTCAAAAATAGCCTGGAGGAGTTTATAAACAGACCTGACATAGTACAGTATTTAGTGTTTTCAGGCATAGCCTCGACTGAAATTCTGAAATTCTTTGGAAGGAAAGAGTTCTAAACAGTATCCCATTGTCGTGTATCCTATGTCCACAATAAATACTGTTTCCTATCTGTATAATAGAGATAATAATTCCCACACCCCCAGGCAACTTTAATCCTGGCATTTCCTCATATTTTAGAGCTTGCCTTTGTAACTTTAGTAATCTATTAAATGCATACATACAAATATACACACACACACACAATGATGAGCACAAATATGAGGAAATTTTGATCCTTCCATAGAAATATTTTCAAATCCTATATTCCTGCACAGTGATCTAAATGAGATTTTTCCTTTTTTCTACAGAATGGAAAATGTGTTTAGTTCAATTGCTGTCTGTGCATGCACATATAAATATTAGCCACAGGGGCAGATCCTCAGCTGCTGTAAATCGTCATAGGTCTTTTGACTTCAGTGGAGCCATGACAAGTTATAGCCGCTGTGGACCTGCCCCACAATATAGGGTGATGTATTTTAAGTATTCTTTTTAAAATGTAAATAGATCTTGAGCTTAGAAATAATGGTTCCAACAGCTGCCTACGAACACAAAATTAGTGTATTTTTGTTGGAAGATATTTATAATGTTCAAATTGAGGCTTACACTTTGGCATTTATAGTCATGTAAATAATAGGCCTCATCCCACAGTCCTTTCTCAAGTGAAATTTCCTTTGAAATCAATGAGAGTTTCACAGGTGTAAAATCTGCAGGATAGGATTCAATATTGTAAATTTCAATTTGGGACAAAATACACTTTATTTAGTTTGCTCAAATATAATAAGAAATAGAAATGACAGTAACATGGCCATGAATATGTTGAATTCATGCAGGGTTTTTAATATAATTTCCACTTGTCAACATCTATTCCAGACGTTTTTATTACTAAAGACAGTACCAATTTAGGTAAAATGTATTTTATGAATACTATCTATCCTGCAGCCTTTCCTATGAAATACTCACTGTGCACAGAACTTTGCTTTTAAAAGCTTTGAATACTGACATGAGAAGTGCTTTTACTTTACAATAAAATGTGCAAATTACATGGCCTTACTGTGTGCACTTTATGCAAATTGACTTGATTGAACTCATTTGAATGCCTTATAGGCTGGGTGGGTGTGTAATGGCTAACAAGCCTTTTTTTTTTTTTTTTTAACAATGCTGTTAGGGATTTTTTTCTTAGCGCGTATTCCAGTGAACTGAAAAATCCTTTGTATTAAAAAAAGAAGGCTTCCAGGCCATCCCATTTTAAAAAGGTGGGGCGGGCGGGGGAAATCCTAGACCTAATCCACTGTATTCCCCCCCACCCAAAAAAAAATAAAAGAAAAAAAAGAGGCTGTTGTCCAATGGATAGGCTACTGGAATGGGCCTTGGGAGACCAGGGCTCTATTCTTGGATGTGCCACTGATCTGCTTTGTCATCTTGGGTAAGTCACTTAACTCTTTGTTTCCATCTCTTTGGCTGTGTTGTCTATTTAGATTGTAAAATCTCCCATGGCACAGACAGTGTTTCTTACTGCTCATACCTGTGTTTGTGTCTCCTCGAGCTGAGAATTATACCCCAGCTTGAAGTGTAGACATACCCTCTGTTTTTGTACAGGGCCTAGCAGAGTGGGGCCTCCAGGTACTACTGTAATAGAAATAAGAAGAAGAAGAAAGGAATCTAAGATTTGGTGGTTCTTCTTTCTTCCACTGGTGTAAATCAGAAATAATTCAGTTGAAGTCAATGGAGACTCACGAGTGTAAAACTGGTTTAGGTGAGATGAGAATCCAGGCCCTTGTGATAAAATGTAACTATTCTAAAACAAAATGAGTGAGGAGAAGAAGAAAAGAAAGAGGGAATCTGACATTTCAGTTACTTTGAGCCTGATTGATTGGTTTTTCAGTGGGAGTTTTGGTCGCATAGACACTGCAGGATCTGACTGTTGATTATGTGAGAGGGCAATAGATGTTTAATTCAGTAGATTTCTGGGCAAATGTTTTCTTTGGGTGGGAGGAAGAGGAAAGAGATATAGGATATGTATGAATACCTGAACTGAAAGAATCTGTATAGCAACTGATTATACTTTACAGAGTCAGAATGGCAGGTCACAGCTTGAATGGCTTGTTATAACCTTGCCTCCTTTGGAATATTTCCTTAGCTTCATGACATTGGACAATAATTTTGTGGTCGGTACTTATATTTGCTGATCACTGTCCTTGCTGTTTGACTGGTTAGCTAGTGCCATACTGGATCAGAACCAATGTCGTTCTAGTCCAGTATCCTGTCTCAGACAGTCACTGGCACCAGATACTTCAGTTCAGTGGAATCACGCTATTATAAGTCATGGCTATTTTTAATGTTGTGGTAAAAGCCATCAAAAGAAGCCCAGTTGTTCATGCAAACCAGGGAACTGGTATTTGTTGCAACTGCTTTTCTGCTCTCAGTATTTTCTATGGAAATAAACGTGTTTCCATTAATTTCTTCCATAGCTTGAACTGAGACTTTCAAAGTTTACTAGTTCCTCTTGCAATGCTGACCGGGGGTAAGTTTTGGCATTATGATGAAAAGGACTTGGGCACTGGTAATGTGGGGTGAGGATGATTTCAGGAGGCCTGGAAATGAAAAAAAGGATCTCGAAGAAGGGCAGAATCTAGAGGGGAGGAAGGAGGATTGGAGAAGATGACAGTAAAGCCATGCTCAAGGCCTGCCAGAATACTCCAGGATGCCATAGCACTTTTTTGAGGAGCAGGAATGGTGTATTATGGCACTTCTGGTACTTTCAGTACTTGAGTTGTGGCACTTCTTGAGCACAGTACTTACCCACTGCAATAAAATGCTACAGGTGGGAGACAATCTGGGCAGAACACATAGGAGAGAGAAAAGGGGGACTGGTAGCAGAAAAGAGATGCTGATACAGAGACAGAAGCCTGGGTATACAGACTAGAGGATGTTATTCTTTACAGGTCAGTCCGTTTACACCACTCTGGCATTGCAAAATTGTCTTAATATGGGTATAAATTTAATTTCTGACTATGTGCTGCTAGAGCATGAAAAGGACCTTAGTGTAAATGAGAATCTAATCCAGAGACTTGGTTTGGTCCAGCTTTTTCTACAAAGCTTTTAAAACCACCGTAGTCTTCTCTTTCCTGCGCTGAATCTGCTGTACTTCCTCAGAGGCACTGCACAGAATCCAGCCCATTGTTTTTATGATTCACTGGAATGTACATATTGTAGGCTCATCTTGTGTGTAAAAAATTGTGTGCACAGTCAAGGTAGAAAATAGCTAGATAAATCTTTCTATGGAGGAACATGAGTGTCATCCCCGAGGAGTCCACTCTGTTGTTCAGCTGTGAAACCTGAATTTCTGGGGGGACAGGGCTCAAATTTAAAACTCTTTCATTCTACTAAAATTATTGACATTCTTATCTGAATTCTGGGTTAAAAATGGGTATAACTGAATGCATTAGCCTCAGTGGCTAGCCCTATAGGCTTGTTTTTTGTGCACATTATTGTTTATCCTTATGACTTCAATGTACATCATAAAAATCAGTTATACACTCACTGTTCAGTCATTGGCACATCTGACATGCAGAGCATGTACTATATATAGTGTTTCAAAGAGTGTGGGTTCAAGCACATAATATTTAGCATGTAAGGGCAAGTAGAGGAAGTACAAGAAAGCATCTCGATCTTACTATAGACCTTTGTTCTTTGAGTAACCCCATTGCATAATCTTGTAAGGCCTGATCTCAGCCTTTCCAGCAGAGCGATAATAGCTTTGTTGATCCCAATCCTAGGAATTTCAAAGTGCTTGCAAGCCCCACAGAATGAGTGTTTTTTAAATTCCTTATGAAAAAAGAATAATTGACCTATTGGAACAAAGGAGGACATTGACTTCGGTTCCTTTGGCATTTGGATTACTTGTAATCTAGAAAATGGCCATTGGATTACAGATTGGTTTAGCATAGTTAGGTGGTAAGAGCACTTGGAATGATTTAACTCCTGTTAGGATAGCTGCTGAACTGCATATTTCCTTTGTGCTGTCTTGCTTTAGCAAAGCAGAATAAAATTAAACATAATTACCCCCAATTTAAAAAAGGATGACTATAAACATGGTTACATTTATACTGTACATGATGTTGGAAATGGTGCATTATCATCAGATAAGTAATTATGATGTCATGAGCAAATATGCAAACAGCAAAAAAATATTTTTTAAAATATTTTTTAAAATATGTAGTGTTGCCTCTTGGGCAATTTTGGTTATTACTGATCCTTTATATTATACTGATGTGAAACTTATCTGGTGGGAAAGTCACAGTTAATTATTATAATGACTCCTACTGTAGCTGTACTGATCTACAGCGTCATGTTCCTGTTTTTTTTTTTTTCACATTCCTTATGTTGTTCTACCCAAAAATAGCATTAGTAACTTAGATCTTAATTACTCTGATCATGCCCTGGGCAGTACTCAAATCTGTTTTTTTCCACTCATGATTTCAAAGCCGTAGAACGTCTTGTCTTCAAGACCCACCAATAGACAATGTGTTAACAAAACTGACCTTTAGATAAACAAGTTTTTAACTCCTCTCCCTTGAAAAATCTGGGCTGCTACTTGGAGGTATCTATAGAGCAGATACTAATCCGGTTTCTATAAGGCCTTGGGGGTTTCCTTTGATGCAATCTTTCTTTAAACTGCATGTAAGGAAAACGTCTGGGAGAACCCCTTCCTTCATTCATGTAATTAGTCAAAGGTATTATGATTAGCTTAGTCGTTTCTGCTATCACAGTCTTCCCACCCAACAATGTAAGCAGTATGAACATGAGAGAAAATTAACTGATGAAGAGATGTGCCAAGCTACTTTTTGTCAAGGACACTTTCAAAGTATGTAAGCTGGATACTAAGTATGTATTTTAAACTCTTACCTCTAATTTTTCAAACAATTGCACTGAGTTTTAGCTGTGTCATTCCCATTACCCTGTAAAACATTGCATCCAGTACCCTTGCACAACAAGGATTTATGTTTTTCTTCTTTACGGTGTTTTATTTTGAACCTGTGTTTTAAGAAAATGCACATTAGCTCTTGGGGAAAAAGAAAATGTCACATAGTGCTAGTTCTTCTGAATGTCTTTCATTTAATCTTTTAATCTTTAAAAAACAGTAGTTGTATAAAACCATAACCTATTAAGTGAAGCAGTAGTTGAGGATAAGATTTCAGGTACACACCATAGTATGATTATCATATAGCTAGCTGGAGAAGAACAAACATTTAACAGTTACTTTCCGAAGAATTTATGTGTTTTTCTTCCCATGCACATCCATCTTCTCAGAGCTGCTTTGATAAGTGTTTCTGTGATTACAACAGATCATATTGTCTCCTTGTGCAGAGAAACTAGCAGAGTTTCCTGGAAAGTATAATTTATTCTGCAAGGTCTACCTCATGGTTTCCTCCAGATGGTCCCCTATGTGTATCCTATAGGCAGACAGGGGGCTCAACATCAAGATTTGGAAGTGTTTTGTGATCTGTGAGGCCTCAAGTTCTCACTGCCCCTGAGGCAGTGCATCCCACATGGCAGAACATCTATATGAGGAGTCATGCTTCCACAAAGCCCACACTGGTGATTGCCAGCAAAGACTTTCTCAGGGAAGTCGATGTGTGGAAGACCTTGGATAAAATAATAGTGATGAGGTGGGCATCAGGGAAATTTCAGAAGATGTGGTAGGGATTCAGTCATTTTCTGTTTCATCCCAACCATTCTTCCCTCAGCTCCTCCTGACTCACAGAGCTCTGATCACACAGTATATCATGGAGGACCTTCCATGGGAATAAGTGCTGTTCTCTCACTTTCCATGTGGACGGACCTAATTCCTCTAGGTTTGTTTCCCTTTGTGCATGGTCATGGATGGTAGCTTCAAAATCTTCTGAGAAAATTCTCCAGTACATTTAAAACGCTCCGGTTACAGCAGCCTTATCTATTCCATTGAATGTATTGGATTTGGATTGGTTATTACAGTAGCTGAATTACATGTTACATTTAAAATCTTCATGGTTAGATTGTTTCTTCATCTTTATTTTCTATTTTAAAGTTTTTTGTACTTCAGTGTTTTCCAAAGCTTTCTTTTTCGTATGTGGGGGAGAGAAGGCAGTGACAGTTCTCATGGTGCCCAGGACTGTGGGTCACATTGTTACTGCCCCACCTCCAGTTAGAGGGAGACTTGCTTGGGCTTAACTGGGTGTCAGCTCACTAACACCACCAGTCTGTTAGCCCAGAGGAGAGTGCTTGGCTGGCTATGCCAGCCTCTACTTTGTCTTGCAGATTAACAAGCCCGAGCCCATTTGAAGCATTTCCCTATAGCATCCAGCCCCTAGTCCACTGAATACTCACAGAAATACCAGGTCTGCTGTCCCCAGAGGATCAGTGCACACCCCAGCTTGTATCGTTCGACTCAGGATCAGCCCCAGCTTAATACCACAGCACTGAGCTATATCTATAGTGAAATCAAGGATAAGTTTATTATCAAATATTCAAAATTCAAGAGATAGTAAGAATAACGGAAACAAAAGGTTTAATATAAAACAAAATCATAAGATGCTTTCTAGAGACCTAACTTAACAGGTTAACCTGTCTCAAGAAGTCTTATGACAATTCCTCATTTACAGTTACATTTTGAGACCTGTTAGCCAGTTTTTAATTCATTTAAAGTGTATCAAGTTAATTTTATATCATTCCAATTTTTTAAATCAAAATGTCATGCAGGACTAAGTCAAATGCCTTACAAAACTCTAAGTATGGTACATCAACACTATTACCTTTATCTATCAAACTTGTAATATAAGAGCATAAGAACGGCCATACTGGGTCAGACCAAAGGTCCATCAAGCCCAGTATCCTGTCCTCTGACAGTGGCCAATGGCAGGAGCCCCACAGGGAATGAACAGACAGTTTATCATCAAGTGAACCATGCCCTTTCTTGATGATTCCCAACATTCTGTTCCCTTTTTTGACTGCCGCTGCACATTGAGTGGATGATTTCAGAGAACTATCCACAATGACTCCAATATCTCTTTCTTGAGTGGTAACAGCTAATTTAGACCCCATAATTGTATATGTATTATTAGGATTATGTTTTCCAATGTGCATTACTTTGCATTTATCAACATTAAATTTCATCTGCCGTTTTGTTGCCCCGTCACCAAGTTTTGTGAGATCCTTTTGTAGCTCTTCGCAGTTTGCCTGGGACTTAACTATCTTGAGTAGTTTTGTATCATATCAAATAAATCAAGTTAATTTGACAATCTACTTTCCATAAACCCATGTTGATTTGCATTAATTACATTATCCTCCTTTAACTCTTTATTAATTGAGTCTCATACCAGCCACTCCATTATCTTGCCTGGGATTGATGTCCAGCTGACAGTGCTATAATTCCCCCAGGTCATCCCATTTACCCTTTTTAAAAATTGTCACAACATTAGCTTTATTCCAGTCATTTGGAATGTCCCTAATTCTGTAAGACTATTGAAAAGCTACATTAAATGGTCCTGCAAGCTCTTCGGCCAGCTCTCTTAAAACTCTTGGGTGCAAGTTATCTAGACCTGCTGATTTAGAAGTGTCTCACTTCAGTAGCTTCTGTTTAACAGTCTCCAGAGATACTAGTAGAATGGGAAGAATGTTGTCACCATATAAGAACATAAGAATGGCCATACTAGGTCAGACCAAGGGTCCATCCAGCCCAGTATGCTATCTGCCAACAGTGGCCAATGCCAGGTGCCTAGAGGGAGTGAACTTAACAGGCAATGATCTCTCTCCTGCCACCCATCTCCACCCTCTGACAAACAGAGGCTAGGAACACCATTCCTTACCCATCCTGGCTAATAGCCACTAATGGACTTAGCCGCCATGAATTTATCTAGTTCTCTTTTAAACCCTGTTATAGTCCTAGCCTTCACAACCTCCTCAGGCAAGGAGTTCCACAGGTTGACTGTGCACTGTGTGAAGAAGAACTTCCTTTTATTTGTTTTAAACCTGCTGCCTATTAATTTCATTTGGTGGCCCATAATTCTTATATTATGGTGACAAGTAAATAACTTTTCCTTATTCTCTTTCTCCACATCACTCATGATTTTGTATACCTCTATCATGTCCCCCCTTAGTCTCCTCTTTTCCAAGCTGAAAAGTCCTAGCCTCTTTCATTTCTCCTCGTATGGGACCCGTTCCAAACCCCTAATCATTTTAGTTGCCCTTCTCTGACCCTTTTCTAATGCCAGCATATCTTTTTTGAGATGAGGAGAACACATCTGTACACAGTATTGAAGATGTGGGCATAGCATGGATTTATATAAGGGCAATAAGATCATCTCCATCTTATTCTCTATCCCTTTTTTAATGATTCCTAACATCCCATTTGCTTTTTTGACTGCCGCTGCACACTACGTGGATGTCTTCAGAGAACTATCCACGATGACTCCAAGATCTCTTTCCTGATTAGTTGTAGCTAAATTAGCCCCCATCGTATTGTATATATAGTTGGGGTTATTTTTTCCAATGTGTATTACTTTACATTTATCCACATTAAATTTCATTTGCCATTTTGTTGCCCAATCACTTAGTTTTGTGAGATCTTTTTGAAGTTCTTCACAGTCTGCTTTGGTCTTAACTATCTTGAGCAGTTTAGTATCATCTGCAAACTTTGCCACCTCACTGTTTACTCCTTTCTCCAGATCATTTATAAATAGGTTGAATAGGATTGGTCCTAGGACTGACCCTTGGGGAACACCACTAGTTACCCCTCTCTATTCTGAAAATTTACCATTTATTCCTACCCTTTGTTCCCTGTCTTTTAACCATTTCTCGATCCATGAAAGGATCTTCCCTCTTATCCCATGACAACTTACTTTACGTAAGAGCCTTTGGTGAGGGACCTTGTCAAAGGCTTTCTGGAAATCTAAGTACACTATGTCCACTGGATCCCCCTTATCCACATGTTTGTTGACCCCTTCAAAGAACTCTAATAGATTAGTAAGACATGATTTCCCTTTACAGAAACCATGTTGACTTTTGCCCAACAATTTATGTTCTTCTGTGTGTCTGACAATTTTATTCTTTACTATTGTTTCAACTAATTTGTCCAGTACTGACATTAGACTTTACCAGTCTGTAATTGCCTCTAGAGCCCTTTTTAAATATTGGCGTTATATTAGCTATCTTCCATCACTGGGTACAGATGCTGATTTAAAGGACAGGTTACAAACCATAGTTCCGCAATTTCACATTTGAGTTCTTTCAGAACTGTTGGGTGAATGCCATCTGGTCCCGGTGACTTGTTACTGTAAAGTTTCTCAATTAATTCCAAAGCCTCCTCTATTGACACTTCAATCTGTGACAATTCCGAAGATTTGTCACCTACAAAGGACAGCTCAGGTTTGGGAATCTCCCTAACATCCTCAGCCATGAAGACTGAAGCAAAGAATTCATTTAATTTCTCTGCAATGACTTTATCATCTTTAAGTGCTCCTTTTGTATCTCTATCGTCCGGGAGCCCCACTGGTTGTTTAGCAGGCTTCCTGCTTCTGATGTACTTAAAAAAACGTTTTGTTATTGCCTTTTGAGTTTTTGGCTGTTCTTCAAACTCCTTTTTGGCTTTTCTTATTATATTTTTACACTTAATTTGACAGTGTTTATGCTACTTTCTAATTACCTCACTAGGATTTGACTTCCACTTTTTAAAAGATGCCTTTTTATCTCTCACTGCTTCTTTTACATGGTTGTTAAGCCACAGTGGCTCTTTTTTAGTTCTTTTACTGTGTTTTTTAATTTGGGGTATACATTTAAGTTGGGCCTCTGTTATAGTGTCTTTGGAAAGTGTCCATGCAGCTTGCAGGGATTTCACTCTAGTCACTGTACCTTTTAATTTCTGTTTAACTAACCTCCTCATTTTTGCAAAGTTCCCCTTTCTGGCTATATATGTGTTCCTTTGCTTTCCTTATCTATTTTAAATGCCACAGTGTTGGGCTGTTGAGGTGTTTTTCCCACCACAGGAATGTTAAATGTTATTATATTATGGTCACTATTTCCAAGCGGTCCTGTAATAGTTACCTCTTGGACCAGATCCTGCTCTCCACTCAGGACTAAATCGAGAATTGCCTCTCCCCTGGTGGGTTCCTGTATCAGCCGCTTGAAAAAGCAGTTATTTAGAGTATCGAGAAATTTTGTCTCTGCATTTCTTCCTGAGGTGACATGTACCCAGTCAGTATGGGGATAACTGAAATCCCCCACTATTACTGAGTTCTTTATTTTGATAGCCTCTTTAATCTCCCTTAGCATTTAATCGTCACTATCACTGTCCTGGTCAGGTGGTCGATAATAGATCCCTACTGTTATATTCTTATTAGAGCACGGAATTACTATCCACAGAGATTCTGTGGAACATGTGGATTCATTTAAGATTTTTACTTCATTTGATTCTACATTTTATTTCACATATAGTGCCACTCCCCCTCCCCACCCCCAGCACGACCTGTTCTGTCCTTTGGATATATTTTGTACCCTGGAATGATTGTGTCCCATTGATTGTCCTCTCTCCACCAGGTTTCTGTGATGCCAATTATATCAATATCCTCCTTTAACACGAGGCACTCTAGTTCACCCATCTTATTATTTAGACTTCTAGCATTTGTGTACAAGCACTTTAAAAACTTGTCACTGTTTATTTGTCTGCCCTTTTCTGATGTGTCAGATTCTTTTTTATGTGAATGTTTCTCATCTGATCTGGCCCATACTTTATCCTCTTCCATCCTCTCCTCCTGACTAAAACCTAGAGAATCTCTATCAATAGATTCTCCTCTAGAGAAGTCTCTGTCCGATCCATGTGCTCCTCTGCAGCAATCGGCTTTCCCCCATCTCTTAGTTTAAAAACTGCTCTGCAACCTTTTTAATGTTAAGTGCCAGCAGTCTGGATCCACTTTGGTTTAGGTGGAGCCCATCCTTCCTGTATAGGCTCTCCCTGTCCCAATGCATTTCCACTGAATGCATCCGATGAAGTGAGCTGTAGCTCACGAAAGCTTATGCTCAAATAAATTTGTTAGTCTCTAAGGTGACACAAGTACTCCTTTTCTTGTTCCTATCCCAAAAGTTTCCCCAGTTCCTAATAAATCTAAATCCCTCCTCTCTACACCATCTTCTCATCCACGCATTGAGACTCTGAAGCTCTGCCTACCGGGCCCTGCTCATGGAACTGGAAGCATTTCTGAGAATGCCACCATAGAGGTCCTAGATTTCAGTCTCTTTCTTAGCAGCCCAAATTTGGCCTCCAGGACATCTCTCCTACCCTTCCCTATGTCATTGGTACCTACATGTACCACAACCACCGGCTCCTCCCCAGCACTACATGTAAGTCTATCTAGATGCCTCGAGAGATCTGCAACCTTCGCATCAGGCAGGCAAGTCACCACACGGTTCTCCCGGTCATCACAAACCCAGCTATCTGTGTTTCTAATGATCGAATCTCCCATTACTAACATCTGCCTTTTCCTAATGACTGGAGTTCCCTCCCACAGAGAGGTAACCTCAGTGCAAGAGGATACCCCAACATCATCTGGATGGAGGGTCCCAAATTTGGAAGGTTTCCCTCTGCTCCCGTTGACTGCTCTCCTTCTCTGGGTCTTTCATCCTCCTTAACAGCTCAGGGGCTGTCTGACCGGAGGTGGGACAAATCTACAGTGTCCCGGAAAGCCTCATCAGCATACCTCTCTGCCTCCCTTAGCTCCTCCAGTTCTGCCACCCTGGCCTCCAAAGCCCGTACGCGGGCTCTGAGGGCCAGGAGCTCCTTGCACGGAATGCACACATATGCCACCCGCCCACAGGGAAGGTAATCATACATGCTACGCTGAGTGCAATAAACAGGATAGCCCCCACTCTGCTGCTGGGCTTCTGCCTGCATTCTCTCCTACAGCTACCTAGGTTAACGATAGGGTTTTTGTTTAAATCAAGAAGTTTTGATTATAGTTTAGTTTAAAGGTTTTAAAGAAAGGCACATGTCCCTTGCCCCCTTCCCAACTCCCTCTCGAAACTCCCTGTTAGCGGCCCCTGTTCACAAAGCTCCCTGGTTGCTGACTCACTGCTTTATAAAGCCCTGGCCCCCGTGGTAGCCCCGTCCCCTAACTAAGGCTCAGCCAATGAACAGAGGCTTCTAGATTTCAAACCTCACAGCTCACAGCTTCCAACTGCCGGCCACAGCACACGGTCCTTCAAACAAACAGACAGACAAACACAAGCTCAGCACACAGCAAGTAACCCCCAAACACAAACACACACTACAGACAAACACTTACCTCAAGGGTCCCGTATTTTCTCCTCCTTTATTTGGAGAACTCCCTCTCGAGTTCTCCAAGTAAAGGAGATGGTATACCAAATAAAGGAGATGCTATACCATTTTTAAGATTCTTTTTGTTCCTAATATATTTTAAAAACTACTTCTTATTGTCCTTAACTCTGCTGGCCATATATGTGTTCCTTTGCTTTCCTTATCTATTTTCTACAGTTACTAACTTCTGAATTATATTAATTACTATCAACTTCCTCTTCCTTCTTTTTGTTTTATATAGACTTTTTTTTATAGCTGCCTTCACTTCTCCTCTAAACAAGGTTGTTTTTTAACCATATAGACTTCTTGCTCAATTGTGGGACTGTGGCTTTTTCGGCATCTAGTTAGGTATTCTTAAATGATTCCCAAATATCATTCACATTTTTCTCATTAAATTCTTCCTCCCAGGCGATTTGGCTCATAATTATTTTCATCTTTGTGACTTTGGCCCTATTAAAGCACCAAGTATATATATATCACTGGTCTGGACTTGCACATTATAAATGTGATCAATTCATAATCACTTGTACCTAAGCTACCATTAATTTTTAGTTCTGTGATCAGTTCCTTTATCCGATCAGATAAAAGGTCTAATAAAGAATTCCTCCATGTTAGCTGCAACACTTTTTGAGTTAGGAAATTGTCATCTATAACGTTTAGAAATTCTAAGAATGTTCTAGTACTGACAGCATGAGACCTCCAGCATGTCACTTAGATTGAAGTCCCCCATAACTATGCAGCTTTTTCCCCCTACACATTATAGATAGGTACATAAGGAGGCAATCACCCTGTTACCTAGTGTGATTTGGTGGTCTGTAGTGAACACCAACTAATACCCCATCTTGTGCTTTATCTGTTAAGACATTGATCCATAAGCATTAAAAATCATTTTCTTCCAAGTTATCAGTGACTTGGAAGCAAGTAATGCCATTTTTGACACAGAGTGCAACTCCTCCTCCCCTTTTGCCCACTAGATCCTTCCTAAATAGGTTATAACCATTGATTTTAACATTCCAGTCTTGCAAGTCATCCCATCTGTTTTCAGTAATACCAAGTAGATCGAATTTATGCTCATAAATGAGCAATTCCAATTCCTCTTGTTTGTTACCCATGTACTGGTGCGTAGGCAGTCAATAATTTCTTCTCCTCATGTCCTTTGGATCCTGGATTAATTTTGTTCTCTACATCTTGATTTTGTGCTGAGTGCTCACATTTTCTCTCTTTTTACCCTTCTCTTTTGTTGTTATTTTAACCCCTTCCTGACTGTTCTAGCCAGCTTGTCCCCCAGGAGATTGGTTTCCCTTCTACTGAGGTGGAGGACATCCAAACTTACAGCCCTTTTTCCCCATAGAAGGTGGACCAATGTTCCACAAAACCAAAGCCCTGAATCCTACACAACTTATTTAGCCAGCAGTTCACTTCCATAATCTTCTGCCTTCCTTCACTTATGGGACATGAAGGATCTTAGAGAAGATTCATAGACTCATAGGACTGGAGGGACCTCAAGTGGTCTTCTGGTCCAGTCCTCTGCACTCAAGGCAGGACTAATTATTATCTAGACCATCTCTGACAGGTATTTGTTTAACTTGCTCTTAAAAACCTCAGTGACTAAGATTCCACAACATCCCTAGGCAATTTAACTACCCTGACACCTAAGAAGTTTTTCCTAACGTCCAGCATAAATCTCCCTTGCTGAAATTTAAGGATATGTCTTCACTACCAACGTTAAATTGCTGCCGCAGCAGCGCTTTAACATGGCTGTGTAGTCATGACACCATCAGTGGGAGAAAGCTCTCCCAGCGCTGTAAAAAACCCACCCCCACGAGGGAAGTAGCTACCAGTGCTGGGAGTACGGCTACCCGCACTGGTGCAGCGTCTACACTGCCACTTTACAGTGCTGAAACTTGCATCGCACAGGCGAGTGTTTTTTCATGCCCCTGAGCGAGAAAGTTTCAGCACTGTAAAGTGGCAGTGTAGACAAGGCCTAAGTCAATTGTTTCTTGTCCTACTCTCAGAGGTTAACGAGTATAATTTTTCTCCCTCCTCCTTGTATGGACTTTTACGTACTTTAAAACTGTTATCATGTTCCCCCTCCCCTCAGTCTTCTCTTCTCCAGACTAAACAAACCCAATTATTTCTATCTTTCCTCATAGATCATGTTTTCTAGACCTTTAATCAGTTTTGTTGCTCTCCTCTGGAATTTCCTCAATTTGTCCACATCTTTCCTGGAATGTGGTGCCCAGAACTGGACACAATACTCCAGTTGAGGCCTTATCAGGGCAGAGTAGAGTGGAAGAATTACTTCTTGTGTCTTGCTTATAACGCTACTGCTAATACATCCCAGAATATTTGCTTTATTTTACACTGTTGATTCATATTTAGCTTGATCCACTGTGACCCCCAGATCCCTTTCCACAGTACTCCTTCTTGGCAGTCATTTCCCATTTTGTATTGAATTTCATCCTATTTACTTCAGACCATTTCTCCAGTTTGTCAAGATCATTTTGAATTTTATTCCTATCCTCCAAAACACTTGCAACCTCTCCCAGCTTGGTATCGTCTGCAAACTTTATAAGTGTACTCTATATGACATTATCATTCTTCATTGAAGACCTCACAGGGCAGTCTTTGGTGTACTCGAATGTATATACCAGAATCAGAATATTCTTGTAACCTCCTTGCCAAGTGGCACTGATATCATGGTGAGAAGAAGGATGAAAGGGACTGCTGGGATTCAAATAATTAAGCCTTTTCATTCTGAGGTTAACAGTCTGTTTCTCTGTTGCTTCACCCTTTGGGTATGTGGAAGGAAGGGTTATGTCTTTGTTGTTGGTTCCCTTTCCAAGAGACAGTTGTACTTGTTTGCTTAGTGAAAAGAATTAAATTTGATTTTAGAGCATTTTTCACATTCAAGGTATCGCAAAGTTCATTACAGAATGGATTAATGAGTTGCTATATTTACTGTAAATGTGAGTTTGCTGCCAGTTTAATCTCCCTTAAATGTCTCGTCCATTGTTTTCATATTTCTTCTGATTTTGTATCATTCTCTGTTCATGTTCCCCACTCGCCTTTTATGCATTGTTGATTTGTATTTTTTTCTGTAAAGTGCTTTGAGATTTGTAAAGCACTGTGTAAATATTAAACATTAAACAGTAATTATGAGCTTTTAAATTTAGTTTCTGTTGATAGAGTGATCCTAATGTGATGCTGTCAAACTGATGCTTGACAACAAAATGCTCAAGCAAAATAAGCCCAGCCTTTGCTGGGTTATTATAACCATACCATTGTATGACTCATAGCTTATTTTGGAATGCACTGTGGTCTATAATCAATTAGAAAAAAATTGTGATTAGATTGATAAATTGATTTAGATCAATAAAGCTGTCATCCACACCCCTTCTTATTCATGTCCTGCTTAGGTCTTCAGTGCACAACACAGCTCACTGAGACCATAGCCCTTGTTTTCAGCATGCCCTAACCTCTGCCCATGCCCTTTTGACTGAGACTGAATGGGGAGGTTAGAGTCCAGGACTCACCTTTTGCCTTTTCTACCTCTTCATGGGGGTTGAAGGACTTCTCTATTTTGGGGGGCAGACTGTGTGAAACACCCATACAACAGTAGTAACTTTGAAAACAAAAGATTGATTTTTAGGCTGATTTTTTCTTGCTATTTTCAATCAAAGAAATAGTTTGCATAACATACCTCATCTGAATACATTGCTAAAACTTGACTGGCTTCCCTAAGATTAGTTACAGGGGAAAAAGGCAAATCTTACATAGTTTACAAAGCAAGTCATACCCCTGACCTCCTTCATCACAGTGACATCCGTCTGTGTTGCTGCATCCAGAGAACAATCTCACCCTACCTTCTGGGACCCCTTATTATGATGCCCCAATGCTGATCCCTGCTTTCTAAACCAGTTTTCTCTTGTTGCATACACACACCATCGTGATCAGTGAAGATGGGCTATAGTGGTTAAGAAGACTCTTTAATGCTGCTTTGAACTTCAAGTACAACCTTTCACAAATCGTTTGGTTTGGCTGTGTTCAGTTTATCCAGATCTCTTTTAAAAAACTTTTTTTTAATTAAAGCTGTAATTTCAAAGTTATCATTTCACGGGATTTTAAATACAGCTATGCAAATAACAGATTTTTCATTTTGCTGGAAGTTCCAAAAAATTGGGGGGAAATTCATTTCAGGCTGAATGAAACATTTCATTTTAATTTTGAGAAATTTTACTTTTTATTCCTTTAAAAATAAAATTGAAAATTTTTTAAACAAAAATTGAATTGAAAAATCAAATCATTTTGACTTTTTTCAGATTTTTTTTCTTTTTTTTCCCAACTGACACATTTCACAAATTTGTGTCAAATCCACTGAATTGTTTGTCAGCCAGAATCTGCACTTTTCACCAGAAAGGTTTTCGTTGAAAAATGTTGTCCACCTCTAGTTCAAATGGAACAACTTTTCATTGTTTTAAAATTAATTTTTGTGAAATATTTTTTAAAAAAAATATTTTTAAAATTTCAGAATCCCCCCACATTTTTGCTCCTGTTACTTTTCACAACTTTATCCAACTTTGGAAAAGTTAGAAAGCAGCAAAACGACAGTGTTTCATTTTTTCCAATGGAACTTTTCCAATGTTGAGAAAATTCTGAAAAATTCTAAAGTTTTATAAAAGGAAAAAAAAGGAAAAGAAAAAATATAGACATCATTCATTCTATTTCATTTAGTGGCAAAAATGGAAAAAGAAAATATGGGTAGAAAAGGGTGAAATTTGGAGAACCCCTCCCCCCAAAACTCCTTGTTCTCAACTGAAAAATTGAAAATTTCAATTTTGAAATGTCCTAAAAACTAAATGTTATCAATGATGTTTTCCCACAAAAAAATTGTTCATTTTTTGGCAGAAACTTTTTTCAGTTGAAAAAATTGAATTTCTTCTCCTTTTAATCAATTTTCCCTTACAAAGAAATAAAAATTGACAAACTCTGGACTTTGTCACAAGAGCTATGTTGCTTTACACTAGCTGAAGATGTGGCCTCTAAATGGTGTTATACTCCCTTTCGCTTGAATTTTTAGAATTGCAGAGTATTTGTTAGGATGGGACTTACATAGCACCAAGATTTGTGATGATTTTAGACTTGAATGTAGTTTGGCAGTATCATAGAACATTGAATAATATGTGTTTAATCATAACAAGGTTTGCGACAATACTTTCTGTATCCTCAGAAATACTTCATGAAAATTCACTAATGGGGCATTACTGCTCAGTTGTTAATTCTCCAAGCTAAACAATTCATCATTTCACATTTGTTTGAACCACAAAAGCAATAAATCCTCTTTCAAAAACTTACTGCAAGATAATTTTTTCCATTTTTTAAAATAAATCTACATTTCCTGAATAGGTTCTCAAAAAAGTCACGAGAATTGGGCAAAAGCTCTAATGCTTAACTTGCATTTTTCATAACCAAAAAAATTGCTAACCAAGCTGACTCTCATACAGAATCAAGATTCAGGCTGAATTATTCTGAAATAGCCAATGTCCAAAATATTTAGAGTTCACCTTTGAAATGTCAAGCCAGAATTACTTTAGTATTGTAATGAGCTGGGTGAGACCACCTTATGGTGAAAACCCATTGAGATTGATAGGAATGAACTCACAATTCAATTAACATAACTGTAAGCATCAACCCCCTCCTCAGACAAAAGGATTACATGAACCCACCCTAGAGCTTTTGCTGACTGTTTCTTTTGAGTGGGGGCAGGGCAGTGTGTATGTGCACGTGCGTGCGTGCATGTCTGTGGGGAGGTGGGGGAACAGAACAGATCAAAAAACTGGAGGAGGGAGAGCCTGAAGGAGCAGCTGAAAGCATGGTGGCTGACTCTAGAAGAAACCTGAGGAGAGGTTTTTGGCTTGGGGTGCACACTGAAATGGGTGTTTTTGGTGTTGTGAAAGAAAGCTATTCCTGCTATTTGATTCCTTCTGCATTCAGAGACGCAGGACTTTGCACATTCTTAAACAAACCTGCGTCAGCAAAATATCTGACTGTTACCAATTTCTCCTCCTGACTGGAGCAACCTACTAGACCCTGAATTTTTGGCTAGCTGGTTGGGTCAAAAGGGGCAACAGTATTATTCCAGGCTGTGCATCAGATTTTGTTGTTAGTTACACTGTGTAAAGCTGGAGTAGTTCTATAGAAGCCAGTGGAGTTATTCTAGATTTATACTATATAACTGAGATCTAAATGTGGTTCACATCAGTGATCTCTATATACTGTACAAATCTGGTTTGCACTAAAATATGTTTATACAGTTCTGTGGCTTTTGATTCGTTTGACTCATACTTTAAGACATTTCTACTTTTGCCAGTATAGTAATGTGGGCTAGGGGTGTGATTTTTTTTGACATTTCTCTACTAACAAAAGCCCTGGTGTAGATGTAATTATGCTGGAATAAAAGTGCTTTTGTCAGCATAGTTTATTCAAGGAACCAGTATAAGATATACTGACAGAAGCACTCTTCTGTCAGTATAAACTGTGCCTCGACTAGAAAGGCTTGCTGGTATAGCTAAATTGGCAAACCTTTTCTAATGTAGACAAGTCCTTACAATCCTTGAACCATACACCCTGCCAATTCAGTGTGTAGCACTGACTGCTGGACTTGTGACAAACAGATTACAAAGCTAGTTTATTCAGCCATTGTATTTTGTCTGGATCTTTTCTGAAGCTGAAGCAGTTATTGCAGTAGGGTGCACTAATTGCTCATTTGCTGGAGTAACCTTTTCAACTGGACACATCTCATATCTGATTTCATGTTGATGTGTCTCTTATTTAATTACAGTGTGCTAGCAGGGAGAGAAAACCCAGTGGTATGAAGTACTGTATAATGCCTGGAAAGGGCTGACTCTGCTTTTCAGAGGTATACTCTGTAAGAACTAAGAAGCAGGACTTCTATTCTCTGTAGTTTTACACCTGAGGTCTGGCAGAATTTAAAACCACTGGCATGAGTGTATTATTACCCTGTATATAGTGATACTTTCATCTCTAAATCATGTACATTAAAAAGACCACATTGCTATCAAAAACGTCCTGTATGCTGAGATAATAAATGAATCAAAGGCAACCTGAAAATAAAAAGTTTGTCCCCTTTTTTCCCAGTTTATTATGATGATGATAATTTTGTTTTCTACCTTTAAAATATCAGGAATGTCAAGTCTTGTGTTCCTTGATTTGCTAGAGATTTCCCTCATAAAACCGAGAGTTGTAGATTGGGAACTCCCTCTGACCTTAATTAAATGAGTAGTTAGGTTGAATATTTAACAAAAGAGCTTTTCTTCCAACTGTTTAAATATTTGAGTTTGAAAGGTATCAAATTATCATAACAAAAGTTTTAAACAGGCTGAATATATAATGTCAAATAATCAGGCTTCGCTTCCTTGGTCTCTGAAATGCCATAAATCTACTAGTTGTCTAGACTCTAGACATCCACAGAGTCTTCCAGAAAACAAACCAACAGGATAGATTTTAGAGTAGCAGTCATGTTAGTCTGTATCCGCAAAAAGAAAAGGAGTACTTGTGGCACCTTAGAGACTAACAAATTTATTTGAGCATAAGCTTTCGTGAGCTACAGCTCACTTTCCACTGAATGCATCCGATGAAGTGAGCTGTAGCTCACAAAAGCTTATGCTCAAATAAATTTGTTAGTCTCTAAGGTGCCACAAGTACTCCTTTTTTAGACAGGATAGACAATTTCTAAAGTTTCCATGGGTGTCTGGGAAATAGAGGCCGGTAGTGTGAAGCCTCGTTAATAGTACTTTAGTGTTTGGCCACAGTACGGAAACTGTATTGTATCTAGAGAGCAAGTCAGTGTTTCTCAACCAATTTTGGCTGGCAATCCCTTATTCAAAGTCCAATGTTTTTATGACCCCTTTACATTTATTATAAAAGTTAGAGTAAAACAAGTCAGTGATAACAATAAGCCTGTATCATTAATTTTTGTGAGTGTTTTGAGAAATTGAAAGAAAATACATGTCCTTGAAGGGAAAGGGTGTGTAGGGAATGTGGGAGTGAGATTTTCTTTTATTTAGATTGCAATAAAGTTTTCAAGGTCTTGTGACTGGCACACCCAATTGCCCTTCTTCACCAACCTGCTGATCGCAATCCAACCGTTGAGAAACAATAGTCTATAGACTAGGGGCGTACAGCAGGTTGCAATATCACTTGCTGGCAGTAGGGTCCTCTTTGTGGGGATGAAACTGCTCAAGGCAGAGAAGCAGCACTAGTGATGCCTTCAAGGGTAAGAAAATTCTTCTTGCATTTTTCCACATGACCCAGACCTCCTTCCTTTTTGAAAATCAGGCCCTGAATGTCTGCAAGCAAGGCAGCATTAAGGCTTTTGTTTTTGTGAATATGTTATAGATCTGCTCTAGTATGCACTGCATCTCTCTTTATCAGAGCCAAAGGGGAAATAGTACTCTCAGTTCAGTGGCTATCTGAAATTGAGAGCTAGTCGTAAATCCTTTCATTTGGTTGTGGTGCTGAGTTATTTCAGTTTGACTGTTTCCCCGTCACAGCTAACGGAAACCAAATAAGACCAGCCAAGACCTAAAACAAAAGAACACAGTAGCAGGTCAAGGTGAATAGGTGATATTCGTAAGCATGTGTTAAGTCGGTGGTATTCAAACTTTTTTTCTGGGACCCAGCAGAAGAAAATTGTTGATGCCCACAACCCAACGAAGCTGGGGATGAGGGTTGGGGTGTGGGAGGGGCTCAGGCCTGGGGCAGAAGGTTGGGGAGCAGGGGTGAGGGCTGTGGTGTGGGGCCACGAATGAGGGGTTCAGGGTGTGGGAGGGGGCTCAGGGCTGGGGTAGGGGGTTGGGTATGGGAGGGGGTCAGGGCTCTGGGCTGGGGGTGCAGGCTCTGGGGTGGGGCCAGGGATGAGGGGTTTGGGGTGCAGGAGGGGCTCCAGGTTTGGGGGGGCCTCAGTGCTGAGGCAGGGGATTGGGGTTGGGGCACAGACTTACCTCCAGCAGCTCCTGGTCAGTGGCGCAGCTGGGGTGTAGAGGCAGGCTTCCTGCCTGTCCTATCACCGCGGCCCACGCTACACCTGAAGTGGCCAGCAGCAGGTCTGGCTCACAGGAGGAGGCGCGCAAGCTCTCGCTCACAGGCAATGGGTTCCTGGCCAATGGGAATGTGGAGCTGGTGCTCAGGGCAGGGACAGTTCGCGGAGCCCAATGGCCCCCCTGCCTAGAAGCCGGACCAGCTGCTGGCCACTTCCAGGGTGCAGCACGGTGTCGGAACAGGTAGGCACTAGCCTGACTTAGCTGGGCAGTACCATTGACAGGACTTTCAATGTCCCAGTCGGCGGTGCTAACCAGAGAGACCCAGTGCCTTACATGCCGCGGCCCAGTACTGGGTTGTGACCTGAACTTTGAAAAATGCTGTTTTTATTTTTAGCTCCTGTGCTAAAAATAAAAAACAGCAAATATTAGGTCAGTTATTTGTACTTACTCAAGTGAAGGGAAGGTAAAACTGGACTAAATGAGGGGGAAATCTGGAACAAACCCAGGTCTTCCTGCGTGTCAGAAAAGGATGGGAATTATTGTACATTTCCCTTGACCTGAAGTTTGCTGTAGGTTTCTTAATTTCACAGTAGCTTTTTGCCACTAAATTTTAACTAGGCCCAAGAGGTTTAGATAAATTCAGAGGAACTTCAGAAAAGCATATGAACTTGTGATGAGTTTATTTGAGGTTTGCCTATTAGTAGTCGGTAGTATACTGTATTTTTCTGGGAAATATCTCTGAAAATTGTGGATTCTGCAGAAAACACTTAATGATCAAATCAGTGCAGAATCTGGATATTAATAAATGAAAGATGAAATAAAATCAAGCAACATGGAAACAAGTTATTTTTTAAAAAATCTGCCATAAGAATTATTTTTTACACTCATTCAACTCTCCATCTTCATCAGCTAAGGATAAAAATGACAGGTTAAAAAAAAGGCCTTCTATTGTTTACATTTGATACTTACAGCAAGAACAAAAAGAGCAATCAAAGAATCTTCCACAAGATCCATCCATCTGTCACAATGTTTTCTAGAATACTGCTGTGACTGCAAAATTCTTCATGAAAATTTAAAATAAAATACGTGCAAGATGATTTTAAAAATAGACAAATCCTGTGGTGAGGCACATGAACTATATCAAAAATTATAGTTAGGGGTGGACATGAAGAATTTAGTTTGTATCTATATTCAGATTCACACCTTAAATCTGGTTGATGTTCAGATATAGGGGTTTGGTTCAGGCTTATTCCTGGTTATAATGACATTAGGTTAATATGCAGTTCTGGTTGACTTCCCACTTGAAACAATAACATCGGGTTAATGCAGCATGGAAAATGACATCACACATCATTTTGAGACAGTTAAGGAGTGAGAAACCATACTCAGCCAGGCATTTCTTCCATTTTACATGGCAGGGCATTAAAGGAAGAAAGGGAGGTAGGAGAATGAGACCACAGTGCAAAAGTTCCAACCATTCTTTTGTTCTTTGTTTTTTGGAAGAATTTTTTTCCTTCTAAGTTCTGTATTTGTGCAGTAAAATGTGGTTCTATTTTTAGATGTAACCAGTATTAACCAGTCTCATCTGTGAAATGTTCAGGAAGTGAAAGAAAAAGATTAAACGTCCCAAAAGAGAAATAATAGGGCTAAAAATATTCCCATAGGGAAGAGATCCTTATTACTGGAAATTAAATTTGACAGATGTCAGTTTGTCAGAGAGTATTAATTTCTCTTTGATTTTTTTTCTTTTTGCAGAGATGTATTAACTGCTTCGGCAAGACAAATTGCCCTAATGAGGACAGGAATATTAACTGCTCGAGTTTTAAAACCAGACTCCCTTTTCGCACCCACAATTAATTGTTGTCGCAAATGATCACAGTTAGCCATCTAACATCTGGATTTGTGGGTCAGGCATCTAACTACCACCTTTTGCATCCACAATTAAGGGTACATAATTAATTTAAATTTGCTTTCAATATTTTTAACACAAGAACAAACTTTTATAAAACCTACAATCAATAGAAATGCTTCTACACATTAAAAAGAATCCTGGACTATTTTGTTCTTCCTTATTACTTTGCTGTTGATATAAGTTGCTAAGACAAGGATCTACCCTAGTTCTGACCAGAGCAAAGAATTTGGAGAATTTTGCTCCTCTTAAAATGGTTGTGCCCCCTCCCAACCCACATCCATTAATTATTTATACACACAACTGCTGTTCAATTATCACTTTGAAGAAAGACAGAATTGGATGTGATGTAAAGAGTGGATTTCTGCAATGTGTTGTTCACTGAGAGCAGCTCTTCCTTTGTTTCTTGGAAATTTACTTTGGCAATCCATTGTTATCCTTGTGGGGAACATCTTTGTTAATGGTTTCCCCTAAGAAAGGTGTTGAGTTTGGCTCCACCATCTCAAGGCTTGTATACACAAGACAATTATACTGATATAAACTAAGCTATGAATTTAAACTGATATACATATAACGATATACTCCCACGACCTCTGTGAATTCTCTAATCTGATGTAAGAAGGCCTTTTTCCAGTATAGCTCATATTGCCTTTGGGACAAGGTTAAAGTTAAACCAAAAGAGCCACTCATGCTTGAATAGGAGTGTCCACATCAGGGTTTACACTGGTATAACTTAGGCTATGCCTACACTTGCAGAGTTTTTACGCAGTCAGTTTCACCCGAGATAGGGACCCGGTAAAAGAAAAGCGCTGGTTTGTGTTCTCACTTACTTCCACAGGCAGATTGTGTTCACATTTGCAGCACTTCCATCGCCAATGAGAACAGTGCATTGAGGGCAGCTACCCCACAGTGCAGCACTCTCCATTTTGAGGATAGGTCTTGTGGGAAGGGGGGGTGTGATCACGGGGCATCCTGGGTCCCTGCACAGCCTCCTCTCCCCAAACACTGATCAGCTCCAGTAGCTCAGCGTTGCTGCAATCAGGGATCGTTTGCTCTGTGGAACAGGCATTGTCACCTGGCCAGATGATAAGTGAGCACTTGCCAAAAAAACAGGAAGGGGAGTTTCAAAGTTCCCGGGGCTTTACAGGGGGAGGGATGTCTGTTTACCTGGCATCAGAGCAGCAGAGCCAGCGTGGTCACCTACGCACCTCCAGAGGCTAAAAGCTGTGTAAACAGGAAGAACGTGTCATCACTTGCACATCACCCCAAAAGTATCACTGGTAAGATTTTCCGCCTCTCTTGGAGGTGGTTTTCTGTTTGTGGTGAAACTTCTGAGTTTCACCACAAAATGTCATTGGCAAGTGTAGACGGTCCCGCAGTTTTTGCGCAAAAAAGGGATTTTTTTTTTACGTTTTAAATGGCAAGTGTAGACATGCCCTAAATTGGTTTAACTACACTAGTATCACTATCCCAGTATAACTGGCAAAACTTTCTTGCGCAGACAAGAATTCAGAGATTGCAGAACTGTTCTGGGAAAGTCACCAGGTCTGGAAGGGATTCATTCCCCTCAGAGTTTCACAGAGAGAGAGAGAGAGTTATCCTGTGCAGCAGACTCCATTTTAAATACACTACTCTATCCATGAATTTCAGTAATTGCTAAATTAGTGTAATTGGGTCCCTGGAGATGTTGATCAGGACTAGACGCTCTTAAGGAGGTGGAAAGCCATACAGGTGCCTGGAACTGTTTTCCTACCGGTTGTGGAAGAGGTTACCGATGAACCCTCTGACCCTACCTGCTCCCAAGACTTCTGTGGAGCAGTCACCAGGAAGGGAGGAAGGGAAGATTGGTCAAACTATACCAAAGAATGAGGGAAGGGACCTAGAAGAATCAAACTTCCTTAAAGAAGAAGCTCAAATAGGCCCCAAGCAAAGCAGAGAGCTCTAGCAATCGGTCTCTACTGCAACAGAGGTAAAATATTGGAGAAATGCTGCAGCCTCAGAATCATAGAATCATAGAATATCAGGGTTGGAAGGGACCTCAGGAGGTCATCTAGTCCAACCCCCTGCTCAAAGCAGGACCAATCCCCAATTAAATCATCCCAGCCAGGGCTTTGTCAAGCCTGACCTTAAAAACTTCTAAGGAAGGAGATTCTACCACCTCCCTAGGTAACGCATTCCAGTGTTTCACCACTCTCCTAGTGAAAAAGTTTTTCCTAATATCCAACCTAAACCTCCCCCACTGCAACTTGAGACCATTACTCCTTGTCCTGTCATCTTCTACCACTGAGAATAGTCTAGAACCATCCTCTTTGGAACCACCTCTCAGGTAGTTGAAAGCAGCTATCAAATCCCCCCTCATTCTTCTCTTCTGCAGACTAAACAATCCCAGTTCCCTCAGCCTCTCCTCATAAGTCATGTGTTGCAGACCCCTAATCATTTTTGTTGCCCTTCGCTGGACTCTCTCCAATTTATCCACATCCTTCTTGTAGTGTGGGGCCCAAAACTGGACACAGTACTCCAGATGAGGCCTCACCAATGTCGAATAGAGGGGAACGCTCACGTCCCTCGATCTGCTCGCTATGCCCCTACTTATACATCCCAAAATGCCATTGGCCTTCTTGGCAACAAGGGCACACTGCTGACTCATATCCAGCTTCTCGTCCACTGTAACCCCTAGGTCCTTTTCCGCAGAACTGCTGCCTAGCCATTTGGTCCCTAGTCTGTAGCTGTGCATTAGGTTCTTCCGTCCTAAGTGCAAGACCCTGCACTTATCCTTATTGAACTTCATCAGGTTTCTTTTGGCCCAATCCTCCAATTTGTCTAGGTCCCTCTGTATCCTATCTCTGCCCTCCAACGTGTCTACCACTCCTCCCAGTTTAGTATCATCCGCAAATTTGCTAAGAGTGCAATCCACACCATCCTCCAGATCATTTATGAAGATATTGAACAAAACCGGCCCCAGGACCGACCCCTGGGGCACTCCACTTGACACCGGCTGCCAACTAGACATGGAGCCATTGATCACTACCCGTTGAGCCCGACAATCTAGCCAACTTTCTACCCACCTTATAGTACATTCATCCAGCCCATACTTCTTTAACTTGCTGACAAGAATACTGTGGGAGACCGTGTCAAAAGCTTTGCTAAAGTCAAGAAACAATACATCCACTGCTTTCCCTTCATCCACAGAATCAGTAATCTCATCATAGAAGGCGATTAGATTAGTCAGGCATGACCTTCCCTTGGTGAATCCATGCTGACTGTTCCTGATCACTTTCCTCTCGTGTAAGTGCTTCAGGATTGATTCCTTGAGGACCTGCTCCATGATTTTTCCGGGGACTGAGGTGAGGCTGACCGGCCTGTAGTTCCCAAGATCCTCCTTCTTCCCTTTTTTAAAGATTGGCACTACATTAGCCTTTTTCCAGTCATCTGGGACTTCCCCCGTTCGCCACGAGTTTTCAAAGATAATGGCCAATGGCTCTGCAATCACATCCGCCAATTCCTTTAGCACTCTCGGATGCAACTCGCCCGGCCCCATGGACTTGTGCACATCCAGCTTTTCTAAATAGTCCCTAACCACCTCTTTCTCCACAGAGGGCTGGCCATCTACTCCCCATGTTGCGATGCCCAGCGCAGCAGTCTGCGAGCTGTCCTTGTTAGTGAAGACAGAGGCAAAAAAAGCATTGAGCACATTAGCTTTTTCCACATCCTCTGTCACTAGGTTGCCTTCCTCATTCAGTAAGGGGCCCACACTTTCCTTGGCTTTCTTCTTGTTGCCAACATACCTGAAGAAACCCTTCTTGTTACTCTTGACATCTCTTGCTAGCTGCAGCTCCAGGTGCGATTTGGCCCTCCTGATTTCATTCCTACATGCCCGAGCAATATTTTTATACTCTTCCCTGGTCATATGTCCAACCTTCCACTTCTTGTAAGCTTCTTTTTTATGTTTAAGATCCACTAGGATTTCACCATTAAGCCAAGCTGGTCGCCTGCCATATTTACTATTCTTTCGACTCATCGGGATGGTTTGTCCCTGTAACCTCAACAGGGATTCCTTGAAATACAGCGAGCTCTCCTGGACTCCTTTCCCCTTCATGTTAGTCCCCCAGGGGATCCTACCCATCCGCTCCCTGAGGGAGTCAAAGTCTGCTTTCCTGAAGTCCAGGGTCCGTATCCTGCTGCTTACCTTTCTTCCCTGTGTCAGGATCCTGAACTCAACCATCTCATGGTCACTGCCTCCCAGATTCCCATCCACTTTTGCTTCCCCCACTAATTCTTCCCTGTTTGTGAGCAGGAGGTCAAGAAAAGCTCCCCCCCTAGTTGGCTCGTCTAGCACTTGCACCAGGAAATTGTCCCCTACGCTTTCCAAAAACTTCCTGGATTGTCTATGCACCGCTGTATTGCTCTCCCAGCAAATATCAGGAAAATTAAAGTCACCCATGAGAACCAGGGCGTGCGATCTAGTAGCTTCTGCGAGTTGCCGGAAGAAAGCCTCATCCACCTCATCCCCCTGATCCGGTGGTCTATAGCAGACTCCCACCACTACATCACTCTTGTTGCTCACACTTCTAAACTTAATCCAGAGACACTCAGGTTTTTCTGCAGTTTCGTACCGGAGCTCTGAGCAGTCATACTGCTCCCTTACATACAGTGCTACTCCCCCACCTTTTCTGCCCTGCCCGTCCTTCCTGAACAGTTTATAACCATCCATGACAGTACTCCAGTCATGTGAGTTTTCCCACCAAGTCTCTGTTATTCCAATCACGTCATAATTCCCTGACATCACCAGGACCTCCAGTTCTCCCTGCTTGTTTCCAAGGCTTTGTGCATTCGTATATAAGCACTTGAGAGAACCTGCTGATCGCCCCTCATTCTCAGTATGAGGCAGGAGCCCTCCCCTCACAGACGTTCCTGCCTGCGCTTCCTCCCGGTATCCCGTTTTCCCACTTACCTCAGGGCTTTGGTCTCCTTCCCCCGGTGAACCTAGTTTAAAGCCCTCCTTACTAGGTTAGCCAGCCTGCTCGCAAAGATGCTCTTCCCTCTCTTCGTAAGATGGAGCCCGTCTCTGCCCAGCACTCCTCCTTCACGGAACACCATCCCATGGTCAAAGAATCCAAAGCCTTCTCTCCGACACCACCTGCGTAGCCATTCGTTGACTTCCACGATTCGACGGTCCCTGCCCTGGCCTTTTCCTTCCACGGGGAGGATGGACGAGAACACCACTTGCACCTCAAACTCCTTTATCCTTCTTCCCAGAGCCACGTAGTCCGCAGTGATCCGCTCAAGGTCATTCTTGGCAGTATCATTGGTGCCCACGTGGAGAAGCAGGAAGGGGTAGCGATCCGAGGGCTTGATGAGTCTCGGCAGTCTCTCCGTCACATCGCGAATCTTAGCCCCTGGCAAGCAGCAGACTTCTCGGTTTTCCCGGTCAGGGCGGCAGATAGATGACTCAGTCCCCCGGAGGAGAGAGTCCCCGACCACCACCACCCGCCTCCTTCTCTTGGGAGTGGTGGTCGTGGAACCCCCAACCTCAGGACATCGCATCTCATGCCTTCCAACCAGCGGAGTCTCCTTCTGCTTTCTCCTCCCAGACGGATCGTCTGGTCCACTCTCCGCAATGGTACCTGTGGAGAGAACATGAAAGCGGTTAGTTACCTGTGTCTGCATTGCTGGAACCCGGACATTCCCCCTTCTTCTTCTGGAGGTCACATGTTGCCAAGCTTCTTCACTGGCCTCTTGGCTCCGCTGTGCAACCTGCTCTAAATCTTTAGAGCTTTGCGCCCGTAGAAGCATATCCTGACGTTTGTCCAGAAAATCCTCAGATTCTCGTATGCAACGCAGGGTCGTTATCTGTTGCTCCAGACCTTCAATCTTCTCTTCCAATATGGAGACCAGCTTGCACTTTGTACAGACAAAGTCGCTTCTGTCCTGTGGAAGAAAGACAAACATGGCACATCCAGTGCAGGTCACAACAGCTGAACCCCCCCCTTCCATATCACTTTCCTACTATGAGCTTCCTCGGAGAAGTTGACAAGATGTAAGCCTCACTGGGCTCACTCCAGGTGAACTCCCAGGCAAACTCCTGCTGTGTGCTGCTCTGCTGTCCCCCGCTGCTCAGCTAGTTCGCCGCCGCTCAGCTGGTTCGCGAAGCTCTGGCTATTTTTAAACAGCCAGGCTTCCCTGAAACAAACAAACAGACAGCCCCAAGGCCCGCCCCCTGCAGGCTACCAGCCAATCAGGCACTCGCTCAGGCTCTCACACTTGATAGCCAACCATTAGGTTCCAGAAGGGGGGGTGCAACTGACTGAGGAAGAAGGGGATGGAGAAGGATAGAATAGCAGATCCTGTATTCCACAGGTTAGGAGATGGTAAATGGAATGCCCCTGCAAAAGCCAGATGACATTTTGGAGCGTGCATTTAATATTGAATTTTGAACCTGAAATACTTGCTACGCACTTGTAGAGAAGGTGACTTCTCTCTAAAGGTTAAAAACTGGAAGGCAGATAGAAAAAAATATTTTTCTAAAAATCTCATGATTTTAAGCTTCTCATATTTTTTGCAGGGTGTTTGCCTCATGACTTGGAATTGGCCATTCTGTGTCAGGTAAATTTAATTTTTAAAATTATTTCACTTTTAATAATCTAAAGTGTTGTTAGTGACACAGTTAAAGGAATTTGACTTTTCACAGCATTTTAAAGTTGACAGTGTACTTATAATTGCACCAGCAACGCTGCACCTACAATTATTGGCAAGCATGAATGGAAGTCTGTTTTTAAAAATCAAACCTATACCAGAGGAGTCTTTTTTTTTTTTTAAGAAAGTCATCTTCATCTCTTTATTGTATAACACACTGTGCACTGTGTAAAAAGAAAAGGAGTACTTGTGGCAGCTTAGAGACTAACAAATTTATTTGAGCATAAGCTTTCGTGAGCTACAGCTCACTTCATCGAATGCATCTGTGTGCACTGTGTGAATTTCATTATGTCAAACCATGCCAAATTATGTTCCATCATGTGATTTCATGTGACTTGATGTAACCTGGCACATCATCACTTATCCATTGTGCTGCATGACCAAAACAGTGCTTTGCAAAGGCTTTCAAAAATGAAGTGATAGCAAGTAATTAATTACCATTACAAAATGGCTTTAGAATTCAGAACACACTGGAGCTGTCTGACTGGCAGTCCATGGCAACAGTCCTTGACTGTGACATGAGTACGACGGTTTGTTCCATTTTTCTCTTTGTGTAACTCCCATTTTAAACTATCAGTATGACAGTCCAAGCTGTGTGTTTCAGGATGCATTTCTCAAGGTGTTGAACACAAATCAGCCTCATGCCTCACAGTGCTGCTCCAAAAGTATGGAATGATCCTGCCAAAATGTACTGTTTATTTTAGGCAAAGAATAGTACATAACAGAGAATGTGGTTGTTGTGTAATACTTTTATGCTTTGGATCTATATTGAAGCAGAAGGTGTAAAGTAGGAATGTCATTTGCTTAAGTAAATAACAAAACCTACCTATAAGGTGAAATCCTCATTCTACTAATATCAATGGCAAAACTCACATTTACTTCATTAGGGTCTGGATTTCATCCATATATCTTTTGTTTCATAACTGTATAGATTGTTACCTCAGTCCTTCACGTACCTAATTGAGAATACCCTTGTAATATATTATCTCTTTTCAATTATGTTGTTACAATTATGCAGCTATTATTTAGTTTCTGTCCACTGGTAGAAGGAGAAACAATTATTTTACCATGATACATGCAGAATAAAAATATAATCAAATCTATAATATTTGTTTTAGTGATAAAATGTTTGGATTATTGTATAGACCTTGAATGAGCAATTTTTTGGAAATATTATTTGGTTTCTTCTACTTTTGCCTAAATGCAAGAGTGAATATTAGAACAGAAGACCTGGACTCAGAGCTTTGGCTCAGCCCTGTACAGTTCAGAAATACATATGAAGTGCTCAGTGTAATCAGGGCTTTGTTACCAGCTACTCCACCTACTGTTAGTTTGACCTTGGACAGTTATTTCATTACGCTGTGCCTCATTTACCCATCTGAAAAAGGGGTATAATTCTTCTCTAACTCTTATATAATTCTTCTCTAACTCTGTCTTAATTGACTCCAGAAGGTTCCTGATTGTTCTGGAACCTTCCCTGTTACCTTACCCAGGGAAAAGGGACCTACTTAACCTGGGACTAATATATCTGCCTTCTATTGCTCTCCTGTAGCCATCTGGCCCGACCCTGTCACACTCTCTTAATTGTGAAAACTGACCATTTATTCTTCCCCCTTGTTTCCTATCTTTTAACCAGTTACTGATCCATGAGAGGACCTTATCTCTTATCCTATGACTATTTAGTTTTGCTTAAGAGCCTTTGATGATGGATCTTGTCAAAGGCTTTCTGAAAAACCAAGTACACTATTGTGACAGTCTGTACCCTTATGTTCACCCTTTTGACAAGATTATGATAAATTTTTACAAAGTATGCCTTGTGAGGTATCATTTGAAAACTCATAATCTGCTGAACATTATTGTCCTGGTAAACTATGAATGGTCACATTATATCTGAAGTTATAAAATTCAACTGTATAAGACACGTTCCAAGTCTAGGAAAACCACTTCAACCCAGAGACAAAAGTCTGGACAGAACCTCAGCCAGGTCTCAACATAATCATTTTCTCTTAATGAAATGATGGACTTTCCATGAATTTGTGCTGTCCAGGAGGTTACTGGGGACAAGTCTGGGTCTTGGAATTTGCTGGCATGACTCTGCAATATAATTCAGGAGTTGTTGGTTAAAATCATTCATATAACTCAGCTGGGAGTAATTTACATGCTAGAGGCTGTGTGTGAGCAGGCCAGGAGTGGTTTCTGTCATGGAAAAGCAGTGTAAAAGGCACCCCAGGTTGGAGAATTGAGGGGACACAGCTGTCCAACAGTCCAGATTGTACCATAGGTAATGTCACAAGTATAGTTACTGGTTCACCCTTATCTTCATGCTTGTTGACACCCTCAAAGAATTCTAATAGACTGGTGAAGCATAAGTTCACTTTTCAAAAGCCTTGTTGACTCTTCCGCAACAAATCGTGTTTATCTATATGTCTGACAATTCTATTCTTCACTATAGGTTCAACCAGTTTGCCTGGTACTGAAGTCAGGTTTACAAGCCTGTAATTGCCAAGATTGCCTCTGGAACCCTTTTAAGAAATCGACATTACATAAGCTACTTTCCAGTTACCTTGTGAAGAGGCTGATATCTGTCATAGGTTACATACTATAGTTAGTAGTTCTGCAATTTCATATTTGAGTTCCTTCAGAACTCTTGGATGAATACCATCTGGTTCTGGTGACTTATTACTGTTTAATATATCAATTTATTCTAAAATCTCTTCTATTGACACATTAGTGTGGGACAGTACTTCAGATTTGTCGTCCAAGAACTGAATAGCTCTTATGTGGATATCTCTCCTTCATTCCCTGCAGTGAGGACTGATGCAAAGAATTTATTTAGTTTCTCTGCAATGTCCTTGTCTTCCTGGAGTGCTTCCTTGGTCGTCTAATGTCCTCAGTGCCTCTTTGGCAGGCATCCTGCTTCTGATGTACTTAAAACATTCTTACTGTTAGTTTTTTGCATCTTTACCAAGTTGCTTCTCAAATTCTTTCTTAGCCTGCCCTATTATACTTATTATAACTTGCCAGAGTTTGTGCTCCTTCCTATTATCCTCATTAGGTTTTGACTTCCAATTTTAAAGGATGCCTTTTTGCCTCTATTACTCAGCTGTTTAGCCATAGTGGCATTCTTTTGGTCTTCTTATTCTCTTTTCTGGTTTAGACATAAGTTAGAATGGCCTGAAGGAGATGTTAGAGTCCCCAAGAGCCTAACTAGCAGCTGAGGATGACAGGGCCTAAGGGAAACCACAATCACACCATTTGCTCTGGACACATTGTCTACATTGCAATGGGTGTGGGAGGTGTGGCATAGGGGCCTGTAGGCTGCTGGGGAACCTCCTTGTACTGAGATGATCCTTCTGGACCTGGTTACACCCATTCTCCCTTCACCATTTGGACATGTGTAATTTGTGTTGGTATCTTATAGAATGCCAGTTTTTTTTAAATCTGTTTCCCCTTTCCTTTATCTCTTTAGATGAGTGAATGGATTGCTTAATTAAAATACAGTTACGTATGTTCATTCTGAACTCCATATGTTATTGCTTCATTTGCACTTGACCTGCATGGTTGATGATGCTTGTTAGTTCACATATTTTGGCAAGATGGGAAACCATAGCTTGGTTTTATTGGAAACTTACTCCTTTCCATATTTGAGGGTGATAAGAATTGCTACAGCATAACTGATTGCAACAATGAGGTGAATATTATTACATTACCGCTAAATTCTGATTTGATGACATGTGGCCTAGAGCTGACAATAAACTCCCTGCTCCAAACTAAAAACATTAATCATTCTCTAATAAAACCATGAAACGTTGACATGAACAAGTCTAATTGCAATAATGATCTTAAATTTGGGCATTTCTTTTGCATTAATCTCACTAGCTTTGGTAAAACTATCTAATAGAACCCTGCAACTCTGACATGAACAGGTCTAATTGTAATAATAACTCCAGTGGTGGACATTTTGTTAGGTTAATCCCACTAGCCTTGGTTAAACCTCCTGACAGGAGTTAAATGTTTACTTAGGAGAACACTGTGGTTTAACCAAGTTTCAGTAAAAGCCGGGACTGGATATTTGACAGTAAGTGAAAACAAAAACCAAGAACCAATTAAAAAGCTTGTTATTCCAATTCATTTGTTTTTGGCTGTGCAAGTCAGATTCAGCTTTCTGAAGTTAGAGTTACAATCGCTTATTGTCTTTATTGTGACCTGCTGCTTTTAAAACATTACTATTGATTTTTTTCTAACATTCTGCTCTACTGTTCAGACTGAGTTTAACTGTAGTTCGTTCTTTTTGGGCCTGGGGCCTTTTACAAATCATTTTCACTGATATTCAGTGAAATCTAAGGCTTTATTATTTTCTGTGGCAGGGAAAGATGATTTCTGATCATCCATGTAAGCTTGTTTTCTTTCTTGACAGGAATTGTTTTCCAGAAACAAAGACGACTCTTACTGTGTCTATATGCAGACTAAAGATAAATCCCAGTCGCAAATTCTCACTGTTGTAATCACATTGAGTTACATTAATCCCTGCATAATATTAGAGAATGGCTTCAGTGCATTACATCACAAATTAATTTGGCCCTTTGAGGTTAACCCTCTTTTTACATCTGTTGTGGCAATGGGAGTCTGAGGTACCCGAATAAATTCCATCATTGTAATTTTCTGTATATTTGTACAAAACAAATAAGGCATGTGGTGAGATACCAGGGCTGACACCCCTTCTGTTGTCACAATGCCACTGGATCTTTAATGAAAGTGTATGAAGTCTAGAAACATAATTTCATGTTTTAAAAATGACAGCTGAGATTCTGATTTCATTATGTGACTGTGGGATCTGGCACCCTAGGCATTGGTATATAGTGCCTATGACTTAGTCCATTCCTGATAATGTTTGATAGTCAATTTTCAGAACAAAACTAAACTTGAATATTTGAGGCAAAAGGAAAAAAAAAGAAAAAGCTAGATTTTAATTCTTATGAATCTCCAATTTTCAGGTCACTTGATGGCAAAGATCCTTTTAACACTATCCTTATCTGAGTGCCAGTCAGCTCCTACAAGCCTAATTGCAATAATGACTGAAGAATTTGGTGGAAGCTTTCTTGAACTTGGCAAATAAAAGTTCAGAAGGGCATTACAGTATAAATTAAATGTGACCCACAAGTATACATGCCCAGCTCCCATTAACGTTAGCTGTGCATGTGTATCAGAGAGAGTATGGCTGGCTGCTTCTTAACATAACATCAAGGCTGTATTTACTAGAAACTATTGTTTCCAGGCAGCAGTATTTTCAGGCAGTCTTTGTCACTTAGATCCACCATCCAGGAGCTAATGACACTGTTGCTTGATCAGACAAAAAATTGCATATTAGTTTATTAATTTTTCCTCTTTTGGAACAGTTTATGAATTTAGAGAAAACCCAAACTCTTTATTATCCACTTTCCCAAAGGACACATTTATGACTCTTATTCATTATAGGTTTCGGAATATTTTAATTTAAAATATTTTAATATTTTAATCTATAACAAAGAGTGTCTGGTTCTGGCCTAAATCCAAGATTACAACTCTTGATATCAGAAATTGAGCTCAAGATAAGGCTGGAATAAATTTCTTAAAGCTGGAATCTGTCACAAGAAGGGAGTCACGTCACCTTCAATGTGTCATTATGTGTCAGTCCAGAATAGCAGTATTTCAGCGTGGTATATCAATTTAAATCATGGAAAATTATGTCGTAATCCAGGATATGGGAACTGATCCAAAAAAAATTAGATTACCTTCAGGGATTTGGGGAGAAACAGATGAGGTTCCATGATAAAGTTATGATGTTGTTAAAAGCTGTGGCTCTGCTATGATCAAACATATTAAAATCACATCTTTTACAATGTCATTGTGTTCAGTCTTTAATCTCTCCTAATGAGCTCAGTGGTTGTAATAGTTCAGCTTTCTGATATATTGAATAAGATCAATATTGGTTCCTACCCTAATGTTTTTGATTAGTAATAATTTAAAATTCATTTTCATTCGTCTTTTGCATTGCAGTAGCAAATGAAAAGCGAGCCTAGTTTGCTAATTCATTAACCTTTCAAACATTGTTCCTATCGAAAGCAATATTCCATATGGTTCATTCAGAAACATATGTTTTCTTTATTTCTCAATTCTTAAAAATGGCCTAAAACAATAACTTTCTTTGTTCTAAAACAGAATGTTAGGTTCATTACAATTCTTTGACCCATGGTGATTGTCTAATACTTTACTGAGGAAAAAATCTATAATGCACTTTCTCTGTCTCTCTCATCATGGAGCAATAGCTTTCCCAGTGTAAATCTCAGCTCCATATAGTGGGCCCAATTTTTTTGTTCCATGTACAGTGTAGAAAGAAAGAAAGAAAGAGTGCAAAATTCTCCATGCACTGACCAACAGAGTGTCTACCACACATAAATGGAAGCACCATCTCGATCACACAGTGTACTTCTCTTCACATAAAGTCAGTCAGAGTTGGTTGACATGATGCTGAATGCGATTTGCCCTGTTCTTCACTGTCTAGTCAGTTGTGGTCAACATCATGTCAGCTAACTCAGCTCTTTATCATCATGTTTTATTGTGATTGTAAAGTTTTTTTCAGTGAAGACAAGCCCCATGTTTAGAGAAGAGTGACAGCCGAAAGGCCCTGCAGAGAGAGTGAGACACTCAGCCACACTCTGCCCCTTTACACCAGTCATAAGGGTTGGAATGGTTTAAAGGGGATCTAACAGTTCCATATCCAGCTGTCAGAGGAATCCTCCAGCTCAGACAGCCGTATGACTGCCTCCCAAGGATCCACTTACAAGCCCTGGTAGGGGTGTGCCAGGGGAGGACACTGCACGCAGCACTGTGGAGATTCTGAGTAGTGCTGCATCCCATCGAGCAGCTCTGGGAGGCTACTATTGGGGTATATTAAAAACAATTAAATAGCAAGGTCATAAAATTAAGGCACTCCTCAAAATGCATTCACAGGAAAATTTCTAATGAGGTTTCTTTGTAAGGATTCACAAACACAACTAGACTTTGAATGAAAAATCCATATTTAAAGAAGATAAAAAATGTTGACATTAAAGAATCATAATGTTTTCCATAACTCCCTCCCCACTCTTGCCTTCTAATAGACTAAAAGGGTAGCACAGGATAACCTACATATACTGACTTATAACATTGAAATATAAAATGAACAATTGTTAATGGTAAGATTAAGAGCTTTCATGATACTTGTAATGATTTATAATTATGGATAGTGAATGAGTACAGCTGAGGTAACACTTAGGCCAAGCCCTTGCTGGCATAAATGTGGTTTTGCCAATTCTTAGTTCTTTTACACGGAATTGGTAATCTGCCTAAAATGACATTATTGCTGACAGAACAAAGGTAACATGTTGTGCTGGAAGTTTGGAGGTGAAAACACACAAACCTGTAATGATAAATTGGAAAAAAAATCAACCTTTTCTGGGAAGGCTCAGGAACAGGGTGACCCTGGACAACTCGACCCTGAAAACCGACCAGGAAAAATACAGTAGATTGGTAACTGAAGATTGTGCATGCATAATGTATGGGTTATCTAAAACCCAAGGGGTTGTGTTAAAAGCTAATTGGATAAAGATTAAGTAATCTGCAATATAGAATGTATTAAAGACCTAAGTGAACATAGGCCCATACAGGAGAAACACCAGACCAGGAACTGAAGGAACAGACCATGAGATCAGAGAAGGCGGCGACTATCACAGAAGGTGCCCCAGAATGTGGTAACCAATTTCATCTTCTCTGTTGTTATTTGTCTGGCATAAATGTATGTCCAGACACTATACGTGATGATAATTCTGTATGAAACTGTATAAATAAAGGCAAAAATTGATTAATCCTAAATTGGGTTGGCTTGTGACTCAGTTTCCCAACTTTTACCCCCACTACTACCATAACTTAAGTAGCCCCTAGGGGTGTCTAAATTATGCCAGCAGCCTCTCCAGCCCCCTGGAGCAGTCCAGGCCCTTGAGGGTGCAAAAGTGACTTAAAAGCCACTTGGATTGTGATTGAGTTCTGTGTTGCTTCTCTGAGAGACTCCACCACGCAGAATCTCACCCAGGACTTGTCTACACTTATAGTGCTGCAGCCCCACAGCTGCATCACTATAGCACTCGGTGAAGATGCTAACTATGCCAATAGGAGAGCTTCTCCCTTTAGGGAGGTACTCCACCTCCTCAAGAGGCAGTAGCTGTGTTGACAGAAGATGTTCCATCGACACAGTGCTGTCCACACCAGGAAATTAGTTGGTATAACAGTGTCACTCAGTGGTGTGGATTTTCACACCCCAGAAAGCATAAAAGGGGTGAGTGAGGAGAAAATGGAGGGATTGCAGTGGGACAGCAACTTGTGCCACAAGGCCATCTCACCTAATATGCATTGGAAAAGCAGGCAAAAAAAGGATAAAGAAGAGCTGCTCCAGAGAGGTTTAATTTAACATCTTCTGCAGGCCCTCATGACCATTGTTATAATTTCCATACACAAAGAGCAACCATATATGTTTCTTTTAAATTCATTTCATTTTAGATGAAGGGCAACAAGTAAGAACAAAAGTAAAGTCTTCAGGAAAGACCACAGAGTACACAGTAGAAGAGTGTGCTTGTGAAATGAGCACAAAACGGCAGTTGTATCCAGAAGACCTCTAGAAATAAACTTAAGAATTTCATTATTTGTGGACTATTCATGAACAGAAACAGAATAAAAAATTCTCAAGTAAATTATTTGTTATGAATTATTTGTCAAGCTCCACTATATATACTCTGTTGCCCCTTTTCAGCCCAAGCAGCTACTCAAATTTCAGAACTCCTGGGGATGTTTGAGTTGGAAGTAGAAACTGATGGAGTCTGGTGTTCTCTTTGATACAATCTTATTTATTTACAAGGAATGTCCAAACCAAGGAAGAACTAAGAACAAAAGGAGCAGTTTCTTTGCTTACAGCCCCCAAGCCTTTTTAATTAAAAGACCCAAAAGCACTCTCTCTAGCTTTTCTCAGGGTCACACTGTGTTCACAGGCTACTGCTTGGCTTTTTTGGGTTTTGCCTCTTCCTCTCTTTCTCTGTTCTGTTTGTCCTGCCAGTCCTCTACCCACCTACCTAGTCACAACCCCACCCCCACATGGTGCTAGTTTCTGGGCAGACTCTATTAGGCTTCATTTTAGGTGTGTCCCCTTAACTGTCTCTTACAACTATCTTAAATGAAGGGCCCATTCACACATCAGTTTGAACAAGGTTTTAGCTCAATCATAATAAGTTTCTACCCAGCTCATTACAATTCAAACCCAAAGACACATGTTCTCTCTCTCTATCTCTTACACATAGGCTGATTTGTGTTCTGATATTTATATGTAGCCATAGCCAATAGAACAGGTATGCGTATGCCACATACAATTACTTGTATCATTTTCTTCAAGACTGCAATTACTTTGAATGCTAGTTATGGAGAAATTTAAAGTCCTAGCATTTGCAGGGTTAGAAAGCTGTGGATAATGCTCTTAAATTTTGAACATATTAGTTGGTGGGTTGTTTTTTTAAATAAAAAACCTGTTTTGAATGAAATAACAATAGAAACAAAGAGCTTCTCATAGCTTTAAAAAGTCAAATACTCTATGTGTAAAACAGTTGAGTTTGGAAAAAGAAGAGAACATTTGCAGAGTGGGTCAGGGTTATTTTATATTTTATAACCCACAGGGTTTTTCATACCCTCTTTCTTTGCTGTATAAAGGTTTAATCATAACCTGTGATGGATGGATGTCTCATAAGTAAGCTGTGCCTTTGTAGGAAATCATTAAGAGCCCGCTTTTTTAACAGTCGCTAATGGAATCATCATCAAGACAATTGTGGCCAAATTTTCCCCTTAAGTAACGTTCAGTGGGGTCCTTCAGATGCAGTATAGGGTAAGAATTTGGCCCCTATTTGAGGAAGGAACAAGAAACCCTTGGTGCCTTGTGCATCTTAACTCAGGGAACATATGACAGTGGAGTGTGTGGTTTTGCTTTGTTTGCTACTCAAAGGCACACTGGTAACACTTAAACTTCAGGCTTGTATTTAAGATGGTGACTGTTGATTCAGGTTATTTATCGCTTTGTTAATTCCCTTTAAACCAAAAAATAAATTCAACCTAGAGCCATGATTCAGCAAAGTGTTTAAATATGTGTGTACCTTTACATGAATACATACTGCTGTTGGGATTTAAAGTTATGCATGTGCCTAATCCTTGTGGATTAGAGACTCAAATTCTCAAAGAGAAAAAAGGTCATTTAAAAAAATATTTTTGCAACATTTATAATATGAAATAAAGTCTGCTGTGAATCCTGAGTCCTGCATGTTGATTAACAGCAGATAATCAGTACACAGAATCTTAAACCACTAACCTTTTCTGTAATTCCTGTAGTTAACTAGTTTTCTGTATTTTAATATCCTGATGCTGACAAAATCAGTGATTACTAAAAATGTAAGACTTTCTTCTCGTTCTACAAAACAGGCTGATATTCTCCTGCTATTTACCCAGTAGGTGTTACCATGAGCCAGATTGTGATCTTAATTACAAGAATGTAAATCTGGAATAATTCCATTGGCTTCAATATTTATTCCAGATGGAGTTACTCTAGATTTATACAGGTATAACCCTTGATGTGCCAAATATATTCCAATGATGATTCAGTGAGATGGTTTACACTGATGCAAGTAATAGATACATCAGTTCTCATTTCTAGCCCTTCCAGCCCAGTAATGTGTAAACACTGTGAAAATCATTTACACACACACAGGAAACGTGGTCTTTATGATCCATAATGAAAAAGGCGGGAAGTAAAATTTTAAATTCTTTGGAAACTTCAAGAACAGAAAGGATAGGATTTTCAAAAGTTCTCAGCATTGGCCTAACTCTGCTCCCAATGAAATCAATGGGAGCAGAATTAGGTCATCTCTGCTTAATGGGAGCAGAAAATGTGAGAATCCCACACGAGAAAAACCAAAGAGAAATAATGATTGACCAGTATAGCAGAACAGATAAAATAATTATCAAGTGTGCAAATACAATTAACCTGAATTTCACCCCCCCCAGAGCTGCTGCTGTTGTCTTTAATTACTTGCCTTTTATATAGATCATCATCTGTGCGAATGAAGAAAAAGGATGGGTAAATAGGAAAACAAAGGCCACCCAGTTGCAATGTTCTTCACGCAATAGGCAATTAATTGTATATCAGGAAAAAATGAGTGACGTCACAATTTAATGACACCATTAAAATCAATATTTTCAACAAGAACCAAATTTGCATCTCAGTGTTTTTACATTTTCTGACACCCTCCTGCCCTATGTTTAATTGTACTTTATTTTCACTCACACATAGCTAATGCCATCTTATTTTCAATGGATTATGCACAGCAAACCTCACCATTTCTTTGCGCATCTTTTGTAGGAAAGCAGATCTTTAAATCCCTGTTTCGCTTTTGTTTTGTTTCTCTCTATTTAGGATTAAAATTAAGTACAAACTGGCAGTGCCAGTTTTATCCTCAGGCATCTGTGATTTTACAGGTCCTATCCACATGTGATTAATCATATTAAAAATTTCCAAGAAGCAACTTTGGCCCCATGTCAAATAGATGAATGCTATCTAAAACCAAAATGCACAAACCTGCAGAGGAATATCTTTGCTTCTGAAAAAGGAGCGTTTTTTCTCATATGCAACCAGTTTGGCAATCAACACTATCTGTCACATACAGCAAAGGTTTACATGCAGCATAGAAAGTATTCAATATTTGATGGGAGCTTAACACAATTAGAAGACACAATATAACAGTCTTTCCCAACAGACGCAGCCTCAAAGGAAAATAAAAGTAAAAAGATAGGCAGATTCTCTACACAGAGATAATAATGTTTCATGAGATCATCACAGCTGGAGCAACTGTTAACAGAGGACTGTGAGTGGTTGACATCACAATGTGCAATCTTCACAGCCTTTATGCTAAACATGATTTGTAATGGAGAAAGAGATCTATTTCTATAAGCAAGGGAGTACTGGGCTCAAGGCACATGTTAAAAATACCACTGGAGAGACTTTATCTTCCTTGAATATTTAATCATCTTGAAAGCTACTGTCTGCATGTCACAACACAACACAACATACATATGTATGTATTTTTTAAAGGGTCATTTGAATTGTCAACACAATGTCCTCTAAAATGTTTAATGTTTCTTACTTGCTTTGATCTACTACATTGTCCGAACTTAAAAAAACAGTGTATATATTGCTACAAAGATCTGTCAGGATTGGAGGCAAAGCTGGTCATTTTCATTGTTTTCTGTAACTCCTGGGTCACTGTTCACTGACATCTTGAATACTGTTAATTTTTTGCTGATGTCTTTTTATCTAATGCTTCAGAGAATTTTAAAAATTGTTTTAAGCATTAAGCATTCATATACATGTTATTGTATATTCTGATATCTTGTGCCTTGTTGCACTGTAGAAGCCTGCAGCTGTCTAAAGCTTAATTATGCATCAATGCAAAGCCCATATGCTTGGCCAATAGTTCCTCAACAGAGTAGAGTTTCTCACTTATTTTTGTTTGAATTATAATTGGGCTGATTTATATTTCTCAATCCATTTTGCCTCTTGTGCATGTTCCTCCTTGCTTCTGTTACCTTGTTTGAATCTGCTTCTGAAAGAGCCTTTTTGAATGTGAAGTCTAATAGATCTAAGACGGGTCATTAATGCATTTGAAAAATCTTTCACCTTTGAGAGGAAAAAAAGGCACAGAAATGAACCGCCCTCCCTATCAGTTTTACTCCAGATGGTTGTGGGGGTTTTTTGTTTTGTTTTTTTAAACCTGAATAGTTAAATAGAGACTGGCATCTGGGTTTAAACAAAGAGGGCTTGGAGCCAGACTTCTAAAAAGGAGAGTAGTATTAAGCAATAAAGCTCTACACCTGCTGAAAGAAGGTAATGGAGGCAGTGAAAGAGCATTTGTAGCTACAATTACCCTTTACAGAAAGTCTTTTGTCAACTGTTGTCAAGCACACATGGGTGGTCAATCTGCGAAGTCAACAAATAGCATTGTCAGCAGTGTTAAAATATATGGCTCTAAAATTTTGTATAAATAGCACAAGTCGATTATTGCTATAGCACTTATTTTCTGCGATCCCTGCATATTTATTCAAACTCTACTTCAAATGTAGAGCATCTTCCTCACTTCTCTGCCTTTCGTTAGATTTATAGTGTCAAGTGTCTGTGCATGTAAAATACATTTAAAGTCAACATCTGCATGCTCATCTTTTAGAATTTCGTAACTTTAAACACTGCAGACTTTGCTATGAGATTTTAAATCTTGTGGCAAGGGACTAGGCGTTGATCATCATTTGGTGTCTTATAATTATGGAAAAAATATGCAATTTTTAATGTCAAAGAATTAGCACTATTTAAATGAAAGCACTTAAGAAGGTTCAGCTCAGCCCAAAATAGCACTTACCCCATAACAACATGGACAGTTGCTGTCTTCACAGGGTGATAATCTTCTTCATGTTGCAATATTGTATATGGGGATTATTTTGTGTTAATCTTTGTATTCAAGTATAATTAAGTACCTGCATTATGCTGTGTTCTACATACCATTTTCTCACTGGCAGGCAGAGCTATCTTATTTGTCGCTTTGATTCATATATCAGGGCAGGTGTACACTCGAAGCGCTACATCAGCAGAGCTGCACCAGTGCAGCTGCGCAACTGTAGTTCATCTGGTGAAGATGCTCTCTGCTGATGGGAGAATGCTCTCCCGTTGGCATAGTTACTCCACCTTGGGAGAGGCAGAAGCTGTGTTGGTGTGAGAGCATCTCCCACTGGCATACCGCCAGTGTGGACAGAGCTTAGGTTGCTGTAACTTGCATCGCTCAGGAGAGTGTCTTTTTCACACTCCTGAGCAACAGTATGCATCCGATGAAGTGAGCTGTAGCTCACGAAAGCTTATGCTCAAATAAATTGGTTAGTCTCTAAGGTGCCACAAGTACTCCTTTTCTTTAAGCAGCAGTGTAGACCTGTCCTCAGTCTTACACATAGGGGCAGATTCTCAGCTGTATCAGGGAAACTGTGCACCTATGATCTAAAGCTAGTGGGCCTAGCCACTGCAGGATCACCCCTGCACATGAGGATCCTTGTGTAGCATAAAGTAGCCCTAGCAGTTCCTACACTACCTCCAACCCTACCTATGTCTGGTGCAGTGGGTTGGCTGGGGGAAAGGGAGCCTGGCTGTTGATCCTCAGCTGCTGTGCCATTCTCTTCAGGTTTCTCTAGCTTGGGATGAGGGGACCAGACTGACAAAGAACATCCTCAAGATCTGGGGGCACAAGGATGGACTTTGCACTTCCCCTCCTTGGCTGCCACTGAAGAGCTAATATTTCCTTATGTTTATATACAAACTACAGGAACATAAGAATTGCCATACAAGTTCAGACCAATGGTCCATCTAGGTCACTATCATGTTTGACAGAGACCAGGAACAGATGTGCCCAAGATGAACTTTTGATCTGAATCCAAAGTTAGCAGCTACTATCAATACACATGTTAGTGGATGCTGATATTTCACTTAAGATTAAGTGTTCTTGAGAATGATATATGTATATAGATTTCATTGTAATAAGATCATGCAATTTAACTGTATAGAATAGCTGTGACTATATAGCACTCTTATCTATAATATAACAACATAGCTGGCTTCAAATACTCGATAACAAATAAAGTGCTTCATACTTCGTTTATTTCAGCATTCTTATGATGTTTGCAGAAGAAGTGCCTTTGCCAAACTGTATGCAATAGCAGAATAAGTGTGTACTAACTCTGTTTTATCTTCAGTCAAACGATGGTTCAGAAAGAGCTATTTACACAATGCATTCCAAATGTGTTACTCATTAGGGTATTATTGAATACATTAGTTATTAATACTAGCTTCCTGGAGGTAGAAAGCAGCTCTGTATCTTTATACACTATTGGGTGCAGGTGTTGTGTGATGTATAGGTAAGGCAAACCCACAGTCCCCACAGGACTCCTTTAATCCTGCCTCCTAACCCTTATCCCTGTGCAATGTTGTCAGGTGCACTACCATAGTATTATTACTAATAATTAATAATAATAATAATAGGAATTACTGGTAGTATCTTAACCACAAAAAGGCTTGCTTAATTGTCTTCCAAATTTCAGGTAAAAACCAAGCTTACTTTTGAGCAGAGACTACACCTGAGAAATTCCAGTCTCAATGTAATTCTTCGGAGAAAAAGTGAAAAGGGAGTGGAAAAGTAGGCATAAAAGGAAATGACACCTGCTGCCCTAACTACACAATTGCTATCCACAGTAACCTCATGCAAGTATGGTAATATATTTGCTGTTTTGATCAAATGTAAATATGACATACATGGACAGTAAGTAACCCATTTGAATAGCAAATGATGTATTCAGAAAAATGAGACATCTAAGCATTAACGCATTTAAAATATATGCTCTACAAAATTTTGCAGGCAAAAAGCAGATCTAATAAATGTTAACTGGTGAATGTAGCTCTGCAAATTTATTCTCTTCAGGGCCCAGTCCTGCTCCCACTGAAGCCAGTGAGAGTTTTGACATTGATTTCAGTGGGAACAGGATCAGGCCCTTATTTTATACCTCTTTTGTAGAGTCTAGCACATCACATTGAACGATCTTCTGGCGAGTAGATCTTCTTTTACCTGTAGGTGTTTCTAAATATGTATTTTATTGGAATATAAAGAAATCCATTTTTTGTTTATAATGTATTCCCCACTGGCCCTGACACATACCATTTAGCATTTGTCTTACGAGGAACTGCAGGGTAATAAAGAAAAATAATATCCACCCTGGATAAAGATTGCTTTTCTCAGTGGATGATGGGAAGACGATTGGCTGGGTAGAGGGCAGCTCCTTGCCCTCTTGAAATTTGAGGCCTAGAAAGATTGAGCTTTTGTGCTTTAAAAGGACCAGAATCCATTTACACATCAATGTCTACTATTAAAGAAAGCCAACATCGTTGATGTTATGCTTGTCAAATACAAACAATTTGTTTTCAAGGGAGGACAAGTACAAAGCTTCTTGTCCACTAAATTGAGCACATTAAATATGACCCTTTCGGTGGACACATGTAGCTAGTACAAGAAAGCACTGGAGATATATAATTAATATTAGCTAACCCACAGTAAGGTTAATTGTTGCTTCTCTGAGCACTTAATCTGCAAGCAGTTGATAAATCCCACAATGAATAAAAGCGACTTGTATTTAGGTCACACAAAGTCATTGCCGTTTTTTAATTTAAACTGTGCACTAGATTAAAACACAAGAGTATTTCAGGAGGACAATTCAGAAGCAGTAGCTATCGGCTGTCATTTGGCGTAAAAAGTTTCCACAGCACACCCCAGGGACATGTTAATCAAAGCTTTTTAATGGATTCAGTCTGATCTGTGACAGGCTTTGTTCCAGAGATGGCATTTGCAGGATAGAGCTGCAAGTTATCAATAAGACACAGTAATTGCTGGGAGTGATTGAGCTTCATTCCTTAGGCTTCATACCATTCAGTCCTTCTTATTATCAGTCAAGGCCAGAGATGTCTTGCAATAGGCAGTCAAGTAATGAATTGTTTCTCTCTTTAATCCCAAAACATATAATGAAAGAAAATTAAGCAACATGAAAATTTACATTAATTAAAAGTCTTGTACCACTTATTCTTGTTTTCCCACTGCTGTGTTTTATATTATTTTTTGCCAGGATTTGGTGGTAATTCTTCAACTTGCATCATGTACTGATAAATCCTTTCTAAGCAGTGAAAGCTACTCAGTATTTAGCTAAAGGCTTCAGTTCTTCCATTGGCAGTTCTTTATTAAGTTATTCATTATCTTTTGGAAATCGAAGCATTGGCACAGTCACTAATGACTAGGGATAACAGTTATCAGCTACACGTCTAGTTAGCCCCGCAACAATTTAGGAAGGGTAACTCTCAACGTTAAAATGAAAAAGTCTCCATGCTAGTTGAAAATGAAATGGAAACCTAACGTTTTTTTCATACTAAGAGGTCATAATCCTCCCTTTGTAACACCACAATCATTTCCATAGCAACAGATTATATATAAGGCCACAAGCGATTCTGACCTCTTGGTATGAACAAACAGGAGGAAGAACTGTTTAGCAAAGGAGGAATCTCCTTGTTTAGTAAAGTGAAAAACTAGCTGGTTTGTGGTATTCCATGCACACACACAGACACACACAAGATGACAAAAAAAATTAAAATCAGTTTATTTTGGATAAGCACAAATGTACAGCAGGAAGATCATTAAAGCCAGTTATTTTTCTTTATCTGGATTTAATTTAGCTAGGATGCAACTGTAATTAATTCTGTTCACATTATTCTAGTTGCCTCTGCGTATGTATGTGTGCTGGAAATCAGGTTAAGGCTGGATAATATTAGTAATGCTTTTCTTGGTAAACTTTGTCCACGCTTCTGGAGCAGTTTGGCCTTGGGGCAAAAACAGAGGTCTGGGTGTTAAGGTAATTTCTGGCTCTCTCACAGACTTTCTGTGTGACTTTAGTCAATCACAACATCTCTGTGGCTCAGTTTCCGTGTCTGGGATAATACATCTTTATTTCAAGGGGTATTGTGAGGCTCAGTTAACATTTGTAAAGTGTTTTGAAATCCTCAGTTAGAAGCACTAAAGAAATACAGGTTTCAGAGTAGCAGCCGTGTTAGTCTGTATCCGCAAAAAGAAAAGGAGTGCTTGTGGCACTAGTCTCTAAGGTCGCACAAGTACTCCTTTTCTTTTTGCGGATACAGACTAACACGGCTGCTACTCTGAAACCTGTCATTATGCAAGGCACTGAATTTAGCTGTATGGAGTGGAAATCTATCAACTTCATGAAAAAACTCTTACAGATACAGACAGACATCATCTTCCTTTCCAAATGCAAACAGATGGACATCATACCAAAAGGACTGAAGGTAAATTTGTTAGTCTCTAAGGTGCCACAAGTACTCCTTTTCTTTTTAAAGAAATGCAAGTATTCTATTATGATGCGTATCAGCCATGTTGGTGCTGAGAATTAAAAAGCCATTTGAAATGTTTTTAGAGAGAAAAAAATTCTCCAGTAATGTTAACTATACTTGAGCTTTTAATATATTCATTTTCTATCCCTTGTTAAAAGCCAAGTGGTTCTCTTAATGTGCTCCGGTCATATACCTACCATTTCTCATTGATTATTATCAATGCAAAACTAAGCAAGGACACTCTCTCTGAAATCTCAAGAGAACCATATTGTATTATCCTCCATCTTATCAGACTAGATTGTGGCTTTTGCAGTTGAAGGTGCTCTGTCTGAGCAGCAGTTTCATGAGGCACTTTGCCTTCAGGATGTAAGGAGTGATGTACTTTAGCAGCATGCTCAGGAGCAGTAACTATTTTAGCATTTGAAAAGGTGTGGTCTGTGCCTCACTCATTGTCAGGGACTGAGCTGTGGCAGGTATGGAAGGGATGACACCCAAGCCACCGTCCCCCCAGTCACGCCTCTTGTCAGTGTGGAGCATCTCAGGCCAGGATAGTCCCCCCTGCCTTGTGGGAAGCAAAACCTGGTAGTCTGTTTGCCCCATCCCCACTCCACAGTCCCCTGCCTTCCCTTCTTTGACCTTGGGCACAATCTGGTACATATGATAAAGTCATAAAACACTGGAAAGCATTGTTCAAACCCCACTTTCAAAAATATAATTTATTCTACAAATTCTGGACAAATCCAGTAGCGGCTAGTACGGGGTGGCCAACTTGTGGCTCCAGAGTCACGTGCGGCTCTTCAGAAGTTAATATGCAGCTCCTTGTATAGGCACCGTCTTCAGGGCTGGAGCTACAAGCGCCAGCTTTCCAATGTGCCGGGGCGGGGGGGGGGGGGGGGGCGCCGGCAGGTGCTCACTGCTCAACTCCTGGCTCTGTTTGGACAGAAGTGATGATAGAGGTAGCTTCCCTCTGTGGTGTGATTGCAAGACTGTTTATTTGAGTTTGTTTTCTTATAGGGTGGAGGAGAAGGTATGGAAATGTTCTGGACTTTTTAAATGCAGCTGTAACACTGATCTTTCTGGCTGCTTTCTTACAATAACCATGTCCAGTCATGTTTTGATAACAATGTTTAATTTATTTCAGTAAAACCAAATACTTCAAGATGATTAACTTTCCAGCAACCCATTCCTTGCAGAGGAGAACCCCTTAGTGGCAAAGGGCCACCATTTACTCTCATGTACAGCAATGTAAATCCAGAATAAATCTGTTGATTTCAATTGTTAACTTTGAATTTACACTAGTGTGGCTGACGTCAGATCTGGCCCATGGACTATATTAAAAAAGGAATGGGTTAGAATGCTTACCTAGCCCCTCTCTATAGCCACACATTCAAAAGGGGGAAGTTAATGTCAGTTGCCAAACTACAAGCTGACTTTCTTCCTACGACATTGGACACCTGTTCTTTTTCTGTGCATTAATTTTTGCCTTCTTTGGTTCCTGGTCCTGTGCCAGGATCCAATAGTGCAGAGCTGTGCACCTTTATAGAGAACCATTTACTTAGTGAGATTTCACAGAGGCACACTGGGTTGAATGTGTGATGTTTGGGGATCAGCAGCAAGACCAGTAAGTGGTCCTGTCATCGCCTACCCTGCAACCTGGGGGTGCCTTAATGCTGTGCTGCTATGGCTCAGATCCCTGATACCAGTAGCCTGCCCTCAAGCACAAAGCCTCACCCTGGTTTCCAGTAGCCTGGTTACTCCTTGCAGGGTGACACCAACAGCCCTTCCAGTCCCCTCTCCCCAAATCCACCCTTCCTGAGTTCTTACGTACCAGACACTTGGACTTTTCCCTTCTGATCTGTCACCCCCAAAAGCGTGAAACCATCCCTCCAAACACCAGCTTACTTTGGGATACACACTCCACACAGTTTGCACACCAAACAGCTGCTTGGGTTAAAATAAACAAAAGGTTTATTTAATAGAGAAAACACAGACTCAAAGATGAAAGAGTAATGGAGCGCAAACATATACAAGTTATACAGAAAATTAAGAGGCAACCAGGCTTTGCACATCTACATTAGATAAAATTCCTTTTCTAATGCAAGTTATCTATTACCTTTGAACAATTTCCAGGTGTACAGCTGCCCAGAGGCTCTCCTTCTTCAGTTTCTGGATGAACACTTCAGTTTCAAGCCTCCTTTCTAAAAGACTTTACCCCCTTTTTTTCCTCTCTCTCAGACAGGTGACTCATTGGTTATTAGACTGGGGAAATCGCCAGTTGTCTCAATGTCTTTCCATTAATTTTAATGGTCCACCTTTGTCCTTTCCTGGGCTGGACAATGGATGGGTACCTGAAGCTGGTTTTGTGTAAACAACTGGCTTGGGAGGTAATCTTCCATGCTTGATTGTATCACCACCCATTGTGAGGTGATGCGAAAGTTGCACCACAGTTGCAATTTACATTTTTATATGCATATGTACATTCATAAGCATTATGTGTATACATATCTCATAATGACGATGGTGTTCAGAACATTAACTATTTTATAAAAGATATATTACTCAACATTGTTATAGTAAAATGATAAACCAATTGCTTGCATACTATAACTGTTTATTTTGGGGGGGTTAAACCTTCTATTCTCCCCTTAGATGCCTGGACCCTGATTATCACAGCATACTAGTGGATTTTGCAGCAATTTTAACAAAATCAACCAAGATCAGTCATTCACAGAACAAGACTTCTCTCCCTCTCCTCCCCCTCCCCCCCACCTCCATTTCTGTTGTAAGGTCTCAATGTTTTTCATAGCTTCTGTCTTCTGCACCAGTATTTTCTTATAGAGACGCGCACCTTCCCTTTAACAGAAAGTCTAGGAACTTAGCCACCATTCTGGGGCTTCCCTGTTGGAGCAAATTAATTGAAATAGCAGGAAAAGAATTTGATAGGGACAAAAAATAAAATAAAATCTCTGTAAAGCCATAGTCCAAATAAGAGGCAAACAGAATGCTGGTGTCTGACTGTGCTGGCAGGCGGGAGAGAAGGGAGCGGTGTTCTTCTCATTTCTTTTTCAAATGCCAGGAAACTGTGTTGTCCTGGGGTCTGGCCTTGCTAGATACTGAGCACCATCAGATCACATTAATTCCAGTGAGAATTGAGGTTGCTCAGCATCGTGCCGGAACCATTCAGCATCTTACAGTTTACAATGAGATAATTATGGCAGTCATGGAGGCAGCTAAGGAACGGAAACATTCAGCGTGTTTTGAAATACAGCTCAGTGAAGGAGGAATGAAGTGTGATGTCTCAGGAATTCAGGAGAAACCATGCACTGAATAGGAGAAAGACACTGTGGTCAGAAGTTAATGTAAACTTGAATGGAGCAGAGCCGCAGGGCTTGTCTACACTATAGAGCCTTTACCAGTTTAGCTATGCTGAAAATGGAGATACAGCATATGCTGGCAAAAGGGGTGGCCCAAACTTTTCAGTAGTTTGGGCTGGATGCTAGAGTTGGAGCACTTCTGTGGGCCACATTCAGAAATATATGCTCTACAAAATGGTGTCCCCTATGAGGTGTGACCTTCCATGTACAGTGAGTGTGATGCCATTTTATAGAGGAGGTCGAATGGGTTCCAGGGCTAGACAGAATAGTCGTGCAGCCTGGATCCAGCCTTCGGGCTGCCAGCTGGACCACAGTACACAATGTGTTAATACCAGGGATTTTGCTGGCAGAACTGTTGGCTATGGGGTGTGTGTGATTTTTTTCATACTCTTAGCTGACATAGCTATGCTGGCAAAACTTTGCAGCACAGACCAAACCTCAGAGTCTTCCAGAAATGGAAACATTTACAGCCCTGATTATGTAATCACTATCTATTTGTCTCTAGGTTCTTCCTACATATAAGTACATGAGAGCCTGACTAACATTAATGAATTTTTCCTCACAACTCCCCTGTAAGGTAAGGAATTATTATTTATTCCATTTTACAAACAAGGAACTGAAGAACAGAGAAACCATGCCCCAGGTTTTCAAAGTAGTTCAGCTCCCATTTAGGTACCAAATTAGACTCCCAGATTTTCAAAAGAGCACGGCACAGCTTTTTGTAAAATCTGGCCATAAATGTCACAACAGGAGATGCTGGGCACTGAGCACTTTAATAATTTGGCCCTGCTTGACTTGCTAAGGGTCACACAGGAAATCTATGGCAGAGCTAGGAATTGAATCCAGCTTTCCTGAGTCCCAGTGCAGTGACTTAACGAGAGCAGAAATTTACTGTGAGAAATGGTAACTTCGTAGAACTGCACAGAATAGTAATCTGTGGAAGCATAAATATAAAAAAGCATTAAAAAAATAAAAAGTTTGGGGAGGCTCACATATATTAGTTCCAACTAGATTCTCCAGAGACCAACAGACAAAGAAAGGACTGTTGAATAAATAGTTTGACTTTAAACTGACTCAGAACCTTCTTTCTGATCCAACAAATGGATAGGACCAGGGCGGGGAGAGGAGGCTGTCCTTAGAGGAGGTTTGGAAGAACTGACTACAACAAGAGCCCTTGGTGGAGTTGGGGGCTGATCTCCGATAAGCTTATTAGCATGCGTATAATTTTTTATTGTTTTTAATATGTTTTCTCTGTAATGCTTTCACCTTAAGAATAAACGTGCTTGCTTCGAAAGAGCTGTGTGGTGCTAGCAGTTAGGTTGTTTATATACTTTGAAGAGAAAGTAAAGCACAGATGCTGGCCAATTTAGGCATTCTGGCTTTCTGGGTATATCACAGGGTAGGGCAGGGAACTGTGCCGCTTGGGAAAAACCTCAGTCAGGAGGGAGAGAGGCTCCTGGAGCCTAGAGTGGTGGCACTTGCGGGGCCAAAGAGGAGGAATACAGGTACAACTGCCCGGAGTTGTGACAGGGACCATCACTTGATGAAGAAAGAAAAATTATTTGCTTAAAGTAACTGGAGTTCTCTGAGATGTGTGGTCCTTATGTGAACCCCACTACCCTGCCCTCTGCTGCCAATCCTTTCCTAGAACAATCTGTGGTAGAGAAGGATCTGCAGAGGTGGTCAGTTTGGAGCATGAGAAGGCAGAGGACATATGTGTGGACCAGAAGACACTACTAGCAAGAATTTTTCCATCTCCAGGGCATGGAGTGCATGTATACAGTGGAATACACATAAGGACCACATATCTCAAGGAATTCCAGTTCCTATAAGGTAAATAACTTTTCTAGTCCCACCCGTTAATTAGCAGACCATTCCCCCTTGGGGGAATAGTGTTTCAGAGGCCACAGTACATAATGTCCCTTACTTAATGCTTTCTTGAGTACATGACAGTTACCCAATCCTGATGCTACACAGTGCACTGGGCACAGTAAGGGGAGACTCTGCATCCTCTTTCCTCCCTAGCTGCACAACAGAGGGCAGGGTCTGAACCATAGCTAGGAAGGCACCTAATTTAATTCTTTAGCAGTTCATTTTAAAAGTTCCATTGAAATGATATCTAAGTCTGACCAAAATATGGGACATGAATAAGGGCCCATTACTTCTTCCACTGAAGTCAAGATCCCATTGACTTCAATAGGGTCAGAATCAGATCTTAAGTTGTTTTTTTTATTCTAAATGGAACAAGACCAAAGGAGACTTTGCTAATTACTGATATCTTAGCAAAACAGAAATCTGTTAGTGTCTCTTTCAAGCAGTGGATTAGATATAGCATTAGTTCCATGCAGATGATTACTCCAGAGGTTTTCTCATTTGCCTCAGTACAGTATATGTTGGCATATTTGGCCTCCCAGAATATCATAAACCAAATAATACATCTGCTATAAGTATTTATTTAAAATGTAAATTGTACACAAAAGTATGCTTTTAAAATTAATTTTCAAGACGAAAACAACAAATATTAACAAATATTGATATTCTGTTTCCTCGAGTACATATTGTACTTCATTGAATTATTGGAGGAAAAATAAATGCCCCAGTAAATAAAATATACTGGGCTGAAATAAAACCTTAAATTAAACCTTAAATTAAAACCTGAAATTAATACCAAAAGATGTAAACTGGTCCTATTAAGTTTAGATGTTGACACATGTTTTGATTGTTAATGCTGCATTACAGTGACATTTCTGTAGACATGTGATGTCCACATCAACACTAAATGAGTACATTAAGGTTAGGAGTTTTATTACAGTGAATCCAAGAAAATGAATGGGAACAAAATAAACATGCTTGTGCAAAATGCTGCAAAAATGGAGTGACACGGTTGATTCTGACTGACGATGGAAACGTCATTGACATTATTATTCTGTCTTTTAACGTTTCTTTTTTAATACATAGGAAGGAGAAGCACTTTGAGCCCGTTTTCAAAACAAGTGTTAATGCCTGTGAAACAATTAGGTCCAGATTTGCATGTTTTCAGCACTTCCCAATTGCTTATTGCCTCTTTCGTCACTCATCTTTATTAGAAAGGTTATTTTCAAACACACACACACACCTTATTTTTTGACAATTTTTGGAACTTCCTTGAAAATGTTTTATAGTATTTAAAGTACAGTTGTAGTTGTTCCCTTTGTTCTTTCTGTTTGCTCCTTGAAGAGAGCCATTTTGAAGTGCTAGAAACTGAAGTCCTTTCTTTCTCCTCAGAGAAGGCTTAGCCCAGCAGTGCAAGCTTTCCCACACAGCCCTCCTATGTATCTTGAAGAGTGGTTCAGCCACAGTTTCTGAAAAAACAGCTGAACACAGTTTGGTCCTGTCTACACTTGCAGTTACACAGTTTCAACATCGGAGCAACCTGCACCTGTTGCTGTCATCCATTGTTAGAAGTAGGTAAATCTATTAGGGCTCATCTATACTCGAAGTTAAGCTGTATTAATGAAAGGTGTGACTTTAAAATACATTAAATCTTTGTGTGGACTCTCAGAAATGCACTTAAACTAATACACTATAAATTCAGACCTTTTATTAATTCATCTTAATTTTCCATGTAGACATGCCCTTACTGCAGACAACATTTTAGAAGTCTTGGAAGTTTCAGCCATGCAGTGGCATCAAGTTTGCACTGGTAGTTCAGAGGGAAACAGAATACAAAGAAAGAAAGAGCCAGCACTCATTAGAGATTTTCTTTAAACATAATAAGAAACTATAAAGGAAGTTGAAAAACTTCTAAAATATCTTTTTCATTACTCAGATATTTTTGAATCTTAGCTTTATAACTTAATTTTTTCCCATCTGTCCCTAAAGGAATTGAAGACACAAAAACTGCCACACAAAGTATAAATCTGACACTTAACAGGATCATGTATCCTGACGTTTCTGTGTCTATAGCATACTTCATCCAGCAGGATTTTGAAAATAAAATAGAGAGAACAACAAGAGAACCTGAATTAGCAAAGACTTTGAAAGCCATGTCTGAAATTATAGTCCATTGAAGTCTACTCAAAAAAAAAAAAAAAAAAAAGCTAGAAAATCTTTACTTGTTCTTGCTTTAGTCATAATATATACTAAGTATGCCCAGTTTCTCCTGGAGACTTATTTTCTACTGAAGGGAAGTGTCTGTTCAAAAGAATCTATCATTAAAGAAAATAGAATGTGATAGAGACTAGTATTGAAAGAAGACTGGGAAAACTATTTAAGCTACTCCTTCCCAGCCTTATCAAGGACAGGAAAACAAATATAGCTATTTAAAGAATTGTACTGGTGGATTCTTACTGCTGTTTTGTCCTGCTAGCTGTTAGATCTCATTGCTGGGATATGTCCAAGTTCAAAATAGTAATATCATATTATCAGTTTTTCCATTATAGAAAATGAGATGGTTAATATCAAAATAGATATAATTATATAGTGGGAACTATATTTAATATTTTCCTATGAGGCCCTGGCATCTGTGTAACAGATCTTATCTGTGCATAAGACAGATACAAGTTTATCTTCTTAAGAGAGATTTTCAATCAATATGAAGTTTCTAGAAGTCAAATAGTGATAATTTTATCATACAGCTCACACACACATACCACATAACTCTAGCTTGACATATAGATACCCTGTAACTAAAAATAAATTTAGGTCTGCTTTCGCCTGAAGAAAACAGGAACTTATCACAGCTGGCCTGCATTATTTTCCAAATCATACTTAGCTAAACTATATGTATACCCAGCAGCTCTGAACAAACAGCCTAAAAATTGCAAATATTAGTCATTCATTTTAGTTTGGACTGGTGCACAATAGCAATATGATATTTTATAAATATGAATACAGATCTAAGTTTGTAAGATGTTATCTCAACCTTTATCCTGTAATGTAACCAATGTATGAAGACAGCTGTTCCATAAGCTTTGTGTTGCATGGAAACATGCTTTTTAAAAGCACCATTTTAAACTGATAAGTGTGCAAACAGATGTTCAGAGAGTTATAAATGTGGAATTGATTAAAGTCTTCAGCTACTCCCAGCTTTGCCTGCAACTTGTGTAAGTAGAGACCCACAATTTTTTAAATGTATAATTTTATAAAAGACAACCTCCTTTTTCTTTAAGTCTAGGTGGATACCAGGTAAACAAATACATGTTGCATTCATGCTATAAATATACACACACAAAATGCATATGGTATCATATTCTCAAAGTTAGCTGTCTGGAGCTGTATAAGGACATATTTACGTGCACAAATGCCCTGTGTGTGCAGGCACACATACATAGCCAAGTTATATGCATGGGCTTAATTTTTGTATACACTTTGGGTATTTTGTGTCATAAGTTAGGGCACATATGTTTCTATGCACCTATGTATGTGCCTTACTTTGAAAATATAAGTCAGTACTTATAGTGTTACACTGAGGCTTTAGTTTAGTGGTTAAATCACAGGACTAGATGGCTTCTGTACCTGGCTCTTTCATGGATTTTCTGTGTGACCTTAGGAAGACACTTTTTGCCTCAGTTTTCCCAGATGTAGAAGGGAAGTGATAATATATCTCTACCTCACAGTGTAAGTAATTAATTTCATTACTTATTTCATTATTGTCTTTAAAATATTTGGAGATCCTTAGAGGGGAAGTGCACTAGAAATGTACAGTATTATTATCAACCATGAATTTGAGGCTCAAGATGTTTGTGTAGTACTGTAAGTCCATAACGTTGTTATGATTACAAAATTAGCCTATTACTTATTTTACATAATATTCCTCAGATTCAGCTGCCACTCTCCCTGCTTCTCTCTCCTGGTCATCTGCTCTCTTCTCTTCTGCAGATTGCAATTATAGTGGCTGGATCAGCAGGTTCTAAAGCATACCCCAATGGATGGACTCTTTGAAGTGTTTCTGTACTAGCTGGTTAACTGTTCTTGAAGAGTTGCTAGACATGCTGCATCCCAATGTGTCATGAGAGTAATTTGCTTGGGAAATATTGCACTATTGGCTGGGCTTTAAGTGACAGCTGTTTGACTGGAAATGCTAATAGGCATAAATATTGGTTGGGTAAATCTCACAGTTCCTCATAGTGAATTCTGACTTGTTATAACAACTTATTGTAGGAGAAACAGTTTCCTTCTTCCCCTCACCTGCCCAACTGAATGATTAGGGGAAAACAACATGAGGGAGAACCTTGTGGAGTTTTGCTCTGTTAGTTGCTCATCCTTGTGGGCAGAGGTTACATCGACAGAGCAATCCCTCTGTGACGCTCTGTACCTCTGGGGAACACCCTGCACCCCTCCCCCCATGTTCATCCTTCTAATATGATCTTGTGGTATCTAATGCAAAGTTTGTCATGTCGGGTGTCTTTGGAAGGCTCATGATGCACTGAACATTGTTGTTATAGTAATGTTATAGATTGCAATTTCATGTGTATAGTTATGAGGCTGAAAATGTGTCCTTATGGCTTAAAACAAGCCCAGGCAAAAACTCTCCAGGAGCAGAGGCCCAGGCAAAACTCTCCAGGAGCACAGGGGCAGTTCACATCTCATTAGGGCATGAATGGGAAAAATCCAGCCCAGCATCACAGAAACAAAGGATGCTGGCCTACGCAATGACAAAAGGACTTATTGGGACTCTCAAATGAGTCACCTCCCTTCCTTTAGTCAGTTTGGGAATGCGATGAGATAATGCTCACCTGACTCTGAAGTGGGTGGGGGGCACAGAGGAAAGAAAGAACATGATAAAAGGGAGAGACATTTGCTATGCTCGCTTGCTCTCTTCCATCTCCATCTACAGACATCAACACCAAGAGACTGAAGTGTGGATCAAAGGGAAGAGCCTGGCTGAAGGGCAACCAGCCAGCCTATGGTGAGAAGCATCCAAGTTTGTAAGGGCATTGAAAGTGTTAAGATCAGCTTAGAATGCGTTTTGCTTTTTTTCATTTGACCAAATCTGACTTGTTACACTTTGACTTATAATCACTTAAAAAGTATCTTTTGTAGTTAATAAATTTGTTTGTTTATTCTACCTGTAGCAGTGCGTTTGGTTTGAAGCATGTCAGAGACTCCCCTTGGGATAATAAGCCTGGTACATATCAATTTCTTTGTTAAATTGACAAACTCATATAAGCTTGCAGCGTCCAGCGGGCATAACTGGACGCTGCAAGATGGAGGTTCCTAGGGTTGTGTCTGGGACTGAAGATATTGGCTAGTGTCATTCAATTGCATAATCCAAGCAGCAGCTGGCCAAAAGGGGTCATTCATGTAGCTGGGAGCAGCTTACATGCTAGAGGATGTGTGTGAACAGCCCGGGCGATTGGGAGTTCTCACAGTAGAGCATGGTATGGCTGGCTCCCAGGGTCAAGGATTGGAGTGACCTAGCAGATCACTGGTCCAGATAACACCAGGGAAAAGTCACTTCCTCCACACTAGAATTAAAAAAAAGAGAGAGACCCCTCTCATCTTCAAACATTATGAATCCCTGTATTATGAAAGTGAGAGAACCACAATATTGTTTAAAATGTCCAAACATGCTCTGAGCAATCAACTATAACCAAAGAATTCAAGCAGCTGTTTAAGCATGATCTCCAAACAACCCCTTCCACCTCCTCAATCACTTTGTGAAGAAATTTTGTGAAAGAAACTGTGAGATGACTATAGTGACTTAAAAATGCATACATTGGAAGATCTGGAAGACAGCTGGGCACAGATGTTGTTTATCTTGTCTACAATCTAAGTGTGAAAACATTCTCAGGATTCTGCATGCTGTTACTAGTCTCTTAGGATTTTAGAAGCAGTTAGTAGTTTGGAAAAAGGGCTCTGGTTCATTATATAAAGTTTGAATAATATCTTTTCCTACTTCTCCTCTGACTTCCCCAATGGCATACAGAAAACTATTCACAAGTGATGGAGGAACCTCAGGAGGTTTAGAGGTTTATCTGGAATCTCCCCAAAATGCCTCAATGCTTCTCTAAAGCTTTTCCAATCGTACTATAATTATTTTTACCCTTTTCTCTCTCTATTCTGATTACTGTCTTTCAATTTCCTTCCTCCCAACCCAACTATTTTTTCTGTCATCCCCACCCATTTCTTTCTCTCTCTCCTGACACCCAGTCCTTTTCTTGGACCCTGTATTTAGCCTTTCTTGAACTTCAGAGGACATGCAGCTTCCTGTCTTTCTTTCCTGTTCGACTACTCTATTTTGTGGAAGAATAGAGCATCTTGATGAGCCCAAGGACCAGACTGCTAGCCTAAACAGGATATTATGTGGGCTGTACCAGTCATTTTTGCATGCCAAAAAAGCAATCATTAGAGCTGGTTAAAAAAAATGCTATATATTTATTTTTTAAAAATTTGAACAAAACAAAACAGAATGGTTTTGTTTGAAACTTTTCTGTCGAATCTCAGCAAAAAAAACTTTTTTTCACTTTTTGAGTTTTAGCTTTTGAGTTAGTTCCAGCGCTCCCTTTTTTCCTCTTGCAAAATTGGGGCTTAGGGAGTGATGGGGGGAAAATCTGAACATCCAAACATTTTTGGGTTTTGTTTTTTCAGTGAAAAACAGAAAAATTTCTTCAAAAATAAAAATTTGCTGAAAATAATGTCATTGTGGTCAAAAAGCCATTTTTCACTGAAAAAATGTTTTGATAGAAATACTTTGGCCAGCTCTAGCAATAAAAATGACCGTTATTTTAAACTAACTGAACAACAAAATAAGAAAGAACAAAAATAAGGTCTCCATGAGTGCACAGAGTGCACAGAAAATTCCAGCCTCCTGGTAAAATATTAAATGTTTCACCACCAGCGTACAAGGTGCAAATCAGCACATAATTTGTATCTTAATTTATATAGTGTTATTAATCAGTTTTTACAGCACTTTGGGGACAATTGCTAAACATTGTGAGCCAAATAATGGATAACTCCTTTGTGAGTAAACTAAGAAAGCAAAAGGGTTGCACCTTCTCCCTCACAGCTCTACTGCACTGGATCAGCAACTTTGTAGCCTCTCTGTGCTGCCCTCAAACACAGGGGCAAGAAAAAGAGAAGCACTCTGAGGTATTCAGTGTCTTAGGTCTTGTCACTGTGCCTGAGGAAGAATAAATATCAACATGAGTTTACGGGGATTATGCAGTTGAGATGCCTAATATGGTACCGTGATGGCATGTGTACCCCACACAGGCCCTGAAGGGGTTAATCTGAGCCTGAGAGGCCAAATAACATACCTTACCACACCAGTGAGAGAAAGCCAGGCTTACCTGATGATGAAGTCCAGCAGGTGAGGGGCTTGTGATCATAAAGCCAGGAATTTTGTAGCAGAAAGGGGCTGTAGGGAGACAGAGAGAGAGAGAGAGCCTGAACTCACTCTCGGGGGGGAGGATGGAGCAGGGCAGGTATAGAAGAGATAGGAAGTAGTCCAGGGAGGCAGCAAGGAGTCTGTGGGAATAGACCTTTGCAGCCAGCTACAAGGTCCCGGGGCCAGAACCTAGAATAGAGGGAGGGCTTGGGTTCCCCTCCCAGTCACTGAGGAAAGTGAAGTGAAACCTCCTGCGATCAGGGGTGTAAGAACCATGGATCCCAGAGACAGATGGAAGACCTTCTGTAAGATCACTGGGCTGTAGCTTGGTTGGACTCTCTAATACCCCAGAAGGGGAATCCATTTTGAAGCACTTGTAGGAGAGGAAGGTGATCAGGAACAGTCAACATGGATTCATCAAGGGCAAGTCATGCCTCACCAACCTGATTGCCTTCTATGATGAGATAACTGGCTCTGTGGATATGGGGAAAGTGGTGGACGTGATACATCTTGACTTTAGCAAAGCTTTTGATACAGTCTCCCACAGTATTCTTGCCAGCAAGTTAAAAAAGTATGGATTGGATGAATGGACTATAAGGTGGATAGAAGGCTGGCTAGATAGTCAGGCTCAACAGGTAGTGATTAATGGCTCAATGTCTGGTTGGCAGCCAGTATCAAGCGGAGTGCATCAGGGGTCAGTCCTGGGGCTGGTTTTGTTCAACATCTTCATTAATGATCTGGATGATGGGATAAATTGCACCCTCCGCAAGTTCCTGGATGACACTAAGCTGCGGGTACAGGTAGATATGCTGGAGGGCAGGGATAGGGTCCAGAGTGACCTAGACAAATTGGAGGATTGGGCCAAAAGAAATCTGATGAGGTTCAACAAGGACAAGTGCAGAGTCCTGCACTTAGGACGGAAGAATCCCATGCACTGCTACAGGCTGGGGACCAACTGGCTAAGCAGCAGTTCTGCAGAAAGGGACCTGGGGATTATAGTGGATGAGAAGCTGGATATGAGTCAACAGTGTGCCCTTGTTGCCAAGAAGGTTAGCAGCATATTGGGCTGCATTATTAGGAGCATTGGCAGCAAATCAAGGGAAGTGATTATTCCCCTCTATGCGGCACTGGTGAGGCCACATCTGGAGTATTGCGTCCAGTTTTGGGGGCCCCACTACAGAAAGGATGTGGACAAATTGGAGAGAGTCCAGCGGAGGGCAACAAAAATGAGTAGGAGTCTGGGGCACATGACTTACGAGGAGAAGCTGAGGGAACTGGGCTTATTTAGTCTGCAGAAGAGAAGAGTGAGGGAGGATTTGATAGCAGCCTCCAACTACCTGAAGGGGGGTTCCAAAGAGGATGGAGCTAGGCTGTTCTCAGTGCTGGCAGATGACAGAACAAGAAGCAATGGTCTCAAGTTGCAGTGAGGGAGGTTGGATATTAGGAAAAATGATTTCACTAGGAGGGTGGTGAAGCACTGGAATGGGTTACTTAGGAAGGTGGTGGAATCTCCATCCTTAGAGGTTTTTAAGGCCCAGCTTGACACAGCCCTGGCTGCGATGATTTAGTTGGTGTTGGTCCTGCTTTGAGTAGGGGCGTGGACTAGATGACCTCCTGAGGTTTCTTCCAACCCTAATCTTCTATGATTCTAAGACTAAAGCATGACGTGGCCAGAGGCCAAATTGCATGAAGAGACTCCACACACTGACAGAGCAACTGTCAGCAAGGGGCACCATCTGGGGAGACAGCTGCCATGTCTGGCCACAAGAAGGTACACACCTGTGGTGAGGGAACTCCTTTATAAGTACCAACAGCTCCTTCAGCTTTGTCTGTGTTGCCAGTTCCTAGCTATCTAGATTATAAAGGCTTCAGTGCAAGGACCATCCTTGTAATCTGTATTTGTACAGGTCCTAGCACAATGGGACCTTGATTCTGATCAGAGCCTGAAGGTGCTTCTGCAATGCAAATATGTAATTGTTGTAATTAGACCCATAGGATCTCATACATATTATCCAAATAACTATATATGGAGATTAAATATTAAGAAAGACATTAAATGAATATGACATTCAGTATACCAACAAGTTTTGCAATACATCAGAGGAGTGTTGTCATGAATACGTAAAATATTATGATCATTGCCATACCTAGCTAATTGCATTTGAAACATGCTGGCCATAAAATAATTAATTAGCAGTACAGAAAGGCATCATGATACCAGCTATAAATACCAAACATAACTAATTATTTCAGTCATAAAATGATCCTGCCAAGTAATTTATAATGAAACTCTATGTTTAAAAAAAGTCTCTTTTCCCTCCATGCTTGCACAGACAACCTGTGTCGTTGAAGCTATTCCGTTTTGTGATATTGTCAGTATTCGCGGATACCAATTTGAACATAAACTAAAATGAAACTAATCTAGGATTTTCAATGTTCTTTAAGCTGTTTTGTGATTGTTGTGGAAAACGCAAGCAGATTCTTTTGTTGTTGTCGTCAAAAGTGGCGGGTCACTCTGGACCTGCTGCATACATTCTGAGCTCAAGCTAAAATTGATTTCCTTTTTTAAAAAGCAGCTGGCTTTACAATGAATAGCCTTCTTTCGATTTTTCTGTTCTGCTGGAGCATTCAGTGAATGCAGCAGGCATAATAGGCTGAAGTAAACAGTGTCAGGTTCTGTTATATCAGGAGCTCTTTTAAACCAAGCAGACAAGCTATCATCAATGCCTGAAACCCTGCAAATCGTAGTAGAGACTGAAAATGAGTTTATTTCCTGACAAGTGTTTTGATGACATTTTGAAGAATGGAAGAAGATACTTTGCTAATTACTGTGGCTGTCACATGTTCAGTCAAGATACTGTTTCATTAATGAGCAAAAATAAACTGCCTGTGTGAGGCAGTAATAGAATTAGAACTTCAGTGAACTATATCTATACCGGCAATTTGGACTCTCAAAAACATGTAAAATATGGGTGGATTGCTTCAGTTTGCCCTCTTCAGTAACATATCTGCTTTGTTTTCCCTCTTTCACAGTGTTTATCTGGCTCATTAGCTGGGTGTGTCAGGAAGTCTGCTGAGATCATAACGGAGTCCTATCATCTGGCTGGGATCTTCAATGAGCCCTCTGGTTTTGTCCCACCCTGAGGCAATCAGTTGGCTTTGTGTGAAGCAGCCACAGTCAACAAGGTAAAAGATTCCATGGAAGAGGCTGTATATTCCTCTGGAATGTTCTTGTGAACTGAGGGATCAAGGCTGTGATGGGGTGTCTGTTGTCAACAGGAAAAGGGCGGAGAGCTGAGATCTAGACTAGCAATTATTCTACTTGGGTGGAAAGAAAAAAAGGAGAATCATATTTATATGATTATGATTTTGTATTCAATCAGTACTTGGAAAATATACTGACTCCTGCTTCAATGAGGCATTGGAGTGGAAGACTTTCAAATTAATATCTAAGTGGGACTGGACATATTGTAAAGTAACAGCAAGACAATGTCTTAATAAGATTCCAGATTGAAAAATGGTGTTGAACTTGACTCCCTACACTTTGTGCATTAGGTTTACAGGGAGTTTCAACTCTATTCAGCTTTGCTAAATACGCAGACTTGGTTCTGTCATTAGGAGTGTGTTTTTACTCATTAAATGGAAGACTTGGAAGAAACCTTTGTCACCTTTATAATAAGTAAGCGATGTAAGTCATTCATATGTCACTTTTAGCTATCAGGTTGCCAAGAACTAGCTGTCAGTTTTTCTCTGAGGTGACTACTGTCTATTCCCATTGTGGGATGTGCTCTGTTGGTGCTGGTGAACATTGGGAACTTCCTGGAAGACCGTGCCAGTTGAGGCTGCATGAGTATCCTCTCATCGCACCAGTATAACATGGCACCTCAGTTCCTTCTTTTCTGTAATTTGTTATGCGTGAGGAGACTTTCTCTCAATACACATTGCAGTTTCAGGGGATGTTTTTTATGAGCCTCTGGCTAACTTTTATAGTTAATTTGTATACCAGTTTCTCATTCTCTCTTGGGATATAAGAGAAGATTTTTTTCAGCTTCTTTGGTCACTTGAGACTCCCCCTAAGCTCCTTTCCCTTATTTTCACTTCAATCCATGGGCTGTGTGGACTTACTGGCAAGGTTAAGTATTTCTGAACCCTCCTTCAGATGTAGAAGGAAAAGAAAATATACAATAACCCACTCCTCCTAACCAGCAAGATGGGACTCCTTCTGGCTCAACATCTGATGATGATGTAGTCATCTCCTTATCTGTTTCACTTTCTAACAATTTCAGACAAATCCAGGAGTTGCTGAAATATATGGCAGAGTCTCTCGAATTGGAAACTTCAGCTATTCTGGATAAGACGCACCAGCCCTTGAACATCCATGAGTCCAAAGAGAAAAAGCAAATTAATTCCATTAGCGCTGAGCTGCTTGACCCATCAGAGGACACCCTGTTGACACCAACACATCTAAAAAGAAAAGTCATCTTTATCAGCTGATCAAATATGGATGCCAGTAGTTCCACTAATTTCCTACTGTTCTTCTCAAAACTTCAGTCTCACTCAGAAGAAATTAGACTTAATGTTTAATGTTGAGAGGACTTTGAGTTTTTATTTGGATATGACTCAGACATATAGGATATCAGAGACTTTTTGTAGCCTTTAGGGATCAGCATAAAGAGGATGAATGTCACTTACACTATAAATACCTGTACATTTTGTTATATGTTAGGTAGAATGTCAGTACCCTACAGTCATGTCTCACTCTACCAGGGCTAAGGTGGCATCAATGGCATGCCATTGATGGTGTTTTCATCACAGAAATCTGTAGGGGTGCTATCAAGAGTTACATGCCAGTACAATCTTGTCTTGGCATTTAGATCTGATGCAAGTTTAAGAGGGCAGTTCTTCAATCCTTGCTTAGTTACACCTCCTCAGTCTGCCCTCCTGGGGGCTGTACTGCTCAATTGACTTCTACAAGTGGGACTAGGCACAAGCCATTTGGTAGAAGGTACCAACCTATTACTTACCATAGTAACTACAGTTCCTTGAGAATGCTGCCTCTGCATATTTACACAACAAACCTGCCCACTTTCCTCTCAGTTCTGTTCTCATAATAAGACTCTTGGGTTTAGTGGAGAGAACTGAGACAGTTGTGGCTGCAGAGACGTATTATAATCTTGGCTCTGATTGGTTGGTTTTCCAAGAGGGCAATCCTTATCAGAAGACCCCCAAAGCTCTGTAACACAGGCTGACATTGGGAATGTAGCGCACAAGTGTGCATATACAGAAGCTACACTCTCAACAAACCGTAGTTACTATAATAAATAACTTTCTTTTTCTCCCCCCTCCCAAAGACTATAGTAATAAGGGCTTATGGTCTGTGCAAACAGTGATACATACTGCATTTAGTGAATTGATATGTATGCTATGGATAATATTTTCAACACCAAACAACATACAAATTAAAATAGCAATAGCCAGAGAATGTTTAGGTTTACCTTAGATTCAGTACAGGCAGGGCAGAGAAGAGCTCAGTTCACCTTATACGTTGGTAAAGGTAGAGGGTCACTCCAGAATGGCCCTTCCAGTTGACTGAATCCCAATAATGGCTTCAGAGAATAATCTTGTCCAGTTATATTTCACTAAAACTTTGGTATGCATAGTGTGGTGTCTTGATGATGCAGATGTATGGGCAGGGGGTTGAAACAGAAGAAACAGGAGATCCTCAGGAATCCAGCAATGATACAGAAGACCCAATTTTCCCTGTTCCTTGGAGAAAAAATACTTACCAGGCAGGCGATTCTAAGCTCTTGCACTTCAAAACAGACTATAATTATTGAGAAAATTAACTTCACAGCTAAAGATTGTGGCTTCATGATAATTTAGAGTGGGAAGGATGTTTTCTAAGCAATCTATTTTTTTTCTTTTTGGTTGTCACTTAATGGCTTTCATTAAAACCAATAACAGAAATTGCTTCTCTTTAAATTTCCAACTTAGTCTCAGTTTAGTTGTTAAACTTTTTTTTGAACAATATATTAGTATTATGCTCTAGTGACTTTCCTTATAAAAGAAATAAATCTCTTTTACAGTTTATTCTTTGCAGCACTGGAAACAGTGAAAAATATATATGATGTTGCTGACTTCTTGTTAAATAATTGTGGATGCCAACTCTAGTTGTCAGGCACAGTCTTTCCACTCAGATGCATAGCAGCTTATTCAGGTCTTTTTTCCTCCCTCCAAGGGAAGCAATACATTATCTTTGGAGTCAAGAGGAGGTTAGCAAACAGTGGAGACTTAAATTTCCATTACTAGCAAACTAGCTACCTCCTGCTTTTCCCAGTTCAGCCTGCAGCTAGAAAATAGATTGACTTTCAGGAGAATTTGTCTTCATATTCATAAATTGCATGTTCTACATTTTAGTTGTTTGATAATGATAGTGGACAAAAGAAGGAATCAACAAATCATACTACTGTGCTCCCATCCACTCTGTTTGTCCTCTTTTATTAAAGTTTTAGATCAGCAAATCTTCAGATGGAAAATTGGAGACAGTCTGTAACTATAGGCCTGATACTTATCTCATTCAAATTAGGGGGAGTTTTGCCACTGAGTTCAATGGAAGCAGGAGCAGGCCCTATGTGAGGTCCTTACATAAAATGCTACAGGCCAAATTCTTTGGTCCTCACTCAAGCCAAATTCTGCCCTGCTTGGGTTAATGCGGTGTAAGGAGTGGAACATTTGAATTTCAGCTCATAGGGTTTCTTTGTAATTCTTCCTACCGTGGTGGCAAAAGGAGGGTGTCTGCCCTCACCCTCCCGTTCCCTTGGGATATAGAGAGACAAGACATTTAATGAGAAACATAAGAACAAACCAGTAATCCTATTTCAAATGCATTGCCCTAAATTAAAACATTGAGAACATAGTAGAAAACATGTAAATAATTTTGCTAAACCAGGGACTGTCCCTCCTTAATGAGCAGGGTCATCTGGTTTCCATAATGTGAATACAAATGTAAACCAAAAAAACTTTCTAAATCATTTCAAAAGGAATAGAGCAATTAGATTTTTGCAGAGTTTCCATACAATATGCTTGTGAAGGGAAGGAACCTACTGGGTAGCTTCTGAAAAGATCACATTGTCCTCTAGAAACTGTCTTTAAAAACAATTACTTGCAATCCTCTCTTTCACTCCTTTTGATATGAGAACACTTCATCAAGAACAAAGCCACATCAGTTTTAAGAAATAATGTAAATGCAGTTTTGCAGAAATGAAAGATATGCTGCAGAATACATAACAAGTGAACACCATAGCAACCCAAACAGAATTACATGAATACACAAAAATAAAATGAAAATAGCATTTTGCATTATAAGTTCACTTTTACTGAAGCAGTAAAGAGTCACATGACCTTGCATCTAGCCCTTTGGATAGCAATAGAACTTGCTTTGACAGCCAGCCCAAAAAATATTGCACTTTCACAGAGAAGAGAGAGTGCTAAAATTGATCCAGGCCTTGAGTAATGCTGATGAAACTTGTTTGTGTGTGATGACTATTTCAATCAAAATGTGATATGTAAAAGTTTTTATTTCAACAATCCCAACCCATGTATGTTATCAAAATGGAGATTGGAAGTTGGGAGGGAGGGGGAATACTAAATATCTGTGTCTGACTTCCAGCTTTGATTGTCTGTGAGATTGTATGCAGGATTGTAGTCACTATAAAAGACAAATATTTTAGAAACATGTAAATTGTCACAACTCATAAGGTAACACTGAAGGCATGAGGCTTGTGCATGCTTAAGCAGTGGAGAGTCTTACACCAGAGACCAGATTTATATAGAAAACAATTCTAGAAAACCATACGCAAGAAAAAAGTCATGAGTGGAGACTGTAGTTTTGGAATGTGTGCATCACTTAATACATAATTGTGTTGTGGTCACAAACATTGCTGAACGTCAGACAATATGGCCAGCAGTTAAATTCCTGAAATAGTGTGGCAAAATCTTCTTGTATTAGAAAGCTTTCTATCATGTACTTCTAAATTGTATTACCATGTGTTTTCACTAAGATGGTACAAACCCTGTTAATATGGTTGCTTGTTTTGTACTGGATTAAAAAGAGTAAATAGTTGATATATTGCTCCTCTGGGAAAAAAGTTACACCTTTCCTGTTTTGTTCACAACAACTTTCAACCTGCTCTCCCTGGGAAAGTGCAAGATGACACCAGGAAGAAAATAGATTGGACATTGTTGCTGTGGTGTAATTGGAGTTGAAGGGGCTGTTGCCTAAAGATGGGCCTAAACGAAAATTCTGAAGTCCCCAAACATTCAGGATGTTCAGATCCAGATTCAAAATTAGCTCAACCCTTCCCTATCTCTGTTGGGATGGGACAAAACCCTACACCTGAGCATCCTGGACTTTGGATCTGGATTCAGATCCAAACTATGTTCAGTCCCATATCCACTGACATCTACAAATCACTCCTTCCTGGTCTTACCCCATCAGTCCAATGTTGTATACTCTTCGGAAACTCTACCGGTTTGCACTGTGTATTCACAAACAAACATTTTTATGTGCCTTAGCTGTGCTGCAGAGGCTACGTACTGAGATGATAGGATAGGACTCATTCAATCTTGAAGACAATAAGGTTCTACTTATGAAGCTGGGTGTGAGAGATGACTCTCTGTGGATATCTGATTTATAGTAACTATAGTTATAGTATAGGGCTAGAATTTCTTTACAAATAGACTTTTCTGGTGGAGGTGCTATAAATGCCTTGCAATGGCTTGTTTAGTTAAATTAGACAAACTATGTCTCCTAAAATGAATTGAGCGTCATTACAGATTACAAATAGTCTTCCTGACAGTATTATGGAATATGTATCACATTCCTTAGAGAGAAAAAGAAATCTCAACTGGAGTCAAACTGGCTGTGTTATCCTAGGGTTTGATGCAGAGACCAAGCTGCGAATTGGATAGTGAATGTAAAGAACAGGCCAGACAGCCTAGGTTAACAAACAACTGTATCACATGGTCAGGAGCTGTGAATGGAACTAATAAAGCATGATTTGGCTACACTTTGCTGGAACACAGAGACCAGGAGAGTCTTCCGACAACTTAGGCATCTTTTCCAAGCTGTAATCATAAAGTCTTTGCAGACAGGCAGTGCCTGGACTCTGTTCAAACTCTGGAGGCTTAAAGCACATAGGATCCAGAGGCTGGATCCTGTTGCAGCAGTCTGGTAAGTGGCCAAGAGGGGACACATGACAGGAGCTGTGACACTCTGCTTTTATTATGTTCTCTCTATTTATTTTTTATGAGTTAAACTTCCCTTTAATTAAAACAAACTGAACTGGATTCCAGTAAATTATGTTGGGGTTAATCACTACTAGACTTTTTTAAAGAACCTTTTCACAGTCTGACTTTAAGGGAGTCAGAAAGCTGAGCTTGAGACTTCAGTGAATTAGGTGCAGACATAGTGATGCCCATCCTCTGAAGGTGCTGCTGAAACTGAACTATTCTCTCTCAGCTATTTATAGAGCACCCATTGCCATTGTACCTAGGATGGAATCTAAAACAAATTCCTAAAGACCACCAGCACCACAGATAGAGTGGGTTTAGATAATAGAAAATCTGGGTTGGAAGGGTCCTCAGGAGATCATCTAGTCCAACCCCCTGCTGAAAGCAGGACCACTCCCCAATTTTTACCCCAGATCCCTAAATGGCTCCCTCCAGAATTGAGCTCACAACGCTGGGTTTAGCAGGCCAATGCTCAAACCACTGAGCTATCCCTCCCCCCAAGGCTTTGGTATGTTTTCTAGAACTGGACTAAGACCACCAAGTCATTGCACATAGACCAATGAACAGTTAACAAATGGAAAATTTGAGGATAATTTGGAATGGATTTCAACTGGTGAGCTAGAGAGAAAAGTTTCCATATCCCATTTCCTTAACCAGGTTACATAGGTGCTGGACCTAGGAGTGCTGCTGCACCCCCTGGCTTGAAGTAGTTTCCATTATATACAGGGCCTACAGTTTGGTTCAATGGCTGTCAGCACCCCCACTATACAAATTGTTCCAGCACCCTGCCATGTTATTAACCTTTTGTACTGGATATGCATTAGGTTGTCAAGTGTATAGTACTGGGAGATATTTGACCAATTGTTTATTTCGTAGGTAGTCTCCTGTGATCTGTTTGCTATCCCTTATAATCACTTAAAATATATCTTTCATAGTTAATAAACTTGTTTTTGCTTTATCTAAACCAGTGAGTTTGAATGAAATGCTTGGAAATCTTAGTTCAAGGGGCAAAGGCTGTTGCATTTCCTCTCCACATTGAGGGAGGGACGAACTCTATGAGTTTACTCTGTACAGTTCCCTATGTAGAGTAAGACAGTATAATTTTGGATTTATACTCTGGTGGGGGGGGGGGGGAGGTTATCGTGGCTGTAGCTGCTCTATTGTTGGTTCATGCAGTGGCTGGTCAAAGAGCCTGCATGTAACTGCAGCTGGGTGTGTCCCTACCTGTGTGAAGGCTGGCGGAAGTCACAGCAGCACAATGTGAGAGGGAGCCCAGGCTGGTGAGTCAGAGGGCTCAGGTGGCACTCTGGGGGGAACCCATCACAAACTCCATTACCTGTAATTATTTATAATTGTTCCTTCATTTAATTCTTGCACTCCACCAATTTTCACTTACACTTCAACTGTATAGCAATTGTGTATAAAGTAATTTGTACTGAGAAATACTCTGGTAGAGTACATTAACTGACTTGGGAAATACATGGTCCATCAGTAAAAAATTCCTGTAAACATGCCCACTACTGATAAATGCATGCTAAAGTTACACCAAACGAGTTGGGGGAAATCCAGCCTCTCTCAATTTGGGAGGCCTTTGCCTTCCCAGAAATTCAAAACTTCACATGAACATACTAAAGTTTTTACTGGTAGACAGACAGAAATTCACAAAAACTGATTCTCTTTCCTTAGAATAAACAAATCCAAATTATGTCAAACAATCAATTAACGGTGACATGCACCCAAACAACAAGAGATAGCAAGATATTAGTATATGCAATATGGACCTTCATCTGATCTCTCATGTAGAACCTCTGAATAGTCTGTGTCCTAGAAACAAATATGTCCTTTTGAGTATTTTTTTCAGGAACAATGCCTTGAACCATTAGAACCTAGAACCATTAAAATTTAAAAAAATCTTACATATGCAAGTGGATGGTAATTGGATATGTGACATTTGTATCATTCATTTTTAAGAAGAGCCGGTTGCTCGAAGCTTAGATATTTGAATACATATACAGAACCAATTTCAAAGGTGACGTATAAAGTGATTTAAGTTCTACACTACGGAGTGATTATATTGGGTTTAAATGAGCCTAAAGCTGTGAAAAAGCCAAATGGTAACGCAACTACCAGTGCTTTACTTGTTCTGTAGAGAAGGCTATAGTGCTGTCAATTTAAAACCTTTCATGCACAAAACAAAAATGAACTTTTCTCTCTTTTTTTTCTTGGTAAAAGGAGGACACAAAGCCATCAAATAAAAGAACAGAAATTGATCTCCTGTTCATTGGACAATTCAGATATTGTAAGGTGGAAAGTTGTATTTTTTCATCCATTGTGTGGTGAAATACTGTATGCCAGTGAAACAAAATCTAGCATTTTTCAGTTGCTATGCTAAGATGACCTTGGTGGATACATTTTTTAAAGGGACTGATAAAGTGACAAACAGAAAATTCATGGATCAAAGTGGCCTACTCAGTGCTGGGCCCTGTGTTGTCTCAGATTTGTCTTGCAAGCCCTTTTTTCAGAAGGAATGTGAATATACACAAAATCTCTCTAAACACCATTTTTTCTCATGGATTGAGCATTTCAGTTTGACAGTATTCAGAGGTTCAGATTTGCTCTCTCTATAGTCTCATCCATTATTAGGTCTGCAATACCTTTCTTTCCGTTTCCCTTCTCAGTGAGAAAACTGCTCAGAAGACTATATTTGGCTTGTCAATATCCAATAACTTTCTGCACAATTCAATTGCAGTTGTCATGACAAGAGACATCAGGGATAAAGCTGTATGAAAAATGTCACAAATGCCATCAAAATGGTAACATTAGATCATTCTTTGATTTTATGAAAAAGTCACTTTTTCACCTTTCTTGACTAGCTAATTTTGCTACAAGCAAGGTTGGGAGAAGAAATATCAATAACTAGTTTTGATCAGGAAATCTCCTCCAACCTGAATGTGGGGGATTTTACCTATCAGCCAAGCAGGAAATTAATTATTACATCAGAGCATATTAAAAAATGTTGTCTGTTTTCAAAATTCTATGACAAACATCTGCAAAAAATATTGTCTCTTCAGTTGGACCAATGATTTGGAAAATTTAACAATTAATAGATATTTTGCAAGAAATTATTTTACTGGGGGAAATTAGTTTCTTTTTATTTGGTTAATTAGACATTTAAGCATGTGGAGGAAATGAAGTATGGGGTTCCTCATATTGGCATTTAACCAGTCTGGGCAGTAGAGTCCATTCCCTTTCCCTACCTGATTTCTCTTCTGTTTTTGGACTATCAAATTTTTCATTTGGAATTGAGCGCAGCAAAAGGAAGGGATTTTTTTTGTTTGTTTGTTTTTGGCAACATTATCTGTATTTGCCCTTCACTGTCCGTGTTTAGTAGCCATCACCCCTCCTGAAGTCATTGTCTTGTTTGCTTCCTAGAATGGTAGAATCATAGGATTAGAAGGGACTGCAAGGGTCATCTAATCTAACCCCCTGCCAAGATGCAGAATTTTTCAGAATTTGTTCAAGACAGATGGCTACCTAGCCTCCTTTTGAAAACCTCTCGTGAAGGACCTTCCAATTTCCGTAGGCAGTCTGTTCCATTGTCCTACTGTTCTTACAGTTAGGAAGTTTTTCTTGAGATTTAATCTAAGTCTACTATGCTGTAGTTCGAACCCACTGCCTCTTGTCCTGCCCTTTGTGACAAGAGAGAACAACCTTTCTCCATCTTTTTATGTCAGCCTTTCAAACATTTGAAGAATGCTATTACGTCCCTCCTTAATCTCCTCTTTTCCAGCCTAACCGTACCTAGTTCCTTCAGCCTTTGCTTGAATGGTTTGCATTCCATCCCATTGAACATCTTTGTCACTCACCTCTGTATCCTTTCCAGTTTCTCTATATCCTTTCTATACATTGGTGACCAAAATTGGACACAGGACTCCAGCTGAGGCCTAACCAATGCTGAAGAGAATGGTACGATCACCTCCCATGACTTGCATGCTATGTCTCTGTTAATGCAACCTAAAATTGCATTTGCTTTTTTTTTTTTTTGCAAAGGCATTCTACTGCTGACTCACATTGAGGTTGTGATCCACTACAACTCCCAGACCCTTCTCAGCAGTGAGGACTCTTGCAAAGTCTCTATTGTAGCTCACTGGTTATCATAATCACTGCAAAATGTATGTATGGAAAATATTTAAAGAGTTAGTATCTATACTGAAAATTATATTCTTAATAGCTTGGAGTTAAGGCAGGTCACTAGGAGGTGACATAGCTCCTCCTGAAAGGAACACTTCTGAAGTAACACATAACGATCTCCCTGTCTGTTTGTGCATTGTATACCTTATACTGTATGCCTATTTTCATACTGAGCCAGGTGCAAATTGAGAGATGAGGAAGCCACAGGAAGAAACAAGCCACGGTGGGGTTAGCGAGGTGCCCTGTTTTATGAATAAAGACAAAGGATTGGTCTGGTATATCTTGGAGTACAAAGAGACACACTGAATCCTCCACCTAGGAGACAAACTGGCAACAGCCTGTCTCATGAAAGAAGGGCCACACTCAGCCTAGCTGTGAAACGCTGCAAGGATTTTGGGTGAGTAATAAATATCTTGTTAATTAAATTTAGGCTCTAGAATGCATGTTATGATTCTATTTTGTTTGTTTCCAACACTACTTCTGGCTACTACTTGAATCTCTATGCTCTGTTAAATAAACTTAGACTTGACTTCACAATAAACATATCTAAGTACTGTGTTTTAAGTGGAGCAGTGCTCTGAAGTGAAACCAGTAACCTGGGATGCAGTGTTTCTTTGGAAGCAGCGGATTGGTGAATACTGCATGCATCCAGTGGACCAGGGATTGTACACTCCAGGGAGACACTCAGAGATGCTCTAAGGTTGGAGTGTGTCTATATCTAACCTGTAAAATGACAGCAGGGCCTGCAAGGCCTTAAGGGGAGTGCTTGTGTTATCCATGGCCAATGGAGTTCGGGAGATGACCCTGACTTCCTCTTGCTAAGAGTAGGTGGCAATGAAGTGCCTCATAACCCTGGTGCCCCTGGGAAACATTACAGATATCTGTGATCATGAACTAAGTTCTCCTTGTACTTTTCCACGGTCCAGATCTATGGATACCACTTTATTCCATCTTCCCACTGAAAGCAGAAAGGAGCAGGAAAATATGCAATGACAAACCTTGGTCACACTATTAGTCCCTCACTAATTGTGCTGTCCTAGCCAAACTAATACAAGAGGTCTCATTGGGTCTTCCTGATTTCCAGAATCTGAAGCTTCCCATCTAGAACCTTACTGAGCATTTACTCCTTGGACTTATAGGGTACATCTGTGCTTCAGCTGAAAATGTAATTTCCAGCTTGGGCAGATATACATGCACTAGCTTGGATCGAGCTAGTGTACTAAAAATAATAGTAAAATAGTAGCAGTGGCATCTTGGGCAGGGGCTTGGGCTAGCTGCCCAAGTACAATTCTGTCTGAGATCCTAGGTACATACTCAGACAGCTAGCCTGAGCCACAGCTGTACTGCTATTTTCAGCATGTTTGCTTGATCAAGGCTAGTGCAGTGAATATATATCTACCAAGCTGGAAATTACACCTCTAACTGCAGTGTAGACAAGAGTCCTTCAACAATTTAGAGTCCTACAGAGTCCTTCAACAATTTAGGCCTTAATGGTAACATAACTAAAACATTATTGCTCTTCTTTTTCCGAGCTGTAGCTCATGAAAGCTTATGCTCAAATAAATTGGTTAGTCTCTAAGGTGCCACTAGTACTCCTTTTCTTTTTCCTATTAAAGTTATCCTAGAGTTTCCTTTAAAAGGTTTTTTATAAGGTCTGAGAAGAAGCATACTAGATTCAAGTCTCAGCATGTGCCATGCACCTTATCCTCTCCTACTGCAACATTTGGCTGTATCACTGTATTTTCCACTCCTTTGTAATTGTAGTTCATGCTCATCCACTTTAAGGCAACCTGGGGTTTGACAGTTTGCTAATGTAATGTTTCAAGCCCTTGTTATAGCTACTTTCATATAGCAAATTGTGGTGTCCCATTTTTCTGTATCTTTCTTGTCACAGTTTTCACTTCAGTGGGAAGGTTAAGCAAGCAGAGATTCTCTTATTGCATTTGTAGGCTCTTATTTTCAGTTCTCTAGAGAAGATGATTAACAGAGCAGCCATTGAGAGCTTTCAGTTAGAATGCTGATAGTTTTTTCAGGTATAAGTTGTGACAACTTTGAAATACATTTTCATTCTTGGGAAGTAGTCTGAACACTAGCTTCAATTCTAAACTTGGGAGGAAGTCCAGTGCCTTTCTCATGTCGTTTGGCTGTCTCATGAAAAGTCTGTTAATTATCCTCCAAGTCCTACTATGCCAGATGGATCAGAGGATCCCATTTTCTAGGCAAATTAATCAGATATCTGGTATCTTACTTAGAGATTTTTGGCCTCATTCTGCTGGAAATATAAACATATTGGGTGGAGAGCAATCAGCCCTTTTCAGAGACTACAAGGCTGTTACCACATCATCCGTACATTCTTTTTCTAAACACGACAAAACTCAGTTGCTGTCACCTTTGATTCAATTTCAGGCCACAGATCCATGAATCAGTTGTCAATACCTTCAAGAAGATATGTATAAATTAAATAAATAGTTGAATATATTAGGGCCTAAGCTTTCAAAAGTGAGTTAAAATTTTGGGTGCTCAAATTGAGACACCTTAAGGTGTTGATTTTCAGAGGGTGGTTGCTCAGTACTGAAAAGTTAAGGTGCCTAAAATCACTAGTCACGTCCAGAAAATTTGGCCTGGAGGGGGAATTATCCCTTCTATTTAATAATGATTTTTTTAGTCTAAATTAATAGATTAGCCTTTACCATACCTATGCTAAATTTAGCTTCATTGATAGTTTATACAGTTGTTGATTTTGATTGAACCACAGTCACTTATTTATTTCCTTTGTTTTTAATGATTTTTTTGGTATTTATTCACTCTTCTATTACCATGTAGTGAATGAGATTGTTTGTTGAGCTCCTGCCTCATTGTTGAAGAAGATGAAAAGTTTGTAGTGAATGATGCAGGAGATTGCAGGAAGAGGGCTGGGAAAGGAAGGTTTCATGGCTAAGGCAGTTGAACGATACCCTGGACAATTGGATTCTACCCCTGTTTCTGCCACAGAGTTCCTATATGATGCTAAGCAACTTACTTAAAGAAAAATTTTCACAAGTGGCTATTGTAAGTTCCTCATTTTCTAGGTTCTGGGCCTAAGACCTTTGGGTTCTGACTTGCAGAAGAGCTGAGTACTCATATCAGCAGTTGAAGTCAAAGGGAGCTGTGTTTGGAACTTAAAGAATGCTATAAACCAAAGCTAAATAATCTGAAAAATCAGGTCTGATGGATCCTAAAATGGGAATACAAAATTAGTGGGCACACCTAACAATTTTGGTCTTCATTTCTATGTCTCCGTTCTGTAAAATGGAGACAATACCCCCTCATCTCACATAGGTGTTGTGAAGATAAAGTCATTAATGTTTGTGAAGCACTCAGATACTATAGTAATGAGTACTACAGAAAAGCCCATGAGTAAATGAATAATTCTGTATTCACAGTAGGGTTTGAATAGTGTGTAGTAAATGAGTCATAGGGTCAGACCCTGAACAATGAAGAAAAAATATTAAAATAACAAAATATTAAAATCCCGAATAGCTGCTCATTCAGTGAGCACCATAAACCCTGTGCATTGAATGAGAAAGGTATCCTGTGGAAAAAATAGCATGTAATTAAAGACTATCATGGTGCATGCATATAAGAGGATCCAGGATGTTTGGTTTTGCTCCTCTGTTTTCATTCAAGTCAGGACAAGAGGGTAATGGGGCAAAAATGGCATCTACACAATTATTATATTTGTTTCTTCTGTTCCTAATGGTAATAACTAACTCTGCCTTTTGTTAGATATCAAATTTAGGGTAGAATTTAATGGGAGTTAGTAACTTTATCAACCTGTAATCTGGTAGTGAACAGTGTCAGGGAGCAATCTGTTTCACCTGCATCACCCTCCACACCTGTCTTGTCATATACTGGGCATCCTTTGTGGTTTGAGCAAAAAATCACCTTTATTATACAGTTTCCCTTATAAAATCTTATACAGCTTCCCTGAGCAAAGGCATGAGACAGATGTGGATTATTTCTTTTGCCATCTGCCTTAGTATAACTTCTCATAGCCATGGAGGATGGGAACAGTTGTTTAAGTTGACCTCTATTAGACTTTTAGAGCATTTGCTTAAAGCAGCTATAATTAAAATTCTTTGTAAATTTTTGGTAGATGTAAGATCTTAACCTTGGGTTCCCCTATCATTCTAGGTGGTTGATCCCTTCTAAACCTACCATTTTATGAAGCTTCAATACTTACCCGTAACATGCTGTTCCTTAATTAGCAGAGAGAGCACTTTCTGGACTCAAATTTGGGACTGATCTATTTTACTAGAAACCTTTCACCGAAAGCACATCTGTGTCATGTAACTTTCACAAAGTGCCACAGGGCATTTGTTTTCAATTATCACATACAAATAATGGCTGACACTATTTGTAACAGCAAGTGAAAGTACCTAGGGTATTTTTGAGAGAATATTCTTTCTCTATTGGAAATCAAAAAAAAAAAAGGCCACAGAAACGGAACAAAGCATTAGTTCCAGTGAGATTCTTGGTAATGGTAATTCACCATTTTCCCCCTAACAGGGTGTCATACCCTTTATGATGGGGCTGCCTGTGCTTTTGTAGAACAAATTTATTTACTATGTATGTCCTCCTTATTTCTTAGTATAGTGTAAGTAAAAGGCTATGACTCCATGAGAGATTTCAAGCTTCCAAGAAATAAACCCCCCTCATACTGTAATTCCTCTTCTACAATAGCATAAGAAGAATTTTACTTTTCTTTATTTACAAACCTTTTTTCTGGCATTGTCATTTACAGGCCTGTACTCATAGACTCTTTACATCTCTTTAATATGTACAGTAGTATTACATACATTTTTGTAGCCCAAACAATGTTGCATTATTACCAGACCCTAAATATATATTTTGTAAGGCATCCTCTGGGTATGATTGGAAATAACTCTTGACTTTAGTTTTCTGTTGTCTTGTCACTGTAACATAGCTATTTTTCTTCTCCACTGATATAAAGTTAAGGGGGGATTCTAATTTTACTTTGCTGGTGTGTAAATGTGTCAGTTCATACAACTAGCTGTTTTTCTTTGTTGTTACCTCTTTCTCTCTATTTTAGCCTGAGGCTCCCCTTTTTATTTGATCAGTATAGTTTATATCATATTCCAGGCAGCATTTCTTCCCAAGAGAAAAACAGGATTTCAAATTGCTACTCATGATTCCTGAGGCGAACTGAAAGGGTGCCGACTGAATTAATGTTTCCTTTACTGTTTTGGGGACTTATTGGTTTTATTTCCATTAGCTTACGGATACACTCTTTTTCTATCTTTAATATTGTTCTTATCTGACTACTGACAATTTTTTCTCTGTTGTTTTCAGCTCACTACAATACAAATTTAAGCGGAAAATTAATCAGTTGGATTATTTAGTGACAAAAGAAAGGAGTTCAAAAAATCCACAAAGAATAGAAATATTCCTTCTTTGGGACAAAAGTTATATAGCTCGGTTTTCAGAATATATATACTTATTCAGCAACCCCAGAACTATTCTGCAGAAACTGAGTGTGCTGCGATCAGTATTTTAACATTCTAATATCTCTAAATGATTTATTTGCCTGGTTAATATGGCTCACTACAACACAGTGCAGCAGCCACACTTGATACCATTGTTAGGAGAGTCTTCATTATAACACCTAAGCTTGTTTCTATACGTGTGTCTAGAGTGTGGTTTCAAAGTTCACTTAGTGCCATTATTACAAATATTCATAGGTTTTTTTCTTCCCCACTGAACACAAATGGATTTATTAGACCATTTCCATAATACCTGCCACTAAAAAATCTCAAAGCACCTTAGAAGAGTTAATGAATTGAGCATCATAATACCCTATTTTGCAGATCAAGAAATTGAGGTGCAGAGAGGTTATTTTATTCTAAAAAAAATCTCAGATCACCTGACTCCCAGTCTTGTGCTTTTACCACAAAGACCATGATTCTTTAACAATTATTCGCTAGCTAACACTTTTCTCTTTTACACAACAAATGAACAATTCCACCCAATCGCAAGCCAAAAACCACTGAACATCAATGTCTTTCACAAATGACATTGACATCCTTATTGATGTCCAAATCACACATATTCATTGATTCCATGCTTGTCATTTCTATGCTGGCTGTTCTCTTTCAAACATTTAATCACTTTCTGATGCCTCTCTGGAAAGGTTTTTTATGTAAGCCCTGACCCAAAGAAAGATCAATAGAAAATCAACAAAAGCAGTAATGCAGAAATTCAGATCTTGATGAGCAGGGAAAAAAATATTACTTTTTCTTTGTTATATTGAGGGGTGATGTATTTTCTTTTTCTTATTGGCTAATAAGGTTAAGGTTTATGGATAGCACAGAACAAATTTACACTAAACAGTTCATTCAGTGTATTTCACCGTTATTCCTGTTCACAAATAGACTCTGATTTAACTTAAATGTCTGCTCATGGTTGTTTGACAGATGCTTAACATGAACAAGTTTCTGCCTATGGATTGCTCTTAAATTGTGTTTGACACTTATCTGAGGTTAAATCCTGGCTCCATTGAAGTCAATGGCAAAATTCTCATACTAATATTTTTTTGTTTTCTGACTAAATGAATGCATTTACAGTAAAGAGGTGAAAGGCATGATCAACTCATCGGATCTCTGAATAGCTCAGGGAGAAGGTGGGGGCAGTTTGTGTAATTTGGAGGAGATAGGGTAATTATTATAGAAGTTTAAATCTGTTATTTTATGAGCCACTTGAGTTTAGTTTGTCTGATAAGTTGTTGCTTAAAAAACCATGCTATTTGCAATAGTATAGGCTATGGTTAATATTCTTTCAACACATTGACACAAAGTAATTGTGTGGCATGGTTATACAGGTTTCCTGTAGAATTTTGTCTGGTTTGGCTTATTTAGCTACCTCTGTAACAAGGCTCTGGCCAGGGGTTTTGTGAATCCTTAGCTGTGAAGGGTATGGTCCAGTTGTCTTGTTTACCTGTGTCCACATCAGGGTGGCCTGGCCTGGGCTTTTGGGAATACAGTCTGTCTCCATGGTGCTGTACTGTTATGAACCAGAGTTCAGCAATATTTCATATATCTGCCAAGTTAATTTACTGAATTTCCTCGTCTCCAGTTTTCTGTAACTTATCAATATTCGTCACAGTCATTGTCAGAGAAAAATTAGTAATTGTGGTACACAGGTATGTATTTTCAGCTACGTTGGAAGGCTGCATGTCCGCAATAGCCACCAAATCAGAGATCTGGTCAAGATGACTGGGAAACAAATCCATCCCCTTAGTGCCGTGTAGTTGTTAAGTGGTGGACCATATAGAACATTTCATATATAACATACCATGGTCAGTGTCTGAAAGTCCTGGCCTCTACTTTTGTGTCCTCCACCACAGTTCACCATAGTTACTGCTGTGCAGTAATTACGGGGTTCATGCATGTGCATCGCCCTACTTGGGTAGGGTATGTCAGGAGCCCCACAATAGCCTCCATATCAAGGATCTAATCAGGGGAACAATTCAATAAGTCCATCTTTGGTTGTGTTAGTTAAACATATTACTATTTGTAACTGTCCTTATTGATCCTCAATTCGCACAATGAGCAACAAAGGTATCGGCCAAGGGAGAAATGGGTCTGTCAAAAAACACATTTAGGCACTATGCAAATACCAGGAGAGCCTCATAACATGGGCATCAACAGCATAGCTTTGTCATCACAACCTCTACTTTTACTGGATGCAGACCATAGCAATCTGCTGCTCCCATCAGAAGCCATTTTTATTTAATCACAAAATGAGTGTTGGCAACAGTTCAGACATTTATTTTCTGTGAACTTCTGTATAAACAAAATTCCTTCATTCAAATGTTAATGAAAATTGAACACAGAAAGGGTGTGAATGTGGCACATGGTTGCTGATTTGTCAGACTGGCTATTATAGCTATTGAACACTTCATCTTCATCTTTGTCCATTGTCTCATATATACCTTCCTCATTAATGTTATCTGTGACTCCAGAAGCAAGGAACTACATAGCTGCATTGTACTAAGATAAGGATCATTGCCATCAACTTTTTCCCCTTGACTCCACAATAAGACGTCAGAGTGACAGCTGCCAGGATCCCCTGCCCTTCCTCATTGTAATTCTATTGAATATCAATGGCAAAAGCATTTTGCAACTGACTGTTTTTCCTCTGACACTACAGTATGGTAGCAGAATTTGAACAAAGAGCTTCTGCAAGTCTCTGAGAACATCATTGTTTATGTTTATCTACTGCAGCAGCTTTCCCTGTCTAGGAGTCAGTGTACCTAAATCTTCCTATTAAATGGTTAGCTAAAGAAGTCTGGTTTTGGATAAGCAATGGTGCCTTGCCATCTGACAGTACTTCCTTCTGACCAAACTTTAAAGGGATAGACACCTGTTTTTCAATAGAGTTATGTAACTGACTTAGCGTGGGTACCTTTTCTAGGATTCATAGCTGATCAGAAGATGTTATTTACATTTCTGCTTTTCCTAAGCTATCTTAAAAAAAAGCATACTTCTGGAGCCCTCTTGATTGCAAATTATAAAAATTAAAAGACTGTCAAATGTCATTCCAGTGTATATTTTATTGCCATGGCAACATACAGGTAACTGGGTAGGTTAAGCTACAAGTTGTGTATTCGGCTATTAAAAGACCAATGAAATAAAGTCACTTAATCAAGCTTATCATTGCTTGTGCTATGTAATCAAGACAACCCTAATAAAGTCAAAACACTGGATGTTTCTCTGTTGTCTTTGTTCAAACAGTATCTTGTGTGCTGTATTGTATCAAACACAGCCAATCAATGAACATTACTCATTTTGCAACCATGATAAAAAAAAAAAGCTAGCTTCCTTCTGCAAATACTCCTCATTGCAATTTTTTTGCAGCATAATTTATAGTATGTTGAAGCTTACTCTGTTCAGATACATTCTTTCTCTCCAAATTGCTCTCCAAATGCACACATTTTAAGCAACAACAAAAACAGATGTACTGAAAAAGTATGCTCTTGGGTTTTCTAACACAGAATTATATACATGGAATACCATTTTAAGCCATGGCTGTTGCCAAGCGAAACTGCATTATATCAAAAGCCCACAGAACAAGGGCAGAAATAAAGAGACTTTTTAGCTTAATTTAGAAGCTATACCAGGATAATATAAAATCTTTATTTGGAAAAAAAACAGCAAAACACTCACTTGGATTTGTTCTCCCAGGGAGACATTAGAGATTTACATTGGTAAATCCCATTAATGCCAATACAATGCCTTTCATGTTGAAGTATCCCAAAGTGCTCTACAGACTGTGTACTGGGATCACATAGCTAAGTCCTCAAAGAGAGCCGCCACGGGGTGGAATTCTGCAGTCTCATAAGAACAAAGGTTGCAGCAATTTTGCACCAATATTACACAGCAAGAAATTAAAAATTGTTGACCCAGACGCAGTTGCTGATGGAATTTCGAGAGGCAGTATATTAGCCAAATGGAATCTAGCCAGGATACAGTAAACTGTTCAGTGAGAACTCAGGAGCTCAGGTGGTTGGAAGGAAGAAGCAGCACTTTTATTAAATGAATAAGCATCCACTGTAGTTAGGCCTCTGGGAACATCTAGTTTCTACTGGACTGGCTCATCGGCTTAACACTAGACAATTCCGAAACAACAACAGATTTATTTAAGGGAAGTAACAACAGGAACAGGGGAAAATGTTGAACTATAAACAAATAGCAAGTGAGTTGTGGTTTAACAAAGGTGAGTATAAAACTCATGCCCCAACTAACCCAAACCTTGGCAACAACTAAACAAAAGAGAACAAACGAATACCCCAAGACACTTTACTGTCTCTAGGTTTTCTTAACCAGCAGGAATGAGGTTAAGATGCATTTGTCTTCACAGGTGATCCACAGGCTCACAGTATCTGGAAGCTGAAGTAGTGGGACCTGAAGGTGAGACCCTCAGGATCCTGGCGACTGGTCCCAAAGGTAAGATCTTGAACTCAGGAACACCACAATGTTTAAAGTAAGTGACTAGACGTTAACAGTCTTTAATGACTTTACACCTGCTGGTGATCTTGGTCTGATCTGGTGGTCTTGATCCGAAGATCCAATGCCACGCAAAAAGACTGCACCTTGACTGTCTCTATATGGACAGCCCCCAAGCAACGGGTGCTCAGACTAATTTAATTTTTTTAAAGACACATGCGCCAAAGTTCTGAGGGAAGTAGCTCTACCGGAGCCAGTTGGAACTCATTCCAAATGTCTGTTGGCTTCTTTCCTGCCAAAGTTCTGTAAAGAAGCTTCCCCAATATCGAGTCTGAGTTATCCTTTGCTTCAGGCGCCATGATGGACACCTGAAGTCCATTTTGGAAAATGGGGTAACCTGTCTAAAATGTACTACTAATAACAGTAAATGTAATAACAAACAGCTAAAAGTGCTTAGAACATTGTGATAAATGTCATAAGGACTATATTGAGCATGAAATGAAAAAAACCATGCAACACAACGTTATGGTTGTTCTTTCAAAAGTTTACAAATGTACAATGAATTAATACAGCTTTGAAACTTTACTATGCAGAAGAAAAATGCTGCTTTTAACCATTTTAATTTAAATGAAACAAGCACAGAAACAGTTTCCTTACCTTGTCGCATCTTTTTTTAAATGTTCCCTTTATTTTTTGTTAGTAGTTTTATGTTTAGCACAGTACTATACTGTATTTGCTGCTTTTGTTGTTGTTGTTTTTTGTTTTGTCTCTGATGCTGCCTGATTGCATACTTCTGGTTCCAAATGAGGTATGTGATTGATCACACACTTCATAACTCTGGGTGTTCGTAACTCTGAGGTTCTACTTTATAGGGACTACTTATGCTTAAATTTCAGCATGTGCGTAAACGCTTTGCTGATGAGGGCCTAAATTGGAGCATTAATTTAAGCCATACTTACAGAGAAGCATGCCACCTGCTGGTTTATCTGCATCCTGTTTTATAGCACCTGGATTTTCCTTGGAAACCTTCCATCTAATTAAGAGCCAGGCCCAAGACAGATTATCTTGTAAAATCTTGGTAGTTTAAGGTGGACTGGCTGCATACAAATAGGGGAAAGGGTTTTGTGCCAGGAAAGCTAAGGAAAAACAGACACACACACCCTCACACACACTGATTTGTTCTCAAAATTAGCTATTTTTTCCCACTGAATTTTCATTCACATTGAGGTAAATTATTAGGGGGTAATTCCAATTCATTCACCTTTATCAGACATGTAGAATTTTGTCACTATTTTCATGTTATTGGAATAGCCTTCAATCCTGCCCCCGACTGACTTCAGTGAGAATAGGATAGGTGCATAGTACATCAAAATATCTTTCAACAACATATTTTTACAAAATCATCTACCAAAATGAATCATTTTACAATATTTACACATGAATAGTAAATATTTCACATTTGTTTTCCTCTACTGAAGTGAATGAAGGACTAGTAATTAACCTTGGCTTCCCAGACAGATCCTAGCCAAGTTAATGCATCTGTTGTCATTAGCAGTCACAATGGGTATGTCTACACTGCAGCTGGGAGTGAGCCTCTCACCCTGGGTCCACAGACTCATGCTTGCAAGGCTCATGCTAGTGTTCTAAAAAGAGCTGTGTAGATGGAGCTTTGGAACTATTGCTCGGCTGGAAGCTCAGGGTCTCAAGCTCCCCCATCCCCAACTTCAGAGTCTGAGCTCCAGCCCACACAGCTCATAGGCGCCGACTTTGTGGGTGCTTGAGGGCTGGAGCACCAATGGAAAAAAATAGTGGGTGCTCAGCACCCACCAGCCACAGCTGTTTGGTAGCACCCTCTAATTAGCTGATCAGGGTACCGCCAAACAGCTGATTGGAGGTGCTGCCGAACAGCTGTTTGGTGGCTGGGTGGGGTCAGGGGGAGGGCGGTGAGCAGCGAGCAGGTGGGGGCCTCAGGATGGGGCGGAGCAAGGGTAGGGTCTTGGGGAAGAGGGCGGGGCCTCAGGGGCTGGGGTGTAGTAGGGGCGGGGCCTCAGAGCAGAGCAGGGGGTGGAGCAATCCCCTGGGTAAAGAAAAACTCAGCGCCTATGACACAGCTATTTTTAAAGAGCTTGCATGAGCCTCACCAGCACAAGTCTGTGGCCCAGGTCTGGCAGGCTCACTCCCAGAGGCAGTGTTGATTTACGCTATCAGTTCTCATCCCAGTGCAACACTATGGGAGACATCCCAACTACACTTTTTAAACGGAGAATGGATATTGTCTACCTGCGTGAGGTGGTGGGCTACAGTGAGCTGAACAGTCGTACAGTGCTGGCTCCTTCTTCTTGATTCCAGTATTTACAGAGGGAGAGGGGGACCAAGAGGAAGGGAAGCATGTGTGGGAGAAGGGGAGCAGGGGACAGTACATATGGGAGAGGAAGCTGAAATGATGATTAGAGAGAGAGTGTATAATTAACTTTTTTCAAAAAGGGCAATATGCTTGCCACTGTAAAAGCAAATTAAATACTTTTCTAATGTTCCTTTCCTGTAAGAAAGTTCTGTAGTAGGCAATGGGAATGGTCTGCACAGTTGTGAACAGGAAGGGAAAAGGTATTTGAGACACTGTCTCTCAGTTTAGGTGTGGAACATACTATTAAAAAGTCTGAAACCCCCTGAATCATGAGGTAATCTTTAACCATTCAGTAATAGACCATATGACTTCCTCTGCAATACATTTAGGCCACGTCTATACTGTGAGCTAGGGGAGTGATTTCCAGCTCCAACAGACATACTCATTCTACCATAGTGACACTAGTATTTTTAATGGGCTACTTCAGATGAGAGCTAGCACACGTATGTCTATGGGAGCTGGGAATCACACTCCTAACTTGCAGTGTAGACACAGCCTTATACATGGCTCTGCTGGATATGCCTATACCAACATAGCCTAGTCTCCCTCATCTTGCCTTTAACTGGAGCAACCTGCTTTGGGTCCCTTACAACTTCATTTCATTTCCTGTTATGGTGTGTCCAACCATTCACCATCTCAACATCTTCATTTCTATGGTGAAAACTATTGCCTAGCCTAATTACTATTTAATGATTTATTCACAGTGGAACAGTCATTGCGGGTGGCAGGAGTGGGGAAAGGCACTCTGTAGTCCAGGGGTTAGGGCACACACACCTCCAGGAGGTAGGAGAACCTGGGTCCAGTCCTCTGCTTTAATCATGCCTTCATAATTTAATATACAATGAAACAGCTTCACCGAGCGAGACTGAGGAAGCCCCAACATCAGAATGTCCCAAAGCTCAGTGGTTAGAGCACTCTTGGCAGGTAGGTGGCCCCCTGTTTAAATCCTTTCTTGCCCCTTCAACAGAGTGGGGAACTGAACCTGGGTCTCCTACATCCCAGGTTCTCTAAACACTGGGCTAAAAATTATAAGGTGGGCCACACCTCCTCTTGCTGCTGCCATTTTGTGTGGAGAGGGGCAGGTGCCTAATCATTCCTTCAAGAAACATCTGAGGCATTTCAGCCTCCTGACTCCAGGCGGTGGCTTCCCATTTGTGGATCGCTAAGCACAGGTAGTCATCTCCCTGCAGGCCCAATTTGAGTGCCTATCTCTGAGGGAGTTGTGGGGCTTAGTACATATCCCTTTCCTCAGCGTTTCCCACTGGCTAACTTAGCTGGCTCCCTTCCTTGTGTGCTGGCTTTTGTGAAACATATTCTTAGATGCTTATCTCTTCCAATTCATTGTATAGGCAGCCCAAGTGCCTAACTCAACTTTATGGATCGCTGCAGTGTTCCTGTGATTTTTCTAGGCATTTAAAAATTAGGCTTTTTTTTTCAACGCTGAGAGATATGGCACCTAAGTCCCTTCATGGATCCTATCCTAAGCTTCTAGAGTTGCCACTCTGATCTTTCTCCACAGCTTTAAGTGCCTTTCTTTTCTCCCTCCACCTCTGCTCACATGCTACATTGTCTGAGGGTTGGCAAGAGACCACGGTTCTTTTTTACTTCCATGGCTGGGCAGATGGGTATATCTTTATTTGTGTTGCTTCTATGACGTGATATTGGGCCTCTGCAGGAAAACAATAAGCTGATTAATGAGTGGGAGGCTTCCAGGGTGCTTCTAGCTGCATTTTGCAGCTCCAATAGCAGTAAGAGCTTGCTGAAGTTAGGGTGACTATTTGGCACTCATGGAATCCCAAGCTTTGGCGACATTGGGGTGAGATTTATGCCCATAAATGAAACTCTTTGTTTGGATGCACACACTGAGCTCTTATTACTTTCAGGAGAGACCTCCCATGTGCATCTATACTCAGAATTTGGCTCCCAGAATGTCTGCTGTGACTTCATAATAAATCACTTGTTCAGCGTCTTTTAAAAATACATCCTTTTTATCTCGACTGGTCCTGTGCTAGAGATGAGTGAGGCAAAACAGAGTTATGGAAAGAGAAAAGGGAGCTTGGAAGGGAGCAGTATTTGGAATATAAATTCCATCTGAACTCAGTATGTCCTGGAAAGGCCATGGGTGGCAATACATAATCCCGTGAATTATATATTTTCCCAAAATGCGTATCTATAATTAATTTGCCAATTACACACCATTAATTTATCTCCCCTTCCCTGGTAGCCCCTCCGGTGAATTAACCATAGTAATCCTAGTAAATGAATTGGGAAACATGAATGATCCTAATAACCATAGACCACCTTAGTTTTCCCCTTTTGTCTAAAATTGTATGGAAGCTCAACAATTATATTTGCAGTGTGCTGGCTACCCACAGAAACAAAAATTAATCATAATCTGTCTCTAAAGTAACTTCATAATTAGATTTTATAGGCATCTTATTCTGTATCTGATCACAGAAACATTAAATAGGACACTTCAGTGGACTTTAGAAAGTTTCTTATAATGTTTATCAGTAAGCTCTCTGACAAAGTCTTTAAATGTTTCTCTGTGGCCTCACGGATCAAAAGCAGATGGCTGTCATTAGGCATTTTAAATCTGACTCTGTTACCGTGCAGTACAAGAGCTCAGACCTTGGTTCTTTGTGTATCTATGTTTATGACCATGACCTCTTCACTACTTAATCTAAATCTGTAGTCTCCTGTAGGCTGAAGATACCATATTGCTGATGTACACAAATACACAGTGTGTATGTTTACAAAAGAGCTGTTCCAAATACACACTGTCAGGGACTTATCCATGGCAATTGCATCTCAGCTGAATGAGGTGCATAGGATTCTATTTCATACTAAATTAGATCTTCACCAACTATAGTGTTATTCTTGCTCTTTCTGTAAATAGTGCTAAACCCAGCTAAATCCAGAAAATTACATATCTGAGACTGAATCTGAGCAGAATGTTCTCAAGCCACTAACATACAAACACCATCAGAGATAAAGTATGACACCTCATCCACTGTAATTAGAGCTCATTAGAACCTGCCTTGATTCTAACAAAGATGAATCCAAAGCTCTTATTTGATAGGTCAATGAGGAGCTGAAATGAATAGTATTGCTAATGAGGATCTGAAATTAATCAGCTATTATTATTAACAACTCCAAAAAAATAAAATACTAAAAATTCGATTATATAGGATAATTTACAAAAATGGGAACAGTCAAAGTGAAATGTTAAAGTAACTGACCATTTTCAAGCCAAAAACATTGACTATATTTTTAATAGAGAGAATTCAGACATTTGTAAATAAGAGGAATTTTCCTCATCCATTCAGAGGTTTCCTTCTATTTAAAATTGTAGAGAAGATATCTCAAAACGATGCTGTGACAAGAAATAAATGTAAGTTAAATAAAAAGCTGTTTACTTTACTGTGAGGGGAAACTATGATAAATAAATAGAACCTGATTCTGCACCCCCGGTGAGTGAGGTTTACAGGATTGGGCACCTAAACAACAGTAATGTCTGTTCCATTAGTTATTAAGCTCTAATTTAAGAACCACTCTACTTTTCCTTCACTTCAGCCTTTCTCATTGGTCCAAGCTATTCAGAAACATGGACTGCAAACTGTGAAGATGGCTGCAGTGCTGATTCAAAATGTAATCCTTTGGTAAGCAGAGAATTGGGGAGAAGCATTCCAAGTTTAACAAAGGCTGTTGTTTTGAATAACACATCTTGAAATCTTTTGAAGAGTTGCCTCCTCTGGAAACATTGTGCTGGAAAGGAGACAGCTGAGAGAAGAGAATAGCATATGCTGGTCTGATAATACGCTCCTGATTCATATGTGATTTTTATCCCCTTCCTTCCTTCCTCCGCCTGCACATATGGTAGATTTGAATCAGGTCGGTTTAGCTACCCTAGAAAGCAAAATAACTCTTCCTAGCAATTTGTCTGAGTTTAGAATTGATCAGTAACAATTTATTCTCCATTTTTTGTTAAAGTGGAGTAGCCAACTGACCTCTCTGTGCTATTTAATTTGTGATATATCCCTATCTTGTCAGCTCTTATTCATCTTCTTCCTGCTCTAAATAGTCCTACTCTTTTAAATACCTCCTCCAATGGCCATTTTCTGTATCTATAATCATTTTCATTGCCCTTTTTTCATCTCTACTATATCATCTGATATTTTCCCATTTGAGATGGGTTGGCAACAAAACATTGTATTCAATGTGAGAGCATTCCAGGGATTTGCTTTATAAAATGACATTATAACATTATTAGTGCTATAGTCTGTACTTTGCCTAAAACAATCTTAACATTTTGTTTTCTTTTTGGCTAGTGCAGCATATGGGCAAGATATTTTTATTGAATTCCTGACTCTGATAAATTGGACTTCTTGCTGAGTGGTTTCCCATTAATTTACATGGGTATTTCAAATAGTTTTTTCCAATTTACAAATACCTTAGATTTACTTTTATTGCCTACTGTTCTTTGGGTGTTAAGAAATCCCACACTATCCTCTCTAATCAGAAGTAATCAAAAAATGTTGTATAATTTTTGCTGGTGTTTACCCCCTGTCCTACATCATTAATAAATATAGCACATGTCCTAGTACAAATTCTTGGGGCAACCCACTATTATCCTTATTCCATGTTGAAAATTTATCATTTATTTCTACTCTTCGTTTTCTACTCTAGGCCAGTGTCTGATCCATGGCAGTACTTTGTCTCTCACCCCATTACTACTTAGTTTCCTTAAGTGCTTGTTGTGATGGACTTAATCAAATGATTTTTTAAAGTTCAAATACATATATGCCAGTTTTCCTTTATCTACTATTCAGTTGAGTCCCAGGTGTCATCAAAGCTGATGGTACATCACCTATCCAGTGTCCATTCTTTAGCAAGGAAAAGGGGCAGAAACAAACAGATCTGCAGTTTAGCAAACAATTTAGAAAATTTCTCTCCCTCTCTCCCAGTCTCCTTGCTCTCAGATGGAAAGAACTTTATGTAGGCGTTGCTGCCAGGGAAAGGCATTTCAAAGGGTAACTGAACTATAAAAGTGAAGGGAAAAACACCCCAAATTATCTCTCCCTATCCATCTTTTTCTTTTCTACCTAACATAACAAAGGAATCCAGCTCTTTAACTTTGGGAGGGATCCTGACCTGAAGACTGGTCAGTAATTCAGTTGGAAGCAAGTGGTAAGAATTTTAGCAAGGATTTCAGCAAGTGGTAAGAATTTTACCTTAAAACAAGCCCAGTTTGTAAAGTTTTAGTACTAGGAAGCATTTTATCTTTATATTTCTTGTAACCATCTCTGTCTTTAACACTTTAATACTTGTACTCACTTAAAACATGTCTCTGTAGTTAAATATTTTTTTTTCTTTAATCAAAATTAATCTGGTTTTGTGAACTGTATGGGTAACTCCATTTAAGGTGGCAAGGTACTGTTTATTGTTCCTTTACAGGGACTATCTGTCTATCAACTTACAGTTGTTATCTGAACTGTCCGGGAGAGGGCTGGACAGTGCAGTACAGAATACACATTTTGGGAGGAGTGTCTTGGGGTCACTCTGCATGTGGTAACCAAGGCTGGTAACCAAGGCTGGCAGAGTGTGATTGCAGCATGCTGGCAGGCTGCAGTTATACACAGACATTCAGGATGTGACTTGCTAGCCTGAAGGCTGTTTGTGAGTGACCCAGGTGGGGGCTACAGCAGGAAGGCATTGTAAGGCATCCAAGGTTGCAAGCAAGCGGCGACTGCCCCTCGCTTGTCTGGATTGCACCCAAAAGGTCATTGGCAGTCTAACAAGTTAGCCTCACAGAGTGAAATCTTGGCCTCATTGAAATCAGTGGCAAAACTCTCATTGATTTCACTGGGAAATTTTCACACACATTGGATTTCACACAAAGACTTGGCTCTAGGGAGAAGTGGCTGAATAAAGAATTCATATGTCTGAAATCAGCTTTAGGCAACTGTCTCTGAGAGGAAAGACCCTCCTAAGTAGGGGAAACAGCCTCCATAACTACTGAGCAAGGGATCTTCCACAGTCTCTACTGCTTTTGGATAACTTGGGCTTAATCCCATAAGAATGAAGCATATAAAAATGTTTTCAAAATACAGGTCATTTGGGGTTTTTTTTTTATTGTCGCTTCCTGAAATTTTTGTCACACTTTGACCAGCTCCTAACATATTTCCACAAATAAATGCAACAGGCAACATTTTCAAAATCCCTCTGAGTATTTCCTGAGGCAGAACACACAAATTAATGCCTGCACAGCAAGGGCTCTGTGTATTGCACATAACTGAGTCTGCTGTTGGCCTCCCTTCAATGATCTTTTGAAACCAGTTATAAGAAATAAGAAATCTAATGGATATGAAAAGCTGGACCCTCCCCTTCCATATAGGACTATAAGTGAAACAACAACACAAGAAACTGTCAGTTGGCTCTTGAGGTGTCACACAAGCAAGTGAAGCATTACCAGAGAACTCGTTCACTGAACCTAACTGACACAAACAACAAAAAACCAAAATTAGTCAAAGCATGTGCCTAGGGCAATCTATTGCTTTTTATTTATGTTTTTCTAAAGCGTCCTTCTCTTTAGGTTTCTCTGATGAGTTCTGTGCTACAAAAATCCTGCTGTAGCTATATTCTGAGGGCACAATCGATAACAATACAGTACACTTTTTTTTAATCTTCCGCTGTGATTGCACAAACACTACTTTTCCCTCATGGCCCTTTCACTGCATTTCTGTATTAGAAGCAAAAAAGATAATGGACTTTCTAAGGAATAAGTTTGGTGAATAGGAGGAGGAAATTTTTCTGTTGCCAGTGTCGCATCTTCCTCTGCTTTATGATCTATTCCTTTTTCAGCTAAAAATCTTCAGAGGCTTATTAAAACATTTATATTTTCTCCCTTTGTTAGTCTCTCTCTTCTTTCCCTCAAAAGTCGTCTCTTTTCATTTCTGCAGAATTTTTTTCATCTCCCTATTTATTTGATATCTCTTCTATAACCTTCCAGTCCACAACTCTTCATCAATTTTTTCTCTTGCAGTTTCCTACAAACTCTCTCACATCTCTCTCACATGCACTATAGTTGCTATGTTTTTCCAAACAGCACAGAAGCCAATAACAGGCCATATTGCCCAAGTTGTGGTCTCAAGTCATGTTTACACTATGGGTGCTACAGCAGCGTACTTATGGCACTATAGCTATGCCATTGAAACATCGTAATGTAGAAGCAGACTACAGTGATAGAAGGGGTTTTTCCATTGCTGTGGGAACACCACCTCCCCAAGCAACAGTAGCTAGGCTGACAGAAGTATTCTTCTGTTGACCTAGTTGCATCTACACCATGGGTTAGCTCAGCATAGCTACAGCACTTGGGGGTGTGCATTTTTCATACCTCTGAGTGCTGTAGTTTTGTCAACCTAAGCCTATGCCTATGGCATGTAAAGACATACACTGCACGCCCCCATAGCCTGGATATAAATAGCAGTGTAGACAGTGAGGCTCTGCTTAGGTAAGTATGTACTCTATATGGCTCTCTGCACAGCAGTCCCTCACCTGTCTATGCTCCAGAGCTGGAGTACCCACAGAAAAAAACTAGCAGGTGCTTAGCACCCACCGACAGCCAAGCTGCCCCCCTCCCACTAGCGCCTCCAGCCCGCCAGCAGCCCCTCTGATCAACTCCTCCCCCTCCCTCCCAGCGCCTCCTGCACACTGCAGATCAACTGTTCAGTGGCAAGCAAGAGGCTCTGGGAGGAAGGAGGAGGAGCAGGGAGAGGGCACGCTTGGAGGAGGGGGCAGGAAGAGGTGGGGGTGGGGGTTGGAGGAAGGGATGGAGCAGGGGTAGTGGGGAGGTGTCAAGTATCCTCTTGGTAGAGAGGAAGTCAGTGCTTATGCTGCTGTTTTTAGCAGTGTAGTGTCCCACTGCTGGAGCCTTCCCCTGCCCTAGAGAAAGGCTCCAGCAGCAGGGAAAGGATCTGGAAGCAGGGAGACAGCAGGGAAAGACTCTGGCTGCTCATGACTGCCAGAGTCTTTCCCTTCTGTCTCACCCACTTGCCAGAGCCTTTTACTGCCATATGTAACCACACTCCTCAGTGTTGATGCAGACTGCTTTTCACTGCAGCATGTAGCTCCAGATACCCTACACATTGCCACCAGTGTAGACAAGACCTAATTTAAATCTTAGGTTCCAAGATAAGTCCAGAGAAACTCCATGAATTTCTTCTACCAATTTCCATTTTACACTGGTGTAAATGAAACAGAATCTGGTTCCTTGAAGTGTAGCCAAGGGAAGAATTTGGCCTAGTATATGTAGTGACATATTCACAGAATAAATCAATGATTATATTACCACATATAATACAGAAAATTGTTTTTAAGGAATAAAAAAGCATTAACGGCTCCATAGGAGCAAGTTCAGTGCCTTCTGTGAGTGCACATTAAGAGTAAAGCACAAATCTCATTTCAGTCCAAATGAGTTCATTGACAGGATACCAGATCTGGAGGTGGAAGAATTTAGAAGAGTTTGGCCCTCTCTGTGCTAAGGAAATGATGATGTAAGTACACCAGTGCAAACATCCAGGGGCAGAGCTTCAGCTAGTGTAAATTATCATCACTCCATTCACCTCAATGGAATTTGACAATTTACACCAGTAGAGGATTGCCCACCAATGTTAATGTAGTGAATGCACCAACATAGAGCAGAGTTTACTCCTTACTCCACTGTTTCGATTAAGTTGCACTAGTGTAAGACCAGTTAAAAACATCTGTATTAGGGGTTTACATCAATATTACCCCACTGTTAATTCACTTAATGGAGGTTCAGATTTAATATAGGTCCACTTAATTTGTGGTGGAAGTACCAGATATGAACTCTATCTTTCCCCTCCCCTTTATAAAAGGCATCCTGGGAGGGTGGGAGGTACGAGAGATAGTCTCAAGGGAAGATTTTACATAATACAACCTGCAAAGAATATCTGTAAATCCTCTGATTCCACTTAGGTTGTTTCATTTGGAAATCACTGTTTCTCATGCAGACTGCATGTCAATTACTGAAGGTATGTATCTGGCTTTAGAATCTGCCTTATTTATTACACTTATTATGGCATGGATATGGAGGACACTAACCATAATAAGTGAAATCAGATTCTTTCACTGCTGCATTACAAATCTCATTGGAAGCAATGAATTTGCTTTATTTAGACCTATTCCACATTAATAGGTAGGGGACTATAGATTTTTTCATCCTTATAAACAAGAAAGACTTGTTAGTGATTTACCTCTGATGTTTATGGATTTCTTTTTAACGCATACAGTATACGGCAAATTGTTTTTAGGCAATATACAATAACTGTATTTTAGGATACAGAGATGTTAGTGCCATATTATATTCAGAATTCTGGTAAATGTCTCTGGTCTATTTTTCTTGTGCAGACATAAAAATACAAAGACAAACAATGCTCCAAGGCTACCTTTTTGCTTTCTCTCTCTCTCTCTCTATTCTGTGATCAGTGGTACTTACTAAAATGTGCTAAATATAAATATGCCACAAATGAACGTTTGCAATTATGCCAGTTGCTACCCTTCAAGGACTCAGTGAAAAGAGAGAGGGTTTTAATCTAAAGCAGCTTTACAAGCCAACAGAGCTAAAAGTTAATTAGACATTAATTCCATATTATGTGTAAATTATTTATGTTAAATCATGTGTAACTGTATAAATAATATACATTTAAACTGACTATTGTAAACATAAAATAATTAACAGTAAAGGGAAAATGTTATTCAGTAATAGAATCCTTTTGCCAAGTCCAATTTAATTTTCTCACTCATAAAGCTAAATGAGAATCTTACATTTGTACTTTATATGCAAGTCACAACAGTTCTGTTCATAACTATACACTCTCTCTCTCTTGCATATATTCAGGCTATTGCAAAATTCCCATTGTCTGAGGCTGTACAACAAAAAACATACATTACAGTCAGTTCAGTGTATTTTTTTTTTTCAAAATTCATGCAACTTAATTCTGTTAGAAAATGAACTGAGGTGTAAAGTAGGCAAAATTTAGGAACAAATCCTCAAGACTATCCTTGCTTGAGGTTCTCAGAGTCTAACCCAAATGCTGAAAATAGATGTCACACAACACTATTATATTTTGGTAACCATTCTTTTCTGATCAGGCTATTGATGCTTGTATAATGCTGTATGAACAGCTTGTATTAAATACATTCTAATGAAGAGCCTGTGCCTAATATGTGGATACCTGAGAACTCCTCTCACAAAACATTAATTGATTTTTTTTCATTCGTGTCTGGCAGCAACAAATACTGAGCAGCTTTCACTTTGTTAGTGTAGGTGTTGTTAATGCACTTTCCGCATCCATTTAAATGCAAATCCTCTTGCAAATAATCACTTGGAGGAGAAAAGAAAAAAAATGTGTTCAGCTGAAGACAAAGCTGGAGGGATAATAGAAAGCATGAATAGAGTGCACAACAAAACAAGAACTTTGGATCTCCAAATGAAAAACACATTAACTATGGCATAGAAAAATTCTCAGTAGATTATTACAGTACAGTTGCATGTAAACATGATTCCCAAAAGGTGAAACAAAATGAATTAATTTTAACGATATAGCTATATATAGCGATATGAATGTGTTTGTGTGTGTGTAATACACTGCTGGTATTCATGTTGGACCCATAAACTGTACCCAAAATATTGGCTTCATCAAACATTTGTTGTTACACAATTAATTGAAAGCTTTGGAATCATTTCACTCATTCGTATTACTGTATGGTTATATAATGCTTTGGGGGTGGCATTTTTCAGAAGAATAGGAAATGAACTGGGACTCAATAAACATAATTACACTTGAGAACAGCAACCCTGAGCCAACTCACTCTGGGGAGTTTTAGTACTATGCTCATGGCAAAATTTACACCCTTCTCAAGGCACATTTATGTAGAAAAACACTCTAGAAAGTAAAAACAAAACAAAAAAAATGTTCTTGTCTCACTATAATATGAAAAAAAGGAGCCTTACTGGCTCAGATGCTGAAATAAAATAGCCTATCTGACATGTAAGGTGTTACCATGGTTATATAGAGCACTTTAATTTTGCTGTATTGCAAATTTCATGATTACCATTTGATAGTCCCAACATAAAAACAAAATTTGGAAGAATTATTCAAGACAGGCAATGGAAGATACACAACACTATTTAGGCAGCATTATTCAGTATGCACACCAGTTTGTGGAGGCATCATGTTTCTTGAAGACAGTGATTGTCTGGGAATTGATTTCCTTGGCTCCTCAGAAACCTGAGACCCAAAGAAAATTAATCAATGTATTTTGCAATGATATGCCTAGATTGTGCTTTGAGGGCTCAGCCATTCACTAGGAGCAGTGGGGAATTGCATCACCTCAAATGAAGCTTGAGGAGTGATTTTGCCTTTAAAATGGCATGAGTTGCTCCGCTATTATGCCTGCCCATTCCCTAGACCTTGGAGACTGTGTTGCTCCTGGCCTTGTAATCTACAAATATCGTGTGGGCAAAACCATTACATCTCACATTTGCATAATTTGAAAAAAAAATGGTACAGATGCATGCAGATGTGCCAATGGGAGAGACGGAGGACGGAGAGAGATGTAAAGAAGGCATTGGCGAGAGAGAGAAATCTGGGGGGGGCAGGGAGCAGCTCTAATTCATAGAAATGAAGAAAAGAGGAAGAAGTGATTCATTGTAGGAGGGGAGAAGCCAGAACTCATTTGAGTGTCTGTGTGTGTGTTTGGGGGAGAGGGGTATAGCGAGAGTTGGTTGAGGGGGTTGTCGCTCCTCCCTGCCAGGAGAGTGCAAGGGGCCCTCACGCTCCCTAGCACATGCATCTCTCTCTCTCTCTCTCTCATTGCCCTCTCCAGCCGCAGCATTTTACTCTGACCCACCCATGCATCCCCTGCTCCTGCTGGATTTCTAGGGAAGAAGCTAGCTCTTCAACCCTCCCAAGCCTGGCTGGATCAGAAGCTCTTCTCCCTCCCCACTCCTTCATAGAGCTGAAGAGTGTGGTAGCGCCAGTGGAAACTTCTTTCCTCTTCGCAGGCCTGGGATGGTAGGTACAAAACAGGCTTCTCACCCTTCTCCAGGCCCTGGGGTTACAGGGGTAGAGAGGAAGGGAGGGAGGGAGGAGCAGTGAAGACCCATCCATTTTTACACAAGAAGGAAGAGGAGTGGGAAAGAACCCAAGCAGCTCCTGGCTGATCCTGAAAAGCAGGCAATGAGATGGAGAGTTTCCCATAGCCTAACAGTTTCCCACCACAGGAGGATGTGGAAAAAAACCATATTCTATGGGGAACACCCATATAAGGTGACCACCTTTTCAAAAGGAAAAAGCAGGCCACATGTAGGCACCCTGCTGCCCTCCATGGCCTGCCCCCCTGCTCCACCTCTTCCCCTGCAGCCCCACCCCTGCTCCTCCTCTTCCCCACAGGGACCCCCCCCCCAGGCAGGCTGGAAGCTGGACCTGGGCCATCGTAAACGCACCCCAGGGAGCCTGCACTTTTGTGGGGAGCCCTAGATTCTCCACTTGCTCTGGGTGGGGGGGGCCAGAGGGGCCCTGAGAGAAGCCACCAGGCCATGTCCCTGCCCCCTGAGGCACGCCAACCAGGGCAGGTAAAGTGTCTGGGGATCTCCACAGTGGCCTGGGCTCTCTGGGCAGCTCTTCCTGCCCGGCTTCAGCTTCATGGCATGGAGGGGCTAAGGCCGACCTCAGTCCCCACCCCACCCCCACCAGGAACAGACTGGCACTGCCCCTGAGCCTTGGGCAGTCACAGAGTGGTGCCACAGGGACGCCAGGACAAATGCTGTCCCAGAGTCATTCAGCCAGGGACTGGGACTTAAACTTTACATTTCAAGACTGTCTTGCCCAGTCTGGGATGGGTGGTCACTCTATACCCATAGGCCTGCTCTTGTGTGGGGTGCACAAGGGGCAGTCACACTCTGGCCATGTTGGTAGTTATTTATTTTCATTCACATAGGTAGCAATAGTACCTCTTTTCACTTCCCGCCTCATCTTGTCTATTGCCTTGGCTTTTTGCTGTTCTTCTAGATCAGATGAGTAATAATAAACATAATTAGAGCTAAGCGAATAATTTGCAATGAATAATTTATCAGATTAATTTAGCCTCTTTCTGCTTGTGGAATATCTGTGAGCAGAGCGTGATTTCTTTTAATGTATTCATTATTCTAATTTATTCAAAAAATGTACACTGTGGAGTTTGCTGTGTGTATTCAATACTGAAAATTCCATCTGTATTGCCCAACTGTGATCAGTCAGATAAATCACATGATATTGATTCTGTCCTCTGACTGGATGACCACTTGGGCATAAGTGAATACTTGCATGTGCTAATTAAAATTCAGTTTTCTTACAGGACTATGCCCACTGCCTATGTAGGAACCCTTACCTACTTTCTAAAGTTGGTTTAACAGTTTTGGCCCCATCCACTGTGAACTGAAGCAGCCTGAATGATTTTAAACCACACTTTAAATTGCTTCAGGTAACACAGTTTTAGTCCTACTGTACACAAGGCCTCAAGTGAATTATAGACAGCTGACCTCCGCGCTAGCTGTGTGAAGTTAATCCAGTCACACACACACAAACAGCCCCAAACTATTTTACTGCCAGAACTCCAGCAGTTTACTTTACATTCTGTAACAGCATATCTCTACTGACTGATCTCACAGGCATGGGATTTGCAGCTTACAGCTGTATGGTGGCCTAAAAGGGACATCGTAAACAGCCGCAGTGTTATAGGGCAAAGGATATATGGTAAAGAAAGCGCACCAAAGAAAAAACAGGAAGGTTTGTCTAGGACCTGAACTTTCCCACACCCTCTGTAGCAATATTTTGACAGGTGTAGGAGGTGTGGTTTTCTGTTCTGACACAAGCAAACGAGTTAAACAAATTCATCCAACAAAAGTTTGCAAACAAATTGCCATTATCTCATTTTGGCTCAGGATGATTAAGAAAAGTAAGCACTACCAGAATGCTTCTCTATTTCAGTCAATTGCTTCAGGTGTCTGAGAGCAGTATCAGTCAGAGAACTAGAAAAACCTAGTGATCTTGGAACATAAATATCACACTTATGCAGCGCTCCACTGCTTCATTGCTTTACTTGGACCCTTTTCCAGTGACTTTACGTATTGGGTGAGCTTGGTGTGAGAATTCTTTAAAGAAACTGTTTGCCTACAGGCAGGAGGGAGAGGTAGTCCAAACTCTCACAGTTTCAATTAAACATTATTCTTTAATGGTCCTGAGTGTGGCCTGAACACCATAAACACTGCTTTATTTAATACTACTCGACTAATTACAGTTTCTTTTTTACATCAGGGTGACATTTTGAGTTGGCTGCTTTTAAATAGATTTTTATATTTTTAAAAATGAGCTAGCTGGCCCAGAAAATATGTGCCCCTCAGCTGTGATGTCAGTCAGATGATTTCCTTGTTCACTCTTGGAGTAATGGCATGTTTTAATCTTCTATTCATCAGTTACTTAAATATCACCCTCTTGACTTTTTTTTGGCAAGTAAGTTTCCTTAAAATATATTAGCAGAATAAAAAATAACTATGGCTGCATATTTTTTTTCAATGGCAAATGTGTGTACTTCTTCCATCACAGCCCTGCCAATGGTGCCAATAAAATTTCACAACCATAACCACTCATATTATCAAATTGCAGTTCACACTGTGTTACAGTTTCCTTTTCCTATGTCTTTATCCATTTTCTCCCCCATTTTTTCACTGATCCAGGGATGGTGTTAACACACATCAAAAGGGATATATTACATTCTGTATTGAACAGATGGCAAATAGAGGTGTGTGAGAGTAAAACAGACTGTAGCTTTGGGGGGGGGGGGTGCTCACTGATATTAGCTGTGCTAACAGTTCTTGAGTTCCATTATGAGTCAGTGTTCTTGTGAATGCTGTTCTATGCAGAATCTATAGCTCAGCAGCTCATTGAGTTGTAAGTGCCTAAAATGACTTCCTCCTTTTCACATGGATGCTAAAATTAAAAAGTGGTTGTTGTAGTTCAAATGTAATTTTGCCTTCATCAGTTTCACCTACTCTCACCTTGAAGACTCTTGCAATACATGCACAGACTAAAATATTTCAAAGAGAAATCTTTCTTGCTGCTTTGAGTGGAACTTTGTTTCTCAACCACTAACTGTTCTCCCGTGCCCCAAGCACTTAGTGACTTTCCTTGTGCGAACATGGCCCACAATTCACACAGAAACTTGAAGGATTATGAAATCAGTTTTGAGGCCATCTCTATATACTATTTGCCGCCATTCTGTCTTTGTTAAATTGCATGAGCAAAAGAAGCAACTACTAGTATCATGACAAATAATAAATACACGCAAATTGAAATGTGAAAAGTAAGGGAGGGATTGAGAAACTCACAATACTTTTAAATATATCCATATTATACTGTACCTCTTATTTTACATTTTAGCCTTAAATACTGCAACACTGTGAATTTATATGCAGTGTTGTTGTAGCGATGTTGGTCCCAGGATATGAGAGAGACAAAGCTGGTGAAGTAATATCTTTTATTCGACCAACTTCTGTTGGTAAGAGAGATAAGCTTTTGAGTTTACACAGAGCTCCTGAAGAAGAGATCTCTGTAAGCTAGAAAGCTTGTCCCTCGCACCAACAGAAGTTGGTCCAAGAAGATATTACCACACCCACCTTCACACCCTATTAATTTGGCATACAAACGTTGCAAAAGGTTTTCTGTTATTCTTAGTTTGTGATGAGAGGAAATCATAGCTTCTCTTTAAACTAATAGCTAATTATGATGCAATTCATGAAGACATGAAGAGAATTGTATTAGTAGTTGTCTATTATCTGCAGGAATATAATAAGTTAACTCCACAATGATCTGGTAATTACATGGTAATATTAGCATGAGTTGTCATGTAATTACCAGTGTAGTTACCCTGCTGTTAACATGAAATTATGTGCATTAGTTTACATTGGCCCATGGCACCATTGTACTCCTGTATCATTTTCAGGGGGGAAATGTCATAAGTAAATTTGTGGCTCTGAGAAGAATTCAAACCAAGATAAAGATCTTTATTCCTTTCATTTTCTAGGATTAAGCACAATCGAATTTCATTTGCTTTAGATCTTACCCTGGCCACACCCACCACAAACAGATCTACAGTTTGCAGATGCAAAGGTAATCTGGAAAAAAATGGAATATAGGTGTTGCTATTTTAGGTCCCGATCTTCCAATTAGATCAGTGTGGCCAGACCTTTGTGTGTGCGTGCAATCCCATTGACTTCAGGGGAAATCTGCCTGGACAAAAGAATCTGCATGCATGGATCTGAATCAGATCCTTATATCAGGCTGTCACAGACCCAACTGAGTTCCCCCTTCTGGGCAGTCTCAGACTATGTGCTTTAAGCTTACTGACTCTGCGCACAGTCCAGGCACTGCCTCTGGCTCTGGGTTTCTTCTGGGCACATTCTTGGAGTGTAGCTCCTCTGTCTAGCAACCCCTTCTGAGTGCTAAGACCCTATGGTCCAACTGCCTAGGCCTTGAAACTAGTGTCAATTCCCCCCAGAATCATCAGTACTTTAAGCATCCTCTTTCCCAGAGCCAACTTTGTGGGTACTCTGGTTTACAGTTTACTTTTCCAGGGACATGTGAAAGTTGAAGCACATAATACACACTTTGCAAAAGTTTCCAAAACCAAATCACTTTTTACTTTAGCCAGCAAGAGAAAGATACATATCTAGGCAAAACAATAAAAACTATTCCCTGACTCCGTTTCCTCACCACTCTGGAGTGTTCTTCAGGATTTGGGTCAGTGTCTTTTCAGGATTCCAAATTCCATCTCCTGGAACTCTCTCCTTGTGGCTTCTCCTCTGGAACAGGGAGTGTGCCCTTTCTCCCTTCCACTTAGCTGCTTTTGACATTGACTGGTCCCCCTCCTTCCAAACCCTGTGTCTTTAACCCCCTGCTCTCACACCTCTACCTCTTGTTCTCCTGTTTGGGAATTTTCCACTCACTGTAGATAAACAATTTCAACACAATTTACCTTCTGGCTGAGGCTTTCTGCATCTCATACCAATTGTCCGGTCAGGGCACAGCCATTAAGGTTAACCACTTTTTTGTTTGCTCTGTAGCTTCTGCCCTATAGGATGGATGATATGTGACCAGGCTGCACTATACATTGAGGCATTCAGTGATACAGCAATAGCACAAAATTGTCCAGCATTTGTAAGTTATACACAGACCAATTCTCCCAACTGTCACACAGACCCTCAGTCCATCTTGTCCAGTTTCCTGTGTCTGGCAGTTGCTACTATGTGTACCTCAGAGGAAAGACAAAATCACTCATAAGGCACCTCCTTAGTGTGCAATGCTGTACATAGCAAAGAATAAACATACCCACTGATGAATTTGTTTTCATAGCTTATGATCTACCCACTTGTGGTAAACCACACAGGAGACTAATACTTCAGATTAAACAATTTTCCTTCTAATGTGCTGCACAGCAATAAAACCACCCTTGATTTCCAACTGGTATTTTCAACATATTCACTCTATTATTTTAGTGATTATTCCATGTGTGCAATGACCTAGACATAGCATTTAGTACCTTTGCATTGACTTTCATCTTCCACTTAATTTTGTTCCTCTTTATTTTGGGTTTCCTTGACATTTACATGTCAAACTCTCAAACTGTACAGAATATTTTATCTAAAAAGATAAGTAGTGTTAACTTGTAAGTCAATAAGCCATTTTCTGATGGATGAGATAGGAAGCCTTTGGGTATGTCTACACTACGAAATTAGGTCAAATTTATAGAAGTCAGTTTTTTAGAAATAATTTTTATATAGTCGATTGTGTGTGTCCCCACACAAAATGCTCTAAGTGCATTAAGTGCATTAACTTGGCGGAGTGCTTCCACATTCCCGAGGCTAGAGTCGACTTCCAGAGTGTTGCACTGTGAGTAGCTATCACACAGTTCCTGCAGTCTCCGCCGCCCATTGGAATTCTGGTTTGAGGTCCCAATGCCTGATGGGGCAAAAAACATTGCCGCGGGTGGTTCTGGGTACATGTCGTCAGGCCCTCCCTTCCTCCCTCCGTGAAAGCAACGGCAGACAATCATTTCGCGCCTTTTTTCTTGAGTTACCTGTGCAGATGCCATACCACGGCAAGCATGGAGCCCGCTCAGCTCACTGTCACCGTATGTCTCCTGGGTGTTGGCAAACGGGGTACTGCATTGCTACACGGCAGCAGCAACCCATTGCCTTGTGGCAGCAGATGGTGCAATAGGCCTGAAAACCATCATCATCATGTCCGAGGTGCTCCTGGCTGCCTCGGTAAGGTCGGTTAGGAGCACCTGGGCAGACATGGGCGCAGGGACTAAATTAGGAGTGACTCGACCAGGTCATTCTCTTTAGTCCTGCCGGCAGTCCTATTGCACCTTCTTATGGTGAGCAGGCAGGAGATGAGGATGGCTAGCAGTCCTATTGCACCATCTGCTGCCAAGCAGCCAGGAGATGTGGATGGCTAGCAGTCCTACTGCACCGTCTGCTGCCAGCCAAAGATGTAAAAGATAGATGGAGTGGATCAAAACAAGAAATAGACCAGATTTGTTTTGTATTCATTTGCTCCCCCTCCCTCCCTCTGTGAAATCAACGGCCGACAATCGTTTTGGTGAGGTCTGTCAGGGGCACCTTGAAAACTTTAATGGAGATTCAGTCCTGCCTGAAATACCAGAGGGAGGAGTAGCTTAGTGGGTTGAGCATTGGCCTGCTAAACCCAGGCTTTTGAGTTCAATCCTTGAGCAGGCCATTCTGTGTGACAGTTGTTTTTGTTTCTCCTTGATGTAAAGCCACCCCCTTTGTTGATTTTAATTCCCTGTAAGCCATGTCGTCAGTCGCCCCTCCCTCCATCAGAACAATGGCAGACAATCATTCTGCACCTTTTTTCTGTGCAGACGCCATACCAAGGCAAGCATGGAGCCCGCTTAGATCACTTTGGCAATTAGGAGCACATTAAACACCACGTGCATTATCCAGCACTACATGCAGCACCAGAACCTGGCAAAGCGAAACCGGGCGAGTAGGTGACATCAGGGTGATGACGAGAGTGATGAGGACATGGACACAGACTTCTCTCAAAGCACGGGCCCTGGCAATGTGGGCATCATGGTGCTAATGGGGCAGGTTCATGTGGTGGAACGCAGATTCTGGGCTCGGGAAACAAGCACTGAGTGGTGGGACTGCATAGTGTTGCAGGTCTGGGACGATTCCCAGTGGCTGCGAAACTTTTGCATGCATAAGGGCACTTTCATGGAACTTTGTGACTTGCTTTCCCCTGCCCTGAAGCACCAGAATACCAAGATGAGAGCAGCCCTCGCAGTTCACAAGCGAGTGACGATAGCCCTCTGGAAGTTTGCAATGCCAGGCAGCTACCGGTCAGTTGGGAATCAATTTGGAGAGCGCAAATCTACTGTGGGGGCTGCTGTGATGCAAGTAGCCAACGTAATCAAAGATCTGTTGATATCAAGGGTAGTGACCCTGGGAAATGTGCAGGTCATAGTGGATGGCTTTGCTGCAATGGGATGATAGACAGAACGCATATCCCTATCTTGGCATCGGACCACCTTGTCAACCAGTACATAAACTGTAAGGGGTACTTCTCAATGGTGCTGCAAGAACTGGTGGATCACAAGGGATGTTTCACCGACATCAGCGTGGGATGGCCGGAAAAGGTGCATGGTGCTTGCATCTTTAGGAACTCTGGCTGTTTGAGCAGCTGCAAGAAGGGACTTACTTCCCAGACCAGAAAATAACCGTTGGGGATGTTGAAATGCCTATAGTTATCCTTGGGGACCCAGCCTACCCCTTAATGCCATGGCTCATGAAGCCGTACACAGGCAGCCTGGACAGTAGTCAGGAGCTGTTCAACTACAGGCTGAGCAAGTGCAGAATGGTGGTAGAATGTGCATTTGGATGTTTAAAAGTGCACTGGCGCAGTTTACTGACTCAGTTAGACCTCAGCAAAACTAATATTCCCACCGTTATTACTGCTTGCTGTGCGCTCCACAATATCTATGAGAGTAAGGGGGAGACGTTTATGGCGGGGTGGGCGGTTGAGGCAAATCGCCTGGCCACTGGTTACGCGCAGCCAGACACCAGGGTGGTTAGAAGAGCACAGGAGGGCGCGGTGCACATCAGAGAAGCTTTGAAAACCAGTTTCATGACTGGCCAGGCTATGGTGTGAAAGTTCTGTTTGTTTCTCCTTGATGAAACCCCCCGCCTCTTGGTTCACTCTACTTCCCTGTAAGATAACCACCCTCCCCTCCTCCCTTTGATCACCGCTTGCAGAGGCAATAAAGTCATTGTTGCTTCACATTCATGCATTCTTTATTCATTCATCACACAAATAGGGGGATAACTGCCAACGTAGCCCGGGAGGGGTGGTGGAGGAGAGAAGCACCGGGAGGGGTGGTGGAGGAGGGAAGGACAAGGCCACACAGCACTTTAAAAGTTTAAAACTTTAAAACTTATTGAATGCCAGCCTTCTGTTGCTTGGGCAATCCTCTGGGGTGGAGTGCCTGGGTGGCCGGAGGCCCCCCGCACCGCATTCTTGGGCGTCTGCGTGAGGAGGCTATGGAACTTGAGGAGGAAGGCAGTTGGTTACACAGGGGCTGTAGCGGCGGTCTGTGCTCCAGCTGCCTTTCCTGCAGCTCAACCATATATTGGAGTATATTAGTTTGATCCTCCAGCATTGAATCCTGCCTCCTCTCATCACGCTGCCGCCACCTTTCAGCTTCAGCCCTGTCTTCAGCCCGCCACTTACTCTCTTCAGCCCGCCACCTCTCCTCCCGGTCATTTTGTGCTTTCCTGCACTCTGACATTGTCTGCCTCCACACATTCGTCTGTGCTCTGTCAGTGTGGGAGGACAGCATGAGGTCAGAGAACATTTCATCACAAGTGCGTTTTTTTCGCCTTCTGATTTTCACTAGCCTCTGCGAAGGAGAAGATCCTGTGATCCTTGAAACACATGCAGCTGGTGGAGAAAGAAAAAGGGACAGTGGTATTCAAAAAGACACATTTTATAGAACAATGGGTACACTCTTTCACAGTAAACCTTGCTGTTAACATTACATACATAGCACATGTGCTTTCGTTCCAAGGTCGCATTTTGCCTCCCCCCACCACGTGGCTAGCCCCTCCCTCCTCCCCATGGCTAACAGCAGGGAACATTTCTGTTCAGCCACAGGCAAACAGCCCAGCAGTAACGGGCACCTCTGAATGTCCCCTTAAGAAACGCACCCTATTTCAACCAGGTGACCATGAATGATTTCACTCTCCTGAGGATAACACAGAGCGATAAAGAACGGATGTTGTTTGAACACCAGCAGATATACACTGCAATGCTTTGTTCTGCAATGATTCCCGAGTACGTGCTACTGGCTTGGAGTGGTAAAGTGTCCTACCATGGTGAACGGAATAAGGCTGCCCTTCCCAGAAACCTTTTGCAAAGGCTTTGGGAGTACATCTAGGAGAGCCGCGAATGCCAGGGCAAATGAATCATTAAACATGTTTGCTTTTAAACCATGTATACTATTTTAAAAGGTACACTCACCAGACATCCCTTCTCTGCCTGGCGGGTCTGGGAGGCAGCCTTGGGTGGGTTCGGGGGGTACTGGCTCCAGGTCCAGGGTGAGAAACAGTTCCTGGCTGTTGGGAAAACCGGTTTCTCCACTTGCTTGCTGTGAGCTATCTACAACCTCATCATCATCATCTTCCTCATCCCCAAAACCTGCTTCCGTGTTGCCTCCATCTCCATTGAAGGAGTCAAACAACACGGCTGGGGTAGTGGTGGCTGAACCCCCTAAAATGGCATGCAGCTCATCATAGAAGCGGCATGTTTGGGGCTCTGACCCGGAGAGGCCGTTTGCCTCTCTGGTTTTCTCGTAGGCTTGCCTCAGCTCCTTAAGTTTCACGCAGCACTGCTTCAGGTCCCTGTTATGGCCTCTGTCCTTCATGCCCTGGGAGATTGTGACATTTCAAAAACTGGAACGTAGTTCTGATAGCACGGATTCCTCTCCCCATACAGCGATCAGATCCCGTACCACCCGTTCAGTCCATGCTGGAGCTCTTTTGCGATTCTGGGACTCCACCATGGTCACCTCTGCTGATGAGCTCTGCACTCACCTGCAGCTTGCCACGCTGGCCAAACAGGAAATTGAAATTCAAAAGTTCGTGGGCCTTTTCCTGTCTACCTGACCAGTGCATCTGAGTTGAGAGTGCTGTCCAGAGTGGTCACAACGGAGCACTCTGGGATAGCTCCCGGAGGGTAATACCATCTAATTGCGTCCACAGTACCCCAAATTCGACCCGGCAAGGCCGATTTCAGCGCTAATCCCCTTGTTGGGGGTGGAGTAAGGAAATCGATTTTAAGAGCCCTTTAAGTCGAAAGAAAGGGCTTCATCATGCAGGGTTAAATCGATTTAACGCTGCTAAATTCGACCTCAACTCCTAGTGTAGACCAGGGCTATGACACATTCAGCTAGAATCTAATGTGCTTTAGAATATAAGCCTATAGTGTGTATATAGTATTCAAGAGAATGAAATCTGTCTGCTGCTCTACCTGAGATTAGAGAAGATAGATTTAAATGCTAGTTTCTGTCATTCTTTCTTTTTAAAAAGGGCTCTATCTATACCCTATAATAAAGATAATCTTATATCCTGGCCTGGAAAATGTAACGTACTTCATGGGACAAATAATATATTAATTGTTATTGTTACGATTTTATTTATCACTGATATTGTGCTGGGATCTAGTTGCCTCAATCAAGTTGAGGCCCAATTGTGCTCTGCAAACATAATATATGACAGTCCTTGTCCTAAAAATTGCTTTAGCAAGCAACATTTGAGATCAAAGAGGCATCTGGCCAATAAGTTTAGGGATATCTTTGTATTTTTGATTTGGTTGAGGCAGAAATCACTCATCTTCACCTCACTGTTGTTTTGACCTCATCTGCCAGCACATCTCATACACTGACATTTTGTAATGGAAAGAGACGTTGGGGGATGGTTGTGATAACAGATATTGTGAAAGAGCATAATAATATATGAGTACTAAAAGGATTTCAGAAGAATGATGCAGCCTCAAAAATTCAATGCCTAAAAAGAGATACATGTGAAAACTATATTGAATGGTTGAATGTTCAGTGTATCATTGGCAGTTGTATATATCTAGCCATGCGAAGCATTTTATAATGATTCTATTCAAATTTATATAACCATAGATGTCAACAGACCTTAACTAGTTTGGATAATTAATCCTTTTTGCTTCATTGTGAAGAACTCTGTTCATACCTGTGTGCCATTTGTATAGAAAGTTAATCTAATCAGGGTCTTTGAATATCTGTTCAAGTACACTCAACTTTTGCTTATTTCAGCCTATTTGAAATATTTCACTGTACATTTATATAAACCTTTATATTTAACTTTTCTACTTCTCAAAAACGAATGTTGAAACAAAAATAACTTGTGCTCTCAAAAGTTACAGGGGTTACTCCAGATTTAAATTGGTGGCAGGGCAACGGTTGGTCCAAAATCTTTTCTTCAAATTCCACCCACTTGTTCAATTATTGTTGGCAACAAAAGTACAGTGATGTAAACTTAAAAACTTCATAATAAGACTTCCAACTGGCATGGTGAAGGAAATCAAACTAGCATTATTCAGAACTTCATGATGTGACAGCTACTGTTCAGAGACAGTTAATTTTTACCCATTGGACTGTTCCATTTTAAGATTACGCTACGGGGAAAATAATTTCTTGAGTCTCTCAGTGGTAGTGGTAACTAATGCATTCAAAGACACCTTATGGTTACCTTTTTTATAACAGATTTAAAACATTTTTATTAAAGCTAATTTTAAAATTATATAATATTAAAATTATAGGTTAAGAAAGAGTGTCTGTACATCTGGATACTTAAATTATCCAAAAGTACAAAATCGGCTTTAAACGTTATAAAATACCTATAGAACATAATCTGCAATAACCCAAATTTAGGTAAGTTGAATGGTACAGTTTAGATATTAGAATCTGAATACTCAGGTACATCACTCATGAAAAGTTATGCAGAGAGTTGGCTGTAGAAAGCAAATATAGGAATGAGTATAAATTGTCCCTCAGTAATTGAGCATTTAGGATAGTTGTCCCTTAGTAGATATAATCCATCAGAGAAGTATTTCTGTTACTTTCCAATTTCACTTCTCATCAGCACTCCTGCTCATTGCTCCTGGTATTGCCAAAATTCCAGTGTTCTAGATAGTTGTCCCTTGACCACCTCATGGTGTCTGACACTGTGAGTTGCTGCATCAGCCAAGCATTGACCGATTCTGCATTCTCTCAACACTCACTTGTTGCTGTGGTCCCACGTGCCCAGAGATCCAACAATAAGCATGTGAGTTTGAACATCGTAGCCTCTACCTCTCAAGATATGGGCCAGAGGAGTGTATTTCTCCAGCTTTTGAGATTGGGTGTTGTGGAAGGCCAGGGTCCTGTTTTCAAAGGGAACTGTGACAGCCAGCATGATGATCTTCTTCTATTCCTCGTTGGTGACGATGATGACCATTGCGCTTCACTGTCCATTCTGGGGATGGCGGAGTTCATGGCCACCTTCCCCATGGGTGGTGGGATGGCTCTGACTAGGCGATTCTGGATGGCATTGTGTTGCAGCTGCCCGCCAATCCGGCGGGTAGTGAAGACATACCCTTAGTTTGAGGATTTCCAGGTTTAGGTGCTAAGCCCCTTGGCTATGTCAGAATTTAGAAAGCTTTGCACACACCCACCATCAGAAATCTAGGTTCCTAGGTAACTCTACCCATGGAAATAGGCACCTTGGGAATTTAGGTACCTACAGGGTTAGCCAGCAACTGAGCAGTGGTTTTAAGTATCTAAATTTTTTACTTAGGTGCCTAAAGCAGCAGTTAAGTAGCTAAATCCCTTTATGGATCTAGCCTCAAATAAATTTTTATCTAGCATTTATTTAAAAACCATCCAAATCTCTTGATTCTGGAAAATTGAACTGGAAATCTCACAGGAATAGGCTCTCTTGTGAGATTTCTGTCTATGATATTCCTCGGGTGCCAATCATTGTAATACCTTTGGTAGAAAATAGAGCATTCTTGGGCCCTGGTTCAAAAATGTGGGATTTAGGGCCAGATTTTTAATGGTATTGAGATACCTGAAGATTCCGATAGATGCCTTATGAGATTATCAAATGCATCCAAGTACCTAACTTCCATCTAACTCCCAGCATGGGCCCCCCTTTAACCTGTCTTGCTGAGCCAGGATCTTAAGCCTCCTCTAGCACACACACAGGCATGGCCACACCCCGCTGCTGAAAGACACAGACACTGAGATCAGCTCTGGGAAGACTCAGTTTAAGGGACTTGCCCCAACACTCAGGTGTCCACCTCCCTTGGAGCACAGATCCAAAGGGATATTGTCTTGCGCTGTAGAGAAACCTATACAACGTAAGCTCATAAATTCGCCCCCTCCCTCAATGTGGAGGAAGATATGCACAACTTCTCCCCTCCCCCCTGTTAGAAATTACAGAAACTATATTTAATAATAAACAAAACAAATTTTATTAACTATAAAAGGCAGATTTTAAGTGGTTAAAGGGGTAGCAAGCAGAACAAAGCAGATTACTGAGAAAATAAAACAAAACTCACAAACTAAGCTTGATTCAGTAAAGAAACAGGTTACAAAATGTAATTTCTCACCCTAAATGTTGAATTAGGCAGGATGCAGCATTTCTGTAGCTCAGAGTTCTTCTTACAGACTGGACCCCTGTCTCAGTCTGGACTTACCCCTGCCTTTCCCTTCAGGTTAGTTTCTTCTGTCCCTTCCAGATATGCCAAACCCGCAGAAAAAAAACACAGAAATTGGGCTTGTTTTTGACTTAATTGGCTTGTGAGTTGCTTATTGGCTAGTAGCTTGTTGGGCTTGTAGCTTGTTGCTTCTTTTTTTTTGATCATCTCCCGGCAAGCAGGGGCAAGGGGGGGAGAGAGTCAGGGGTGCACAGCGGGCCCACCACAGTCCCAGACTGCACGCCAGGGTGATCTAGTCACATAGAGTGTTGGGGTTCTTAGGGATTGGCTTCTTTTGGCCTTGATTTGAAATGGGATTAGCTTGAATTTTGGCTTATTGTGAAAGTCAGGGTACTTATTTACCAGGTGAAAGTAGGCAACTGTAGTCCCTTCAGGTTCTTTCAGCAGTCCTTCTTGGGTAGTCCATGGAGGAGAGACCCATTTGCCTTCCTCTCCACCCTTAAATAAGATTTACATAAGGCAGGAATCCTTTGTTTCCCAAACTTGACCCCCACCCCCCTTTCCTTTTAGTGGAACATTACAAAAAGTCCCAGGTAATGTTTAATATCAGGTGGCAAGACCACCTGACCTATTAGTGTCACAGTTACGTCCCAGGATGCCTCCCAGGAGGGAGGGAGATTAGTATCTTCACAGTCTTGTTGTTTCTTCCTAATGGCCCATCAAATCTGATGGCCTGTCGTCTGGTGGGTGTCTTCCCAACACACACCCAGTTGTAATTGTTACATAGTCCATATTCCTAACTTTAAATACAGAAATGCTACATGCATACACATTGGATAATCACATTCAGTAAATCATAACCTTTCTAATGACATTGTACATGAGCCATCTTGCATAAAGTATATCTCAGTTATGTCATATCCATATCATAAGCATATTTTCATAAAGACTATGGAGTGTAACGGCACGGTTGGTACAAGAGATCTCAGAGTGACTGATAAGACTGCATGCCATGCCTGTGTTTCTCCAGCAGTGAGGTTGCAAGTGAGATTCAACCTCAGAGACAGAAGCTGCATTTCTATCTTTGCTGTTCTTTTCTCTTCCCTCTTGTGTGTGTTTGTCTTGTTTTGTCTTTTAGAAAATGGAATTAGAGTGTAACAGTAGCAGCAGCACATCTCAACTAACTTCTGTTTTCCCCAAAGAGGACATCTTTAATATCATCTAAAAGACTGTCAAATGTGTGTTGGGGTAGGGGTGGGGTGTTTCCTTCTAAAAACTCTTTGGCTAAAGGGAAAGGCAAAAGGGATGTCGTTAAAATGAACGCCAAACTTAAAAGTTTATATTTCAAAAGATTTACCTGTTTTTCCTTCTTTTCTGTATCTTTAATAAAAGGTTACAAGATTTTTAATTGAGTATTTGCAAAGTTACTAAGCAGGCTGAGGTTTCAGTACATCAAAACCTGAATTTGGTTTAAAACTGTTTAGTGTTGGACAGTTTCAGGGCCCTGTTAACGCCTTTGACTCTTTGAGCCTATATATTCCATCGAAATTAATACAACACACATCATTTTAGAATTCCTATCAAAATAAAACCATCATTTGCAAAAGAATAGAGAAGGAACCTCACTTGATAATTATTAAGTATCACAGTATGCAACACTGAATGGCACTTATGGCATGTCTTCACTAGCAACTTTAAAGCACTGCCGGGGCAGCGCTTTAATGTGGCTTGTGTAGTTGTGGCATAGCGCTGGGAAAGAGCTCTCCCAGTGCTATAAAAAAACCCACCTCCATGAGGGGAATAGCTACCGGTGCTGGAAGCTCTGCTCCCAGTGCTCGTGTACTGTCTACATTGGCACTTTACTGCGCTGAAACTTGCTGTGCTCAGGGAGGTGTTTTTTCACACCCCTGAGCGAGAAAGTTGCAGCGCTGTAAAGTGCCAGTGTAGACAAGCCCTTAGATACCATAGTGATAGGCAGAAGAACTGTAGGAAGATAGAATTTGATGTTTTAAGTGAAAGGCACTTATCTGGGCTCCCAAATATTGATAGTCGATCCAGATATTCTAGGTCCTTTCACCATACAGAACTAGTCTTTTATAAAACTACAACTTTTGCTGAAACAATCACTAGCCGTTCTGCTTCCTTGGCCTCTGTCCTTTCATTTTCTGACTGGACCTTTTTTGAATTCTGAAAGTGCCATAAACTAAAATGAAATTGTAATATTAATGATCTTCTGAACAAAGAACTGTGATAAAGAGTACCCACTTCTTATTCAGCAGAATAATCTGGGACAAGAAATAATTTTAAGTAAAACTGATGATCTTCTAAGAGAAGAGCACCATATTTGAGGATTATTGATTTTTCTTTCTTAGTCATATCAGTGAGGCAATCTTGATCACCGTGACCACTGACAGTAAATAATTTCCAGTAAGGCACTCAATTTTTAGTTCCTGCTTCTCGCAAAAATTCAACAAATCGGGTGGGAATAAGTACATCAAGTTGGCAGCAGTAGCAATGGTGTGTGATTGGAGAACCACATTTTGGGGCAATTTTTTTATCGTTATTACAGGAATGTAACCAATAACTGGAATCACAAAAGAAAATTGTACAGTACTGTGAAAATGTCACGGCTGCCTTTTTAGATCATTCAGGATTTGAGAACAGAATTAAAGTGAAGCTATAATAAACAATTCACCCCATTAAAAAACACATGCAAACAAACTTTTAACCAGCTGGTAGGTTGGTTCACTATACTTCAGAAGCCTAGCCATAACCAAATAAGTGATACCAGGAGCCAGTGGAGCTACTGAAATGCAAGACCCTATTTAGAAAATAATTTCAGTGTACTAATCTCATTCTGAACATGATTTCAGGGGGGTAGAAAATGATCTTGCAGCTGGACACAGAAAATGCTTTAGGGAGAGTGAAAAGTGCAGAGAGAGGAAGAAGTATGGAATCATCATGAAAGCAGTAAATCATATTTAATCTCTGGGGACAGGGGAATCCTGAAAACTTTTCATGGCTCCTGAGGCTCATTGCTATTTGCCCTACTTTTGGCTCTGGACTACCCATCCTATGTCCCAGAACGAATCAAATGCAGGAATTAGTTCATGAGATCTGGGCTAGAAGAGAGAGAGGGAAATTGGAAAAAATGGGCCATAATAAGATTAAGGGGGTGAACACATGATCCCTTTTGTACTTCATTGCAATTCTTTTAGGGTATTCCTGACTTGATAGAGGTCGCTTTCCAACCCCGATATAAATAATTGCTGGCATCATTATCATTATGTTAGCTAAATTCACATCACTATTTTGATATAATGGCAGCAGGGTAGGAAACAAATTGAACATTTCTTTTAGTGGATGTTTGCCTTAAAAAACTTGCCAGTTTTGCCAAACAGTTTTAATTGCCTCTGGCGTCACTGTGATTACCTCCGTAACAATGATAGTACAGATTGTTGTCTGCTGATTTACTCACAAGTTGTAAACCTTTCTGTGCCTAACACAGGGAAAAAGCATATAATTTTATATTGAAGCAAATATAACGTACAAATCCAGCCTGAGATTTAGCTGAATGATTAACTTTTTCCTGGTAAGGTGTCTATAATGGGGTGGCTGCCTCCTGAGCAGTCCTTGTAGCCTGGTGTGGCTTGATGGAACCCTGCCTCCATTTCCCCTTCTCTCAGGTTCCTGAAAAACTCCACCACAAGTTCTCTTGGGTCTAATATGGCCCCTACCCAGGGCCAGGTTAGAATCATAGAATCATAGAATATCAGGGTTGGAAGGGACCTCAGGAGGTCATCTAGTCCAACCCCCTGCTCAAAGCAGGACCAATCCCCAATTAAATCATCCCAGCCAGGGCTTTGTTATTGTATCACAGTGCAAAAAGTCCTTGAAAGCCCCAGACACAGTCCATCTATCCCAAACACTGTGCACATAGTCCATCATCCTGAAACAAATTCCAGAAATACACTTCATACCCCAGCTCCAGCATCTTCTGTAAACACCTGGGCTTTTCTTCAGTCCCCACCTGTTCTTTTATCATAATAGCCACCCCTCACCTGGATTCTTCCTGGCTTCCAATGCTCTGCCAAGGAAAGGTCAGCAAGCTAGTCCCTTCACTGATCTCCTAACCTGCAGTCCTCTTCAGCCTGCCAGCCCCAGCTCTCCAGCTCAGGAAAGTGAGCAGGCTAGCCCCTCCACTGGTCTCCCAGCCTTTCTGGTTTCTTTCCCAGCTCCTGCCTCTTGTATAGGACAATGGCCAAAGGGGCAGGGGGGAGCATTCCCTTGGGCCTTCGTCTTGCTCTGGAGTCTACACCTTCCCGCTTTATAGTGCACGCACACACTCTTTCACTCAATCTCTCTCTCCTTTCCACAGCCTTCCCCACGGAACGCCTGCAGGTCCTTCTGGGCACCTCCTTCCCAATCACAGCCATCTTCCTCTCATTTATCAACCCGAGATGCTGCCTCATCTTCTTAATCAGGTCAAATCAGAGCTGCACCTGTGCTGGCATAGGGATACTATACCGACTTCACCTAAAGGCGCCTGCCATCTTGTGACAAAGTATCTATATCTGTGACATACTGCAAAGCTCTCTGTCTGCCAAGTCCTGTATGTGGGATACTGACCCCCAAAATTAAGGAAATGGCAACAAAATAAATAAAAGCCAAAACCTACAACAATGACTTAATGGACATTGAAACAAGTGTCTTGGCATGAACATGTCAAGGACGTTTCCTTTGTAAAATAGCATTTCTGATCTCAGTGATTTACAGTAACAAATAGTAGGAAAAGGCAAACTCTAGGCAGTGGAAATAAATTTTAGGTCTTTATAAGGGATATCTCAAAAATAAAGGACAGCTGAGAATGACATTCAGTGACATAACCAATAGATTGGCTCCTCTTTATATTTGTTATAACTGTTGTTTAACTGCTTGCTTAGGCCTTCCCGCTGGCCTTAACTGCATGCTGAGATTTCACCTTTGAACGCTGCTCTGTTAATTTTAATAGTAAACAATAAACTGCCCCCAAAATACTTCTTCCCCTTTTCTCTCTATTCTATCAAAACTGAGCCAATGTCTCAATGATGTGCTCCCTGACTTAGGTATAACCCCCTACCAATGCTGGTACAGACGCTTTAAGTAAAAATGAAGAGGTTTTTAACTGATAAGGTCTGCCAAGAAGTACCAGCACTGACTTTTATAAGCAGTCACATTCATTTATCTGGTACAGAATTGTGATAAATATGCATGTGCGCGAAGGCACACACATGCACACGTACACACGTACACACACACACACACACACACACACGCCTTGTGGGATAAGAGGTCTTCCTGGTGTAACAACAAGTTTACAGAATTTGTTTTCAATTATTTTTTTTTTAATTTAGTTTTAGGTTACATGCAGGCCTTAAGAATTAATGTTGCACCACTAAGGTCCTTCAACTTGGTCTAATATGAATCAAGAACAGATTTTTCTATCCACTGGGTAACATTTACATGTATTCCTTTGTATGTCATATAGGGGCATTAATCATTCTAGCAGCCTCTCTACCTCACAGGAGATGTGAGGAAATGATAATGTTTTATGTGAGTAATTAATCCTGTGGCAGATGTGTAGTTTCCAAGACTACTGCCATTAGAATATTGACAGGCTTCGGAACAAATATTCAGGCACTGGCTTAGTAATGATTTTAATATGATAATATTCAGTTACTCATAAACAAGTAACATTCAGACCTTAAGTTTTACATGAGTGTGGTTATTTGTAAAGGCTTTCACAGAGAACTACGTGATGAGGTTTTTGTATTTGTAATGTTGCTGTTGAATAAACAGCACACAATTAACATACCAGCTGGAAGTGCCTAATTCCTTAATTCTTCGCCATTCTGTGATAGTCACTGTTTGTAAAGTGAGGAAGGTAATTCATAATGAAGGTCATTCAGGGGAAACAAAGAATACCAAGCAAGCAGTCTACACCTTTAAAGATTTATTTTTAAAATTATGCTCTCATACATTCCTGCTAAAATGGCCTCTTTAGTTGTATTCTTGGCAAAGTGACAAATTCAGCTATACATGATGACAAGATTAGAAAACAGTTTTCTATAACAATATGTAGAATCTTAAGGTTTTGTACAGTGCATACTGGCCTTGAATTGTGAATATGCAGGGCTGCTACATTCCCACATGTCTGAATTCCACTGTCAACTGTTTTTTAGTTGCCACATTATTCCTTGCTCTTTCGATAGATGTATGTGATGGGGAGCCCAAGGTATTCAAAGGATATGCTCCATATAGTTCCAGTTGGTTAGCCTTGTTTAAAACAATTGTATTCTTTGTAAAATACATGAGTGTATTGGTAGCTAGGCTCCTTATAATTCTGAATGATATAGGCCTGCACTGCTGACATGGTCAGGCATTCTTTGGGACTGGAAAAACATATTCTACCTTGAGCATGGGCCAAGTCTTGATCTTCGTTTCTGTGGGAGTAATAAACATGTTCACCCATTACTCCTGTGTCTAGTGGCAGGGGTGAAAGTAAGTCTAGGGACTTACCGGTATGGGGCTGGGGCCAGCTCTGGCCCCCGGAAGGGGCGGGGCCTCAGGCAGAAGGGGTGGGGCTGCGGAGGTCAGAGCCAGCCCTGGCCCACCCTGTACCAGCAAGTGCCTCCTTCCCCCTTCCTGGAGTAACAGCGGCAGCCAAGGGCTCTGGCAGTGGTCTAAAGGGCCCTGGGCGACAGCGGCGGCTGGAGCCCTGGGCCCTTTAAATCATCCCCAGAGCCCCGCCGCCTCTTCCCCAGGGCTCCAGCAGCAGGGCTCCGGGGATGGGGCTCCGGCCACCTCTACCGCCCCGGGATCTTTAAATCATCCCTGGAGCCTGCCGGAGCCTGGGGAAGTGGCAGCGGGGCTCCGGGGACGATTTAAAGGGCCCAGGGCTTGGCTGCCGCTACCGCCCCAGCCCCTTTAAATCGCCACCCCAGCCCTGCCGCTGCTACCCCAGGGCTCCGGCAGAGGGGCTCTGGCAGCACTTTAAAGGGCCAGGGACTCCAGCCGCTGCTAGGAGCCGCAGGCCCTTTAAATTGTGCCTGGGGAAGCCGATCAACCCCGGAACAACGCACTGGCTCTTGCCAGTACGCCGTACCGGGGCGTACCGGCTTACTTTCACCTCTGTCTAGTGTCAGCACACCAGCCTGGCCAGTGCTGAGGATGGTCAAGCTAATTCAGAAGGGACACAGGCTTTAACTGCAGCAGCTCCAAAATGTGGACTGTCACAACTGCTGGAGGGAGCAACCCTATCCATATCCTGACCCCTCTTCACCTGACAGAGCATCCCATAAAGCCTACTGTAGTGGGGGGTGAGAAGCAAACTTTGGAGGACCTATGGGGCAGATGTGTGGAAAGAGGATGGGGCGTCAACGCTGTTCCATCTGAGTGGCAGGGCCATCCTTAGGCAAATGCAGCATACGTGGCTGCGTAGGGCACCTGAAAATTTGGGGCACCATGCGGCGCGGACTCCACTCCTCTCTGGCCCCCTCCCCCATGCTGGGCCAGCAGGCTTCTTCCAGACCCGACCCCTTGCCCCCTCCACTCCACTCACTCACTCCTCAGCGAGTGGGCTGAGGGCTCCGGCTCTGGTGAGGCCTCACAGGGCCAGGAGTGAAACTTTGCATGTGAGTGAGCAGGGGGAACAGGGCCAGGTGGGGGAGGGCAGGGCTGGGAACTGAATTGTGGGGGGTGGGGAGAGAGAATACCCGGAGGCTGGTCAGGCTTGACAAAGCCCTGGCTGGGGTGATTTAGTTGGGGATTGGTCCTGCTGTGAGCAGAGGGTTGGACTAGATGACCTCCTGAGGGGGCTGTACCTGGAGCAGAAAAGCAGCAATCAGGGATGCAGAATGCAAGGGAGGGAGTGACCTCTTAACAGGGAAGGAAGATGGACTCACCTTGAGAAGGCTGGAGTAGCTGAAACTTTTATTTAGGGAAAATGGACATGATTTTTTTTTCTTGTGGATCCAAGTATCTCCAGGGCTGTCTCTCAAGCTGGTAGCATTTTGAACAAGGGAGCATTCTAAACAGTGCAGAGTTGAGTGGGATTTTAAAGGTTCCTTCAAGAATGAAGCACCTTCCTCCTCACCCATGGGAAAGACCTTTGGATTATTTAAGGCAGTTTTTAAACAAGATCCACTGTTCAAATGAGACTTGGCTGCTTATGGCTCCAGCCTCACTGTTGAAGCATTGTTGAAATTGCATGCTGAGTTATACCCAGTACAATCCCACTGAGCCATGTGTGGCAACCAGGTGTGTAAATCAGGGCAGAAAAAAAGACTGGTGCCTAAATATAATTCCTTTTCTTATTAAACTGCACATCCCAAGCACCTCTTTACTTTTCAGGATTAGAGGGAAATGCTCTATTTTAGGAAGAATGAAAGGCCATTTGGGAGTTGATGACCCAGAGCCGTAGCAGGAAAGAGCCTGGATGGGGGCTGGACTCAGCCATTGATATCAGCTATTTCTTTTTTGTCATTCAAATAAATTTTGGGTCACGGCTGACATCCCAGCCATTATGTAAAACACTTCCCTGTGGCCATTTGACATTCACACAGAGGTATCTCACTGCCAAGTCCTTATCTGGGGAAGGGAGGGGGAAGGCTTTAGGGTGATCCCCCACCTCTATGCAGCCAGTGGCCTATGCTTGCCACTGCCATGCTGGAGCCTCCGCATTTATTTATTGACAAAATTTGCAGAATTTTGCAGAATTTTAAAATATTGTGCACAGAATTTAATTTTTTGGTGCTGAATTCCCTCAGGAATATGGGGTGCTGGGCAGTTGGGGGGGGGCTGTTCGAGGGGAGCTGGGCAGTGGGGTGGTCTGTGGGCGGGAGATCCCTGAGCATAGGGATCTGTCTCTGGGTGAGGGGTCACTGGGCATAAGGGAGTGGGAGGTACTGGGCAGGGGGGCAGTGTGGCAGAGCACGCTGGCAGCGCAGGGTTGGGGTTGGGGGCACAGGTGGGAGGGAAGGGCAGGGGTTAGGAGTGAAGGTGGCACTGTGCAGAGGTTGGGGTGAAGGTGGCACAATTAAACTGTTTTTATTAAAGTGCACGTGGCAAGTTTTCCAATACTGTAAACTTATGTTTGTGTTGTGTAGGGCCCCATAAATCCTAAGGACGGCCCTGGTGAGTGGGGTGCTTGTGGCGGGAGGGAGGAGGGTAGTGTCCCATATTTGCTGTAGAAAAGAATTTCAGCCCTGATGGGCTCTTCCTCTCCATCTGATAGCTGTGTAATGGAACTGTGATTCAGCACTTGCAGTTGCAAACTACTTAGGCCTTCACTCCCCTGGCAGCCTCCCCCATGATGGAATATTGTCCTCCATTCTGGGACATTGCCTTCCCCAACATCACTCCTCAGCATCCTCGCTCCCATATATGGCAGTTGGAAGGAGTGTCTTGGTCTTTGCATCTGAGGGATGTGGCTATGTTCAGCTGCATCTGTATTGGTTCTCCCTTCAGGATTTCATCTTTCCTTGGGGACGGCAGAGGTCCTAAAAGATATGAGATGCAGAAGAGATCAGAGTCAGATCTTGGTTCTATTTGTGCAAAGCTCTCATTAACCTCTATGGAAACTCTATGCATGGGACAAGGGAGGCCTATGCCCCTAAGTATTGTTCAGTGGGCTTCAGCTTTGTTTTTTTAAAACCTACCTTGATGTTAACTAAGTAATTAAATAAATCCAATTATTCATGCCTGGTGTGACGGGGCAAGGCCAGATGGCTATAGAAAAGTAGTGGGAGATAAATATATTAGCTCCAGGCTAAACAAATCCCTGGTACCAGGTTAAGTGAAATGGAAGCTGCTCCAGGTCAATTAAGACACCTGGGGCCAATTAAGAACTTTTCAGAAGGCAGGGAGAAGGCTAGGTTGATTGGGACACCTGAAGCCAATCAGGGGCTGGCTGAAACTAGTTAAAAGCCTCCCAGCCAGTCAGGTGGGTGTCCATGTCAGGAGCTGTGGAAGGAAGTTGTGCTGTTGGAGAGACTGAGTAGTACACACCATATCAGGCACAAGGAAGGAGGCCCTGAGGTAAGGGTGAAGTGGAGCTTGAGGAAGTGAGGGCTGCTGTCGGGGAAGTAGCCCAGGGAATTGTACATGTCATGTTTCTAAATGTCAGCTACCATAGCTGATACTATTAGAGTCCCTGGGCTGGAGCCCGGAGTAGAGGGTGGGCCCGGGCCCACCGCCCCCTCCCCCAACATTTGCCTCCTGATTAATCACAGAGCCTGGGAGACAACAGAGACTGTGCAAGGAAGGATAACTTCTCCTCACCTCCCTTGCTGGCTTATGATGAAAATGGCTCAGTAGACTGTGACCCTTGTCTCTAGAGAAAGAAGGGTTACGTGGAGGGTCACAGTGAGCCTCTGAGGCTAACGAAATCCGCCAGGAAACGTGGGACCCATGGAGGCAAGGACAGAGCTTTGCCACAATGGATATCAGTGACATCATAGCAGAATTTTTAGAAGTCTTCAAAATCCATTGCTAATTTTGAGCACTAAGTAGCTGACTTTCTGGTGATCTGCCTCAAACTATCCCCCCTGCTTTTGTTGGTTGTGTCATCATACATGCATTTTAGCTTTATCACATTCAGTAATAATCCATACTTCTCACTAACTGTTTTTTACAGAGTCCACTGCACTTGGACTTGTTCTGAATCAATGAACATTATACAACTTCTGTCCAGAATATGTTTGAGGCATTGGCACAGGTGAAACAGGAGACTCCCCCACCCCCCGCAATGAACTTTGGAATATAATGAAAACTATTATGCTCAATACCACCAAAGCACACTTTCTGAAAAGTCAATGTTGGATCACACCATGGTTAACTGAGAAGGTGTTTGAGCTGGCAATAAAATAATTCAGAGGGAAAGAGAATGGCTTGGAGATGGAGAGAATATAAGGAACTGAGCAGATAGTATGGAACTTGAGAATTATAAAGAGAGTAAAAAGCATTTTCATAGCGGTGAGACTTCTCAGCAAAAGATTTTCCCTGCAATCAAATATAATAAAAGATCAAGATGCCAGAGTCCTCACTGAGGGGATGATATTAAATGCAGATGGAAAGATTATTGTGCCAGTCTGTATTCCTCAGTAAAGCCACTCATGATACAGGACAACAGAAAAGAAAGTACAGAGCCCAAGCCATCAATCCTGCAAGAAAAAATGGTAAATGCTATTATGAAAATGAAACCTGGAAAAGCACCAGAGGAAGAAAATGTGCCTGGAGAACTGTTAAAAGCGATTGATGAACACGGTGCTGATCTTAGGTGGAAAATTTGTAATGATGTATGGATGACTAGAAATTGGCTGGAGGACTGTACAAAAAGAATTTTTCTGTCATTACTGAAGAAGGGAGACACAATGGAGTTTAGTATAGACTTTGCACATGAGCAAAGTTCAGCTCTACATCATCCAGGACTGCATGCAACAAAGGATAGAAGCGGAACTATCTCCCCAATAAGGTTTGTTAGAAGAGCCAAGGAACAGGTGACCAAATCACAAATATCCAACCATCCATTGATCATGTGCTTCATTGACTACTCAAAATCGTTTGATACCTTCCCACACAACTGTCTTTGGAGAATAATGGCAGACATGGGGTTCCAAAGCGACTCATTGAACTTATCGTAAGTCTTGACCAACAATAACCTTCACATTATTTAGGATAAAATGTGAGATCAAAGTGAATCTTGTTGTTTATGGTTCCCATCATGGAGAAACTTGCCTCATTAACCTGATAAGATGCAAAGGAACAGGGTAGATAATAATTGCATTGTTTATAACAAAGAACTTCTCTTTTCACATTTTAATCAGAAAAAATTGGCAACCAGCTACTCACAGATTCGCTGATATTAATGACAGAATTCAGCCTTTCCAAACATTTCTGACATGTTTATCAAAATTCTTTTCATCATTTTAATAGCTAAAATATTCCCTATAGTTAATTAAATGGCAAGCAGCAGCACAAAGTAGCATATTGAACTCATCTATTGTTGCAGACTGGGGGAAAGAATGAAAATATGTAATCAAATTACAGTTTGTATAAACTAAAGATAATCATACATTAACAAAAGACATTGATGTATATAATGTGTACAAATACTAATATAATCATTGGTTAACATTTTGCTCAATTAAAATTCCTCTGTTCAACATTTATTGAAACCATTCTAAACTCATCCCTTTTATTTTAGTGTATGTGGGATCCTAAAGAATCTAAAGGCCAACTAGTATTTGACCAGGTGCACAAAAGAGGAGAGTGGGAAGAACTTCCTTTGCTGCATTCCCCTGTAAATGAGGCAAATATCAGAGGAGAAGAAGGGGACAAGGCCTGCTGTTGTGGGCATGTATTCCAGAGTGTATCCTTGAAACATAAAGCTTCTTCGAGCTCCCTTTGGGGCGGGGGGGCACACGCGGGGCAGACTCCACATTATCTAGGCCTGTACATAATAGGCACGATCTGGCCCAAAGTACAGGTGAAATGGAGAATTTAAAAGATGCAAACCCTGACCTCTTGCCCCCCACCCCCAATTACACGTGTGAGTAGTTCCATTGGTTAGTAGTTGCATGCCATGGTTTTTCTTCTCTGGATCAGAGTGCAAGCACTTTTTGCATGAGCACTTGGGTGTGCCAATGTAAATGCTGTTTTTTTCCAAAATTCATGCAAGTGTCTCTGAAATTCTCTTTCTACTAATATTTGTGGACATACAACTCGATTGCATTAATGCGCATGAAAAGGAAAACAAATGGAGTGGAACATGGCCAAAGTTAAATCATTTAAACAACTTGAGTGAATGCTCACAGAACGTGTTTTTCAGAATTTGCTCAAGGGTGTTATTGAGTAGTACCAGGATCCATTGCTGCTCTTCATCTGCTTTAGAGCAATCTCACTATTACATTGAAGTATGACCTGCACACCTGATTTTCAAAGAGCACATATTATTTACTGAGAGTCAGATTCTGCTTGGCCCTTATGAAGAGGCCCAGTAAGTGTAGAGAGTGTAGGAGCCCTTTCTCTCCTTGTCTGGCCTGCATAAAGGCCAGCTAGAACTGCAGCCCCTGTGTTCTGGCGAGTACAGGAGCTGAGCCATCCGTGCTTCCATGGTGGAGCATAGAACTCCACCCACCCTAATGTGATAGGTACTGACTGATCTGGGAAGGAATAAGCTGCCTCCCACAAAAGGTGTAAAGGCAGGCACATACAGTCTGTGTGCCCTGGGGCTCCAGCAGACACACTGTCTCCTGGTCAGTGCTTAATTTATAATGAAAGAGGTGCCGGGGCTCAAGAAATTGTTTTACTTTCATAATTGACACAGCAAGCCCAGAGGTGCTGGGACTATGAACTGCCAAGCCTGGAGATGCCGGGACTGAGTGCTACACAAGTGAAGCACTGCTCCTGGTGTTGTCCCTGAGGCAGTGCAGCTCCACACAGCCCCTTACTGTGGGATGTGCCTAACACAGTTTCTCTCAAATGCAGCTACCGTGGCTGCATGCGGCCACCAGAGGCTTTTCCTGTGGCCACAGCTCCCTGGGCAGTGATGGGAGAGGGAAGCAGTGGCCCCTCTCTGGGGCTGCCAGCAGGGGTTGTGCCCTGCCCTCCTCTGGAGCCTCAAATGCTAGAGAAGCAGGCAGCTGATGTGAGTTCCCCACCTTCCCAGGGGTGATGGGGCTCAGGCTTCCGGCTTCATCTCTGGTGTGGCAGGCACCATCCCCCAGCTGCAGGACTTCAGGTGCCATCTCCCAGCTGGGGGGCTTTGGGCTCCAGTCCCAGGCTCATCCCTCCCTGCATTGCCTCTGGCCCCCACTGCCTCCCTACACACCTCTCCATTCACAGCTTAATTTGGCTTGCCAGGACTGCGTAAGTCTGCTGTGAAAAGCGATATTTTTTTGTTTTGTTTTTCCTAAAGTTAATAAAGTATTTTAGGAAAAATTGTCAGGGAGGCCACCAGCAAGAATTGGTGGCCGCACGCTAAGGCCACCAAAAAATTTCTTGAGAACCACTGGCCTAACATGTATGATCATGCCTCAGTGATCAGTGACAGATTACTAGGATAATATATGCACTAGCTCCTTTTCAAAACCCAATTTCTTGTCCCATTTTTAGGTTTGTTTGGGTTTTTAATGCCAAAACCTCACAATGTGGGATAACAGACTACAAAAAATACAGTCTACAAAAAGTAACAGCAACACAAGAAATCACGTGAAACCACATAACATATTTGTATTTTGTTATACTTTCTCTGACAAAATAGCTTATAAAATATAATAGTTTAAAAAACATCATTCATGGGCAGAAATCTAGTCTTTTATACTAAGCTTTAGCTTAGGGGGAGTTTTTAAAGACAAGTTACTACCCCTTTAAAAATAGTGTTTACAAAGAAAGGCACTATAATAATGGAACAATGTCACTTTGTAACAGGATTCACATTAGCCAGTTCAGCTTTAGAAATATTTGAAATATGTAAATCTGGTCTGCCATTCTCCAGCACATACTGATATAACATATTTCTAAATAATGTCCTATTGTACAACAAAGGGTGGTTTAAAGCTAACTGCATGGCATAGTTTATTTGGAATTTAGTCTCAGATTTCTACAATGCACTCTTGCCTACCCCAGGAAAGTTACATATGCGGTCCATATTATGAACTGTAAGCGTATACCACACTTAAGCTTACCCTAAGAACCATACAACAATGTTGCTTCTTATTGGCAGTTTTTTAAAAAATAATGGGAGGAGATGAACTGGTGTAATTTCTGTAAATTGATTTAATGTTCTTTTAAAATGTGCATTGTCTAGCGTTTGTTTATGATCTCTCATTAGCATACACTGTACATCCCTTAATAGCACCTTCCAAAGAAATCAAGTGTTGTAAGTTGTATGGAGAAACGTTGGGTTCTAGAGCAGCTCAGGATGTAATATAGAGCCAAGACCCCCATATCCCAGGAGTGTTAAGACAAAGAGCTACCTAAGATATTTCATACTACATTGATTTCAGATTTGCTGTTTGTGGAGATCCCTGTTAGCCACTAAAATCTGAATTAAATAAACTGTAACTGAAAATTAGCTTTTGCTATGTTCTCGAGCTTCTGTCTGACCTCACTAAAATATGTGGGATAAAATTTCAGGTTTTGAAACAGTTCAATTTTTGTCCATCTTTTATTAAGGGCTTGATCCAAAGTAATCAAAGTCAATGGAAAGACTCTTATTTGGATCAGATCCTAAATGAGCTGATTTGTTTTACTGCAGCATATCTTCTAAAACTATCTGTAATTGTCAGATAACTCTGAGCAATAAAGTTGGCACATGGAACATAATAGAACTGTGTATTGTCTCCTTGTTTCTCTATTATGGCTATTGCAATAAAATTGAATCCAGTTATCAAAGGAGTTCACATGGGTGGAGAGGAACATAAAAAGATGTATTAAGTGGATGACATATTATTACTAATGAATGATCCAAGGTAATCTGTCAAAGATTTGATGAAAATTGTAGGAGATTTTGGGCCACTCTAAGGCTACAAAATAAATTGGACCAAAAGTAAGATGTCTCATTCGCATAGTATTGCCTCGGTGCAATAATGAATGCATATACATTTTGTTAGCTCCACAAGAGAATGATGTATGTGAATACTGTTCAGTAAAAGACTGCAAAATATTTTATCAAACAAATATATCTACTTTTTATAAAAACTTCCCTATGAGCAGGAACTATAGATATATTTATGGGAGAAAACTCAAATTAAAAAAATGGTAGTAGGACTGTGAATTTATTAAGTTCTTGCTATGTTACCTTTAATATTTTCATATTCACATTCTAAAGCAATAAATAATATTTATTTGATATTTAATAATAATTGTATGAACATTCTTACTGGATTGTAAGAAACCCTGGTAGACATTAAAAGCTACTAGATATTCGGTGCCTGGATCCTGTGTTTATTGGTATGGTATAAGAACCTGAAAAAACCCCACATCTTATAATTCAGCGGACCTGGGCTCCCATTTTGAAAATATATTACTTAACACTAGGTAAAGGGTACTTATCATATTAACAGTGTGCAAAAGTGAAAGAACAATAAGATGAGAGACAGCAGAATCACAATGGGTTTATTCTTTTTCTATATTACCATTATCTGTAAGGGCTTCACAAATAGATCAAAACTTGAGCCTGGTCTACACTACAAAGTTAGGTCAACATAAGTCACCTTGCATCGACCTAGTTGTGCAAGTGTCTAAATTCAAATTTGTCTTCTGCTGATGTAAGCACCCCACTATGGTGACACAGTAACACCACCTTCTCAAATGGAGTTAAACCATGGTCAAAGTACTGTGATGGATGCAGTGCAAGTGTAGATACTGTGCAACCTATATTGACCCTAGAAAAACAAGGTGGGTGAGGTAATACCTTTTACTGGACCATCTTCTGTTGGTGAGAGACACAAGGTCTCAAGCTGAGGGCTGGTCTACACTGGGAACTTACACGGGCAGAGTTATGTCTCTCAGGGGTGAAAAATACACACCCAGAGAGACATAGCTATGCCAACCTAACCCCCGGTGTAGGCAGCACTAGGTTGACAGAAGAATTCTCGGGGACATGAATTACCTACACTGATGGTAGAACGCCCAGTGTTTAACTCTCTCTGAAACACTCCCATATCAGCATAAACTGGCCATCAGGAAGTTTAGACTTGAAATTAGACGAAGGTTTCTAACCGTCAGAGGAGTGAAGTTTTGGAATAGCCTTCCAAGGGAAGCAGTGGGGGCAAAAGATCTATCTGGCTTTAAGATTAAACTCGATAAGTTTATGGAGGAGATGGTATGATGGGATAACATGGTTTTGGTAATTAAATATTCATGGTAAATAGGCCCAATGGCCTGTGATAGGATATTAGATGGGGTGGGATCTGAGTTACCCGGGAAAGAATTTTCTGTAGTATCTGTCTGGTGAATCTTGCCCATATGCTCAAGGTTTAGCTGATCACCATATTTGGAGTCGGGAAGGAATTTTCCTCCAGGGCAGATTGGAAGAGGCCCTGGAGGTTTTTTGCCTTCCTCTGTAGCATGGGGCATGGGTCACTTGCTGGAGGATTCTCTGCTCCTTGAAGTCTTTAAACTATGATTTGAGGACTTCAATAGCACAGATATAGGTGTGAGGTTTTTTGCAGGAGTGGGTGGGTGAGATTCTGTGGCCTGCGTTGTGCAGGAGGTCAGACTAGATGATCATAATGGTCCCTTCTGACCTAAATATCTATGAATCTATGAACTTCCTGGACTCCAGGAACAGCTTCATCAATGGAACCCTACAGATTACCACACCTATCTTCACCACCCCAAACACAGCAAGAACTCTGTTATCTACAGCCAGGCACTCAGACACCACAGATTATGCTCCAGGGAGAAAGTAAGGGATAGACACCTTAACACACTTAAAAATGCCTTCACCAAACAAGGACAGTCCACCATAGATACAGATTGTTGGGCTGTCGATTAAAATTTACTGCGATTAAAAAATTAATCACGATAATCGCCCTGTTAAACAATAGAATACCAATTGAAATTTATTAAATATTTTTGGATGTTTTTCTACATTTTCAAATATATTGATTTCTATTACAACACAGAATACAAAGTGTACAGTGCTCACTTTATATTATTTTTTATTACAAATATTTGCACTGTAAAAATGATAAACGAAAGAAATAGTATTTTTGAATTCACTTCATACAAGTACTGTAGTGCAATCTCTTTATCGTGAAAGTGTAACTTACAAATGTAGATTTTTTTTTGTTATGTAACTGCACTGAAAAACAAAACAATGTAAAACTCTAGAGCCTACAAGTCCACTCAGTCCTACTTCTTGTTCAGCCAACTGCTAAGACAAACAAGCTTGTTTACGTTTACGGGAAATACTGCTGACTGTTTCTTATTTACATCACCTGAAAGTGAGAACAGGAGTTCGCATGGCACTTTTGTAGCCAGCATTGCAAAGTATTTACGTGCCAGATATGGTAAACATTCATATGCCCCTTCATACTTCAGGCACCATTCCAGAGGACATGCTTCCATGCTGATGATGCTCCTTTAAAAAAATAAAGCATTAATTAAATTTGTGACTGAACTCCTTGGGAGAGAATTGTATGTCTTCTGTTCTGTTTTACCTGCATTCTGCCATATATTTCATGTTATAGCAGTCTTGGATAATGACCCAGCACATGTTCGTTTTAAGAACACTTTCACAGCATCTTTGACAAAACACAAAGAAGGTACCAAAGTGAGATTTCTAAGGATAGATACAGCACTCGACCCAAGGTTTAAGAATCTGAAGTGCCTTTCAAAATCTGAGAGAGATGAGATGTGGACAATGCTTTCAGATGTGTTAAAAGAGCAACACTCCGATGCAGAAACTACAGAACCCAAACCACCAAGAAAGAAAATCAACCTTCTGCTGGTGGCATCTGACTCAGATGATGAAAATGAACATGCGTCAATCTGCTCTGCTTTGGATCGTTATTGAGCAGAACATGTCATCAGCATGGATGCATGTCCTCTGGAATGGTAGTTGAAGCATGAAGGGACGTATGAATCTTTAGCGCATCTGGCTACATAAATATCTTGCAATGCTGGCTACAACAGTGCCATGAGAATGCCCTTTCTCACTTTAAGGTGACATTGTAACCAAGATGTGGGCAGCATTATCTCCTGCAAATTGTAACCAAACTTGTTTGTCTGAGCGATTGGCTGAAGTAGGACTGAGTGGACTTCTAGGTTCTAAAGTTTTACATTGTTTTATTTTTGAATGCAGTTAATTTTTGTACATAATTCTACAGTTGTAAGTTCAACTTTCATTATAAAGAGATTGCACGACAGTGGTTGTATTAGGTGAATTGAAGTATACTATTTCTTTTGGTTTTTTACAGTGCAAATATTTGTAATAAAAAATAAATATAAAGTGAGCACTGTACACTTTGCATTCCGTGTTGTAATTGAAATCAATATATTTTAAAATGTAGAAAACATCCAAAAATATTTAAATAAATAGTATTCTATTATTGTTTAACAGTGAGATTAATCACACGGTTAATCGTGATTAATTTTTTCAATTGCACGATTAATCGCAATTAATTTTTTTAATCGCTTGACAGCCCTAGCAGATTGAATCATGGAATGGGCCATTGCATCATGGAGCCTGCTTCAATGTGGAAATAACCCTTCCCCCACCCCCAACCCCCCGCCAGCATAGACTTAGTTGTCACCTACCACCATACTCTGCAATCATATGAGTTATCATTTATCAATTACAAGCTATACTCGATGGGGACCACATTCTGAAAAATAATGTTTTCTGAACCCCCTCTTCTGGCCTTCAAACAACCCCCCCCCCCAAGCTCATCATCAGAAGCAAGATCCCCACAGAGTAGGACACACCACATCAAAGAGGGACCATGCTTCAATAATCAACAATCCCTACAGCACATCTTTCATGATCCATGGGTCCTACACATGTCTATCTACCAATGTGATATATGCCATTATGTGCCAGCAATGCCCCTCTGCCATGTACATTGGCCAAACTGGACAGTCTCTACGTAAAAGAATAAATGGACACAAATCAGACATCAAGAATTACAACATTCAAAAACCAGTTGGAGAACACTTCAATCTCTTTGGTCACTCGATTACAGACCTAAAAGTGGCAATTCTTCAACAAAAAAACTTCAGAAACAGACTCCAAAGAGAGACTGCTGAATTGGAATTAATTTGCAAACTGGATACAATTAACTTAGGCTTGAATAAAGACTGGGAGTGGATGGGTCATTACATAACGTAAAACTATTTCCCCATGTTTATTCCCCCCTCCCCACTGTTCCTCAGACGTTCTTGTCAACTGCTGGAAATGGCCCACCTTGATTATCACTACAAAAGGTCCCCCCACCCCCCCTCTGCTGCTGGTAATAGCTCACTTTACCTGATCACTCTCGTTAGAGTTTGTATGGTAACACCCATTGTTTCATGTTCTCTGTGTATATAAATCTCCCCACTGTATTTTCCGCTGAATGCATCCAATGAAGTGAGCTGTAGCTCATGAAAGCTTATGCTCAAATAAATTTGTTAGTCTCTAAGGTGCCACAAGTACTCCTTTTCTTTTTGCGGATACAGACTAACACGGCTGCTACTCTGAAACCTGTCATTATGCAAGGCACTGAATTTAGCCGTATGGAGTGGAAATCTATCAACTTCATGAAAAAACTCATACAGATACAGACAGACATCATCTTCCTTTCCAAATGCAAACAGATGGACATCGTACCAAAAGGACTGAAGGTAAAAAAATCCATTACAATCGACATACCACACAGACTATGCTGACAGCTTGTGCCACACGCTCTCAAAGAAACTGCGGAATCACCTGATCAACATCCTCTAAGCAAACAGGGAAAGATTAAAAATGAGCTCTCAAAACTGGATACTCTCGTAAAAAAACAACCTTCCACACAAACTTCCTCATGGCTGGACCTTACAAAAACTAGACAAGCCATTTACAACACACACTTTGCTTCTCTACAAAAGAAAAAAGACACTAAACTATCTAAACTACTACATGCCACAAGGGGCCACAACAGTGGTTCCCTTAACCCACCCAACAATATTGTTAATCTATCCAACTATACTCTTAGCCCGGCAGAAGAATCTGTCCTATCTTGGGGCCTCTCCTTCTGCCCCTCCACATCCACGAACATGATACAGTTCTGTGGTGACCTAGAATCCCATTTTCGACGTCTCCGACTCAAGGAATATTTCCAACACACCTCTGAACAACATACTAACCCACAGAGACCTTCCTACCAAGACTACAAAAAGAAGGATTCTGGGTGGACTCCTCCTGAAGGTCGAAACACCAGACTGGACTTCTACATAGAGTGCTTCCGCCGACATGCACGGGCTGAAATTGTGGAAAAGCAGCATCACTTGCCCCATAACCTCAGCCGTGCAGAACACAATGCCATCCACAGCCTCAGAAACAACTCTGACATCATAATCAAAAAGGCTGACAAAGGAGGTGCTGTCGTCATCATGAATAGGTCAGAATATAAACAAGATGCTGCTAGGCAGCTCTCCAACGCCACTTTCTACAAGCCATTACCCTCTGATCCCACTGAGGGTTACCAAAAGAAACTACACCATTTGCTCAAGAAACTCCCTGAAAAAGTACAAGAACAAATCCGCACAGACACACCCCTGGAACCCCGACCAGGGGTATTCTATATGCTATCCAAGGTCCATAAACCTGGAAATCCTGTACGCCCCATCATCTCAGGCATTGGCACCCTGACAGCAGGATTGTCTGGCTATGTAGACTCCCTCCTCAGGCCCTACGCTACCAGCACTCCCAGCTATCTTCGAGACACCACAGACTTCCTGAGGAAAGTACAATCCATCGGTGATCTTCCTGAAAACACCATCATAGAATCATAGAATATCAGGGTTGGAAGGGACCTCAGGAGGTCATCTAGTCCAACCCCCTGCCCAAAGCAGGACCGATCCCCAACTAAATCATCCCAGCCAGGGCTTTGTCAAGCCTGACCTTAAAAACTTCTAAGGAAGGAGATTCCACCACCTCCCTAGGTAACGCATTCCAGTGTTTCACCACCCTCCTAGTGAAAAAGTTTTTCCTAATATCCAACCTAAACCTCCCCCACTGCAACTTGAGACCATTACTCCTTGTTCTGTCATCTGCTACCACTGAGAACAGTCTAGAGCCATCCTCTTTGGAACCCCCTTTCAGGTAGTTGAAAGCAGCTATCAAATCCCCCCTCATTCTTCTCTTCCGTAGACTAAACATCCCCAGTGCCCTCAGCCTCTCCTCATAACTCATGTGTTCCAGTCCCCTAATCATTTTTGTTGCCCTTGGCTGGACTCTTTCCAATTTTTCCACATCCTTCTTGTAGTGTGGGGCCCAAAACTGGACACAGTACTCCAGATGAGGACTCACCAGTGTCGAATAGAGAGGAACGATCACGTCCCTCAATCTGCTGGCAATGCCCCTACTTATACATCCCAAAATGACATTGGCCTTCTTGGCAACAAGGGCACACTGTTGACTCATATCCAGCTTCTCGTCCACTGTAACCCCTAGGTCCTTTTCTGCAGAACTGCTGCCTAGCTATTCGGTCCCTAGTCTGTAGCGGTGCATTGGATTCTTCCGTCCTAAGTGCAGGACTCTGCACTTGTCCTTGTTGAACCTCATCAGATTTCTTTTGGCCCAATCCTCCAATTTGTCTAGGTCCCTACCCTCCAGCGTATCTACCTCTCCTCCCAGTGTAGTGTCATCTGCAAACTTGCTGAGGGTGCAATCCACACCATCCTCCAGATCATTTATGAAGATATTGAACAAAACCGGCCCCAGGACCGACCCTTGGCGCAATCCACTTGATACCGGCTGCCAGCTAGACATGGAGCCATTGATCACTACCCGTTGAGCCCGACAATGTAGCCAGCTTTCTATCCACCTTATACTCCATTCATCCAGCCCATACTTTTTTAACTTGCTGGCAAGAATACTGTGGGAGACAGTGTCAAAAGCTTTGCTAAAGTCAAGGAACAACACCTCCACTGCTTTCCCTTCATCCACAGAACCAGTTATCTCGTCATAGAAGGCAATTAGAAGGCATAGAAGGCAATTAGATTAGTCAGGCATGATTAGTCAGGCATTAGTCAGGCATCCTGGCCACTATGGATGTAGAAGCCCTCTACACCAACATTCCACACAAAGATGACTACAAGCCGTCAGGAACAGTATCCCTGATAACGTCACGGCTAACCTGGTGGCTGAACGTTGTGACTTTGGGTATGTCTACACTACGGAATAAGGTCGAATTTATAGAAGTCGGTTTTTTAGAAATCGGTTTTATATATTCGAGTGTGTGTGTCCCCACAGAAGTGCATTAAGTGCATTAACTCGGCGGAGTGCTTCCACAGTACCGAGGCTAGAGTCGACTTCCGGAGCGTTGCACTGTGGGTAGCTATCCCACAGTTCCCGCAGTCTCCGCTGCCCATTGGAATTCTGGGTTGAGATCCCAATGCCTGATGGGGCTGAAACATTGTCGCGGGTGGTTCTGGGTACATATCGTCAGTCCCCCCCTTCCCTCCCTCCCTCTGTGAAGGCAAGGGCAGACAATCGTTTCGCGCCTTTTTTCCTGAGTTACCTGTGCGGACGCCATACCACTGCAAGCATGGAGCCCGCTCAGGTAACCGTCACCGTGTGTCTCCTGGGTGCTGGCAGACGCAGTATGGCATTGCTACACAGTAGCAGCAACCCATTGCCTTCTGGCAGCAGACGGTGCAGTATGACTGGTAGCCGTCCTCGTCATGTCCGAGGTGCTCCTGGCCACGTCGGCTGGGAGCGCCTGGGCAGACATGGGCGCAGGGACTAAATTTTTGGTGACTTGACCAGGTGATTCTCTTTAGTCCTGCAGTCAGTTGTATTGAACCGTCTAATGGTGAGCAGGCAGGCAATACGGATTGCTAGCAGTCGTATTGTACCATCTTCTGCCGGTCAGGCAAGAGATGACGATGGCTAGCAATCGTATTGTACCATCTTCTGCCGGGCAGGCAAGAGATGACGATGGCTAGCAATCGTACTGTGCCATCTTCTGCCAGGCAGGCAAGAGATGAGTATGGCTAGCAGTCGTACTGTACCATCTTCTGCCGAGCAGCCATGAGATGTGGACGGCTTGCAGTCCTTCTGCACCGTCTGCTGCCAGCCAAAGATGTAAAAGATAGATGGAGTGGATCAAAACAAGAAATAGACCAGATTTGTTTTGTACTCATTTGCCTCCTCCCCTGTCTAGGGGACTCATTCCTCTAGGTCACACTGCAGTCACTCACAGAGAAGGTGCTGCGAGGTAGATCTAGCCATGTATCAATCAGAGGCCAGGCTAACCTCCTTGTTCCAATAAGAACAATAACTTAGGTGCACCATTTCTTATTGGAACCCTCCATGAAGTCCTGCCTGAACTACTCCTTGATGTAAAGCCACCCCCTTTGTGGATTTTAGCCTCCTGAAGCCAACCCTGTAAGCCGTGTCGTCAGTCGCCCCTCCCTCCGTCAGAGCAACGGCAGACAATCATTCTGCGCCTTTTTTCTGTGCGGACGCCATACCAAGGCAAGCATGGAGTCCGCTCAGCTCACTTTGGCAATTAGGAGCACATTAAACACCACACGCATTATCCAGCAGTATATGCAGCACCAGAACCTGGCAAAGCGCTACCGGGCGAGGAGGCGACGTCAGCGCGGTCACGTGATTGATCAGGACATGGACACAGATTTCTCTGAAAGCATGGGCCCTGCCAATGCATGCATAATGGTGCTAATGGGGCAGGTTCATGCTGTGGAACGCCGATTCTGGGCTCGGGAAACAAGTACAGACTGGTGGGACCGCATAGTGTTGCAGGTCTGGGACGATTCCCAGTGGCTGCGAAACTTTCGCATGCGTAAGGGCACTTTCATGGAACTTTGTGACTTGCTTTCCCCTGCCCTGAAGTGCATGAATACCAAGATGAGAGCAGCCCTCACAGTTGAGAAACGAGTGGCGATAGCCCTGTGGAAGCTTGCAACGCCAGACAGCTACCGGTCAGTTGGGAATCAATTTGGAGTGGGCAAATCTACTGTGGGGGCTGCTGTGATGCAAGTAGCCCACGCAATCAAAGATCTGCTGATATCAAGGGTAGTGACCTTGGGAAATGTGCAGGTCATAGTGGATGGCTTTGCTGCAATGGGATTCCCTAACTGTGGTGGGGCCATAGATGGAACCCATATCCCTATCTTGGCACCGGAGCACCAAGCCGGCGAGTACATAAACCGCAAGGGGTACTTTTCAATAGTGCTGCAAGCTCTGGTGGATCACAAGGGACGTTTCACCAACATCAACGTGGGATGGCCGGGAAAGGTACATGACGCTTGCATCTTCAGGAACTCTGGTCTGTTTCAAAAGCTTCAAGAAGGGACTTTATTCCCAGACCAGAAAATAACTGTTGGTGATGTTGAAATGCCTATATGTATCCTTGGGGACCCAGCCTACCCCTTAATGCCATGGCTCATGAAGCCGTACACAGGCAGCCTGGACAGCAGTCAGGAGCTGTTCAACTACAGGCTGAGCAAGTGCAGAATGGTGGTAGAATGTGCATTTGGACGTTTAAAGGCGCGCTGGCGCAGTTTACTGACTCGCTTAGACCTCAGCGAAACCAATATTCCCACTGTTATTACTGCTTGCTGTGTGCTCCACAATATCTGTGAGAGTAAGGGGGAGACGTTTATGGCGGGGTGGGAGGTTGAGGCAAATCGCCTGGCTGCTGGTTATGCGCAGCCAGACACCAGGGCGGTTAGAAGAGCACAGGAGGGTGCGGTACGCATCAGAGAGGCTTTGAAAACCAGTTTCATGACTGGCCAGGCTACGGTGTGAAAGTTCTGTTTGTTTCTCCTTGATGAAACCCCCCGCCCCTTGGTTCACTCTACTTCCTTGTAAGCTAACCACCCTCCCCTCCTCCCTTTGATCACCTCTTGCAGAGGCAATAAAGTCATTGTTGCTTCACATTCATGCATTCTTTATTCATTCATCACACAAATAGGGGGATGACTACCAAGGTAGCCCAGGAGGGGTGGTGGAGGAGGGAAGGAAAATGCCACACAGCACTTTAAAAGTTGACAACTTTAAAATTTATTGAATGACAGCCTTCTTTTTTTTGGGCAATCCTCTGTGGTGGAGTGGCTGGTTGGCCGGTGGCCACTCCACCGCGTTCTTGGGCGTCTGGGTGTGGAGGCTATGGAACTTGGGGAGGAGGGCGGTTGGTTACACAGGGGCTGTAGTGGCAGTCTGTGCTCCAGCTGCCTTTGCTGCAGCTCAACCATACACTGGAGCATACTGGTTTGGTCCTCCAGCAGCCTCAGCATTGAATCCTGCCTCCTCTCATCACGCTGTCGCCACATTCGAGCTTCAGCCCTCTCTTCAGCCCGCCACTTACTCTCTTCAGCCCGCCACCTCTCCTCCTGGTCATTTTGTGCTTTCCTGCAGTCTGACATTATTTGCCTCCACGCATTCGTCTGTGCTCTGTCAGTGTGGGAGGACAGCATGAGCTCGGAGAACATTTCATCTCGAGTGCGTTTTTTTTTCTTTCTAATCTTCACTAGCCTCTGGGAAGGAGAAGATCCTGTGATCATTGAAACACATGCAGCTGGTGGAGAAAAGAAAAGGGACAGCGGTATTTAAAAAGACACATTTTATAAAACACTGGCTACACTCTTTCAGGGTAAACCTTGCTGTTAACATTACATACATAGCACATGTGCTTTCGTTACAAGGTCGCATTTTGCCTCCCCCCACCGCGTGGCTACCCCCTCAACCCTCCCCCCTCCCTGTGGCTAACAGCGGGGAACATTTCTGTTCAGCCGCAGGCAAACAGCCCAGCAGGAATGGGCTCCTCTGAGTGTCCCCTGAAGAAAAGCACCCTATTTCAACCAGGTGACCATGGATTATATCTCACTCTCCTGAGGATAACACACGAACGGATGTTGCTTGAACGCCAGCAAACATACACTGCAATGCTTTGTTGTACAATGATTCCCGAGTACGTGTTACTGGCCTGGAGTGGTAAAGTGTCCTACCATGAAGGACGCAATAAGTCTGCCCTCCCCAGAAACCTTTTGCAAAGGCTTTGGGAGTATCCAGGACAGCCGCGAATGCCAGGGCAAAGTAATCCTTTCACATGCTTGCTTTTAAACCATGTATAGTATTTTAAAAGGTACACTCACCGGAGGTCCCTTCTCCGCCTGCTGGGTCCAGGAGGCAGCCTTGGGTGGGTTCAGGGGGCACTGGCTCCAGGTCCAGGGTGAGAAACAGTTCCTGGCTGTCGGGAAAACCGGTTTCTCCGCTTGCTTGCTGTGAGCTATCTACAACCTCGTTATCATCATCATCTTCTTCGTCCCCAAAACCTGCTTCCGTATTGCCTCCATCTCCATTGAAGGAGTCAAACAACACGGCTGGGGTAGTGGTGGCTGAACCCCCTAAAATGGCATGCAGCTCATCATAGAAGCGGCATGTTTGGGGCTCTGACCCGGAGCGGCCGTTCGCCTCTCTGGTTTTCTGGTAGGCTTGCCTCAGCTCCTTCAGTTTCACGCGGCACTGCTTCGGGTCCCTGTTATGGCCTCTGTCCTTCATGCCCTGGGAGATCTTGACAAAGGTTTTGGCATTTCGAAAACTGGAACGGAGTTCTGATAGCACAGATTCCTCTCCCCATACAGCGATCAGATCCCGTACCTCCCGTTCGGTCCATGCTGGAGCTCTTTTGCGATTCTGAGACTCCATCATGGTCACCTCTGCTGATGAGCTCTGCATGGTCACCTGCAGCTTGCCACGCTGGCCAAACAGGAAATGAGATTCAAAAGTTCGCGGTTCTTTTCCTGTCTACCTGGCCAGTGCATCTGAGTTGAGAGTGCTGTCCAGAGCGGTCAAAATGGAGCACTCTGGGATAGCTCCCGGAGGCCAATACCATCGAATTGTGTCCACAGTACCCCAAATTTGACCCGGCAAGGCCGATTTAAGCGCTAATCCACTTGTCAGGGGTGGAGTAAGGAAATCGATTTTAAGAGCCCTTTAAGTCGAAATAAAGGGCTTCATCGTGTGGACGGGTGCAGGTTTACATCGATTTAATGCTGCTAAATTCAACCTAAAGTCCTAGTGTAGACCAGGGCTTTGTCTTCACCCATAACTATTTCACATTTGGGGACAATATATACCTTCAAATCAGCTGCACTGCTATGGGTACCTGCATGGCCCCACAGTATGCTAACATTTTTATGGATGACTTAGAACAGTGCTTCCTCAGCTCTCGTCCCCTAATGCCCCTACTCTACTTGCGCTACATTGATGACATCTTCATCATCTGGACCCACGGAAAAGAAGCCGTTGAGGAATTCCACCATGATTTCAACAATTTCCATCCCACCATCAACCTCAGCCTGGACCAGTCCACACAAGAGATCCACTTCCTGGACACTATGGTGCTAATAAGCGATGGTCACATAAACACCACCCTATACCGGAAACCTACTGACCGCTATGCCTACCTACATGCCTCCAGCTTTGATCCAGACCACACCACATGTTCCATTGTCTACAGCCAATCTCTACGATACAACCTCATTGCTCCAACCCCTCAGACAGAGACAAACACCTACAAGATCTCTATCAAGTGTTCTTACAACTACAATACCCACCTGCTGAAGTGAAGAAACAGATTGACAGAGCCAGAAGAGTACCCAGAAGTTACCTGCTACAGGCCCAACAAAGAAAATAACAGAACAGCACTAGCCATCACCTTCAGCCCCCAACTAAAACCTCTCCAATGCATCATCAAGGATCTACAACCTATCCTGAAGGATGACCCATCACTCTCACAGATCTTGGGAAACAGGCCAGTCCTTGCTTACAGACAGCTCCCCAACCTGAAGCAAATATTCACCGGCAACCACACACCACACAACAGAACCACTAACCCAGGAACCTATCCTTGCAACAAAGCCCGTTGCCAACTGTGTCCACATATCTATTCAGGGGAGACCATCATATGGCCTAATCATATCAGCCACACTATCAGAGGCTCATTCACCTGTACATCTACCAATGTGATATATGCCATCATGTGCCAGCAATGCCCCTCTGCCATGTACATTGGCCAAACTGGACAGTCTCTACGTAAAAGAATAAATGGACACAAATCAGACGTCAAGAATTACAACATTCAAAAACCAGTTGGAGAACACTTCAATCTCTTTGGTCACTCGATTACAGACCTAAAAGTTGCAATTCTTCAACAAAAAAAAACTTCAAAAACAGACTCCAACGAGAGACTGCTGAACTGGAATTAATTTGCAAACTGGATACAATTAACTTAGGCTTGAATAAAGACTGGGAGTGGATGGGTCATTACACAAAGTAAAACTATTTCCCCATGTTTATTTCCCCCCCTGCACCCCCCACTGTTCCTCAGACATTCTTGTCAACTGCTGGAAATGGCCCACCTTGATTATCACTACAAAAGGTTTCCCACCCACCCACGCTTTCCTGCTGGTAATAGCTCACCTTACCTGATCACTCTCGTTAGAGTGTGTATGGTAACACCCATTGTTTCATGTTCTCTGTGTATATAAATCTCCCCACTGTATTTTCCACTGAATGCATCCGATGAAGTGAGCTGTAGCTCATGAAAGCTTATGCTCAAATAAATTTGTTAGTCTCTAAGGTGCCACAAGTACTCCTTTTCTTTTTACATGTGGTGTATCTTAACCAGTGCACTGAATGCCCCAATAAAAACTATGAGAGTGAAACCAGACAATCACTACGCTCTCGAAGGAACTCACACAGAAAAATGACACAAGACACAAACATCATATCACCTGTGGATGAACACTTTTCGCAAAATAATCACTTTATATCTGACCACTCAGTTCTCATTCTCAAAGGGAACCTGCACAACACCTTCAAAAGACAAGCCTGGGAGCTGACACTCATAACTTTGCTAGACACTAAAACTCATGGACTGAATAGAGACACTGGATTTATGGCTTATTACAACAAGCAATAACCCAGTACCCCTCCCCCCTCGCCCCAGTCCTCAGCTTTTCCCACCCCTCTTTCCCACTCCCGGTGACTGGAGGAGTGTTAACTGGCTGCTTCACCTTAAATGGTCCCTTGAAATATGTGTTAACTACTTATGCTAAACAATCTGTTTCACCTTGTGCTTAACTGTGACACTCTGAGTACATTTCCCAGACCTGAAGACGAGCTTTGTGTAAGTTTGAAAACTTTTCTCATTCACCAACAAAAGTTGGTCCAATCCATAGGTGCTGACTTCCTCTCTACCCAAGGGGTGCTCGACACCCACCCCCTCTGCCCCAGGCCTGCCGCCCACTCCACCCCTTCCTCCAAGCCCCCACCCTTGCCCCTCCTCTTCCCGCACCCATCCCACCTCAGGCTCTGTCCCCATGCCACCATCCCCGCCCACAAGTCCCCATCTCCACTCTATCTCTTCCTGTCCCCGCCCTGCTCAAAACTATTCACATATTCCTGGTGAATATGCATACCGCTGATGCAAGGAGCCAAGTGTGCATGCACACGAGTGATATACTATGACGGCTTTATGCAAATGTAACTTGCACCCACCAAAGTTCATAGTGTAGGCATGGCCCTAGTATTGTGTTAAAAAAGAAGTTATTTTTGCACTGGATAATATGCCGAGTACAAGGAAAAAAGGAAATTCCAACTCTTTTTAATCTTGTTGTCATTTCATGGCCGTAGATTTTTGGGGGTTCTTTATATTTGAAAGCTTTTGTTTTCTAAACCCAGCCAAACATAAAATGTAGACATAATACTGGAGTCATGACAGCTGCTATTTTCTGTTTTTTAGTGCACTGGATCATTTCTTCTGCAGAAAAGGAGTAAATGCTTACAGTTATTACTAGTTAGTAACTTCTAGACACTGAAGACTTGAGGTTTAGAAAGGGTTAAACTGGGCTTTTTAAACTAGCACTTGCAGCTCCTCTAAAATCATTGTAAAGTAGTTTAATCATTTGCACAACAGCTGTTAAATTAGAAATGGCACTAGCAGCAGAAAAACCTCTCTAAAAATTCTCTATGTTTAGCAGTTTTATAGAAATTCTCTTCAAAAGGCTTATTTATTATATGCAAATTAGCCATAGGGTATAACTGGAGAGGTTTGGGGCTTCTCTCCAAGGATTCAAACTCTGGGTATGAAGCCCCATAGGTTTGCATAATGCACATGAATATTTTTTTTCATCTACCCATTAGTATCAAATACAATTCCCTTTGCTGAGCTCCTCCCACTCTTTAATTCTTTGTTTATCTGATTGCTTTCGGAAACCCCATGTCACTACTATCGAGTGCTCTGTCTTGAAGCGATGGATAAAATCTGTGTGAAATGCCTGTTTTAGAAGATGCTCTGGGAGATGCTGGGTTTTTTCCAAATCTTTCTGGGACCTGACATTGCCAGCTGGGAGCTGAGGGAGGGAATCTGCAAATACCGCAATAAAGACAAAAGGATATTTAAAATGTTTTATTTAAATCCATTTAATAAATCATGGTAGAGCACCAGATAGTGTAATTCTGCCAATAGGGTGGAAAGTACAAGTGGACCAGTTAGGTGGTGGGGACTATATATGTCAGTTTTAACTGTCCATCCTATCTTTAACACAACATAATTTATTTTGGGTTACTCTTGACATCAGAGATTTTGGAGAGAATCCACTAAGGAGTTCTTATATAGCTGCACCGAGAAGGGGAAGCTGAGATCCCGCTGGGATTCACCTTGCTTCCCTGGATCCACAATTGGGGATGGGCAAACCCTGACTCTGAAGCATCAAGGCCCATATGTCTCCATCCCTCCCCCAGCCATGTGAGCTGGCGGAAAAGAGAACCTGCAGGGAAGAGCCAGCCAGAAGCTGGGCTGGCAAAAGCAGAGACAAACAGCTGTAACTGGGACCTGAGAACTCCAATGATATCATCAGTGCCTGACTGTTCTGAGACTGGACATTCTCTCCCCTCTGCTGATCGGCTGTTCCCTCCAACTTCCTCCCATCCCAGTCCCCATCCATCATGGTCTCTTCAGTTCAACGTCGCTCTGCCTGTATTCCATACTCTCTTCTTCCCCTAAGACCCTTGCCCCCTCCCTTCAATGTCCCTGCTTTCTTTTTCTGTTTGTTTGTTTCTCTCCCTTTAGCCAAGCCCTTCCTGACAAAACCCCACCCAATTTTTTTTAAAACAACAGCAACCCAACATTGAAAGAAAACAACAAAAATCATGGCCCTGACCTGACATTTGCACATCTTCACTCTGCTTGTGTGTTCTTCCTTCCCCCATCATCCTTTGCTTTGTCTGTCTTGTCTATTTCGACTGTGAGCTCTTTACGGAAGGGACTGTCTCTTATTGTATATTGGTACAGTGCCTAACACAATGGAGCCTTAGTATTTGCTAGGATCTCTATGTGCTCCTGTAATCACAACAACAATAAGAAGAAGAAGAAGAAATATCAATTGGTATGTATCACAGACTTGGGGCAGAAACGCAAGGTATTTGAAATCAGTGGGAGTTAGGTGCCTGGAGACCTTTGAGAATCTCTCTCCGTGGGAGTCCAAAATAACCCCAATTACATGATATCCTGAGTAGGAATGAACATTGATATTTCATAGTTGATCTTGAGCTACCTGGACTACCTCCTCACCATGAAAATATAGCAGCCTGATTCTAATAACCAGTAATAGAACAAACCCGCACTGGGCAATGCATAGATCTAACCACAGCATTGGAACAACAACTAGTTAACTACAATTAAAACGCAGTGCTGTATATATATATATATGTGTGTGTGTGTGTGTGTGTGTATGTACGTATGTATACACAGACACATACACACACACTTTTTACCAGGAACTACACAACAAGCTAACACTAAGGGCTTGGCTACACTTGCGAGTTACAGTGCATTAAAGGAGCCCTGGGCGCAGTAGCTCACTACACGTCCACACTGGTGTAAGCAGAGTCAGGATGAGCTCCACCCTGACATCTGGTGGTAAGGTGTGACAAGTTGTGGAAAAGAACTTCAGGGGCTGATCTCATTTGCATAGGCACACCCTCCCTGCCTAGAATGAGCCCATAGCTGCCTATGTGGTCACTTTGGCTGCTGTGGGATCCTCAGAGACTGTTATTGGGGCAGGAAGAATAAATTGTTATTATCCTGATTATGGGAATCAAGGACAGTGGAACTGTACTTGGCCTTTTGTTATGATGGAGGGACTCGCCATCAACTAAGTAGCACTCACTAGGCAAGGGACATGGGTTCCAAAACTCTGTGAATGGAGAGAGGTTGGGGATAGATATTAGTACCTGGTGGTGTGGGCCCCTTTATGAGGACCTGAAATGTCAATTGCACTGCTGTCTTTCTCCACTGTAGAACATCAGAGCTAATTTTGGGTCTATTAGGAGTCTAGCTACAGGTGCTGAGCTGAATTCACTTTGGGCTTATGGTGCACCAGCACTGAGGCTCCCACTACTACAAGCTGAAATCACTAAAGAGCTAAAATTACTATGAGCTGAAATCACTGAGCACTGTGTTAAGTAGGGGAGAGCCTGAAGATCTATTGCAGAGCGGAGCGGAGCAGTTCGCGGGACGGTGGGAGCTGCTTGCGGAGTGGTTTGTGGAATGGCTGGTGGAGCAGAGCGAAGTGGATCAGAGTGAAGCCCTATGGAGCTGCAGGGCAGTCAGCTTCGGATCATGTAAGGTGCCCCTTACCTCTTCCCCTCCCACACACACACACACATTTTTACCCAGACTGGGGAGTAACGCTCTGCAGATGAACTTTTGAACTCTGAGGCTGGACTTTTAGGCTGTTGGACTTTTGGGACTTTGGGTGATTTTTGGGTTGCTGGACTCAAGAGATGTTTGGGTTGTTAGACTCAAGAACCCGAGGGAAAGGACATGGCCCAATTTGCTGGGGTGGGTCTTTGCTTATGGTTTGGTTGATGAACCCTAGTTGTGGTGTTTTTCCAATTTAATGTTGATGTCGTTTACCTCATGTTATTAAAGATTCTCTGCTACACCGAGACTCTGTGCTTGCAAGAGGGGAAGTATTGCCTCTTTGAGGCGCCCAGGGGTGTGTGTAAGATTTTCCCACGTCACTGGGTGGACGCTCGAGCCAGTTTTGCATTTGCTTTGATGAGAGGGAACCCCTGTGTACTGAACCCGGCCCTTGCTGCTATCAACTTGGCCTGGCAGAAGGGTTACACTGGCAAGGCACATAGAGCGCTCTGACTCCGCTGCTAGAGCGCTCCTGGTACTCCCCCTTGGTGAGTGGAATAACATTTGGTGCACCCCCGCTGGAGCGCCACGGCGCCAGTGTGGACACTCTGGTCTGTTAGTGCGCTCTGATCGGTCTCCAGAAGTGTCCCACAATGCCTGTGCTAGCCACTCTGGTCATCACTTTGAACTCTACTGCCCTGCGCTTAGGTGACCAACCATCAGACCCGCCCTTTAAAGTCTCTGGGAATTTTGAAAATCCCCTTACTGTTTGCTCAGCCAGTGCTCTCAGCGAATCTTTCCAGGTGACTATGCCTCCACGCACCAGATGATCCCCAGTATGGAGCAATGGCGAGGTGCTGGACCTCATCAGTGTTTGGGGGAGGAAGCTGTCTAGTCCCAGCTGCGCTCCAGCCATAGGAATTACGATACGTTCAGGCAGATATCAAGGGACACAATGGAAAGGGGCCATGACCGGGACGCTCTGCAGAGCAGGGTTAAAGTGAAGGAGCTGCGGAATGCCTACTGCAAAGCCCGCGAGACAAACAGCAGCTCCGGTGCTGCCCCTATGACCTGCCATTTCTACAAAGAGCTTGACGCGATACTTAGGGGTGACCCCACCTCCAGTCCGAGTACCACCATGGACACTTCAGAGCACAGTCCAAAAAGGCAGGAGGAGGAGGAGCAAAGCGGAAGCGAGGGTGCTGAGGAGGATGAAGACTGGAAGCTGTTCTCAAGCCAGGATAAAAGGTAGCCGGTCATGGCGGCTGGTGCTTGGGGAAGGACAAAAACCAGAGGAGGTTCCCGGTAAGTGGCTTTTATTTTGGGAAGGAAATTATTCAGTGCGGGCTCTTGGGGTAAGGAGGGTTAGGACTGCATGCATTCCTAGATGTGGAATAGGGCGTTGATGTGCTCTCTCACATCACGGTAATCAGCCTCAGTGATGTCTTCAAAGGTCTCATCCAGAACTTGGGCAATGCACTTGCGCAGTTTTTGTGGGAGAGCCACTGTGTTCCTTGTCCCAGTCAGGCTAACATGTCCGCACCACTGTGCCGTGAGGGGCAGGGGCACCATTGCTGCACACAGGCAAACTGCATATGGGCCAGGGCGGAAGCCGCATTGTAGTAGAAGACCCTCCCTTGCTTCCCAGGTCACCCTCAGCAGCGAGATATCTTCCAGGACGAACTCCTGTGGAAAATCTGGGGACAGTGTTCAGTATAGGGGCCCCCTGCAGCTGTTGGCTCTCCCCCAGGCACAGAAACCCAGAGGACAGTACAGCCATGAAAGAATCAGTCCCCCTTGACCCTGTGCTTACTCACCATTCTGGGGCTCCCGGGTGGTTAAATGTGCTCACTTTGGGACAGGCAAATTATGCGATTGTGTAGACTGTGCTTGCCCTCCTTAAGTACAGGGGAATCATTGCTCTGTCTGGTGTGAACAATGCTGCCTCTGTTAAGTGCTGCATTTTGCCTTTACAGATGCAACCTTGAGATCTCAGCCGTCCGTGTTATCACCAGCCGAGAGGCTGCAAAGAATCAGGAAGAGGCCACGTAGAAGCAAAGAGGACATGCTGAATTAAATCATGTAGCACTCCCTTAATGAAAATCAAAAAGTGCAGGAGTGGAGGGAGAGTGAAAGGAGGGTCCGCCAGCAGAATGCGGATCATCGGCACCAAAGCACAGAGCATCATGGAACGCCAAGCGGACTCGATCCAGGCGCTCGTAGCCATACAGGTGGAGCACTACCGCGCCCGCTGCCCCCTCCCCTGCAGCCCTTGTCCCAAAACTCTTTCCCTTGTGCTCCCATTTCACCTCCAACCCACTTTCCCCAACATCCGGGTTCTTATCGCCACCAGCTGCCTCCAACACCTGAAGCTTCACCACCCAGCCCTGAGAACTACAACCCTTACCCACTGCACTCAACCCCCATCACCATGCAGTATAGCCATCATTGCACAGCACTCCAAACAGGAAGGCTGAGTATGATAACAGGACATACGCAAACCTGTGATTGTACCGTTCCCCACCCCACCCCTTTGCCCTTTGTGTTTCCCAAGCAGTTGTTTCTTTTCAATAAATGCATTTTCTTTTCATTAAATGGATTTTTTTGCAGTGAAAACATTCTTTATTATTGCGTAACATAAAAGATACTGTAGCCCAGGAAAGCAACAGCCACTGCAAGTCAGTGTATCATATGTAGCAAACACAGATTCCTACTAACATTGGAACCACTGCACTTCACTCCCATGCAGGGCACCAGACATTACTGGTAGCTTTCAGCCTCAAATTGCTCCCTTGCAGCCCTGCACTGGGCCCCTCTAATAGCCCTGCTCTCTGGCTGTTGAAATTCAGCCTCCAGGTGTTGAACCTCTGAGTTCCATGCCTGAGTGAATCTTTCACCCTTCCCTTCACAAATGTTATGGAGGGTACAGCACACAACTATAACCGTGGGGATGCTGTTATCAGCCAGGTCCAGCTTCCCATACAGAGAGCACCAGCGGCCCTTTAAACGGCCAAAAGCACACTCCACAGTCATTCTGCACTGACTCAGCCTGTTGTTGAACCGCTCCTTGCTACTGTCAAGGCTCCCTGTGTAGGATTTCATGAGCCACGGCATTAAAGGGTAAGCGGGGTTTCCAAGGATCACAATGGGCATTTCAACTTCCCCTACGGTGATCTTCTGGTCTGGGAAAATGTCCCGGCTTGCAGCTTCCTGAACAGGCCAGTGTTCCGAAAGATGCGTGCGTCATGCACCTTTCCCGGCCAGCCTGCATTAATGTCAATGAAACACCCACGGTGATCCACAAGCGCCTGGAGAACCATAGAGAAATAGCCCTTCTGATTAACGTACTAAGAGACTAGGTGGGCTGGTGCCAGAATTGGAATATGCATCCCATCTATGGCCCCTCCGCAATTAGGGAAACCCATTTGTGCAAAGCCAGCCACAATACCACGCACATTACCCAGAGTCACGGTTCTTCTGAGCAGGATGCGATTAATGGCCCTGCAAACTTGTGTCAACACAATTCCAACAGTCGACTTCCTCACTCCAAACTGGTTAGCAACCGATCGGTAGCCGTCTGGAGTTGCCAGCTTCCAGATTGCAATACCCACCTGCTTCTCCACTGTCAGGGCAGTTCTCAATCTCGTGTCCTTATGACGCGGAGTGGGGGAGAGTGCCTCATGCGGTCTTATGAAAGTGCCTTTTCTCATCCGAAAGTTCTGCAGCCACTGCTTGTCATCCCAGACTTGCATGATGATGTGATTCCCATCACTCAGTGCTTGTTTCCCGAGCCCAAAAGTGCCATTCCATGGTGGGGAGCATGTCAGTGAATGCCACAAGCAATCTCGTGTCGTATGTGTTACTTGCGTCGATATCTAAGGGTATGCATTCCAAACTGGGGATTTCTTCAGCTTGTTGTCAAAGGAGAACACATTTTTTTCAAAGCAGTTTTAATATGTTTTCACCCAGTCCACACTGACTACTAAAGTTTATGCACAGTTTCTTTATTCAGTTTGAATCCCAGGGTAGATAGGCTTTTCCCCTGCCCTTTCCCTGTTTCCCAACCCAGCTTCGGAAAGTCACTCACCAACACATACAATGGAGATATCACACCATGCTTGTTTGCGTTTCTGACAACATTGAAAAAGTCCTAGAGAGACGCTTTTATTTTCCTGATCAATGATACTGTACCTCAGAACAAGATGTGCTGCACTATGAGCTGATCTGTGCCATAAAAATGCATGCATGATATATATATATTTATTTCTATTCTGAGCACAGAGGATGAAATAATTCTGCACCGTGTCCCATTTTTGTGCTGTTAAGGCATACTGTTGTTTTGCAAGCAAAACAGTAGATCTTTCGTTTGCCAGTGACATTCCACAAAGTATTTATAATTCAGTGTTAGCTTATCAGCCGTCCAATCTCCCACTCTAGGGAATGTGTCAACCATCAAAAGGAGTGGAGGAGGTGTGCTGAATGCTAATGGCTTCCATTTCATCAGACTCACTTTCTTAAGGCCATTTAATCAATGAGGACAAGTAGTAGGCAGATTTTTAATTGTGTCACTTTAGGTTAATCCACAGTATTTGTTTATGCGAATCCCCAAATATGTTCCTTTGCTGCTCAACTGAATTTATAATCTGTAAATCAAAACATGTTACAAGTAGATTTTAAACTACCCCCGCCCCCGAGCAATAATTTTATTCAAACCTACTAGTATCTAAAACATTCAGAAGTTTCAGGTCCAAGGGTGTTTAATGTCAATGAAGCATACTTAGAATGCATCCGATGAAGTGAGCTGTAGCTCACGAAAACTTATGCTCAAATAAATTGGTTAGTCTCTAAGGTGCCACAAGTACTCCTTTTCTTTTTGCGAATACAGACTAACACGGCTGCTACTCTGAAGCCTGATACTTAGAATGGTTTCAAGCAAACTCCTTCCTAAGTGAGTAAGATTGTCTCTCAAAAATAAACTGGCCAAAAAACAATTTTTAATTTAAAAAAGATATCAAAACATTAACCAGATGTTGAAATACTGTAAGCATTGCATATAAGTGTAATTTATTATATATTATTTAAGAATTAAGGTAACGGTGTGGTAGCACAATGTATTTAACTAAAATACTATGTTCTTTTGACACTACAAATACACTTGCATACATATACATAAATGGGGAGGGGAGTATTTTTATATACATATATGTGCCATGTTTGGAGACATGTTAATTGTCTCCAAATTAAAATATATTATTTGTTTTGCCTTCTTGTTCATAAATATATTAGAGGCTATCATGGTGAGAATGTAATTTATGCAAAGCTGATTATAAGACAAATTTTCTATTGTTATGTATCAGTATATACAGGACTTTGTTTATTCCATGGGAAGCTGGACCTAAATTAATGACAGGTGCTGTTACGCTGATGTAGCTGTACTGGTGTTGCACTGAGGAAAACCACTGTACCAGTGATTTATGCTTGTCTACACTAGAGATTTGCACTGGGGTGCAAATATTACACTCGGGTGCAATATTGGTGTAGCAATTTCTACTATCCAGATCAGTGTGTGTGACACAGCGAAGAGCACTTATGAAAGGCTGCTTGTGTTACCTAATATAAACCATTTGAGTGAAGGCAACAAGCCAAAATATAGCTATCCCGTTCATGTGGAAAGTTCTTATTGATTGCTGAGAGTGCTTCACACACTGAGAGAACAGTAACAAAAATACCCTGCATATACTATTTATAAAACCAACCAACTATTTATAGACGATTTTAGGATATGTCTACAGGTGCACTGTGGAGCATTGTTAAGGTTGTAAGGTCGACTTCTGGTGCAATCCTTCAGGGCCAGAATTGCTGTTTCAGAGCGATTCAGCACAAGAATACAAAAGTCATAGGTGAACCTATAAACATACATAATGGGTGCTTTCAAATGTATATTCATGTGCTAATTTGCAGTACAATTCAGCTCTTTCCAATTCAAGGACAAATTAAATTATTTTTGTGCATCCTGTTGGTAATTGGCTTCCTGAAATGCCAATCTATTTTTTTCTCTTAATATGCAGGAGTCTTTGAAAATAGTAGGTAAAACCTTCATAGTCCCTTTAAGAAGCGTCTTTAATATGGATCTCAAAAGTCACATAAATCAAACCATTTTGTAAACTATGTCTCAACCTTTTTAAACATATTTCCATGTTAGCTTTAACATCATTATGTCCCACTGTGATGAAAATGGACTTTCTGTATCCTGTGATAATGAAAATAGCCACTTTATGCAGTTTCTGCCTGCAATTATCCAGGCTTTTCTCAGACTCTAGAGAAATCTAAGCTAATTGCTTTGGGACTTTTGCTACATTTCCATAAATTCTTTGTTAATTTTTTATGAGAAACTGTTATTTCAGTTGGCTTTAAAGTTCCCATTGTATTCAATAATGTAAAGAAGTCATTATGAAAACATAACCAATTCACCAGTGCTTCCATCAAAGCTGCACTCTTTTATCTACATGTATTCTCAGGTGAGGCTGAATGTGACTCATCCAAACCCTTCAATGTCTCTTTTTTATTGTGATGCAAGCTTTTCTTCAGCTGAGCTTACTCAAAGCAAATCTAAAAGTGGTTCTGTGTGGTGCTCGACCTTGTCATTATAGGACATGAAATGAGTTTGCTTTATCTGACAGTTTTCTTTGGAATAATTGCTTTTATACCTACTCATCAAGCCAAAGACAAAGAACTCTGTTTTAAATGACATGGTAGAAACAACAATGAGGCACATTTCCCAGGGAATGCTCTGCAACTTGTGATGTTATATTTGATTTATTGATTGTTTGTTTCAAACTGAAAGCCAGAGTTTCCATGGACTCTGAACAACAACAAAAATGAATCAATCCATTTTAGAGTATTTTGTTTTATTTTGTTTGCTTTTTTCAGAAGATTTGTAATACAAACCAAGGACCAATCCTTCAAGGTGCTGAGTACTTCTGGGAGGTGCCATTTACTTTACATTGCAGGATCAGACAGGACACGTCTGTAGGTATTTCTATGTCATGTTTCTTTAAAAAGTACAGCAGTAATTAATCTGTTTTTTCTAGTCTTTTACTATTCTATTATTAATATGTAAAATTGCATCAGACAATAAGAAATGCTTTATTTTGAAAGGATTTAACAGTGATATGCAGTTTGTTGTAAACCCCTGCAATACGAACAGCTCTGAATATCAATAAACTGGCTGCAATCAATCAAGCACTTTCCTTTAAAACAATTTATGTATTAGAAAATGAAAACTGTCTAGAACTCTGATCAGGTCATTTTACTATGCAAATGGCTGTCAATATCTCCCTCTGAGAGGTGCAATGTAGCAAGTTTTGAATGAATTCCAAGGACAAGATCCTCTATTGGCATCAATCAGCATATTTCCATTGACTTTAATGGCGCTATGGCAATTTACATGAGCCATAGATCTGGGCCTTATTAAGTCTATAAGTGATCTGTGGACTGCTCTGATATCACTGGGACTCTATTTTAAAACTCCCCGGGCCATATCAATGTACTTGACCTTCCTCCTCCGCTATCCCAAAAGACAACACATTATAACAACAACAAAAATAAATAAAAAAAACCAACCCAATGGTAGGTGTATAATATATATTAAAAATAAGAATTATTCTCCCATTAAAACAGAATCCCTTCATCTTTCATAGAGTGTCACAAGTATTCATCTCCATGTAGAGCTTTTTATGCTGATCATAAAATATTGACCTTTGGTAATATATCTACCCTCTCCAACCTTTAAGCAATGTCTGCAATTAGCAAATGCAAGAGCTACTTATCCAATGATTGTTTTTCTGCAAGCTGCAACAGTAGAAAACTACACTTTTAAGATCTAAAGAAGGTTTTTTAAAAATGGAGGGGGGGGGGATAAGAGTGTTCTTGCCAATTAGGTAATATGATTTATGAATCCCTAAAACACAGTTTCAGCTGATATTAATATTAGCTCTTCTCATTTAGCATTGAATCATTTAGTAGCTTCCCTTCCCCCAAAGCACTGTCAATTTATGAGTTGCTGAAAGGACCAAGATATTCCTATTAGCTGTGAGCAAACCTCAAAAGGCTTGAAGGTTTGTCTCAGAGAAGCACTCAAAAAATCCCAATGCTTATCTTAAGCTTTTCTGAACCTCTTTGGTCTAGAAATGAGATTGGAAATCATGTGTGATCAGGCCTCTCTTATGCAAATTCTAGTTCTTCCTAATTTTCATTGGCAAGAAATACCAGAAGTACAACATTCTTGTGGTATTTTGGTGCCTCAGATTGGTTTTCTGGGCAAAGTCAGAAAGCATAAGGTCATGGAGAAATTTGAAAAAAAATATGTTAACCATAATTTTCTAGAACTTAAAAAAAAGTGTAATGCTGGGCCTGATCTCAGTTTAATGAAAAGACTCAGATTTCCTTTTGTTTTGTTGTTACTGGTTTTCCTATCCTGATTACTGTTCATTTAGGGCCCTACTTTGACACCCTTCTCAGGATCAGTATTACCTTACTCCCCAAGGAATCCTACTGAAGTTAATGGAGCGTTTATTTGCAGAGTATGGCATTACTCAGCATGTGTGAGGGCGGCAGAATCTGGTCCCTTAAATGAGATGCACTCCTTTTTGCTCTAATTGCCATCTGCATTACAGACAGGAGTGGATTCAGGATCTCTGTGAGATAGTGACTGCATAAGCTATGCTTTTCTAAAATTTCCCACCATTGCTGGTGCAGTTCCACTATTGGTAACATGGGCAAAAAAAATATTGTCGACTGGATGCTATCATTTTAACTACAAAGTTGGGAAAGGTGAAGTGGAGTTGTTGGATGGTATCTGAAATTCTTGGCAATTGGCCTGGACTGTCATATATAAGGCAGAATCTTTGAAATCATATCAGGGATCAGAAGTAAGTCGTGTGGAGTGAGAAAATGGACTGGATAGTTATCTACAGGTTCTGGGGGCAATGAGATTTGAGGAGATGGGATTGTATTTGAAAGGTGCTGAAGGAGAGGAGTGGAAATTGAATTTGGTGGAAGAGGTGAGGAATGTGAAAGGCTGGCAGCCAGGATACCTGTGTACGGCAGATTTGTGTGTGTGTAGGACTTATGGTGGGAATGAGTGTGGGGGTTGGCAGGATCTGAAAAAAGAATCAGAAGGTGCAAGGGTAAGGTGTGTATCAAAGTCTTTATGTGTGGGTTAAGAGAATTCTAACGCCCATTTTTTCTAATATGGACACTGCTTAAAGTAACATATGAAAGTTGACTTTGAACTTCTGGGAACTTACTGAATGGTTTGATTATGCTTGCCGAAGCAATCAGTTCTGTTTTGTTTGCTTTGTAAGTGCTAACTGCAGAAGGCTTTATCACTATTAACCTCCTTACCTTAATGAAAAATTCTATTCATACCCCTTCACGTTCACCAGACCAGGTTTGTTTTACCAATCCATATGCTCACAACTACACAAATGGGCTAAGTAAATCCTACTCAGTTTAAAGATGCCGATGAGAGAGCTTTATATAGGAGTTCTGAAGCAAAGTGGGATGTTCATTTGCATTTCAATGCTTTTCCAGCTTCTAGGTATTTCATAGCTATGCTACTGTCTGAGCTCTAGGAACAAAATGAAATGTTTGTGTAGGCTAATGCACTCTGTTCTTTTTCCTTTTCTTTGCTACAATATCTATTAACTCAAGTAAGCTAGAGTTAGACAAATAATTCCATGAACTTTTCAAAGAAATAAATGCACCTACATACACAAATAGTAATAAAAAAGGCAGACTTGGATTTTCTGCTCAAGATCAGAATCACAGGTGTTTGGATTCAATTCATTTGAACATAAATCCAGAAGCTTCTTCAGGGAATACATGTCAAAGAAGAGCATGTGGGCTATTCTTTGAACGGTTAGCTGGCCCTAAAACTGACCACCAAAATAAATGCAAAAAGACCTTTTATTTCCTAAGTGTTCATTCTTTCCTGATTGGCTAAGTGCATGGAAAAATCTCTTGCCACACACAGAGTACCTACCATTCTATAAGTGTAGTGTTATCACATTCCAAATCTCAGTTACTGCTGTAGGAAGACAACTGGGTCACTGAAAGCTTCTGGGAAGATAAACTTCATGTGCTTTAAAAAAAAGAAAGAAAAAAGACAGTGAAGGTTTGACTCTTAAAGTTCATTATGCAATTCTTTACTTTGAGAGAGAATCTCACAGAAAAGCTAAGTTACAATAACAATGTATAAAATTGATTTATAGGATGCTTCTTTTGTCACTACCCTGTGGCTAGTGCATTTGAATCCCAGACTATGTAGAAATGGTGTGTGTGTGTGTGTGTGTGTGTGTGTATCAGCTTGTTCTTCTTTGTGTTGACTAGAAATTTTCAGTACAACCATGCAAGAAGGGTGCTTTACTCAAAGATACTCCGTTATGTTAAACAGAAAGTATTGTCATTACTTAGCTGCCATGGTCGACTGTGGATGCAGCCCTGTTGATTTTATTAAAGGGGCTGTCAGGATCTATAATTCACACATCATTAACCACTTCATTAAGACTACGGCTGCCCTGTGAGCCCTAAACTTGTATTCGTTTCAAGACAATACAAGTAAATGCTCACTAGCTGAGACATACAGGCATATCCAGTGACTTGTACACTCCATAGGTTAAAGGAAGTACTGTTTTCTAGGAAATGCTTTTCCAAACTATTGAGCTTAAATGTGTAAAACATGTTCACTTGAAATTGATCTGATTTAAGTTAAAAGCATTACTTTGCAGTGAGGTGTGCACTCTCACATCATCAATCAAAACAAAAAGGCAATAACATACCTAAATGTGCAATTATTTAAGTATTTTCATATGGCTTAGACTTTCTTTTCTGCAATATGAAGCAGTCTGTACCACTGAAACATGATGAAGGTGAATTCTAAAGGACACAAACAATTATACTCGTTTAAAAAGAATTTTAGATGAAGTATGACTTATAAAGAAATATTTTCTTTTTCCCATATCTGCTTCTTTTCCCAAAATTCGTGCTCCTATTTTCACCTATTATTTCATGTTTTTTTCCTCTTTTCCCCTCTCTACATCTTTCCCTAGTGTCTTCTAAGCAAGACACGAACCCCCATAACATTTGTGTTCAGGTTGAGCTTTGAACTCACAATATTTGCATGAACTTGAAAGAAGGCAAAATTACTTTTTACCCCTTTTTCCAATTATTTAGTGTCTGGTTATGAAACGTTTGCATCAGTGAGCCCTAACTGACAGGAAAAGACCCTCTGACTTTAAGGGGACTCTTGGTAGGAATAAGTGCCCATCATTATGAATAATGGTTCCATAATCAGGCCATAATTTTTATGAAGTAACTGTATATCTTATGATTAATGTCAAATGACCTATTAAAACATAACTAGACACAGGCTTTTGGGTTAAACCTCTTTATTTCTGATTCTCACAAACATAAACCTGAACCAAATATACTACTGGGCAAAATACTGCTTCATCGCTCTTAGCATCATATTTATCTTCAAAATCCATTTCAAAGAGGCTCTTTTGGTTTTCAGAAAGGCCCTTATGAAATTATTCTAGCTTTACTGTTTTGAACACAATGGCTTACCATTGATTCACTATAGTTTTGGGAACCATTACTGTAGAATAGTGTAGTGTTTCAGCAGTTCTATAAGGGTGTCCATGCCCTTACTCCCATCTATCGCTTTATCTGCACTACAAATACAAGCATGGTTGTGTCTCCACCTTGTTATTACATGGTTTGATTTTGCTTGTGGAGATCAGACTAAATCATGTTACAATCATTATTAGTATTAATTATTATTATTTGCATTACCATAGTGCCTAGGAGTCCTAGTGATGGACCAGGACTCCATTATGCTATAATAAAAAAAAATGTATTACAACACAGAGTGTAGACAAGATCTGAAACTAGTTTACTGTCTGCTCCACAGTATTCTTCATATCCAGGCTTGGCCACCTCATTGTCCCTTCTTTGTGAACCTTCACAGATGGGGACTGCTCTGTCTTTTGTGCTGCCCCATCTGTGTGAACCTCTCCCCTTCTTTGGAGCTAGAGAGTTACTTCCCCTCTTTAAATGTTACCTGGGAGTCACTTTCTCTGCAAAGTGTTTTATGATACTCTATTTGAAGGATGCTAAATAAAATAAATAGTACTGTCCTGTATTATTTTATATTAACCTAGGAGCACCATGAAAAGTGTAATTGATTGATGTTATGCCAAAAGTCCATTTGAATTGTGTTAAGCTAATTCATTGTAGCTTTGCTGGCAATTTGAATAGTATATTTGTTATCATAAAGCAAGTATCTGGGTAAATGTACTATCAGCAAAGATACTGTATATTCCTTTGAGCTAAGATGTGAATCTCTCTATTGACATTTTGATAGAAAAGTAAGTCAACATTTTATTTTAAAAAGGTGGTTTTTTCCTTTTCTGCATTTACCTAGAGATATGTTCAGATGTACAGATAGATAGCTATCTGCTCAATCATGTTAGATTCTTTCAAGGTTAAATCCCAAGTGTTCATGGGAATGTATTATTCTCTCTGTTAGAAAATGTCAGTCTTTAGCAGAATGCTCTAATCGGGAAAAAATCTTTTGCTGACAGCACAATGCTGATAACTAGTTTTGTTGGGGCTGGAAGTTTGCATATAGGTTGCCAAGTACAATATATGTTTCCTGTGATTCATTGGATGGCGGTGCTAACAAATTTTGGTTGGTGCAAAGATATTATTAACCTTCATTTACCAGTGGTGAGTAGAAAACATTCTACTGCAGTTTTCCAGCCCTTGTCCTTAGTCCTGTACAATCACATGTTAAACAACACAGGACAATGCTGGCCTTTGTGAAAGGGAAATGAATGAAGAACTCCATGTTTTTTTCTGTAATTACCTTTTGGTGAGTATTTCTGTTCTCACAGTAAACATGCTGGTCATAAAGGGAACTGGACAGTCATGTACAAACTGAGTGGATTGTCATTGTGCAAACAGTTAGAGGCCGGTGACCTGTCAGTTACCTCATCCTTGAGTGACCTTGATGATGGTGATGCCTTGGTGAGCCATGTGTAATGATTGTTTGGGATGTGTTTCTTTCTTTCTGTGTGTATATTATAATGTATAATATATAATATTTTATAACACAATACTGTTCATATGTTTTAAATGTGATTTTATGGTGAATAAAGGTGATTTTCACATCTCTGCCTCTCCACCCCAGACCCAAAACCTTTTCCAATAAAACTTTCATGGAAACTGATATGTCTCATAAAAAATATTCTGACCAACTCTAGTACAGTCTGGACTAGTCACATATGCTAGTCAAGATCTAGACGCAATGTGAGTAAGGGCTAGAAGGTCAGATCCTCAATGCCTCTTGAGTCTACTTTGTTCCACTCCAGCACTTCAAAGGGACTTAAAACTATCCTAAGGCAGCAACTGAAGATTCTCCTAATGCAAGAGAAATCCTCAGATGGTGTGGGGCTGACATACTTCCTCTGCTTCACCCTCAATCCCTAAGCAGAGGGGACACTGGCTGGAGGGTGTATCAGTTCTGGGGCAGTAACACACTATGCACAGACGGTCCTGATTACTGGATCATTTCCTTTTGGTGGCAGATACCAGTCCTCAGGTTAGAGTATCCCTGAAGGTCAGAGTGGTGGAAACTATTCTTGGGTGCATAGATTGCAGCTCTTTTGCACTTGGACTCTAATACATTGTGGCCCAAATGTGGGTTTGTGAGTACACAGAATTTACATGTGCACAATGTATACATGAATACCACAGAGATTTACATAGGCATAATTTACTGCACACACATGTATATATCTGAAAATAGTTTGGAGTACTCACTTTTTTAAATGTTGTCCTTTATCATAAGACCAGCCATACAGAGGCCAGGGATCCCAGTGCAGGGAGTTACATCCCTCACCATCTTGGCTATAAAGCCTTTGATGGACCTATCCTCCATTAATTTATCTAATTGTTTTTTTAACCCAGTTATACTTTTGGCCTTCACAACATCCCCTGGTAACGAGTTCCACAGGTTGACTGTGCGTTGCATGAAGAAATACTTCCTTTTGTTTGTTTTAAATCTGCTGCCTATTCATTTCATTGGGTGACCCCTAATAATAATAATACCCCTGTATTATGAGGAGTAAATAACACTTCCTTATTTACTTTCTCCACACCCGTCATGATTTTATAGACTTCTATCATATCCCCTGCTTAGTTGTCTCCTTTCCAAGCTCCCAACCTTATTAATCTCTCCTTATATGAAAGCTGTTCCATACCCCAAATCATTTTTGTTGCCCTTTTCTGAACCTTTTCCAATTCCAGTATGTCTTTTTTGAGATGGGGCAACCACATCCTCACGCAGTATTCAAGATGTGTGTGTACCATTGATTTATATAGAGGCAATATGATATCTTCTGTCTTATCATCTATCCCTTTCTTAATGATGCCCAATGTTCTGTTCCCTTTTTTTGCTGCTGCACATTGAATGGATGTTTTCAGAGAACTATTCACAATGACTCCAAGATATCTTTCTTGAGTCGTATCAGCTAATTTAGATCCCATCATTTTGTATGTATAGTTGGAATTATGTTTTGCAATGCCCATTACTTTGCATTATCAACCTGAACTTGTTGGTTAACCTTATTGGAGTGTGATTAAATATTAAATTTTCTAATGAATAACAAAAAATGCTGAGCAAAACTCTCTATAATACTATGTAGACTTTAGAGAAGGGAAGTTACCATTGGCTTAAAAAGTGTTTTTTAGTCATGGAAGTAATGTCAAGGCAACTAATCCAATAAGATGATAATAAAGAAAGCTAATAATGTATTGTAGCAGAGTGCTGTATGGACTTATCAAACAAAATATGCATTGTAAATTGTGTAGAAAGTGATCATTTCACAAAGATGTAAGCATTTCTTTTTATCCATAGGTGGTCTACATCTCTAAGGCTGTAATATGTCTTGCAAAAGAACTTCAGGGCAGACTTTTAAAGGTATTTAAGCATTGCTGCACTCAGTGTTGCGATGCCTAACTGACTTAGGAGCTAGTCTTGTTTTTAAAAGTGACTAAGGTCCAGATCCTCAAATGTATTTAGGCACCTAACTTCCATGGATTTAAATGGCAGTTAGGCTCCTAAACACCTTTGAGGATTTGGGCCCAAGTCCCATGGACTTTCAATGAGACTTAGGCTCCCAATTGCCTCATTGAAAAGCCAGTGGCTAATGGGACCAGAATGTGGGTCCTTCTCCCTCCATTTTCACATGTTCCACTACTGAATGAGAGGAGAAGCACTGCTAAATAATCTCAGGAACCTCTGAAGAGCTTTGCTTAGATTTCTGCACAATACAGTCTCTCAAATATGATAAGAAACAACTTCTTAGCAAGGTCTTTAAGATAATGAAAGAAATTTATCTTGTATTCCATTAGTTTAATTATGACACAGTTAAACAGACTCTAAGAATTTCAGTCCTGTAAACATTTGCCCACAAGAGACATGTAAGCCCTGGCAGTAGCTCTTAATCACATTCCTCAGTCAGGTGTCAAATAGAGCCAAGGCACAAACACACATGCAAGTTTTGTTTAGAGTACCTCAGAAAACCAGCCAAGTGGCAAATTTGGACATCTGTGCTAGACTATGGCTGTACTGTTTTTTCAGTCTAATCTGTCAAGATAACCATTTCCCCATTCTCTTAAACAAACACAGACTTCCTTGTTTAAACACCATAACAGGTCTAACAGAACACACAGCTTTTAATCATTCTGTGTTAAGTACACTAGTGAGAGACTGAGAAAGGAATGAAAATATCTTAAATGTAAACTGACTGATTTTGCTCCATTGTAAATCACTGGGAAGAGAGGAGACAAACCCAAAATCTAGATGGAGTGTAAATAATCTTTGTAAGAGAAAAAAGACTTTAAAAAATTGGTGTTTGAGAAGATTTCAGCGTTTTTATGTCTTCTAACTGGAAAAATAACTGAACTCAGTTCAACTCCCAAAGAATAATTAAAGTAATGAGTGTGGGTTTTTCACTTTTCATTCAATAAGTATCTTTTCCTATAGTTTTAGTAGAAGATTCCTTACACGCATAAGAACAAAAGAATGGCCTTACTGGGTCAGACCAGTGATTCCTCTATTGCTGACAGTGGTCAGTGCCAGATGCTTCAGAGGGAATGAACAGAACAGGGCAATTCTAAGTAATCCATAGCAGTAGGAGGTTTAGGGACATCCATTGCATCCCTGATCATCTTGGCCTCTAGCCATTGATGGACCTATCATCCAGGACCTTATCTAGTTCCTTTTTGAGCCCAGTACTACATTTGCCCTTCACAGCATCCCATGGCAGTAAGTTCCACAGGTTATGCATGTGAAAAAAATACTTCCTTTTGTTTTAAACCTGCTACCTATTAATTTCATCAGGTGAACTCAAATGAGATGCTGTATGATTGAAACATGACCATTTGTGTAATTAATATTGCCACTGTTAGACAACTGCAACAAATCTTGTACAAAGTAGGTCATGTAAGGTATCAATGGAGAAGTTATAACCTTTCAAATATAATTACCCCTTTTGTATGCATGTATCATCTTTGTATCTAAAGTTATGAATATTGACAATGTACTAGTATTTCAAATGTGTTTGCTCCTGGTGTAACACCCACAAGGTAGTTTACATCCAGTTTAACCAGCACATTGTGGGTGGACCATTCAAGTTGATGACACATTAAAGAACACAATGAGCTATAGAAGAAGCTTGCCCCTGCCCAGTGAGCCTTCCTGCGGATGCTTTAGCCAGAATATGGGTAATGGCTACTCCTATGAGTCATCAAAGCATGCAAGGGCATGTGACTAGCTCATGTGACCCTGGACTCCATCTTGTGCCAGTAATTTTCCACAGATGAAGACTGAGAGCATTCCCTCCACATGGGAAAAGGTATAGAGATGATTTCATGGTCTCTTATTTGACTTCTTTCCTGCTCTGATCTCTGGACTATGGACATACACTAAAAGGCGCATTCCAACCAATGGACTGAGGACCTTCCAATCTTTTGGATGTTATCAGAGACTTTATAAGCCAGCAGTCTGTAATATCGCTGCTACAAACATGATTCAAGAACTTTGCAAGGATTATATGTATATGATTTCTTTAATCACTTTAACACTCTTCACATTCTCTTCTCTTATAAATAAACCTTTAGATATTGGATACTAAAGGATTGGCAACAGCATGATTATGGGCAAGATCTGAGTTATATATTCACCTGGCTATGTGGCTGATCTCTAGAAGGACTCTGTTTGATTAAATTGGTTTTAAATAACCACTCATCATTAAGTCTAGTGTCTGAGTGGTGAAACAAGGGCTGGGATGCCTTAGGAGATTGTAGAATTGTAGGAGATTTGGACTTCTTGTTAACCAGTGTGGTGAGACAGAAGTTTACTTTTGGTTCTGGCTTTGTCGATCTAACAATAGAATAACCACCAGTTTGAGGTAAGTATTTCTCAGCAGTTCATCCTGAATTTGGCATCCTCAGCTGTGACCCACTGAGACACAGTGACACCTAGTTCTTGTATTATTTGGAAGGGGTAAATAACACTCCCCAATTCACCTTCTCCATACCATTTAAGGTTTTATAGACCTTTATCATATTCCCCCCCGACTTTGTTGTCTCTTGTCTAAGCTGAGCAGTCCCAGTCTTTTTAATCTCTCCTCATAGGGAAGCTGTTCCATACCCCTAATCATTTGTGTTGGCCTTCTCTGGATATTTTCCAACTGTAATAAGGTCTTCTTTGAGATGGGGTGACCATAGCTTTCAGCTTCCAAGACAACTGGGTCTGAGCAGCGGCCAGACACACTCTTTAGTTCTGACCTCTCAGGCCCACTCCCAGGGTGCCGACACCCTGTCTGACACCCTCTTCTTGGGATATGGAAGCCTGCAGTCCAGGTGTCCTAAGCCGTAGGACCAATGCTGAACCCCCAAAATCTCCCAAGTAGTTTATGCATGTTCCCCCAGAGCTCTACCCTCAGGGACACTTCCATTTAGATTTTAACTCTTTAGGGACCATGTGACAGTTAAAGCAAAGAAACTTCTTAAACACATGCAAACACTTCACTCTTAGGCCTTGTCTTCATAGTGAATCAGTGCACAGCAACCCAGGCTGTGAATTTACAGTGCACCAGCTTTCTGCTCATTAATTTTCTGTGTGTACCCTGTTATGTGCAATAAAAGTCCAAGAGTGCAACTTAGCACCCACATGATGAATTAGTGTGTGGCAAGCTGGAGTGCTATAGATCCACAACCTGGCTTGTCACTTACTAACTCACTGTGTAGACAAGACATGCAGATCTATGCAAAATCAAAAAACACCTATACATTGTCCTCCTGAATCTATGTGCACCTTCTCTGTGAGTGCTCAGGCCCAGTCTATGTGTGAAGCAGGTAGGCCTCTTCTTCCCCCTTCTTCCTGCAGTCTTTCTGCATCCTGACAATATTTAGCCAGTGAGAGACAGCAGGTCTGGTTTCAAATGCCATGTCAGGTGACTAATGTCACCTCCTGGAGACAAACTGAGAGAACCATCTTCCTTTAGCCTGGCCCTTCTTCTTTAGCAAATCCATGGTTCCCAAAGGGAAGATTTGTTCAAAGTTGATGAGTCTTTGATGTTGCTGACATTTAAGATCTGATACCTAGGTACCCCTCCTCCTAATACAAAAGTAAGATGCAGTCCAACACAACAGTTTGTGGTGAAGGACATATTTAAGATTACACTCAAACTGGAGACTGAACTACAATATGTCCCAGGAAATCTGCAAGGGTACTCAATACACACTATCAGATGTCCAGTGTGGTGGGCTCAGGATCATCCAAAATGCCCATTTTTGTTGTACCTCACAGGTGGCAACAGCAACTCTACATGGGTGTTGGGACTGAAAGACGGGCTGGGAAGCAGCTCATTACTGGCAATGAGGCCAGTGGTTAGTCATGGCAGGCAGGAGCAAATAGATCAGAACAAGACGGATAAAGAACTGAACTCTGGCCTGTGGATCTGCACTGCCAGTATATGGTTGTCTCCGGAAGGGAGTTTCCCTGGCACTATACCGAGGAAACCCCACCTTCGTACCACTGGACTGGACCAACTTTAGTAGCTGAGTGACGAACTGTTGCTTATCTTTAGCCTGTAATCAAAAGTAATCTTGTCTGAGGTATTGCAAATATTTTATTTCTAGCAGCCCTTGTAAAGAAAACCTATCTGTTGCTGAAGGGTGTGAGCATTCTTGGGGACCCATGGAGGGCTAAAGCTTGAAGAGCCTACTGCTGGGAGCACTGAAGGCTACACCCAGAATATTACCAAGCAACACCTAGAGATCGGTGTGCCACAACACCAGTAGCAACACCCTGCAGTGAGGTCAGTTACATTACAGAGAGCCTGGGTTGCCTCTTCTGCCCTCATGTTGGCTGCCTTAATTTGAGCTCCCATCGTGTTTCCTGTTTTGTGAACAGAGGCAACAGTGCCAGCCCTGAAAATGATGACGGGATTGGCTTTGTTGGCCCTAAAGGCCAAGCTGGGTGGCTGTAGTGAGGACCAAATGAATACACTGTCATTTTTTAAAAGAAAAAAAAAACATTGCGACTCACTTTACTTTCTAGTCATCAGTTATATTTTGAAAGTTTTCTTTACAGTGAACTGGGCTTTTCCTTTGATAAAACACTTGGGCCTTGAAATTTAAAGTGCCCCAACACTGGGGGGAACCTCAGCATGAAGAACAACAACCCTGGGGGAAAAAAATGGTATAATTAGTATTGCTGGTTACCCTAACTCCTTTCTATGGTTCAATTTGACAAGTAATCTCAACTATTGTCTGTCTGTCTGTGTAGAAGGTCCAACACAAATGCTGAGATGGAGGAATCATTATTTCTAATCCCAAGAGTAATGAGATTTTAGAGAAAACTCACTCTTTAGGAGCTGCAGACCTATGGAGATTGGCATTTTTTTCAGGCTTTGGCTTTGGTCATCAAAGCCAATTCTATAGGCTGGGAGGGAAAAAAATATAGTTCTTATACTTTCCTGTTTTAAACAGAATGAATTACAACACATATGTTCCAATGTTACCCCATGTGTACCCTGGTCCTTTCTGGCTGCGAAGTCTGTGCCTCTATTAACTACATAAAGCTATATAGTTTAGCATATCTTTTAAAAATATACTGTATTAGCAATTTCCCTACCCGTCTTTGGGTCTTTTATAGACCCTGTCATCGTAGTGTCTTCCAAAATAAATTAGATCTGTACTGAGAAGTGTCTGGTTGATTTCATTGAGTCTTCTGCTATTCTTTCTTCCTTGGTGCTGGAAGCTCTGACTGGGGCAGATATATTTATACAGCATTTCAAAATGCCTTTTAATCATTTGTAATGAATCTGAGAAAAACTTGTGCATTGCAAAAAACAGGTTCAGATTTGCTTCAATACTTGTCCCCATATACTGGGCAATGAGGGGTCTAGTTAACAATTTTATAAGCTACAAATACTGAGATGGTTTATCAACCACAGTTTGGAGGAATTACAATTTTGGGAATGGGTTAGAGATTCCAGAATCCAGAAATTAGTAAAGATTGAGGTTATAGGATTAAGGGATTTCATCACAAAGAGAATATTGTCCAGGAGATTTAAATGGCAGCCATTTATTAGAGGGAATAGATGTGGCCATCCCCAGCATTTACAATAAAGGAAGCTTTGTTAAAAGTATGTTTAAAGGGATTATGCTGAGGAGGAGTTCAGGGAAAGAGAAAAAGGATGGTATGATTCTGCAACCAAAAATGGATAAGGACAGAGGCCGAGGCATCAGACCAGACCAAGCAGGCATGAAGGTAGGATCATGAAGAAGTATGAATAAGAAGGAATGAGATCGCGGAGAACTTGGAAGCTAATTTTCTGGGGAATATCCAGAAAAACAGAAAGTTGGCTGAGGGCATAAAAAGGCAATGTTGACTTCAATGGGAATTGGACTGGGACCATTCTACATGGCCATTCATTAGAATTAAATGACTTCTTACTTTTTACAACAGGGGTGGGCAAACTTTTTGGCCTGAGGGCCACACCGAGTTTCCGAAATTGTATGGAGGGCCAGCTGGGGAGGCTGTGCCTTCCCAAACAGCCAGGTCCGTCCTCTAGCTGAGCCCCCCTGCTTCTCGCCCCCTGACAGCTCCCTCGGGACCCCTGCTGTATCCATCCCTCCCTGCCCATCCCCAGATCCCCCGCCCCTGCCTGCCTGCCGCCATCCCATCCAACCACCCCTTCTCCCTGACCGCCCCCGGAACCCCTGCCCCAGACTGCCCCCCACTGCCTCCCACCACCCCATTCAACCCCCTCCTCCTTCCTGGCTGCCCCCCTGGGACCCCTGCCCCCATTCAACCCCCCTGTTCCCCACCCTCTGACTGCCCTGAGCCCTATCCACACCCCCACCCCCTGACCACCACCCCGAACTCCCCTGCCCTCTATCCAACTCCCCCTGCTCCCTGCCCCCTTACCGCACTGCCTGGAGCATCAGTGGCTGGCAGCACTACAGCCACGTCGCCCAGAGCAGCAGGACAGGCATGTGCGCCGCCCGGCTGGAGCCAGCCATGTCACCGCGCAGCACAGAGTACCGGGTCGGGCAGCACAGCTGCAGAGCCGCAGCCTGGCAAGAGCTCACAGCCCTGCCGCCCAGAGCATTGTGCCGGCAGTGCAGTGAGCTGAGGCTGCGGGGGAGGGGAAACAGCAGGTGAGGGGCTAGGGGCTAGCCTCCAGGGCCAGGAGCTCAGGGGCCAGGCAGGAGGGTCCCACAGGCCATAGTTTGCCCACCTCTGTTTTACAAGATAGAAAAAAAAGAGAGGAGTTCAGTGAGAGACATTTATTCTTTACATAACTAAAAACAAACAAACAAAAAACATTGTTAGAACCAAATCTTCACCTTAAGCTCCTTAGTGCTGTGAATTCTGGCTCAGTGCTGAACGGATCAGTCATGGCTGGGTTGAAAAGAGCACCAAAGGACTCCCTGCACAGTTTGTGTTTGGAACCTATGAAGAGCTGAGGTAAATAAGTACAGTGGGGGTGGAAAGCTCAGACAAGTAACTTCTTCCATTCCTAGGTAGCTCACTGCAAGTTTGATCAGAGGCTACTGCATACCTAAGGCTGCAGCAAGAATCCTCATGGAGCTATCTGGAGGAAGGCGAGAAACCCATGATGGGAATTTTAAATATTTTTTTAACGTACTTACCTGCTCAAAGGCAACTGAGGGTCTGATGATGTCACTCTGTTCTTTCCCCAGTGTTCTTTTATATTTGTTTCCATTCTAATCAAGTTTTTATAAGGTGTTTACCATCACATGGTATCTTAGTGCCTTCCAATGCATTAAGCAATGTGATTAGCATCTGTCATGTGTGGTTCTTGCTCTAATTTGGTTCCCAAGGGGGCAATCTGGATATTTGTTCGTTTGTTTTGGTCAGTGTGCGTGTGTGCATGCATGCATGTATATGTGTGTGTGCGCGCGCGCATTATGTGCAAAGACCAGGATGAAGAAGTGCTTTGACCTCATACCTTAAGACCTTTGTCTTGATGGGCACTGTCCCTTGCCAGAGCCCCTTTAAAACAATGGATTTCCAGTGCACTAAAACACAAAATGTAACAGAATGTTCATTTGATAAACTCCATAGATTTGATACCTGGATACATTTTCTGTGAAGCAAACTAAACGTCTCATAAAACAACTGAACCTTATAATGAATATTTGTTGAAGGAAGAACTAGATTGTGTAGAAGAAAACAATTGTGAAAGAGCAAGGTTATTTCTTGAATGTATTTCTAGTATAGTATGTTTCTCCTCTTACTGATCTCTTTAAGCACTGCTTACCAGTCTACACAGTGTGAATTTGTGCCAGGGCTTGCTGTATCTGTTATGAATATAAGAAAATTGTTTAAGCCCCAGCACCTAATTGCTTGAGCCCCAACACCTCCTTCATTACAAATTACGCACTGTTGGTAAGACAAAAGTCAGGGAAAGGGTTGCAATTTTTTTTCCGGAGAACTGTCAGCTGAAGATATTTGCATCTGATACTGATTCATGTGACATGCTGGCAGGATCAGCATAGTTTTATGAATACTTAGTTTATCAGAGTCGTAAATAATTAATTCAAAACAGGTCTTTTTAAAAGACAACTTGCTAAGCTACAACACACCGGTTAAATCTTTAGTGAGGGGCATGATAAAAAGAGATTTATTTTATTAATTGTTAAATAAAAAATACAGTAACAAAATCATTTTTCAGTTCATTTGCATAATTCTCTTTGCAAATATTTGTGGCTATGGAAAACAAAGGAGGACTAAGAGTTGGGGTTTTTCCTAAAAAAATAGCCTTTATTGGTTTTTTTTTAAAAGAAAAGAGATATTTCTTATCTAAAAAAGATGGTAAATTAATGTATTACTCATTTCACAATGATTTGCATATTGTTCAATAATTAATGTGCTGCTTGTGCTAAAGTGGTAATATAGAGAAGAACTGATTCAAAAGCAATTAGCAGCATTAGTTGAAAGTTTTGCTTTGGGGACTTTTATTATTTAGAAGCTATCTTTTAGCATTAATTTAAACTAGATATCTTAGGTTTAAGCTAATGCTGCTGCAGCTGGGCCCTGAATTTCAAATTGCAATCTATTCTTTTAACCAGTTTTACAAATCACATGTAATAATTCCAGAATGGTTGTGTGCACTCAAGGTACTCTCTGGGTGTGCACACATTTTTAACCTTACTCCACCTCGCTATTGTAACTAAGATATAAAGGAAGAATGCAAAGCCTTGGCATTGTCTCACATGTCAATCCAAGGAAGAGGCAAAGGTTAAGACTGAGGAAAACGAGACAGACTACCCTGTGTGGCCAAGAGAACGATGTGCTGTTCTGTGGGGACCAACTCCCCTCACATAAATGGAAGAAAGGCCTATGAATGAGATCATTTTTACTTCCTTTGCTCACATGCTAATGGGGGCATTCTTTCCTTTAGTTAAAGCAGGTCATCCATGCACCAGGGTTCAGTGCTGCATTGTACAGTGTTTCCGAACTCCTGGCGACTGTGCTGTGACTCAGGTCTGAAGTATGTGACACAAGCATGCTTTTCCTTGCTTTGCAGTGACTGTATAAGGGCCTGGTAGTCGGAACCCACCTTTTGTTTCCAGTGAAATCTTAAAAACTTGGCAACCAATGTGGTAGATAGCAAACATGGTAAGTGGGTTTATTTTAAAACAGAATACTTCTCCAGGGCTTATTAAAATGGTATTTGTGTGTGCTCTGGCCTCACTGATAGCAAATCAAATTTTAATAGGGAGTAGTTCTGGCTTTTAGGAGTGCCAGCTGTTGCATACCAGCCCCAGTGATAAGATTTCACAGTGGCATTCTTTCTGTTTGTCTATCTTATTAAAAGGCAAAGTCAGTTCTGCCATAAGTGGGAGCAACTCCTGTTAATTTTTATGGGAATGGCACTAGGCTTGAACTTGATTCATTTGGCCAAATTCATCCCTCACATATGCCTGGTCTACACTTAAAAGTTATGCTGATATATTTTCAGGGGCGTGAAAAAAATCTACAACTATGACAAAAATAGCTATGCCGGCATAGCTATGCTTCTATGGTCTCTGTAGTGTAGACATACCCTTACACCAGTGTATTTGTATTGACTTCCCTGACATTACTCTGGATTTGAACTGATCAAGTGTGGGCAGAGCCTCTGGCACTGTGAGTGTAAATCTGCATAATTTACATGCTTGGAGGACAGATGGGTGGGCTTGTAATTGGAAAAGCAACCAATCGAAAGGGGTAAGAAAGTATAAAATAAAGTAGAACAATTTACAGTCTTTATCCTACATCTTCTTACAACTTCCTTCTGGTCATATTTCATTCTATAACCCCCCTCTTCTACCCTCTCACTGTGTATGATACATTAACATAGCCATTTTAATTTAATTAACATAAGGGTCTGCACGGATAGCAGGTGTGCCTGAAGGGAGATTGGAGTGGATGCAAAAAAACATACAACCACTGGTCCCAAAGAGCCCTTTATTCACACCAACCTGAGCGATGCTAACTAAGGGGAGGGAGACTTGTCAGAGCAATGTGCTGGGGACCTAGACCACATCTACTTTAGGATAAAAGGTGTATTTTAACATAGATTAACTAACCCATGCTAACATCCTTATTTTAAACAAGGCATTAATAGTTTTAACATATCAAGGTAAAGCCTAAGTGGGGAGCCTAGGACTTACCTTGAAAAGCTACAACTTCCTTTGTTCACGATAGGCTTTTAACAAGTTAGTTAACTAATGTGTGTTAAAAACACACCTTTTGTTCTAGTGAGACAAGACCCTATTGTAAAGCTGGCCTCCCCTGATGGAATCCCTAATAACAATTGCAAGTTACACAGTACCTGCTCTCAAATAGGGGCAATGCCTTATTCTACTGCAGCAGTCCCTTCTGGCTAAGGGGGATCATTACACCAATGGTGGTGGAAACAGTCCATTGAATCAAATTCTACCCTGGCAGAATTGTAACTCCAACTGAAGCCAGTGGAACCTGGGTTTGTTTGTACTGGGGCTTACTTTAGCCCATTGATTTATTGGAATGTTCTTCTCCCACAACTAAAAAAATTGTACCTGGTAATGAGATTCTTCAATCCCCACCTATACAACACCAAAAAACAAACAAACAAAAACAAAAACCCATCAGCCTCCACATGAGTGAAAAAGTAAATTACTACAACATATGCCTCTTGAAAATGTAACTTGAAATTCAGCTGTGTGAAAATATCCAAACCATGATGACAGTTTAGAATAAACTATGCAGACTTACACACAAATCTGAAAATAGTATTTTTAAAAGTACTGAAATATCCCTAACCACGAAATGAAATCTAACCTTAAGCTTTTTAATGAGACTTCATTCAAGCAAACTTGCCTCAGATCTAATTTTCTGCTCGTTTTCAAAAGAAGCCTTTACAGACGCAGTATCATATAACAAAAACAGTGTGAGAGACTTACGTCCTTGTGAAATGAATACATTAGTCAGGCTAGGTCAGGTTTAGCAATAACACTGTCAAGGACAGCCTGTGGTTGTCTTATTTTTCTCATTGTCCAGATGTGCTTGAAGTTGTCTTGTATTAATAGTACTGAGATCTATAAAAACGGGATGAGACACTATACAGGAGTCTTATTAGGATCTCTGAAATGTATAAATCCAAAGGTAAATATTCAGCTTCATGGCTAAAATATTACATGTAACTTTCGGAATTTTTATTAGTTAACGGACCAAATTCCGGTGGGTGCCTTTAGACAGACATGATTTCTTGCCACATAGGAACACATGCTACAAATGCAGCACTAATGTGAACCGGGATGAAACCAGCTATGTGCACACATGCACAAGACTCTCCCGTGATCTATTCCTCCTAAGAGTAGGGAAAATTTGCATGGGGGAAAAAATATTGCTAAGCGACTGAATCTATTTGTATAAAGATGTGGATCATCCTCCCAAATCTTATGCCACAGGCAGGAATGTTCTTCCACATCTCCTGTAATTAAGTGAAGACTGTGTTTTTTTAAGAAGTGTCAACATGGGGTTGGCCAGAGTCCATTCAGTGTTTGTCTACACTGCAATGTAAGTGCAGGGTTAGTGGTACTTGAGTCAGCTGACCCTGGATTAGAGAACCCAGAGCTTCAGCATTTATACTCACTATTAACCCTAACTTAAGCATTTTCTAACCCAGGCTCAAACCGGGGGCTCTGGTGGCTACACTACAGCAAACAGACTCGAGTCAAACCAGCCATATCCCAGACTCCCTACTGCCCTCCCGAAATGTGGCCACTCCAGTGGAAAATTTGACTGTCCACCCTGCACAACACAGGAAGTTTGAACAGCCCACTAACACATCCTGCTGAGCAGTCATTTTGGTCTGTGCACTCTCAACTACTGGAGCCAGCAACCTAGAGGAGGTGCCTTTTGAAGAATTCTTGCTTGTGCTTTCACTCCTGTATCAGGAAATGGGCAGAGCTTCCATGAACTACTGATGGCCATTTCCGTGGCATTTTCTGACCCACCAAAGGCACCTGACAGAGTTTATGAAGTAGCAGAGGGAGGAATAGGAGTACACAGGCATGGCTAGCTTGAACTGGCTAATGCGGCTCATGACAATGGATGTAGTCTCTGATGACCACTATGTAGGCCAACACTTCCAATGCAGGGTCACAAGCACAGACTGGTGGGATCACGTTGTCATATAGTCCTGGAATGGGTCCAGAACTTTTGCATGAAGAAAGTTACATTTCTGGAGCTTTGTGCACAGCTTGCCTCAACCCTACAGCCATAAAGATACACACATGAGGGCACCATTGCTGGTCCAAAAATGGGTTGCTTTTACAGTTTGGAAGCTCTCTACCACTGACTGCTACAGGTCCATTGCCAACCAGTTTGGTGTTGGAAAGTTGACTGTCGATAAAGTGGTGGAGGAGGTTTCTGAGGCAATCAAGCATGTGATTTACCCCAAGGTGATGGGCACAAAAGAAATTCCTGAAGGCTGGCTTTGAGAGAATGAAGTTTTTGAACTGCATTAGGAGGTCATTGATGGAACTCATGCCCATAGTTTGCCCTACTTAAGGAGCACACGAGAACTTAAACTGCAAAGGGTATTAACTCCATTGTTATGAAGGCCCTCCTGAACCACAGAGACTGATTTATGAATGTCAATGTGGGTTGCATGATGCCAGGTTTTTTCACTCATTGGAAGTCTACATTCATGGACCCTGATATATGTGGTCCTGGCAATAAATGGTATAATTACACTCACAGCAGGTATGGAATGGTTGTTGAATGTGTTTTTGGCAGATTGAAATCCAGCTGGTGATGTCTACAGACCTATTTGGATGCCAGTGTCATCAAAGCTGTGTGCATTAATGTGGCTTGCTATGCTATTCACAATCTTTGTGAAGCCAGAGGTGAGCCATTTCCCCCTGAATGGACCTATGACAGTGAGGGGCTGGTGAACTGGAACATTCAGCCAGAAAGTGCACCTACCATGGCCTGAGCTGGATGCACCTAGCATCAGAAGACAGGGATGCCTTGCACATTATGGACTTGCATGACCCAATGGAAGAGGGGGAATAATACTTTGGAGAATGTGCTTGTGGGGTTGGTGATGGAGCTCATTGATTGTGCGGGGGTTCAGTGTCTGGGTAGAGTTGGTGAATAGATTGCCATGCAATGTACTTATGAATGACATGACCACTTATGAATGGGGTGGGAGAGGGTTAGAGGGATTTAGGGTATGTATTGATGTAAGAAAATGATTGAAGTATGGATTGATGTAACTAACTGTAGAGAGGAATAGTGTTTGCTTACTAATTCCTAATTGTCTCTGACCCATCTGTTTATCTTTATTATATTAAATACACATTGTATGATGCAATGCAGTGATAGCAATAAACTTTCTTGATGAAAATAAAAAGCTTTATTTATAAACATGTATTACAAAAGTACAACATTCACCCATTGCCAGGCAGGCTCCCTGCCATTGTCAAAACACCTGTAATAACAAAACCTTACAGAAAAATAAATAAATACATAAATAAAAAGGTGCATGAACAAGTGCAAATAGTGAAACCATGTGCAGGACAGAAGCCCCCAACTGTTGCAGATTCCCTGCCCCCCACCCTCTATTCTCTTCTTTCCCTATTTGATGAGCTTTTGATGCTGGGGCAGGGCAGTGCAGGCATCCACAGAGGAGGGGGGTCAGTATGGAGGTTTTCAAGGAGCAAAATTGCCCTGCCTAGCCGCTCATGGGCACTACTTGCATGGGCCATCCAGCCATGGAGTTTTCCAAGCTATTGCTGACAACATCACAGGGTACCGTGCAGGGGACTCAGGCCATGGTGTGGATGATGCAACAGGAGCTGGTACTCTGGTGGCCATTAGTGATATAAGCCACTCAAACAGTTCTTTCTGCTGACTCTGTCCTCTTCCCTTAGCAGCTTTTCCTGTTCCAGGAACTGCAAAGCAAGTGCCTCTCCCCTGTCCTCAAGCTATGCAGCCAGCCTGAACCTTTCCTCTTGCCTGCAGACATGCCTTTCCTCTAGCCTTAAATCCCTCTGTCTTTGACACTGGATGTGCTTGTTGGCCTTATCCAGAACCTCAACCATAAGTTCATCATGGGAAAAGTTTGCTCTTGGAACAGTCCATGAAGGTACGTTGGCCCAGGCTTTTGGTGGGTGAGCTGTGGGGGTGCTGCAGGCTTAGAGGCTGAGGGGCCTGGAATAGGATGGGCCACAGACTGCTATTGTCTCAAATAGCTCATTGCAGGAGCACAGAAAAAAACCTTGTGGAATTTCAAGGGCATAAAATTATACTTCAGTAAATGTGAAAGGGATGCTTCAGTCCACAGAAGCTACCTGGACAAACCCTGATTAACTGAAGCGAAAGCAGTGCAGAGACAATGGTAAGTTAAAAATTCAAAGCTGTTTTTTTATTTCTAAAAAGTGCAGAAGTACGTGGGTGGGAGAGTGTCATCAGTGGCTGTGCTACAAAAACTTTTTTCTAACATTTCAGGACTTCCACATTTTGGAGGACATAACAAAGGATAACCAGTTTATTTGAGCATGAGCTTTCGTGAGCTACAGCTCACTTCATCGGATGCATAGCATATCGTGGAAACTGCAGAAGACATTATATACACACAGAGACCATGAAACAAAACTTCCTCCCACCCCACTGTCCTGCTGCTAACAGCTTATCTAAAGTGATCATCAAGTGATCATCAAGGAAGGCCATTTCCAGCACAAATCAAGGTTTTCTCACTCTCCCCCCCCCCACACACACACACAGACACACATATAAACTCACTCTCCTGCTGGTAATAGCCCATCCCTCTTTGAAACCTCTCTTTATAATGCGCATGATAATCAAGGTGGGTCATTTCCAGCACTAATCCAGGTTTTCTCACCACCCCCCCCCCCACACACACACACACCCCCCTCCAAAAACCACACACACAAACTCACTCTCCTGCTGGCAATAGCTCATCTTACAATGTGCACAGCAATAATCCAAGTTTAACCAGAACGTCTTCGGGGGGGGGGGGGTTGTAGGAAAAAAAACAAGGGGAGATAGGCTACCTTGCATAATGACTTAGCCACTCCCAGTCTCTATTCAAGCCCAAATTAATAGTATCCAATTTGCAAATGAATTCCAATTCAGCAGTTTCTCGCTGGAGTCTGGATTTGAAGTTTTTTTGCTTTAAGATAGCGACCCTCATGTCTGTGATTGCGTGACCAGAGAGATTGAAGTGTTCTCCGACTGGTTTATGAATGTTATAATTCTTAACATCTGATTTGTGTCCATTTATTCTTTTACGTAGAGACTGTCCAGTTTGACCAATGTTTCATGGTCTCTGTGTGTATATAATGTCTTCTGCAGTTTCATGCTCAAATAAACTGGTTAGTCTCTAAGGTGCCACAAGTACTCCTTTTCTTTTTTCTTTTTACGAATACAGACTAACACGGCTGTTACTCTGAAACATAACAAAGGATGCCTCACTGGCAAAGGGAGATGTTATTCCAAACTGACGGTGGGAAACCAACAGCGTATGCAACCAAAGTATTCAAATGTGTAGCTACTGAACAGCACATCTATAAGCGGAATGGACCTGTCAGCTACCGACGTGGCCCTGGAAAATACGCCCTTCCCCGAATCAACAGAATGGTGCATTAGCCGCCTCGTAGCTTAGACTGTTATGGCTGCATGCAAACACTCAGAACTCCACAGCTTTCCTCCTCCCCTGCCCCCTCCAGCACAATTTCAAAGCCCAGTTGTATTTGGGACGAACGTTGTTGTCACCTTTGGACTGCATGGATTACCTCCAGTGGTGAGCTGGAGCCGCTTTGCACCAGTTTGCATGAACCGGTTGTTAAATTTTAGAACCGGTTGTTAACCTGCTTCCCTGCAGGGGGCACTGAGGCTTTGATGGGCTCTGGCTGGGAAGTGATGTAATTCCTCCTCTGGCCGCCGGGGGCGCTGCGCTGTGGGAGCCATGTGGGCTGCCACCTGGCCCTGGGCACAAGCCCTGTTGCTGCAGCTGCTCCCCCGACCCCTGGCCCTTGGGCTCCCGCTGCTGCCTGGTGGGTCCCCGGCTGCTCTGCTGGGCCTGGGCTGCGTCCTGCTCCTCGGGCTGCTCCGAGCCGCTCTCCCTGTGAGCACCCACCACCCTGCCCGCAGCCAGCCCCTGCCTCCAGCCACCCCCGCACCCCCTGCCTGCAGCCAGCCCCTGTCTCCAGCCAGGCCCTGCCACACCTCCTGCCCTGCCCGCACCAGCCCCTGCCTCCAGCCACCCCTGCACCCCCTGCCTGCAGCCAGCCCCTGACTCCAGCCAGCCCCACACCCCCTGTCCGCAGCCAGCCCCTGTCTCCAGCCACCCCCGCACTCCCTGCCCACAGCCAGCCCGTCTCCAGCCACCCCCGCACCCCCTGCCCGCAGCCAGCCCCCCCCACACCCCCTGCCCGCAGCCAGCCCCTGCCTCCAGCCACCCCCGCACCCCCTGCCCGCAGCCAGCCCCTGCCTCCAGCCACCCCCGCAGCCCCTGCCTCCAGCCACCCCCGCACCCCCTGCCCGCAGCCAGCCCCTGCCTCCAGCCACCCCTGCACCCCCTGCCTGCAGCCAGCCCCTGCCGCACTCCCTGCCCTGTCTCCAGCCAAACCCTACCGCACCCCCCTGCAGCCCTGCCCGAAGCCAGCCAGCCCCACACCCCCTGTCTCCAGCCTGCCCTGCACCCCCCTGCCCTGCCTCCAGCCAGCCCCTACTCCAGTCAGCCCCTGCCCTGCCCCCAGCCCCACACCCGCTTGCCTCCAGCCAACCCCACACCCTCCTGTCTCCAGCCAGCTCAGCGCCCCCTGCCCTGCCAGCAGCCAGCCCCACACCCCCTGCCTCCAGCTAGCCCTGCCCCACGCCTCTGTCTGCAGCTGGCCCCACGTCCACTGGTGCCCTGCAGTTCCCAGGGCAGTAACCCTGCACACCTGCTTCAATGAGGGGGGCAGGGAGCAGCTGGGACCCACAAATGTGCACACCCTAGGGTGACCAGACAGCAAGTGTGAAAAATCAGGATGGGGGTGGGGGGTAACAGGAGCCTATATAAGAAAAAGACCCCAAAATCGGGACTGTCCTTATAAAATTGGGACATCTGGTCAGCCTAGCACACCCCCAGGGAGTGGCGGGGACCCACACATGTGAAACGGAGCTCATTTCTAGTTCAGGCCCATCTTTTTAAAAAAGAACTTTAGGCAGGGTTAACATACATCCGTATTTTCCCGGATAGGTCAGGCTTTTTGGTTCTTAAATCGCCGTCCGGGAGGAATTTTTAAATTTTAAATTTTAAAAATTCCTCCCGGGAAAATACGGACATATGGTAACCCTACTGGTACAAAAAATACATATTGTGGCACATCCCTTAAACCAGAACTTTTTATAGGGAACCAGTTGTTAAGATTTTGGCAGCTCATCACTGATTACCTCTAATAGAAATGAACTAGATTTGTAAACAACACACATTTCCACCTTCCCCCACCCCACAGTTTGCTGTTTCCAGGCATCCCAATAGACCACTGAGTGGCTACAGAGCGGCATATTTACAGGCATGGCAATATAAGGTTATTATTTTTAAGAAACAAGAATGGCCCTAGCAAAAATCTGCACCTTTACACTCAAAATTCACTTTCAAGTCAATTTTTACTGTTTGCATTTCCTGGCTGGCATTTTGAACTCCACATGGTGCAGGAGGAAGCCAAGTCGCTGGCATACAATCTGCCATTAGCAGATAAATGCTGCTAGTCGGGGCTTTTAATAATTTTTGCATTGGTTCACAGAGGAGGAATCTCACCCATTACTATATCAAAAAACACTAAAATGGAGTCGGAAACTTACCAGGCTCCATGGTGGGTTGTTCCTTAGGGAGGCATCAAACAGCTCCTCAGAGTATGGCCCCAGGATGTGCTTCTTCTGTGCCTGCTCCAAAGTGTCCTCTGGGACCCCTTTAAACAACTGTCACTTCATTGTCCTCACTTGGCATCTGCTGCTGGATTATGGGGCCAGCAGGTCACCAGGTTATCATGCACTGACCAGGTTATCATGCACCGCCATTGGCTTCATGCTCAGCACTGTGCCCAGAACTTGATCAAATTCCTCATAAAATGGACATGATGTTGGGAAGCTGCCTGAGGTGTGGTTCTGGTTTTCTTGTACTCAGTCTTGATCCACTTAATCCACTCCCTGCGCTGATCACCGGTCTAGAAAATTTGCAACTTGATCATTCCTGATAGTAGACACAAGAAGGAATTCTTCCACTCTACTCTGCACTGATTAGGCCTCAGCTGGAGTACTGTGTCCAGTTCTGAGCGTCACATTTCAGGAAAGATGTGGACAAATTAGAGGAAGTTCAAAGAAGAGCAACAAAAATGATTAAAGGTCTAGAAAACATGACCTATGAGGGAAGATTGAAAAAAATTGGATTTGTTTAGTCTGGAAAAGAGAAGACTGAGAGGGGACATGAGAACAGTTTTCAAGTATATAAAAAGTTGTTATAAGGAGAAGGGAGGTAAATTGTTCTTGTTAACCTCGGAGGATAGGACAAGAAGCAATGAGCTTAAATTGCAGCAAAGGGGGATTCAGTTGGACATTAGGAAAAACTTCCTAACTGTCAGAGTGGTTAAGAACTGGAATAAATTGCCTAGGGAGGTTGTGAAATCACCATCATTGGAGATTGTTAAGAGCAGGCTAGACAAACACTTTTTAGGGCTGGTCTAGATAATACTTAGTCTTGCCGTGAGTTCAGGGGACTGAACTAGATGACCTCTCAAGGTCTATTCCAGTCCTATTATTCTGATTATATATATAATCATTACGTGATCTTATATATACAGTAGAACCTCAGTGTTATGAACACCTTGGGAATGGAGGTTGTTCATAACTCTGAAATGTTCATGTACTTAATACAGCTTTTAAACTTCAGTAAGCAGAAGAAAAATGCCACTTTCCTTTTTATGTTTATGTTTAACACTACTGTATTCAATTTTCTTTTTTCTTTTTGTCTCTGATGCTGTCTGATTGTGTACATCCAGTTCCAAATGAGGTAAATGGTTTCCTGGTCAGTTCATAGCGCTGGTGTTCATAACTCTGAGGTTCTACTGTATATATAAAACAAGATATGGTTTCTATTAATATTTGTTGTTATTGGATGTTAATTTTGCTCTTAAAAGTATATGTGCATGTATTGAGCACATTCGTGGTATATGTGTGTATCTTCAGATTTTTTCATGTCTGATCTCTTTTCTTTTGTTTTTTTCATTGCAAGGTCAGAAGCTGTAAGCACATTTTTCTGTTCCTGATTAAGTAGGGGTGGCATTTTGCCTAATTTAAGGATGTATTCCTTTACACTTTATAAGCAGATTATTAGTTGCCAAACTCTTATCAAAGTCAGTGGGAGTTGTATGACTAAAACCTTGTGCTATTCTTTGAAAATATATTCTTCTTCTTCTTTACTGATGGGGCTAACCTCTTTGATGTAGTAGGCTGCCATAGCTTCTGAGCTGCCATGCAATGCACCAGCTCCAAAGTTGTATACCCCGTATTTGTAGCTGTACCTGAAATGCTGTTTGTCACATCTACCAATTACATTGCCTTACATTCAACATCAATCAAAATGGTTAATTTGATAACCAAGAATCTGATAATGCTGAGCGCTCTCGGAGCCTGCAAAATGCCTCCTCAGTTTCTGTTGACTTCAGCGGGAGCTGGAAACTCCTTACCTTGCAGAAGGTGCTGGGCACATCATGGGATTGAGCATTAGAATCTAAATCCAAGGTTATGACTGTGAAGGAGGAGATGTCGGAGCGGTTCTCATGGTCATGCTAATATCTCCAGCCCTAGCAGAAGCAGACAGTTTACAGTATCCCTGAACATCTTCCTTATGTTACAGTAACATCAGCTCAATATTTTGAATAGCTCAAACCAAAATGAAAGTGTAAAAAAGAGATCTTCAGCAACATGGCAAAGAGGATGGCAGAGATGGGGTAGACCAAAGGGTTGGAACCAGACTTTGGAAAAGTTTAGATACAAACTTGGTGGCTGAGCGCCAGCTCTAGTTAGAAGGTTTTGTTATATCTTGCTTATTAAATTGCATTGAAGTAACTCTGTTATGCCCATGCACTTTCAAGCAAGGGTTGGATATTTCTTTCCTCTCTGTTTTGACTGAGGGATCAAACCAGAAGAACAAATAGCTTGTGCCTAAAATTAGATAAATTAACAAAATAGCCCATGTCAGTGGGGAGCTGTGAGTGTTCAGCATCACTTGTGTAGCAGGTCACTTATTTAGGTGCTTTAAAATGAATGTAGGTGCATAGCTTTAGGTGCATATGTTTGAAAATGTGGGCCTAAATTTCTGGATTCATCCCTTATATGCCATGATTCAGTTTATATTAGATTTTTGCAGCACAATTTTAAAATCCTAAAAAGAGCAGTTCAGTGTAAAATCCACTGGCACAGCCTCAATTACAGCTATGTAAGCTCAGCGATGTGATACAGATATGTTCTCCGGCTGATATTTCTTAACACTGAATGGACCTCTGCATAAAAGTAAAAAAGATCCCCGCAGCCTCACCAACTTCATCTGATCATTAAATTATTCACTTTCCCAACTAATCAATAATTGTTATAATTAAAATTGATAGCTGCAAAGAACATGATAAAACGCTGCTGTCAGAATACTGATTGTGTATTTGGCTTGAAAAGATAGGCAGTAGTGTGAAACACTTATTTTCCAATTTGCTTGTAGCTGTGTGCAAATTGCTTTAGCTGTATACAGCTGATTTAGACCTTGCCTGGAGGTACACTAGATTAATTGGGAGCCACATGTTCATTGCTTACAGAATAGACATGGTAATGGGTGAAATTTGTTAGTGCCAGTTATAAAATAACTATGTAATTCTGCTTTTTTAAGTTGTCCTTTCATTACTCTTTCAGGATGGGGAAAAAAAAACAATTAGAACCTTTCAGACAATTGAGATTGCTTTCAAGTCTTTATGTAAAACCCAGTGTGACTTCGGTCAATATTTTATGCAAGCAAATATTAGTGTGAATATGGTATTGATTTTTTTTCAAAAACGAAAAGCACTTCAGTGTACACAAGGGGGATGTTTTTTTGTCCTTGTTGTGAATGAACTTTAGATAATGAAACCATTATGTTGTAACTATCAATGGCTTTTGAAAATAATTCTTTGTTCTCTTTTGTATCTTAACTAGCTTATTATTAAACAGTAGAGAAATTCATCATTGCTTGTTGGCAACCGAAAGTTTTTTTTTTAAAATATAGCTGTAGATTTTCTTAAATGCAGTCTCTCCCTTTATCTGTGTGTATATGTAACAAAGACACGTAAATCCCACAGCGAATACATTTGCAACATGCACGACTGAAACCCCAGGGAATATGTGAGCCATTTTAATTGGAAGGCGCTTTACATTATGGAGCCCCAGAACAAACATGTAAGGCTAAATTTGCATATATGCTTGCCTGAATGGCACCTGCAAAATTTGCGGGTGTATCAGCTGCATCCACGTTATCCAATTTTACCTGTAAAATATTTAATTGTGTCAAACTGGGCACAAAGTTACCTATGTCTATAATGGGCTGATCCAAAATTATGGATCAGAATGTCCTGAACTCTGGGGGATTTAGGAGTCAAAAGCCAGATTTTCAGCTAATGGTCCAACTTTATCTCCCTTGTTTTGTTCACATGTGCACACTAAAAGTCTATTAATAGCACTGATTAGCTTAGTTCAGTGAGCCAAATTCATATCTAAGGGCATGTCTACACTTACAGCTAAATTGTCACTGCTGCGATGGATGCAACAGTGTCGATTCAGCGGGTATGATGAAGACCCGCTAAGTCGATGGTAGAGCAATCTCCTGTCAACTTCTGTACTCCAGCTCCCCGAGAAGCATAAGGTAAATTGGCAGGAGAGCATCTCATGTCGAAACAGTGTGGTGTAGACACTGCGACAAGTCAACCTAAGTAACTGAAGTAGCGTAATATAGGTCGATTTACAGCTTTAGTGTAGACCAGCCCTTAGTTACACCAGTGTAATCCCACCTTTCTTAAAGGAATTTTTATTACTATAATGAACAGCAGAGTTTGACTTATTATTTTCAGTGACTTCCAACTGATTATGTTAACTCCTGCTGAACCTTCCTTACCCTTTGGAGCAATGAATCACTACTCCAAACATTGGATTAGGTCCTTAGCTGACATAAATGGAGCTACAGCCATTTACACAAGCTGAGGATCCAGCGAACAAATACCTGTCTCTGATAAAGAAAACCCTAGAACTAGGCAACTCATATTGAAGTGGGATGATTCTGAATTAGCAGAGCAGAAACTGGAGGCAAGAATAAGCATTAAATTAATATGTTACAATAAATGGAGGGGAGAGGCCTATCACAGCATTGATTGCTAAGCAATCTTTTCATTGGGGAGTTCTGTTTAAAAATCAATGGCATGATATGGCCCAGCATTACTTAAAGATTTACTCATTTAGGCTCAGCTGCAGCAGAGACAGGCAAGGCAAGGATACAAAAGGTCTCCCTCCTCCACCCCTGTGCAACGAATAAGTACAGCACAATCCCTGCTTCCACGTCCCCCCCACACACACCCCCCCCCGAGCCCAGGATCTGCTATATCCTACTGCACCCTGAGAAACAAAGCACGCAAAAGGGAGCAGGGAGGAGGTAAGGCCAAGCCCCTACAACCAGCTGGTCAAGAAGCAGGTTAACCAGTATGTTGTATTCTCTTAGCGAGCTGCCCCTAGAGCAGTGAGGTTTCACGATACACTTAGTGTGATCCAGTACCTAAAAGGCACAACTGAGCCCACAGAGCATGATCCAGCTCCCATGAAAGTCACTTACAAAACTTCTCTGATTTTCAGTCGTCCATACAAAAAGGAAATAATTTGGCCCCAAAAGTTACTTCTACCCTTAGTAAGATGATCTTTTTGTAGCTGGGCATGCTAACCATCAAATCCAAGCAAACGATAGTATCTAGACCACTTGAAAATTTTCTTGGACCACTTGAAAATTGCTGAGGATCTCGGCGGACCACTTAATGATCTTTCCAAATGTTTGTATCGTTAGCTAACTATATTATAAAGCACTTTGGATAAAAGCACTATATATAGATATATAAAAAATCATAATTAACTGTTTTTGTTCTTCAAATAAAAGCACACAGCTCATATTTTAATATCAGTAGTCTTACCTTTCTAATGCCATGGATGTGCCCTCTCTCCGCAGCCATGGTAGCCCCCACGCCGAGGCTGGGAAGGAGGGCTGTCTCTCCCCAGCAGCTGCAGCCCTGGAGCTGGGAAAAATCACCTCTTTCTCTGGCCACTGCAGCCCTGCACATCCCAAATTCCCCCACCCCTCTCTTCTCAACCCACTTCCCCCTCCCACCTACTACCTATTCGCCTCAAGGCCACCACCTCAGCTTATATGTGTGTCTTCTCCAGGGTCCAGGCACCTAATTAGTGGAGCCCCTCCTGTGCGGCTCCACTAATTAGGTGGGTGGCCTTTCATTCTCTTGTGTGCAGCCGCCCAGGCGCGCACCTTATAGGGAACTATCCGTGGACCACCTGAACGGAGCTCACGGACCACAGTTTGAGAACCTCTGATCTAGACACTTACATACAGTATCATACTAATTAGAGGCTGAAAATAAGGAGAAAACTCAGAATTTACACAGCAGCTCCTTAACAGTTTGGCAGATTTTTCAACCAGAGAATTCCAGGACGTTTTTATACAGCACTTCATGTTTATTATCCAAGCAGAGTTTTATTTAAAGTACATAAAGACAAAATCACTTTCCCCCCTTTACACTTAGCTAATGCTACTCAAGAAAATAAGTGTGTTGCTGAAGAACATAACCTGCAGTGAATTTATAGAGCTTAGCAATACATACATCCTTCTATTAGAAACGTAGACTGAAAACAGACCCATGCTAAAAGAATCCATACAACCCCGCTCACAAATCAAAAAAGAAAAGCAGAAATCACTTACTGTATATTTCACAAAAACAATTTTTAAAACTCCCCCCCGCCCCAGGATTTAAATTGGCTTTCAGAGAGTCTTTCTTTCCTCATGGTTATGTTTAACTGGAATTGCTATGCCATTCAGTTTCATAAACAAATATTGTAACACTACACTGAAAGCAATAAATAAGCACTATTCTAGCATCAGCAAACTCAAATAATGGAAATCATATAATTAAGGTACAATGTTATATCATTCAAAATGCTTGGAAATGGTGTTGAAAGGACTACATATATGACTCCACTGATATAGAACTGCACGTATTAACTCCGTGCCTAAAGGTTCATTCACCTTAATAAAAACTACTTCTGAAAGTCCCCAATGCACATTTATATGGTATTATGGTGGAAATACGTTTTCTGAGTCTGTAAGTAATAATTATATTTGCTAAATCCCAAAGTTTGCTAATGTATCAGAACATCTAAGAAGTTTCAGAGTTGCCACTGATGTTGAAAGAATAATTTAGCGTATTCTGCATAAAAATTACTAACAACCATCATGAGGATTTTAATGGGGTCTAGCATCCCATCACGGCACATGTTAATGGCTTTCTGTGTGCATCAATGGTACTTAAAGAGTCAGATAAGAAAGTGAAAAATTCACTATCTTTGTAGTTTTTCCATAATGAAGCAGATTCAACTTGTAAACATTGTATGCACAAAAAGGGGTCATTCCCTGTTCTCACTGGGGCCAATGAGAGTTGCAAAGTGAACCAAGGGAATGGTCCAAAGTTGGAATGAGCAATTAGTGCATGAACAGACAATAGGGTACCCCATTTTCCTAAAGTTTAGTGAAAATACATATCTGCAATATTTTTCATTTCCTGTAGTGAAAGAAAACGAAAAAGGATGAAGACAAAGTACAATGAAATACTGTACATAGACCTTCTCTGTGTTAAACTAACACAGATAGTTTATTGTACTTACCTAGAGCCGTATTTCTCTGCTGTCTGATGCAGTCATCTTAGGTTGCTGGTTAACAAGTAACAGAAATATAGAAAGGCTCCAACAAACAAACAAACAAAAACTACGTTAACTTAGAATTATGGCTGTCTAGTGCATTTCCTAGCAATGGAGACACTAAAATCAAAGAAATATAGTCAAGGCTGCATTAACATCCAATCCAACCTCAGTTCATATGCTTTGCCAACGAGACATCATGCTATCTAAATACAGGCAGTCCTCAATGTTACGATGTTCGAGTTATGACAAACGGCACTTATGACGTTTATAAAACTGACATCCTGTTTTGACTTTCCAATGTCGGTTTCGACTTTATGATGCTCGATCCGACATTGTTTCTATGGGAAAATCAAGTTATGACATTTCAACTTAAGATGCAATTTTCAGGAACCAATTGTGTTGAAAGTCCGAGGACTGCCTGTATACCCAGATTCTCCTCCAATCTACAATATATTTCCATTCGATTCCACCATACAACAACCCTCAGCATTCAAACAATTCTTCCAGATCATGTGCAGCTGCACAACCATAATTCTTATCTCAGCAAGATTACTATGCCTTACCAACACACGTCTTTTACTTGAAAAGTATAGTGTGTGTTATTAATACTTCTGGAAATCCAAGGTAGGAGTTCAGGTTGTGCGTTTGAGTGAAATTTTGAGGAATCTAGCAAATGCTGACCTATCCAAAGAGAAGTTATCAGGTATAGGGAAAATGTAGTTAAGAGTTATTGCGTCAGATTAGTTAATACAGAATTCTGAGTTTACCAAGGGATGAATTTGGGGCAAATTGAGAACAGCCATCTTTTTGTAAAAACTAAAGACGGATCACAAATCAATAAATCATGAATAAGGCTCCAATTCTGGCTAAGAAAACAAAGACTAAATGAAACTCCTTTAAAATTCCAGTACAGAAGTGATTTCTTCCCCAAGTTTTGAAGGGGACAAGACAGATTCAACAAGCCTTTTAACCTTTTTTTTTTTTTTTGGAAGTATCGAGGCCTCATAAAGAAGTAGTTAGTAATTGTTCTATTTAATATACTCATAAGCATATTGTGTTATCTAGTGAAAAGATAAAAGCATGAGTTTTTTAAAAATCATTCATATAGAGCAATAAATGCGCAGAGTGCTACATAAACATAAAGTGAGATGTGTTCCCTGTCCCAAAGATCTGAGCCTAAAGACAAATACACAGTGTATGATACAGAACAACAGCGCAGGGAAAGGAGAGTGAGGAGACCAAGGAAGATGGAATCCTGGAAGAAAGGAGTTTTGAAGGCAAGAGAGGGGACTTAGTGGCCAGTTAACAGGAAACTGGTTCAGGCATATAGGCCATTGGAATAAAAGCTGTAGAGCCAAGATTGCAATGAAAACAAGAGATGGGCAGAGCAAGGTGATAAGACATAGCAGAGAGAGAGAGAAAGGGGGAATTGGGGGAAATCTATGCCTGGTTGAAAAACTCTAGAGTCTTGAAGATGACAGGAAACTTGAATTTGATGCAGATGACAGGAAATCAATGAAAAAATATGGGAGAGGTGTGGTCAGTGTGGCAGAAGAGGAAGTTATGGATAGTTTGGAAAGCAGAGGTAACGATAGGAGAGGCCAGAAAGGAGAAAGGTGAAGTAATCAAAGGGAGAAATAACCAAGCATATACATACAGTTTTAGCAGTGAGGATAGTGAGAAAAGGGTGGGTTTTGGTAGATATTAAAGAGGAAGAAGCTGGAGGACTTATTGTCTGGAGATTGGAGTAGGGGAGAAGAGAAAAAAAATGGTGAAGAGGACACTGAGATTTTCAGTCAGGGAGATGAAATGCAGTAGACATCAGCAGTGATAGACAAAAGACAGGAAAGAGAGGAATAATGAAGGCAATGCAGTTAGATTCTCTGCTACTCCCATTTTCCATTGGGTGCACCTGAAGTAGGGAGCCATAAAAGAGGTCTGTGCTGCTCCCCAATCGTGGGTCTAGTACTATGCCATTCCCATCCCTGACATATTTTAAACACAGATTCAGGGTTGCCCTAATCTATACTGGCTGGCTCTGATCCACAGGGGCCACCTAGGAATTTCCAGAGTAGTGATTCTCCAGGCCTATCTCCAACCAAACCACTATATCAAGTACCTGGAGGGACTGGCATAGAACCAGCTATACTAGTTCTAAGGGTTCCCCGATACCAGGCAGAATTCCCAATAAATTGGTTCTGCTGGCTTTACAGTCCCTTTGTACTGGTGGGACCAGCAAAAAAGGGACCAGATGAAAGAAGGGAATCTGGTCTCTCATATCCATTTTTTTAAGTGTTGATTTTGAGATGACAGTAGGACCTCAAACAGGAGACAGATGAGAGGTGTTCTGGAGGTGTAGAAGGTAGGGAGGTCTATGGTCCTTCAACAGATAGATGGAAAGGAGAATAGAACTAGAGTTAGATGTTGAAATTGTCAGTACACCTGTAGTGATACTAATAGCGCCTCTTCTGGGACTTTCTGTGCCTTTGTGGACTCTCCCACAGAGCACCTGGGAGCACGAAGAAACAAACTGGGAAGCCGTCGCTTATTGCTTTACTCCCTCCACAGGTTTCAGGTCTCATGAAGGGGTTGTCAGGCCCAAGAATGTACTGGGATGAAAATCATACTGAAGAGCAAAGACAGCACCTACTTCTGGGTACATCAGTCACCCTGGAGAAGAGATGGAGAAGAGATGGAATGGAGCAGGTGCTTGTTGCTGCTGGAGTGAGCAGAGCGAGATGCATTTCACTAGCGGCAACTAGGGCAGGACTATCCTTGTGTCTGTCACCACACCCCTGAAATGCCACTCTGCAGCATCAGGGGAGTCATGTTAGACTGGCTCACAGGGCTCGGTCTGCAGGGCTGTTTCATTGCTGTGTAGACTTCTGGGCCCAGGCTGCAGCTCAGGCTCTGGGACCCTCCTACCTTGCAGAGTCCTAGAGCCCAGGCTCCAGCCTGAGCCCAGAAGTCTACACTGCAATTAAATAGCCCCTTAGCCCAAGTCGGCTGGCACGGGCCAGCTGGGTGGGTTTCTTTGCTGTGTAGACCTAGCCTGAGAGATAAAGCCCCCAGTGAGGAGATGGCTTAGCAGGGAGGCCCAACTTTTCTTGTATTCAGACAGGTCCTGGGCTGGTGAGAGTTTCCCCCACATTGTCTCCTCTCTTCATTGATTTTTTGGAGTCTCAGCCTTCACATAGCTGAGGCAGAAGTGTATATTGTGCCTGACTGTTGATGCTTGGCAGCATGGCCACTTCCTGGCTTTGGAAGATGTCAGCCATGGTTCTAGCTGTTCACAATTGCAAAGATGTTTGTCCCTCAAAGTGTTAAAGCCAAAGGAGAGCCACAGAGAAGGAAGAACAGATTAATCGTCAGTGGAGGCAAAAAAAATGAATGGCTTTGGCTGCTAGCCTCTCTTACAGCCTAAAGACTGTAATGAAACCCTTTCATTAATCATCTTTTAAATGGCTGCTTACCCCATATCAATCAGAGTAATTCATTCTGGTTACTTACGGACACTCATTCTTAAGCCACACTAAATCAGAATCACCAATAGTGTGAATATGAGGTCTGTTTTGCTGTGGAAGTGTTAAAGGTGAAGGCTGCAAATCAATGGCACATTTCAATACAAAACCAATTGAAATTTTAACGTAGAAGTAATACAACACTTATCTAAGTGGTCAAGAATTCTGTATTTGAAGGACACCCCGCCTCCCCAAGGAATATATCCTTTTCCCCCCATTTCTTGATTAAGTTAATTTAAACTGTGTCAGCACTACAAGCTTCCCACATGTGTTCAGGACCAGATGATAAGAGCAGCCCAGAGATGAATAATGTATAGTAAAATCAATAAACCTTATTACTAGCCACTAAGGGGGCTGATTTTATGTCCATAAAAGTAAAACAATTATAGCAACATTAATGGCAGATTCATCAAAGTAATATAACAAATTCAAGTATGCTTGTCTGTTGGGAATCTTTAATTCACCCTTGTGCATTTAGTATCCACTAAGCAAGAAAAATGGCACCCACTTCATATACAAGCTCTGACCTCTGGCAGTGCAAGTTGCCATCAGAATAGAGAATGAGAGTTCAAACACTCCTGTATTTGCTGAGGAATGTATCAGTGGTACACAATCAGGGATAAAGTTGACATCCGAAATAACCTGGCTAACCATCTGTTTCTTTCATGCATTAATTTTATTATCATCTTGTACTCTACTTACTGCAGTGGAACAAAACAATCATAGAAGCATAGGACTGGAAGGGATCTCGAGAGGTCACCCAGTCCAGTCCCCTGCACTCATGGCAGGACTAAGTATTACCTAGACCATTCCTGACCGGTGTTTGTCTAACCTGCTCTTAAAAATCTCCAGTGATAGAGATTCCACAACCTCCCTAGGCAATTTACTCCCATGCTTAACCACTCTGACAGTTAGGAAGTTTTCCCTAATGTCCAATCTAAACTTCCCTTGCTGCCATTTAAGCCCAGTGCTTTAAGCTCATTGTTTCTTGTTAATGCAACAACATGTACAACATGTTCTTGGGTAGTATGGGTAGGAATATTTAAAATAAAGGTGGCCTAGTTCTGTCCACAGGTACACACAATCAACTCCACACCGTGAGGCTGCACAGGTTAAATCCGGGGCAAAGTTTGGCTAGCGTTTCTAGTGCACACAGCCAGTCATTTCTCAGCTGAAGGTATTAGTGGCATAAATATCAGAAAGATCACTCATGGGTACTAGGGACCTGATCCAAAGCCTACTGAAGTAGATGGAAAGACCTCCTTTAACTGCAGTTTTGGCTCAGGCCCTATGTGCCCAAAAGGAAGAAGGGGCAAGGTGAAAATGGAACAGGCTGGGCATGGAGAGTGTGGATTCATGCTTCACCTTATTCAAGGATAGCTTAGCTGCCAAACTGGTGAGTGCTGCCCGGGAACCAAGCCAAAAGTCCTTCTGGGGACACTAGCAACTGTATAGTGCCTCCAGAGTCTGTCAAACATACCCATTAGTAACTAGGACACAATCTCTCTCTAAGCTGGGCAGAGGAAAGCAAGGTGAGACAGACGCCAAAAAGTACAAAAACAACTTTTTTTTTTTTATTCTGATTGCCAAATTATTTAAGGCAGGTATAAAAATGAAAGCATTCAATATACATTTTACATAAAATAAACTAGATTACAGCATAAAACAAGTAACCAGGCAATGGCATTAAAGTCTCTCTTCTAAAACTGGATAATTGTAAACATTAAAAAAAAGACTGCAGGACTATTCAAGTAATAGAACAATCACAGATGTCTTCTGGTATGCAGGCTATTGGGTTATTTGCCATTCAAGATTATCAAAAAAAAGACATTTCATTATTCACAGATACTCATTATTTCCCCATTTAAAATCTATACATTATGTACAACACAGTTTTTGTGGTACTGGCAACCCCATGCCTTCCAAATGTATATTTTTCACAATACACAATTACAATGAAACAGTGAGTACAGTAACATTTTACACTGATGCATCTTAACAGGAGCCACCAAATAGACATCTAAATTGTACCAAAGTGTCATCATCACAGTTAGCCTCTCTGAGGGCTTGTGGGCAATATCAGAAGGGTATGCAAGGTTCAGGCACACTGATACATAATATTATTTATTTACAATTAAAAAGCAAAAAGCAAAAAAAACCAGCCTTTTGTGGTTAACATTTTTCTAAACATGACAAATACATTTTTCCTTTATTGTGTGGTTTGCAACTTAGCAGCAGACCCTGTGTGCGAGCCTGGTTACCGATACAAAAAAAAAGTAAAGAATATATATATATTTATATATATATATACGCGCATATATATATATATATATAAAAACAGAAGTCTAATTACAGCAACATTTGTTACTCTGTGATAAAATCTGCAATTTACAAAAACGAAATGACTGGTTTTTGCCTGCCATTAAGGCATTTCAAATTAACACCATGGAACTGATGTCTGTAATAAAGCGCTTCCTCATGTGATCCAGTCACATGACAATGTACATTTCCAAACTCCTCATTCTCTAAAAAAAAAAAAGAAAGAAAAAAAAAAGAGGTTTTAGTAGGATATCCTTTTCCATCATTTAACTCTGAACTCCTGAAATGCACAAAAACTGTGAAACTAAACACATGTAATTAGTATTGCCAACCCTAGCCCACTGCTCCAAATCATGAGATTTTTAAAAAATAATAAAATTGAGAGGGGGAAAGGAATAGTTTGTGTCTCTTCTTGTTTCTGAACCTTTAGGGTGCACTTGGGTCATGTGCTCAGGCTTTTCTCTACAACACTGAGTGCTAAAAACTTGCTTTTTATTCAAATGAAAGGTGAGATTCTCATGTAATCACTTGCCTCTGGGGGGCTGGGACTTTAAGAAAAACACCATATATCATGGGACTTGTGATAAAGTCATGAAAATTGGTAATTTTACTGTGTAAGATTTATTCTGGAAGTGTTGGTGGAGACTCCATTGTTAAGGCAGAGTTGAGCATTTCACTTAAGACAGAATTTTTATTATATATAAGGTTTTCATTTCCTTTAGAGGTTGAAAAGTAAATTCTATTTAAAAGCAAGTAAATAGTTTACATTTGATTCCTAGGTAACTTTAAAATAATATAATCTTTAATGTACCTTCTAAAAATATTTTATTTCCAATAAAAGTATCTGCAAATCAGGAAGCCAGATACACTTGTACTTATACATAAGAGCAGAAGTTTACTCAACTTTAGATGGATCTACTCCAAAATGAATCCCTTGCTTACCTTTTATGAAAACATTTTGAATCCTAATTATATACTTCATAATAACTTGTTTTACTTTAATAGTACCAAGAGGTAAAGGATATTCTCTGAAAATCTCAGACAAGAAGCAGTCTATTTCATTGATTAATTATCTACATTATGATTATAGTATGAGGGTCAACGACAAGTGTCTTGTTAGGAAGAACAGAGCTACAATTAACCAAAAAAACCCCCTCCCTTCTCAATAAAAGCTGCTGTCTATAGGGATGTAGACCTCCAGTCTTAGAAACCTATAATTTGCTTCCTCCCTCCCTATTAAGATGTCTATGTAAGTATAATTCAAGGGTTACAAGATATTTACCTTCTTTGTGCAGGAAACATACCAGATGCAGATGCCTGAGCAGCCACCTGCTGAGTGGCAACAAGGGCAGCAGAGGTCAACCCTGAAGGAAAGAAGAAACAGAAGACTGTGGATATACTTTTGGATTTTATGGTGTTCAGAGAGATAAGTACAGTCCTCAGTTCAAAAACCATAAATAGCAGCCAATCACTTTTTGCAGGATGCATACATCAAATATTTCAGGTAAGAGAGGTAAGACAATTTGCCTGGTCTGACCAATTTGCCTTAATATAATGTACTGAATTCTCCTTAATAGGCATTTTACAAGAAAATATGGCATTCTACCTTATTGTATTTCTTTCCAAGCACTGCACTGCATGGTGCTAAACGGTTTGTATGAATTCCTGAATAGGAAGCTCAGTTGAAATAATGGGTACCAGGAAACAACAAGAATCAAAAGTCACAGTGAATTACAGAAACGACATGCTAGCTGCTTGGAATACAATACTTCCGTAGTAACTTATCATTTTAAATTTCTCCCACTGAATGAGCATAATGCATCCCATAAGGCGTATGGAATCACTGAATCCAATTTAGAAATATTCAAGACTTTTGCATAGGAAAATGACTCTAAGGCACCGAGAGAACACAATGAATTAAAGTCATTTTAGCTACAAACTGTAATAGTGTGTACTTCACTGCAGGGGAGGAAATCTTAATTCTGCTAGAACAGTGTCAGAAAAGGAAGAAAAACTGGGGTAAATCAAGGGAGACTGAATGATCTTTCATGCATCTCTTATTGTGCTTCTTTTTCCTTGACTGCAACAATACATGCTGAATTCACCTAAATAAAAACAGATCATGTGCTACTGAGAAGCTGTAGCTGTGAAAATCTCAAGGTTGACTGCAGGGTCTCTCTTGTACATAAAATTTGTTCAAAATTAAAAGCTTTTCTCTTTGCCATACTCTCTCCATTGTTTACACAAGACTAATTGTGTAAAAAGGTTTATTTTTTTACGTCCTTTGGGTCTTTCTAATCAGTTAGTGTCAGTTTTTATTATGGTTGAAAATACTCATGTGAATGATATCCTAGCTGACAAGTAAAATTTTAATAATTTACTGGCAATCAGTGGTTGAGTTCTAAAACAGTATTACTCAAGCATGAATCTGTAGCTATAGTGTCATTTGGTGTTACCAGCTTAGTCCTTGCTGAGTGTTTTCAAACTTTCTCCCTAGATGTACACTATTTTTTCTGGTTTCTGTAAAACACGGGTTTCTATTAAAATAGCTTCACATCATACTTGCAACATCAATTAAATTACTTTAAAAGACACATCGATCCTACAGTCAGAAGCCACAGCTCACCTTGAAATGGGTCATATTGCCCGGGTATAAGTGGGTAGCCCATTCCAACGTGTGTGTGGTGGTGTGTATGAAGGTGCCGCTGGCTAAAGGGGGAGTGACGATCTCGCTCCCTCTCTGCTTCCCGCTCACGCTCAGCTGTAGATTTTTCCACAGGCTGACAATAAAAAGGTAAAAGAAAATGTATATAATATTTTTTAAATTGAGAATATCACAACCAGTACACTCACTCTGGATATCTAGCAATGGACATTTAAACACGAACTGTGAGATCTGATTCTCCAGTACACTGGAGCAGATTTGCTTTGCTCCCCAGAATACAAAGCTGCCCTAAAGCTGGTGTAGCCATACCCTCAGGATAAAGGGATCCTCAGGCATCACACAGCAGCCACAAAGCTGCTTCTCCCACCAATTCTGCAGGAGGAGGTGGCCTATAGGCTCCCTTATGCCCGGCTGATTCCTGGCTGCTCTAACAGCCTATTTGAGCTGGTGGCAGCTGGTGTAAATCAGTCCTTGGACTTCTTTCATTTGCACTGGGGACTGAACCAACTCTCAGGATCAGGAGAGCTATTTCAAAACTATCTTTCATCAATTACAACTTTTACTGACTTATCTGAAGGCAAAATAACACTGTTTACTCTGACATGGAAATCTCCAAAACAGGATTTTAGTAATTTACTATTCAGAAGATAACTCCGCAGCAAATATATTGAAGGGATATTACCAAATCCCGTAGTTCAACTTTTTAATCTCATTATCTGTTTTCAAACAGGATCTTCTTGGTAAACTTTAATAAAGCGTACCATGTACCAAGAGCTATCTATGAATCTGGATTTCCATATAAATCTGCTACTTATATTAGGAAGTATATTAACAAGAACGCTATTATACTTGTCACTTCCAGTATATGCCAGGGAAGCACCCTGATTTTAAATTACTTTTGATTTAGATGCGGATATTAAAAATATCTTGAATTCATAGCTTGACTATACACGTTTTTGGATGATGTTCTCTGCCCTTTCCCTACCCAACCCCAAATGTATTGCTGTTCAATAACAACAGATGAAGCCTTACAGCAGGGGACTTGCTGCGGTACTGGTTGGCATGCTGCTGGAGCAAATCCAGTGCTTTAGATTCAGTGGTTGATTTTGCGTTGATGCTAGGGCTGGTATTGACTTTCTCCGCCTCTTCTCTCCCTGACATCTTCCCATAAACAGGATAATGAAATCCTGGCGAGAGATAGGCCCCTGCAGATAAACAATAAATGCCACATCAAGTTACTGTTTTTACATTTGGTTATACATTGGGGTGGAGAGATTCCTATACAGGGGATTACATCAAAAATGGATCACGTGACTATAAAATTGTATCTTTGTTCTTCGATTTTTTCAGCTAATTCACCCTGATGAATGGAGGTTATAAAGAGGGTTGAGCTTACAGACATTTCAGACATTTATGGGTCCTCTTAAGTGAAAGGAATAGTAACTATAATGGTTCTGACAGTAAGTGCTTAGAATATTTTTATAGGCAATAAACTATCTGTCAGTCTAACAGCAACAGCAGCCTGTCAGGGGTTGTGGAAACTGTAACTGGGAACTCTGACAGTTCATAAAAGGAACATCTTGTATTAAATCAGTTTAATCTGCAGAACTTTCCCTAGCATAAGAACAAGCAAAACAAATGTCATCCGTGAAGCTGCTAACAGCCAATATTAAAATGTAGGTTTTACTCCACTGTTAGTGTGTAAATCTTTACTAGTGTACAATGCCAGTTACAGAACACATACCAGGATAGCTGTGCATTAGAACAGGAGAGACTGCACGGTATGCAGGATGGTTGGGATCATACATCTGTGGGTAAGGATAAGCGTGCAAGTACTGTATATATGACTGATGCTGACTCATTGGTGAGGAAACAGCCACTCTAGCACCCCGAGAGTCCTTCCAATTTACAGGAGTCTTTCGATCATCGTTTTTGATCTTGCTCTCCTCCAATGACTGGGAATCAGAACGCTTGACCTCTTTCGGCTCCTCTTTAATGCTTGTTAATGAGACAGGGAGGTTGGGTATGGAACCTTCCTTATTAGGTGTTTTTCTAGGGCTGTCTTCTTTTAGTTTTTTCTCCCGATCAAGTTCTTCTGATTTTTGCTGATCAAGGTATTTGGGCTGGTAGACATAATGATGCCATGTTCTTGAATCTGCGTCCTAATATGAGGGAGAAATACATTTGGTTCTAAATGCACTCTGTGAAACAAGATAGTTATTGATATTTCTCATACTTCTGTAGACGTCTTTTTTTTATAGAAGTGTTAAGAACGCACCCAGATTATGTATACTGTAAGACAGACATGCTTCTTATAGGTTCATTATACTTTTAAGCTCAAACTCCAGCCAATATTACCATGTAATAGCAATACACTTCTATCATAATCTGATTGAATTATTTCATTTTATATCCTTTCCATGCCTTTGACTAGTTTAATCATGAATTACATACATATTAGGTGTTAACATTATGTGATCATACTATATATGTATTTTGATTAATGGCCATAGAGAGATTTTCCCATCTGTGAACTACAACATTGCTAATGCTACGTCAAAGGACTTAGATAACCTGGAATGATGAACCTGAAAAATGGATCTTGCTGGAAAGGTGCTTATATTGGCCTTGATCCTGCCAACATTTGTACACGTGAGTAACTCTACGCATTACAGTCCCATTCAATTAAGTGGGACTGTTGACATGTGCAAAGTTATAAAATCACTGTTCACGAGATTGAGGTCACAGTTTGAGAAATGTGTGTAGAATATGTCTAACTATTATAAAACAGTTTATAAACAGGCTAAAGAGTGGGTACGTGGTTTCTTTACAGGATTACATAAAACAGCACTATCTTTACTGAATAACAAAAGAACATTTTTTTATGAGATGTACAAGGGCTAATTACTATTATTTTACTTTAATGGTCAATGTTCACAGCATAAGAAATACTAATAGGTAAACTGGATTAGCGTTGGTTCAGATACTCATCATAGTCCATGGAAATCTTCTCCTATCCAAACTTGAACCATCCCACTTTCCTTCTAGTTCCATGACCCTCAACCTTACCTTGAAAGATGGCTTATGAAGATGAAATCTAGGAGTCAATCTAGTGCCAAATGCCAGAGCATGAGGATATTCAGTGTGGGAGCACTGGATCACAGCAAAGAAACAGTAAAATGTCTTGGCAGTGGTGTGTATTGGAAGGCAGTCTAAAATGTGGGAAGGCCAGGAGGAGCCAGAGTGGTAAAACCATCTTTGGCTTCAGTGGGGCCAGGATTTTACCCATTGTGTGGGCCTGCAGGGGTCAGGAGCTTACTGACGACAGATAGGGAACGATGTCCCCGATTTTGAAAAGGTCACGTCGGATTAGGATAAAGAGTTGAGCATCAAAGAACCTGCTTGCCCTTCTTTAGTAAATGCCAGCTGTCATTAAAAAACAAAACAAAAACAAAAAAACCCCCAAGCCATTTTTTTAAATCTACTTTGCACTTCATTCATAGTGAAGAGCGCTTATTTCTTGAAATTTCACTCTGCTGCACTAAGCAGAATGACTTAAATTTACATTTAAGAGTTTTAATTCTACTTGTTTCTATATGGAAACCATGAATTCTGTTTAATTAAGATTAAAAATTTTCTAACTAATTTCTTAAACCTGGATTCTGTCACCTCTACTCATGCTCGGTTTCCTCTCTCTGAGAAGCCCCACTGAAAGCAATAGATCTATTCAAGAAACAGTAAAATGGTACTACTCAACGTCAGAAAGGGTGCCAGAGTTTGGCCATTTAGGTAAGATAGAAAAATACAATAAAATCGTGCCAGGAAAATCTTAAGAATAATTCAAGATTATCCGTGTTCAAGTTCCAGTGGTCTCACCTGTTTAAATCTTGTGGTAGGATCTACTCCTGTTTGTTTCATTGAATCCATAACAGATTTCATTTCCACAGCCTCCTTTATAAGCTGATGGTTTTCCATTTGTTTGGCTTTGAAGCTATCAGACTGAAGCTGCTGCTGGTGATTGGAAAGAATCTGTGATTTGCTTGTCTCTTCAGCTTTGCTGGGGACTGATGACCCCATTTTAGTGTTATTTTTGCTTGTCTCTGGAACTGAAGGAGCCTTTGAGATAGTAGCAGAGGGGATATTTTTCTGCTTGTTGTCATCCTTTCCTAGTTCCTTCAGTGGAGGTTCACTCTTCCTTTCACAGTCTCTCCCAGTTTGTGCCATTTTCTGCTCTGCCAGTCTCTGGTCCTCATAATATCTTTCATACTGCTGCCTATAGGCAGGGTTAGAGGCCATTAAGGACTTTTGGTCCATGTAAAGCCCATAGGCATACTGTCCATAATAAAGTGACTGGGCAAGTGCAGGATGTCTCTGAGTTATTACTGACTGATGCTGAGGCTGTAAATTAGTGGAATTGGTATCATTTTTCTTGGAATCTGATGGTTCTGTCTTGTCTTTCTTTTCAGCCTCTTCCTCAGCCTCCTTTTTGATCTTCAGTCCCTGTGAGGTACTGCTGTTCCCAGCTGCAGGGGTGCTGACCTGTCCAGAGTGCATGTAACTTGGAGAATAATAAGGATCGTAGCCATGGTAATAGGGAGAATGGGACTCTTTTACTTGTGATGATTGTGCTGTGATTGAAGAATGTCCTTTTACAACACTTTCCTTATTAGAAATAATATCTGAAGGAGAGCTGGCCTTTGACCTCATGCCCTCTGACCTGCTGTCAGAACCACCATCGTCCGCAGCATCAGAAATATCAGAGTAAGCCGGGCTGTTGGTTTTAGCAGCTGCACTATCTGCACCATTTTGTGTCAACACATGCAGTGGCGCCAGAGAAGATTGTCCATTCACCAAAGTGCTGCATTCCATTCTGGAGGCACTCCCTATAGAAGGGCTGGGTGCATTGTCTGTGAAAGTGTAAACCTTATCCGCTTCAGCTTTAATACTTGCCATCCTGCTCTCTTGAGACTCTGACAGTCCATTAGCTAACACTTCATTCTTGTTGAGATGGTCCTTTAAAAAATGTCCAGATAAATCTTTCCCAGACCCTTTTGAATCCTCTAGCTTTCCCAGCTTAGAATCCATTTTAGGACTTCCAGTCTCTTTGCTTTCTTTGTCCTTCAGCTTTCTCTTCTCCTTTTTCTTTTTGTCTTTGAGTGATGTGAGAGCGGGGTTTACAGTGCTTGGCTCTCCCATAATTGTGGGCTTTGGTTGAATAGGTTTTAACGGAGGGCTCTTTGGTGTAGCCTGAACAACAGTAGTTGTGAGTGAGGGCAATCCGGGTATTGTCCCTGTAGTGGTGGTTGTAAAGGCTGTAGTGGGTATAGCTATTAATTGGGGAGGAGTAGGAGCTGGAGCTGGGGCAATGGGCCTAGCTGTTTTAAGTTTTGACAGATTTTTATCCACTTTGCAGGTATTGGCTTTTTTGCCCCTGTCTTTTTCTCCCAAATTTTTCTTGTCTACTAATCCTTCAGCTTCCAGTTTGGGCATTTCAGAGGCCAAACTGCCATCTGCTACTGAGCAATTGTCCAGTGTGGCTGCCATATTAGAAATTACAGGAAGGGTGTTCAATTCACTGTTTGGGCCCTTCTTTTTACCAGAATTTTTGCCAGTTTTAGAACTGATGATTGAAGTTGGACCATTATTGGTCAACTCTCTTTTCCCCTTGGGTGTCCCAGGGGTATTAAGAGGGCAAGGAGATGTTGGTGCTTTTAGCTGATCAAAACTTGATATACTTGTGCTTGGCTCACTGCATTCAAGTGCCACATTACTTAATGCTTCCTCACAGTCTGAAATTTTATCTTCACTGTCAGGCTCAAACTCCAGTTTGTTTTCTGGATCTAAATGTGCATGAGCCTGGTGGTAACGCAGTCCATTAATGTGCTTGTACTTTTTGTTGCAATTGGGGTGAGGGCAATCAATCAATACTGGAGAAGAGCAGCCTTGGTCCAAAAACGTAGTCTCAAGTTTCCCCTGTGGGGTGGTTGGAGTGCTTCTAGAATTGGTGCGAATGCGCTTTCCAGATTTATTGTCCTCTGAACTGGAGTTCAAGTCTAGCTCCATCGGAGGCTTATTTTTCCTCTTATTCGTGGATGAGGGGCTAGCTTTGACATCCTCCACTGCACAATTTGGGGGTGTCCTGCGTCCACTTGAATTAAGGCTGCCCCGCCTCCCCTTCCCATTGGCACCACCCCTGTTCTTGTTCTGCAGTCCTCTTGACTCTGTAAAGCTAACATCATTTCCAGGTGCAGCTGCAGCAGACCTTGCTCGCTTTCCTCTCCCCCGACCTCCTCGCATTTCCAGGTCACTTGTTGGCGATTCACAAAACCTAAGTTAAGAAGAACAGATGTCAGAACAGAGACTAAAACATCACCACCAGACACCATCAGCTGTTTCAACCATGAACTGATATTTCAAATATCAGAACGACACAGCTTTATGTAACAGAATCTGCAATGCTGTTAGAGGAAGGGTGCTCTCTTTCAAATATTAATGTCATGAAAGAGAAAACATTTGCTTCAGGAATATTACTGACAAAGAGAAAAAAAGTATTTCTTTGTATCCAAGAAAATATTTTAAAATAAACTCAATTTCAAAGATATTTTTTCAGTAACACAACAATAGAAAATACAAATTGCCAGCTCAACGTCTGCATTTTGCAGTGTGAAAGAGAATTACTCATTCTTCTTCTGAATGGTGTCAATTATATACAGTTGTTCTTTATTAATCTCTATTTGGTTTCTTGCCAAAGATTTGGGAGTGGGGCGGGGGGGGAAGAGTGGAGAAAAAACAGTCCCAGAATGACTGCCTACCTGGGAGGGGCCCAATCATGCTTTGTACAATCCAGCAGGGTCCCGACATAAGTCTTGTTCCGCCATGTAACATTTACCACTAGGACACCTGTAGGAGGAAGAAAAACAAAATATTATCACAGTTACAACTTTTTTTAAAAAACGAACAGAGCCCCATTCTTATTTGCTTTCAAAAGCTGTGGTCTACATCTTCCTCTTTTCTGGTTTCAGGGACCTCAAGTTAAAACCCACAGGAAAGAGTGTGTGTGTGTGCGCGCGCGTATGTGAGATCAAGATACAGCTGACAGAAGGAAATGGTTTTTGCCATGTCCTGCTGTAAAACGGCAACATTCACCTCTTAATTTTGCTATTACTGCACATAATTGCTTTCATTTGGCAGGCAGCCAGCATAAACTGAGCACCAGTTACCAGTGCTTAAATCAGTAGGTGACTCAGAAGAATGTGCTTTGTTTTCAACAATACTATAGTGGTGATATTATTGATTTGAAATTACAAATATCCAAATCACCACACACACAAGTTTTGTTATATAGGGATATCTACAAACCCTCTATATTATTTGCATTCTCTCTGTCATTGTGAGCCTTCCATTAACCTGGCCTCCAACCTAAATTGAGGCATTTAGGAAGACAAATAATAATAATAAATAATAATAATAAACCAATGTGCTGTTTCAATGTTAATGGCTTTATCATTTAAAGCTTTTCTTTAAAAATACTTATGTTAAAATTTAAATAAATCTGCACAATAAATGTGGGCTTAAAATTTTGTTTTATCTGAAAAATCAATGTATTATTAAGTATGTATGTTAGGGGCTTCTTTTAAAAAAAATTAAATGGAGGGTTTCATTCAAACTCATTCAGCTTTCTCTCAAACACTTTTTCACAGACAGAGACAATTTATAATCATGTTTGTGGACTAGTCAACATAATTACCCCTTTAATTCATTAGATACTGTAGATAAACATAAGGTAATATTCTGAATCAGTTATCATTTCTCTTTAGAATGCATGCTGAAAAGATTAATTTCACCTAGGCAGAAGAAGTGGCATGGTGCAAAATGTTAGCAGATTCACAGAAATTCATTCTAAAGAACTAAATATTTAACTAAAACTACACACGCGAATCTCATGGTTTGTATTTCTCTACACTCTCCTTGTTCTAGCTAGCTTTAGCTTTCCTACAATGGAAATAATAATGGCACTGTGCCAAATACGTTTCTAGCCTGTCTGCTTGCTTTGTTTTACCAGTGTGATTTCTAATTTTACACTAAAACTATTCCACTCTGCAGCACCAATGTAAAGTAAACATGTAACCTCCAGCTTATTTCCTTAGGGACCTTTTAACAGCAGGAAAGTATTTGAAGTGCTGTTAGCTAAAGTACTAGGGAAGAAGGGATTTCCTTGAAAATTCTCAATAGCAGATTTGAAAATTGTTCCCCATATGGTTTTAAGTTGCTATTATTATAAGTTGACAGTAGAATACCATATATTGTGGTAAGATGGTCTAAAGGACAAAAAATAAATCACTCTTCAACCAAGGCTAAAAACAGGCTCCCAGGATATAAAAGATCAGGCTAAAATTCCTATTTAGACAATCAGTATATTAAATTTATTTTTTATCATCTATGCTTTGATATTAACAAAATGGAATAGCTGGGGACATTTATTCTGACCCCTTTAAAATAAAAAACAAACACCTGACAAAGCTATGGGGGGGGGGGGGAGGGAGTGAAGGTTTTTCCCATCATTTGCTCTCTAGGGCATCGTGTGTGGTGTTAGAGACCTTTCCAGCTTCTTAAAATTCTTCAGCATGTCAGCTATATTTACAACACTGGAATATATTTGTATTGCCAGAAGGTTACTGCATTTTCGCTTTAGATGCAATAGGCTGAATCACTGTGTTTCGAAGTCTCTGATGTAGCACAAATGTATAATTAAAATTGCTTGAAAGGAAACATGAAAGAAACAACAAACCGTCCATTCTTAGAGTAATAAAATTAAAAACGAGAAAAGTCTGCACAGACACTTAACATTTGTCTGCAGTGAAAGGCTTTTGTTATTGCATTCCCCTAAGGGTTTCACGTTTCCAGCAAAAGCAGGCTTTGGATTGGCCAACTCCTACTGCGAGCATTACTATCCGATTGGCTGGGCTGAGCACTGCAGCACAGACCACAAAAAGCAAGTGCCTCGGATAAGTAAGCTTCAAAGGGAAAAAATGATGCAACACCACAGAACAGAGCAGTAAGTGAGAGGGTGACTGACTGAGTGAGAGAGACTGTATATGCAGAAACTGTTTTATCAGGCAGGAATAATCCGAACAATGAGAGAGGCTTGCCTAATGCTTCTTGACTCTGTAAATCAAACACTGGTTTGTTTGCACTAACTAGGCTTGTCAATGTGACGAAAGGTTACTGTCTGCTAAACTGCGTTGTGTTTATACACTGAGACTCATGTCATTGAACTGTTTAAGATAGCATTCAAACCTATTCAAAACTGTAAGAACTGAATTTGCTCACAGGAAAACAGGATTAAGAAAAGGATTACTTAAAAAATAAGTTATTAATTATTAATCATCTGTGGCACTGTTTAAGGCAGGGTAAGATTTTATAAATAACGGCCTAAATGAAACTGATACCTCAAAATAGTAAACCATTAGAGGCTCAACTTAAATGTATACCCCAAATTAAAAAACACAGTAAAAGAACTAAAAAAAGAGCCACCATGGCTTAACAACCATGTAAAAGACGCAGTGAGAGATAAAAGGCATCTTTTAAAAAGTGGAAGTCAAATCCTAGTGAGGTAAATAGAAAGGAGCATAAACACTACCAAATTAAATGTAAAAATGTAATAAGAAAAGCCCAGAAGGAGTTTGAAGAACAGCTAGCCAAAAACTCAAAAGGTAATAACAAAATGTTTTTAAAGTACATCAGAAGCAGGAAGCCTGCTAAACAACCAGTGGGGCCCCTGGATGATCGAGATACAAAAGGAGCACTTAAAGACGATAAAGTCATCGCAGAGAAACTAAATGAATTCTTTGCTTCAGTCTTCACAGCTGAGGATGTTAGGGAGATTCCCAAACCTGAGCCATTTTTTGTAGGTGACAAATCTTAGGAATTATCATCACTAGAGGAGGTTTTGGAATTAATTGAGAAACTTAACAGTAACAAGTCACTGGGATCAGATGGCATTCACCCAAGAGTTCTGAAAGAACTCAAATGTGAAATTGCGGAACTATTAACTATGGTTTGTAACCTGTCCTTTAAATCAGCTACTGTACCCAATGACTGGAAGATAGCTAATGTAACGCGAATATTTAAGAAGGGCTCTAGTCTAGAGGTGATCCTGGCAATTACAAACCAGTAAGTCTAAACATCAGTACCAGTCAAATTAGTTGAGACAATAGCAAAGAATAAAATTGTCAGACACATAGAAGAACATAAATTGTTGCGCAAAAATCAACATGGTTTCTGCAAAGGGAGATCATGTCTTACTAATCTATTAGAGTTCTTTGAGGGGGTCAACAAACATGTGGACAAGGGGGATCCAGTGGACATAGTGTACTTAGATTTTCAGAAAGCCTTTGACAAGGTCCCTCACCAAAGGCTCTTATGTAAATTAAGTTGTCATGGGATAAGAGGGAAGATCCTTTCATGGATTGAGAACTGGTTAAAAGACAGGGAACAAAGGGTAGGAATAAATGGTAAATTTTCAGAATGGAGAGGGGTAACTAGTGGTGTTGCCCAAGGGTCAGTCCTAGGACCAATCCTATCCAACTTATTCATAAATGATCTGGAGAAAGGGTTAAACAGTGAGGTGGCAAAGTTTGCAGATGATACTAAACTGCTCAAGATAGTTAAGACCAAAGCAGACTGTGAAGAACTTCAAAAAGATCTCACAAAACTAAATGATTGGGCAACAAAATGGCAAATGAAATTTAATGTGGATAAATGTAAAGTAATGCACATCGGAAAAAAATAATGCCAACCAAACATATAATATGATGGGGGCTAATTTAGCTACAACTAAACAGGAGAAGGATCTTGGAGTCATTGTGGATAGTTCTCTGAAGACATCCACGCAGTGTGCAGCAGCAGTCAAAAAAGCGAACGGGATGTTAGGATTCATTAAAAAAGGGATAGAGAATAAGACAGAGAATATCTTATTGCCCTTATATAAATCCATGGTACGCCCACATCTTGAATACTGCGTACAGATGTGGTCCCCTCTTCTCAAAAAAGATATACTGAAATTAGAAAAGGTTCAGAAAAGGGCAGCGAAAATGATTAGGGGTTTGGGACGGGTCCCATATGAGGGGACATTAAAGAGGCTAGGACTTTTCAGCTTGGAAAAGAGGAGACTAAGTGGGGATATGACAGAAGTATATAAAATCATAAGTGGTGTGGAGAAAGTGAATAAGGAAAAGTTATTTACTTGTTCCCATAATATAAGAACTAGGGGCCACCAAATGAAATTAATGGATAGCAGGTTTAAAACAAATAAAAGGAAGTTCTTCTTCACTCAGCACACAGTCAACCTGTGGAACTCCTTGCCTGAGGAGGTTGTGAAGGCTAGGACTATAACAGGGTTTAAAAGAGAACTGGATAAATTCATGGAGGTTAAGTCCATTAATGGCTATCAGCCAGGATGGGTAAGGAATGGCGTCCCTAGCTTCTGTTTGTCAGAGGTGGAGATAGATGGCAGGAGAGAGATCACTAGATCATTACCTGTTAAGTTCACTCCCTCTGGGGTACCTGGCATTGGCCACTGTCGGTCGACAGGATACTGGGCTGGATGGACCTTTGGTCTGACCCAGTATGGCTATTCTTATGTTATGTTCTATTCCAATCTGTTATCATTTATAGAAGCTTTAGCTGAGTGGTCAATAAAACCAGAGCAATATTATACTGTGATTGATAAAAACAAATAAATGAAGGAAGTTTCATCTTCAAGGAGGAGGGGAGAGAGTAGTTATACTCTTTGAGAAATCTCATCCATCTACAATGTTCCTCTGCATGAGAGCTTTACAGTTGGAGACAGATATTCCTATATACAAATATCTATTTAGAACTGTGTGTCTGTATTATGTCCATATGTCTTGCATATAAATTCCTGTGTGGATTGCTCTCATATAGGGAAGTGTACATTCAGACCACATATGCCACTAGAGCCAAATGAGAATGGCAAGTTTTGGCTTTGGGAAAATAAACAGTATAGCATTTTACTCAAGTGCTGAAATCATTTAATGTCTCTCCCCCCCCCCCCCCCCCTTGCAACTCTCCTGCTGGTCATAGCTCACCTTAAGTGATCACTCTGGTTATAGTGTGTATGGTAACACCCATTGTTTCATGTTCTCTATGTATATAAATCTCCCCACCGTATTTTCCACTGCATGCATCCGATGAAATGAGCTGTAGCTCACAAAAGCTTATGCTCAAATAAATTTGTTAGTCTCTAAGGTGCCACAAGTACTCCTTTTCTTTTTATTTAATGTTTTGCGATCCCTGGACTACTCAAGTGAATGGGCAAAAACTTAAAAGAAGGAAGAAAGTGCCAGTGAAGATATATGATGACAATTAATGATTGGTCACTGGAAATTTGGTTTCTGCAAACTAGAAGCTCCAAACTAAATGTCAACTCTACATTTCTTAACCATGGAGATCCATTAAAATTATTTCAGCGGTAATGTTAATACTTTCATCTCATTTTATTCTAACGACCATAACCCTGAGAGTGGAAATCATAGATCTTCCCCATCTTTAAATTCTATTATGCTATCTAGCCCATCTCTCTCTGCTACTACAGAATTGTTCCCTAACGTAGATTTTCAGTATGTTGTCCAGTCTTGTTCTAAATGTACAAAGCAACTGGGCTTCTATGTCTTCTCTTGGGAGATTATGCCAAAGCATTAGAATGCTCTCTGTATTTTCCTAATATTCTGTCTACATTTAACCTTAGTTAAATACATTTTGTTACTTCTTGTTAAAACCACATGTATCATCCTCAATGATTCGTCTCCCTCTTTGGTGTTTATATACTTGTATTCCATTATATTTCCCTGCACTTAATAATGTTAAATGTATGTAGTTTTTATATTGTGTATATATAGAGTATATGCATGTTACATTTTAAAAAAAGAAAAAGCACAGAGACAGGCATCAGAAGTAGGCACAAGCACAGAATAACTGAAATCAATAAGAAATTCAATAATTCTTAGAAGACATTCACATGACCTTCCAGTATAAGAAAGTCAATACTGTATATTTAAAAAAATAATGTGTCAAGCAAATAGGAGTAAGTTCTTTCCTTATAAATCAGTTCTACTAATATCCTACTCATTTTGGCATCAGTCCTTAACTTTAAGCATGTGTATAGTCCCATTTCAATGTGATTGCTCACATGTTTAAGTTAATGATGTACTTAAATTTTTTGCTGGAATTGGGTCTAAACTTCCTTCTAAATTTGCCAGTATCTTTTTGGTAACAACATGCCCAGAATGAAACAGAATGATCTAGGTCACCTCAGAGACATCTGTAGAAAGGACGCCTTCACTCTCTACTCTAAGAAAAGTTATGGAAGAGGATGAATTCTCATTCCTTCATGTACAGAATACAGAATCTCTTTAGCTACTGGCAAGTTCTCTAAGAACGTGCTGTGAAGGAATCACTTTTAATCAACTAAAATTATAACAGACATGCTTTGAGAGAACAGAAGCAACACGGGATTTTAGGAATGCCTCATAAAGAGACACAACTGGAAGGCCCACTGCAGCAGAGCTCTGGAAGATGAAAATGGAGGTGATCAAATTACTGGATAGCTGGAAAAAAATGACTTGTTGAATCTAGTTAAGATGTACTATTATAATTGGTTCCTTTAGTCCAAATCTTTATCCTGGCACATAACTCAAGTAACAAAGCTACATAACTGGGAATTCGCTGGGGATTGAGGGGGAAGGGATCTTCTTGCCAGGTTTCAGAAGCATTACACGGCCAGTAGCTTCTAATCTTGCTGCATCTGAATCCACATGGAGTGTACCTGCAGATTCACTGGCCTTTCCCTGACCTCACCCACAAAACTCCCCCATACGCTGAGGTGCTGAGAGCACATGTGCTTTAGTGGTTACAGACTCTTGTGTGGTTCTTCACATCCTGACAGATGCTTCTTCCTGTTCAGAAAAAACTCAATTGACAGAGATGAAAAAAATGTCTGCGTGCACATCTCATGAGTCATAGCACTACTACAAATTATGCCACTCTGTCTTCACTAGCTTTCCATCCACAATTCCCAGACAGGACAAACCATTTCTCTGATAATACACAGCAAAAGCATTCACAGACTCTTCCAGGTGTGGCACAATATCTCACCTTAGGTGTGTACCAAGGTATAGGAAACAGCTGTAAAAAATAATTACCATAACCATAAAAAAAATTTCCATAACTGTTGTTCTTTGAGATGTGTTGCACATGTCCATTTCACTATAGGTGTGTGCATGCCTCATGCACAGTTCTCGGAGATTTATATCCCAGCAGTACCTGTCGGGACACCATGAGTGCTCTCTGGTGCCTTGCACCATTGCAAGCAGATATAAAGGGCTCTGCTGCCCCTGAACCCACTCAGTTCCTTCCTACCAGAAAGACTCCGATAGAGAGGGGAAGGAGGACAGGTTGTGGAATGGACACATGCAGCACATCTTTAAGAACCACAGTTACGTACAGGTAGGTAACTATTTTTAGTTCTTCAAGTGACAGCACTTGTCCATTCCACTGTAGGTGACTCACAAGCAGTTCGAATTGGAGATGGGCGAGAAGTCTATTTGAACAGGGATTGCAGCACCTCGTGTCCAAATCTGGCATCCTCTCTAGATTAATGTGAGATGTCATAGTTAAAGGGAAATGTATGGACTGATGACCAGGTTGCCACCCAACAAATGTCCAGTATGGGTACACAAGCCAGAAAGGCTATGGAAGTTGCCTGTGACCTGGTTGAATGAGCCACCACTTTGGCTAATATTGCACCTCAGGGTAATCAGTAGCTCAAATGCATATAGCTGGAAATCAGGGAAGAGATCATCTGGGTGGATACTGCATGGCCCTTTACTCTGTCTGAAACAGCAATGAAGAGCTGAGACAAAGACTTAAAAGGTCTAGTCCGATCCAAGTAAAAAAACCAAGGCTCTTCTAGCATCTGGAGTATGGAACTTTTCTTTTCCTTTATTTAAATGAAGCTTTGGAAAGAAAGTCAGTAAACCAACGGCTTGATTAATGTGAAAATCGGAAACCATTTAATTTTGGGTGAGGTCGAACGAAAACGGTGCCCCTAAAGAAAATTGTATAGGGAGGCTCCCGTACTCTCCTAACTGAGGTAATAGCTACCCAGAAAGCCACCTTCACAGACAGGTGCAACAGAGAACAAGTCACTAGCGGCTCAAAGGGGGAACCCATCCACTTTCCTAGAACTAAATTTAAACTCCACTGTGGAGGGTATTATCTGAGCAAACATTTTAGAAATCTGAGGGACACTGGGGTTTGAAAAAAGTTATCAGTTATACATGGGAGGATAGAAGCTTGAGTTAGTTCCATCAGAGTCCATTTGGTGGCTAAGTGCTAACCCTTGTTTCCAAAACAAAAAATAGTCCAAGATATAGCAAACTGGTGCCTGAGCTGAGGGGATGTCTCTTAAAAAGGAACAAATGGATAATCTCTTCCATTTAGCAAGATAAATAGACCCAGTTGAAAGCTTCCTACTATTTAGAAGAATTTTCTGCATCCCCTTAGAGAAAAACTCATTCTGAGGTTGTCAGCCATGAAGCTTCCACAGTGTCAAGAGGAGGTCCTGAAGATTGGAATGAAGGAGACAGCTGTGGAGGTTTGATGAATAGGGCTAGTAGAATTGAAAACGAATGCTGATGGGGCCATGCTGGGACTATTAGAATAAGGTAAGCAGACTATTTCTTGACTTTGGATATGACTTTGGGAAGGAGTGGAACTGGAGGGAAAGCATCCAGCAGATCTTCTGACCAGGGTAGGAGGAAAGCATCTGTCAGTGAACCTGGGCTGTGATCCCCTTGCGAACAAAAAAGATAACATTTTTTGTTTGCTATTGTTGCAAACAGGTCCACTTGGGAAGTTCCTCACCACTGGAAAATGGATGTAAACACATCTGGATAAAGAGACCACTTGTGGTGACCTGTGAACGACCTGATTAGGTGGTCTACTGAAGTGTTTTGAACTCCCAGAAGGTAAACAGCTCTCAGGTTGATGGGACTGGTGATGCATAAATCCCAGAAGACGACCACCTCTTGGCATAACTTTATCAAAGGTGTCCCCCTTGTTTGTTTACACTGATCATGGCTGCTATGTTGCCTATGAGTACCAACAAATTTTGCCCCTTTATATGCAGAAGGAACTCCACACAAGTTAAACAGATGGCCCAAAGCTCCCTTGATATTCATATGGGCACAGATACTGAGGTGACCAAAGGCCATGAGTCTGAAGGGGACTGAAGGGACCCCCCCAACCTAGATCTAACGCATCTGTGACTAGAGTGAGTGACTGTTCTTGAGAGTAAAAGGTATCTCCCTCACAAAAATGTGCAAGTTCTAACCACCAGTCCCGGGAGGATAAAACTTGTGCAGGTACTTGAACCACCATGTCCATATGATGATGGGCCACTGAGTACACCAAGGCCAGCCAACCATGTTGTTCTCTGGGTTGTAGCCTGGCATGCTACACAACACAAGTGCATGCCGCCATCATGTGTCCTAGAATTTTGAGACAATTCCAAACTAAAAGTGAGAGGGTGCACTTTTAGATCTACAGCAGTGATGCGCATTGTTTGGAACCTCTGTTCTAGCCGCAAAGCCCCGGCCTTTGTAGAGTCCAGAGCTGCCCTAATAAATTCTGTTCTTTGAAAGGCATGAGGATAGATTTCTTTGTATTGATTAGGAGCTCCAGAGAGAGTGTCAAAGTGGACTGAATAGTGGTTAGGGTTGAAGAGTACCTGAGACCTGGTGCAGCCTCTTAGCCAATCATCCAAGTAGGGGAACACATGAACACCCAACTTTTGCAGGAATGCCACTACTACAGCCATGCATTTTGTGACTAAGCTAGGGGCTGCTGACAGGCCGAAAGGCAATACTGCAGATTGGTTGTGGGATCTGTTGACCATGAATCTGAGAAACTTTCTGTCAATCTCCATGTGAAAAGAAGCATCCCTTTAAGCTAAGAGCAACGTACTAGTCCCCAGGATTGAAGGAAGGGATAATAGACACTAGAGTAATCCTACAGCCTTTTGTTTTCATTGTTTAGCTGTCTTAGATCTAAAATAGGCCTCAGAGCGCTGCGGCATGAAGGACTGAAACCATTGGGACTGCTGTAGGAGGAACAGCTTTCTTTTTGTTGTCGGTGTATAGATCTCCAGAGTCTTAAGGGTCTCCCTTGAATCCTTAAGACTATGAAGCCTCTCATTTGTCTTATTGGAAAAGAGCAAGGGACCTTCAAATGGGAGGGCTTGGATGGTTTGTTGCTCCTCTGGGGGAAGACCTGATGACTGCAGCCAAGATGAACATCACATAATGATGGCGAAAGCCATTGCTTGAGCCACAGAGTCCGTTGCATCCCAGCTCACTTGCAATGATATTTTGGCAATTAATTTCCCCGACTCCCCCATAGCACTGAACTCCTGCTTTGCCTCATCAGGGAGCTTGTCTTTGAACTTCACGATACTATCCCACAGGCTGAAATTGTAGAGACCTAGCAGAGCCTCTGGGTTCACGATCCTCAACTATAAAATTCCTCTGGAATAAAACTTTCTGCTTTATCAAATGGGTCCACCTTGTTTGTTTACACAGACCATTGCTGCTATGTTGTCTATGAATACCGACAAATTTTGCCCCTTGATACGCGGAAGGAACTCCACCCAAGCTAAACAGATGGTCCAATGTTCCCTTGATATTTATATGGAGACACAGATCCTGAGGAAACCAAGGTCTAGCTTTTTTTGTTTCTTTTCTTTTCAGGGTAGAGGCCTGGTATCTCTGTCTCTCTTTATGTTAGCAGCAGCAACTACCAGGGAGCCTGGATGTGGGTGGTTATAGAAGTGCTCAAATCCCTTTTCCATCCTTTTAGCAGTGGGAGGCAGGGAAGATGGGGTTTGCCATAAAACCTTGATAGGTTCCAGCTTAGCTTCATTAATAGGGACAGCTATCCTAGACCAGTGTTTCTCAAACTTTTGTATTGGTGACCCCTTTCACACAGCAAACCAATGAATGCGACCCCCCCTTATAAATTAAAAATACTTTTTTCTGTATTTAACACTATTATAAATGCTGGAGGCAAAGCGGGGTTCGGGGGTGGAGGCTGACAGCTCGCAACCCCCCATTTAATAACCTTGTGACCGCCTGAGAGGTCATGACCCCCAGTTTGAGAACCCCTGCCCTAGACAGTCCTGCAAAGGCTAAAATATCCATGGGCCTGTGTGACCTTTGCTGCACCTCTTCTGGGTGGAAATACAGAGCTGCAGCCACCTCCTCAACAAGTCTTGATGAGCTCTGAAATCATCAGAAGAGGGAAAAACAGACTCAGTCACTACCACCTCATCAGGCCATGAAGAAGCAGCAGCAGCAGCTAAGGGTTGTTGAGGAGGTCCCTACTCCAGTTCCTCCACAGGAGAGTCCCAAGCACACTGTCCGACACCAGTCCTGGGGGGAAGGAAGATGGTTACCTTGCTGCAGATGGTCCCTGTGTCTAGCCAATATTGAAGTGGAGAGGCTCTAGAATGTGGAGGGAAGCCCAAAAGAGTCACTGATACAGAGGCAGGACCCAGCTATGTGCAGGCCATTGGCTCATACAGTGCTGAAGCTGTGGCTGGTACCACAATGGGAAGGCACCCACCTCAGAGTCTGATAAGGATTCCACTTTCTCAGACCACAGTGGAGCTGACCCCATCAGTACCAGGGAGACCAGCTCCAAGTCTGAAGATGGGGGTACCAATAAGATCATTGCTGGCTTCCCTCTAAATTGAACCCCACGTAGAGAAGCCACAACTGTAGAAGCCACAGGTACCAAACAGTGCTCTGGGGCTGGAGCTGGGACTCCAGAAGCATACGCTTCCAATCCCAGTAACGGGTGAGATTCCTGAACAGCAGGGGAAGCTGGCACTGACAGGTTATGCAACTCTCTGGCTATGACAAAAGTCAGAATTGTAGATGGCACTGAAAAGGGCTCCTGAGTCTGCAGTACCGAAAGATATGCCAGTCTTTTAGGGATTGATCTCCTTGGACAATTATGGTCCTCCAGATTCAGCAATCCCTCCTGTCTTATGAACTGTGTCAGGAGGTGACTCTTCTTTGAGCGTACCTTTGAGTCCTTGCCTCCATTCGGTCCCTTCACTGTAGAATTTGAAGGCCGCGGTACAGAGTCTTTGGTGTCTTTTCTTAGGTACCGGCAACAAGGATCTGCCTCTGGACTCAGAAAAGGGGGAGCACTCCTAACTGAGTCAGATGTGCTCAGTACCCATTCTGAGCAGGAAGGTTCTGACGGCAGGCGAAGTGCAGACTTCAATAACAAGTACTTGAGTCTGGCAACCCTGTCCTTTTTCTATTGGGGTTTGAAGCCCCTACAAATGTGACATTTGTCACTCACACGCACCTCTCACAGACACTCAAAGCAGCTGGGGTGTGGGTCGCTCACTGACAAATTTATTACATGGCTGACAGGCCTTGAAGTCAGGAGAATGAGGCATTAGTCTGGTATAGAGCCCGGTATCCAACCAGGAACCCCACTCTAGAAAATTACTATTCCAAACTTATTCTTATCTCTAAATATGTACAAACACACTACACTAGACTAAAAACTAACTCTACAGGTACCATATACACTATTAGAAAGAAGATTTACAGACACAAAGATCAGCACTCCAACAATCATCACTGGCAGTAGGAAGGAACTGAGGTGGGTCAGGGCAGCATGGCCCCTCATACCTGCGTGCAGTGGCGCAAAGCGCCAGAGGGCACTCATACCGCCCCATCAGGTACTGCTTAGGGGAAAATGTCTGACAAATGTGCAAAAGGCAGGTGCGCACACCTTCAGCGGAATGGACACGTGCAATCACTCAAAGGAGGAGGATTATTTTTTCTGTTCATTATACTACCCCTCTTCAGTCCATTTCTTTAGCATTATTTCAACAGGAGGCACAACTGGAAAATATTTTGAGGAAATCAGGGATATGATGCTATCTGCACATTGGTATTCCTTCCACAAGGCAGGACAAAACTGCTCAAAATAACCAAGGGAAAATTAATGTTCTATTCAAGGAGGGAGAAAAACTAAGGAATTTATAATGCAATTTTATCACAAAATATTTAGATTATAAGTTTCTCTCTTCAGGGAACTTGTCCTTTAAAAGTAGGTAGTTATAAAGTGCCTAGCACATTTTTGATGCAGTCGTATCAAAATAATAATAAATATGATTAGGTTAAATAAAAATAACTCTTCCAAACTAGTGTAGTGGACTACTAATTCCATGTTGGTTTAAGTATTAGGATTTGAGCGCAGTTTACAAATTATGTATATAATAGCAAACAACATATCCCAAAAATAGGAGCATATATTCCCTTTACAATTTGGATATATCATTCTATATTCAAGTTAACAAAGGCATTCACAATTAGGATACTTCTGTAACTAGTGATATCCTGCACACCAAGCTGTGTCAAGCACCCAGAAATCAAAACAGCCAAGTGTAAGGAACAATCTTTTTCAATATTTCAGAAGTTGACACTCCTGCTGCTGTAGATTTCCTTTTTTATTGCAAAGTGGACACAAGTAACCAGTTCTCTAAGAAAGAAAGTAAATGTATTACACCTTTGGATTCTCAAAAACAATCCAATAGAACGAGACAGGATCATGTTACCTAAGATGGTCAATATTTTTTTGCGCCAACATCCATTGACCAGTTAGTCAATAGCTCAGTCAAGGTCTTACAAATAGGCCTTAATGTAAGTGTAAGAGATGCCAAAGAATAGTTAGGCGCTGTCCCAAAGACCAATGAATTCTATGTGATCCTTTCCATTGACTTTGGGGGGCTCTGGATCAGGCCCTTAGCAGTGGCAGAAGATCCTATCTGAGAGACATTTATTCTTACTTCACATTTTGAGGATCTTTCATTGCTCTTCAGTTTCACAGCCACATTGTAGGAAGTGATAATTATGGCAAAAATGAAGCTAAACCAGTTGCGAAAACAGAATATACATAAATATCCCCAAGGACACAACAGGGTGTTCCCAACAACATTTTGGGATAGTATTACTCAATTTAGTGCATATGAAGGGTAGAAACTGTAAGCATGTACTGGAGTTTTGGTTTTGGATGAAAGAATGACATGAAAAGTGAAAATTTAAAATACAGTCCTCAGCAAGTTTAATGAAGAAGTATTTTGTATGTTTTCGTGATGTTTTCATGAACCCACTTTTCTTTTCCTTTCTTCTTTTCACTCATTGGATACCAAATAGCAGGCCTGAAATTCATTGGCTACTGAATATAAATCTAGATAATAAGGTATGTAACACAATTTTGGTGGGCGAAAAGTCTATATTATTTCAGCAGTGATTTAAAAACAAAATCAGTAAAAGTAAATATCATAGCAGTGCTATATATGCTAAGCATTACAATACATATAACTCTAAATACTTTCTTAGTGTTAACTACACTGTATACAACTTAGGAGACCGGTTGTGACATTAGTAAAAGAGAGAAAGCATAAATTCTGTCTACACTGTTCACCACAAGGATCTCAGCTGGGCACTGGGGATCGCCAAGGTAAGGGTGGCAGTAGGGAGGGAGTAATTCTTCTCCCCCAGACTTTAGATTAGGAATGGGGCCACCTCAAGCCTAATGCTCTGAGTAGCTTCAGAAACCCTTGTAGTCACCCCAACAGCCCTGCAGCTGAAAGAACTAGACAATACATGTAAGATTACGATAATACATTATTTGCTTTCTTAGTTCTGTTACTAAATCATAATAATAAACTTAAGCCAAGATTTTTTGATGCCAGTGCTCAAAAGTTTGAAAATGAGATCACTAATTTAGGTTCAGCGTTAACAATTTAGGAGCCTAACTTTAGACCCCAATTTTTGAAAATCATGACTTTATAAAATATGTCATACTTTCAAAGCACTACACAAGTAGCCACTAAATGAATTATAATAGGAGAGCAATTAAATGCTCACATGAGATGTAGATCACAGCAACTACCAGAGAAATGCTAGTTTACTTAGATCAACTCTAACCTATCTTCCTAAATAACTCAAGGGCTGGATTATAGGGCCAAATTCTCTACTGGTGTGAATGGGTGCAGCACTGATGCCAATAGTGCTGTTTCTATTTACTTCCATTTATTTGGCCAGTAAAATGAAGTCAGCAGGTTTACACAAATATTGTCTGAATATCTTCCAGATGATCTTCTAAAGGTGAGAACCATTTTTTTCAATCAAATGCCTAAACATGGATGACAGTCAAGCCTAATTGCCTTGGCATGCTGGTGTACCATGGAGACTTTTCCACTTTCAGACAGTTTTTCTTCACTTGAAGCTGCAGAGAAAAACTCCCAGACAGTAAGTACTGCACTTCTTTTTTTGTCATTGTGTCCCAAACAAAGTCAAATTGGAGAGACTTTTATACCAAAGCTTTTCTGATTTAGCAGCTCTTGAACATCGAGAGACCAGTCGCAGGACTTCAAAACGGCATATCACCACATTTGTCACTTGATGCACACACACAAGCACACAAAATCAATTCTGAATATCTTCACTATCGGTAAATTTGTAAATTTGTACACAAATCAAATTCAAATTGGTATTTGGCCCCTCTCTGCTGAATATACATAACACAGATTGGGACACCTAAGATAGCCCAAACTATGGAAAACTGTCAGCCATGAAATAAATTGCTGCCCAAGGATTAAGCTAGCTTTATTCTACACTTGTGACCGTCAACTAAGTTCTGGTCATACCTATTTGACATCATTATGTCCACAGTAACTAAAGTATTTCAAGTGTCAAAATGTATGGGAAGGAGAGGAGAAGGAAAAGCCACAATTTAGGAGACTAAGACTCATATATGGTCTGAACTTTTTATTGTCACTCATTTAGGAGGACCAGTATAACTCCTGTGTTAAAACAGCACCATCCATCATATAATCCTCCATCTATCCATCCATCCACATACAACAAAAACCCATACAAAATTTCATATTTTTCTTTCAATGCAAATTATACAGTATTTCTTCCTGTTCCATGACTTCCAAGTATTTTTTCAATAGCCTAAAACCCACATGAAATTCTTATAAATCTACACTGAAGAGTGAATTTGTGTTATAGTGATCCAGAAACGCTATATTTTTCACTAGTTTTATCACGTAATACACGTAACACCACCTAAGACTCTCACCATCTACAGCAGGTATATATGTTGCAGAACTCAAGATCAACAAGTCTGGAACTGTAATGATTGTCAGGTGACCAGAAAATGCAAGATGGGTTTGTTTGTCCCCCCGCCCCCTCCAGAGAGCCCTACTGCTGGGCCGAATGTTTGAAGAGTTGCTTTACCCACATCCTGTAATCAAACCATCTGGAACACAGATCTGTGATTAGTCATCCTGAACATTAGGCTTTATCTGAACAAATAATGGACAGCAATGGAGCAGAGGAGATAGGGCAGCATTAACAAAGAGAACCGTAATGAAACACTTCATGCCTTAGGGTGCTGCTGCTACAGTCACAAACCTTTGAAACACACCACTCTAGTGTTAATGTACTACTTTATGAAAGCACAGTGATCTTAAAGATTAAAGGTCTGAAGGAGGACTAAACATTTCTGGTTTAGATAGTGTTGCTCTGTCGAAGGCTAGCATAGGTTGGCCTTACTCTATCCACATTAATTTATAGCCTCATCAACAAGGTACCAGACTCCATTCATTTTCATGTGATTTCCACTAGGTTTTGAATAATGTCAGTTTACATTTGCCAGGTGCTTAATCCAAACACTGTGCCTTTTTTATTTCTCCCTTAACTAAGACGTCATCACCACAAGTTACTTAAAACAACAAGCACCTTGACTTGAAATGATTTGTTATTCATTTGGCTAGTTGCAACATTTACGTAACAAAGAATATGTCTTGTAGCTATTGTTTCTGGGCATCAAGACGACAACCTTTTTATCCCATGTAAAAAAACTCACAAAAACCTAAAGATTTCTCCCAAAGCACACAGAACAAGCATTGAAAACCATAACTGAAGAAAGCCCGTTTCCCCACGGGCCCGCATGCTTTAATTCACAAAAGAACACACAACCACTTCCATCACTGTCACATCCCCTGCAGCCTTTGTTCTGAAGCCTGATGAGCTGTATTGATTTGGGAAAATCGTTGAGCTTCCTGGAAAACTAGACTCTAGCTTATTCACCACCATCTATTTCTTTCTCATGAAGACAGTTGGTCAATATTCAGTTGACTGGTCAGCCAAAAGAAGCTCTTGCTGCTTTTCTTTTTCTTGCCTCCCTAGTAACATTATCCTTTCCCAGCTCTAGAATAAAATACAACAGCATGTTAGGAAGGCTTGTTGCTAAGGGTGATATGAAATGGTAATGTCTGTGTGCACAAAGCAACCACCTAAATGCTAATGTTAGTGAAGTTTTAGAAGCTAGTACAGTGTAAAAGCCAAGCCCTAGTATATCTTATCGACTTTTCTGTATTATACTTTCACTGTAGGTTTCCGTTAAATAATTTTAAAAATATGCCTTCGTTAAAGTATAAGTGAACTCTATTATTCTATTTCCACCATCTACATATGAGTAGATAACTGATAATGCAGAAGTTCCTAATTAATGAAGGGCAAAATCCGGCATTCTTTTCCTGGGCAGCAAAAGACTTACTGAAGAGTGAGTTACCCGCACTGCAGATTTGGCCCAAAATGACTGGTAGACTTACTGCAAATTGAATAACTACACAAAAATATAAGTCACTTGGAAGAGTGGTTTCCAAAACTATGAAGCCATAGCCACCAACACAGATAGTTCTTTCTTCTGTCAAACTGACCTGAAAATGGTTAGATCTTCCCAGAATTAGGAAAGGTTTTGATCAATTGCTGCTACACTCTTGCATTTGTTTACAAACATTAGACCACCCTTTGCATCCTTTACAGGAAAAAGTGCAATTAACATTACTGTAAACTAACTACTCTTATCTGACCTCCAGAGTACAACTTGAGTTTTATTATTTTTAATCTCTATCTTTCCCTTGGTCACAGCAACTGACCCATTTCACTGTTCTTCGAACGTTTGAAAACAAAGCTGCAGACCTAAGGTTTCGGTGCCAACTGAAAGATAGGTTAGTTGAAAAATCTTTTAATATCCACATATTCTGAACAAGATCAAATCTGTTTCAGAAAAAAAAAAATCAATTATTTTTTCTCCAGCAGTACTTTTTGTTCTTTAACTGCAATAATCACAATTTGTGATTCATATTCTCTAACATTAAAGTCATATGGTAACAATTTTGATATAGAAAAGGAAACGCTCTTTTGTAATCTCCCAAATTTACCACTCGTTTCTCAAGGAGAGTTATTTTGGTCAACGGCTTTCCACACTATGTTATTGCTTTGTGGAACACATGGCCAGTCTTCTGCATTATACTGCAGAGGAAAGAAAAAAAAAATCCACTGTCTTTGCTTATACTCCCAGCACCACATGTCACTTGAGATAAGCAACAGAATGCAAGGCCTTTCAACTCATCTGTCACACTCACTTCCTGCAGTCTATATTAATTACAGGATCTCTTCAGCTAGTTACTCCTCCCTCAAACTCTTTCACCTTAAAAACCAAGTAAACAGAAAAGTAAAACAAGATTAGAGTAAAAGAGCCATAGTGTTTAAATCAAAATAGTGTAAGACAAAAGAGGAAAATCAAAACCATTCTTCCCCACATGGTCAGGCACTCAGGAGTCCTTTAACAATTATCTGCCTCCTTCCTATTCTCTCTCAGATGTCAGATCACGTAAGCGCTGTTTAGAGCAGTAAACTGTTGAGAAACAGCTGAAGAAATAGGGAAGCTCATTATTTTAAAACAAAAATTGCTAAAAGGGCTCATAGTACTAAATAAACAAACAAATAGCTAGCCAGCATTAACACACATCAACAGAACTTTGTTTCCTGGCTCTAAGTTATACCTTTGTAGGAAAAACGCACTGGGAGAGTAAATGCAAAAAAGCACCAAACAACAAGTGTCTTCAGTGATTAGTCCCCCATTGCTATCTATGGTGATAAAATGTTGCCACGTGTGAACACTGGCACAATTATTTGTCAGAAGTGTAGAACAATTAATGAAACATAAGCCAGCAGGGGATAGGAGTGAAGGAAGTGGAGTCTGGGGGAAGAGAGGAGTAAGGATACAAACAAAACCCCCACAAAAAACGAATCTGTGGACTGCAGATATCAAAATGCAATGGGGACAGAAAGACAGTTCAGCTCAACCTCAAAAAGCTGCTGCTGATCCATGTATCTCGTTGGGACCAAAAAGCAGAGCCTGATATAAATTATGATGCTTTATTTAAAGTCAAAACGTTTATTTGCTTTTGTGTCAGCTTTGGAGCCTTTTCATCTCTAGATACCAGGCCCAAGAGAGAACACATTCCTATAGCTCTGTTTGCAGCCAGCTGTGGCTTCACTAAATCATAAAGCCTCCTAACAAGCCATTCTTTACAAAGGCCAACAGCAGTTACTAGACATGATCACTTCTCTATTATTTCACTCACTGGAATTTAAAACAGCAGCTGAAAATACTGAAAGCCACTGAACTGCATTCTACCAGCGTGTGTGTCTGCATTAAGTTTCACATATCGTTTAAAGGCTTCATTGTCCTCAGTCTGGGGAAAGGGTAAGTAATGAGGGAAACACCTGAACCAGATGCTCTCAAGACAAATGGGGATAGAGTTTGCATGGGATTTCTTTTACATGAGTCTCTAAGGAGTTCCTATTACAGTTAATAAAAGACCAGTTCCCCATTTTTATTTGTCATGAGGCTTTGGCCCATATCTTACATGTCTGTGGCGGGTGAAATCTTTCAAGCTCTTCAGGCAATAACATCACATAATGAAATGTCACAGTAAAATAACCAAAGCTAGGAAATGATGAACTCTAGCTAAGAATGGTCAACAATAAAATGTACACTAGAGTAACCTTAATAATTTCCAGTTACAATGATTCCAGTGTTACGATTTACAGTGTTAGCCGCTTAACACTGTGAATCATTGTAACTGGAAATTATTAAGGTTACTCATCTTCCAGTTTGCTGTTTTACTCCCCAGCCCCACTCCCCCACACCCTCTTCATATTGATTAATTCAGATTAGTACAAGACAAACATCTCTCACCAAGAACCTACTAAGCTTGACCTGTTCCATCTCCTAAACTATCTAGAAAAAGGAGAGTGGGAGGCTCGTGAATTTGAGGACATCCCTCACTTAAATTTCTTTACAACCACCAGCTCGGTTGAAGCATCCGATGAAGTGAGCTGTAGCTCACGAAAGCTTATGCTCAAATAAATTTGTTAGTCTTTAAGGTGCCACAAGTACTCCTTTTCTTTTTGTGAATACAGACTAACACGGCTGCTACTCTGAAACCTGTCAAAATAATCTTCCCTCTGACAAACCAGTTTTTCTAGAAAATAATAGTGGTTTTCTTGCCACCTTCCCCTGCTGTCCACATTCCAAAATTCTTATCTTTTAGTAGGGGAGAAGAAGCCCAACACAGTTACAAGTATTTCAATAACATGCTTAGAGAAGAGCTCTTTTCTGTAAACAAGCCTAATGAAGTGTGACTAATAGTGTTCTCCTTGAGCAGAGGAAAGACAAAAAGGGCCTTTGTTAGCATTTACTGAAGCAAAGTAGGCATTTTGCTGGGGCAGAACAAAAGTTAGCTAGTTATTGACTGACCAACCTCAGTAGGTATCATAGTCCAGTTCAACTTTTTTCTTTAAATTACCCCGCAAGTGGGTGAAACTGGTAGACTCTCTGATGACCAACTGGTTAACCAATATTGATGGAATGCAGTGGGAAACTACCAGAAAACCAGTTTCCCCTTAGTGATCAGTACACTTTGAGGTAGGTATCTCTTCTTTTGACTGTGATTGCATGGACAGTTTTCCTAACACTCTCCTTTGTGCAGTGTGTCCCAATTTCTCTGTTTATGAGTAAGAGACAAGCTAGCTTTCCTTGACCTGCTGTGATCCATACAGCTGCTACAGTTTTACCCCGCTTGTAAAGCTGATCCACCTTTGACTTTCATAGATTTAGAAACAAAACTGTGTTAGACACTGAGCACAGGACAATCATACCCACAATTTCAGCAGAGTCTTATAGTTTGTGTGTTAATAGCCCTAATATAATCAGCTGAAAAACTCCACAGACCATGTTACCTGGGAAGCTTTGCACAGATGACCCCACATTTCTCTCGCTCTCTCTCCTGTGAAACTGTCACTGACACGATGACAGAAGCACGTTTCAGCATTAATGAAAACTTGCCTGGCTTCAGCAAGAGCAAGAAGAGGCTGAACTCTCAGCCATGACTTAATTCTCACCTTGGTCAGACAAACAAAGTCAAGATAAAACTTGCCTTACTTGAGAATCTATGCACAAATTTCTGTATAAATTATTGGCTGAACTTTGGCCTCGTCTGAAACATTGGCCCCTCAGGCTGATAAGCTATGACCCCAGGTGGCACATCAAGTCCTCTCAGTTGAGGCAGGAACATTATTGCTTTGCACAGGGGATTGCAGCGTGAGAGCCAATCAATCAAGCTCCTTGACAGTTTTTACAGCCTCCTAACATTAGGCCTAAGTCAAACTCCACGGCTCCTATTGTTCACATTATTATCTTTTTTTCTCTACTCTGATGAAGTTAGGGCAAGTCCAAGGCTTCAATGAGAAAGAAGGCTATTATGAGCAGCTCAGGGTTTATTGACTCTGATCTGTGGAACAATGTCCCAAAAGCCTTTCCCGGAAAGTAACACATTCTTAATTGCTAATAATAGTCAGTAAAAATAATCTCTTCGATACATCCTCTCATGAAGGAAAGATAATATAAACAGTCAGACATCTCTTCTGATAAGTCTCCATTTATTACACAGCATGCGCTAAGCATGCACACAAATAAAGACTATAAGCTTTCAATCAGCTATATTGACTTGCTGTAAAAATACTAAATGTTTAACAGAATACACCTAACACACCAAAAAAAACCCAAAACAAACAAACAAAAAACCCTATAGAGACTAAAAATAGAATAGGACTAAAAAAGCAAATGCATGTCACATTATGCTAGGTAAACAACAGACAAAAGGATATTTTTTTCTGTTAAGACTAGTGCATTTTAAGTTCTATACTTTCCTTTGCTCAAAATGATGTGAGGAAAAACAGTTTAGGAATGATTTGATGGTGTTATTATTTCCCTCCAACATTCTTCATGAAGGTCTAGATGTCTTGTTCAGATTAAACATTTTCAACTCCTATATGGAAGTAACTGAATTTGTAGTTTAAGTACATTATGCACTAATACTCATTATTTTTGAGTACCAGTCTGTCACTCTAGCTCAGGGATTCTCGAACTTTTGTACTGGTGACCCCTTTCACATACCAAGCCTGTGAGAGCGACCCCCCCCCCCCCCGCCTTATAAATTGAAAACACTTTTTAATATTTTTAACACCATTATAGATGCTGGAGGCAAAGCGGGGTTTGGGGTGGAGGCTGACAGCTCGCGACCCCCCATGTAATAACCTCACGACCCCCTGAGGGGTCTCGACCTCCAGTTTGAGAACCTCTGCTCTAGCTGTATGTACAAAGCTTATTACCAACAGGCTGTAGTCATGATGCACCACAGTTAAAGCCTATACATGACCTCCTTTTGTGTAAGGATTTCAGTCTTCCTTTACAAAACTAATTTCTACTGCTGGGGAGGATGCATCTGTAAATGAAAAATTGGAAATATACTTTCTTTTCTTCTGATCAAATTTAGAGCTGGAACTCCAAAAATAATAATAAAAAAGGGTCGTTCTGGTACGAATGGAACTCTTGATCATAAGGACAGAAATCAGAATTTATGAATCAATTCTGCTGGATGCTGAAGAAACAGAATGGCTCATTTTTATCTTAACTGTAGTGTTAGATGATTCTGCCGTAAAATCTCCAGCCTTTAGGAAAGCATTATGTCATTTTAAATTCTAAAATAGAACTTGATAGCAGTACATGAATATTTACTTACTTTCTTAAACCTGAATACCAGTACAAAGCTGACATTTCATCCACGTATGTTAGGGTACTGACTTCAAAATGTGAATGGAACCAGTAAACTACTCAGTGAGCTTTCTGCAGATGTGCTGGTTGAGAGAACAGCAGTTTCTTTCTGCTAACTCCTCTTGATACAGCAGCTTGCCCTTTCAGCTGTCATTCAGCCCAACAGCGCTTCTCATACAAAACAAGAGGATATCATGTACTTGTTTCAAATTAAGGATTCCCCCCTTTCATCTTGCCACATTTATACCCTGAAGAATGAAAAGAATTCATATTGTACAATATATCCAATAACGTGTTTTCAGACAGTGCCAAAAACAGAATTTAATGATTATTTAGGAAAACATCCGAATAAACTGATCACAGTCAATGAAGCACTAGACTTTTTAAAAGAAGCATAACAGAAATCGGAATAAGGCAGGCCTTTCAAATTACTGATGTAATTATTGTAAATATAAACAGCTTTTATGTTTATACCTATTCTGTTATTCTATCCCAAAATAATAACTAAATGCCCCATGACATATCACGTTTCTTGTCCTTTAAGACTAAAGTCCATCTTCTGGCTTTTATATACATTTTAAAAGACACTGGAAATCAGCAGTTAGGTCGAGTGGAGACTAAACAGCTCTCTCATCACTAGAGGGTTGAAGAACATTGGAGGCAGAATGAAGAGGCTTGCACTGGTGTAGCCTGAACTCTATTTGTTCTGAAGATATATAGTGGATTCCAGTTTCTAGCACAGTCAATCAGACACAACATTCACTTTGATGTTGTGTGTGTGTGTGTGTTTTTAAAGAGAAATAAGAGTGTAAAAAAAAACAAAAACCCAATACATCGAGAAGGAAGCTTCTCTTTTCAATTTTCAGCTGCGGGATAAAGCATTCAATGTGAGTGCTGTGTTTTAATGGGTGCTCCATAAAGCAAATAACATACAAGTTAGAGGAATGAGAACATTTTTACTGGTCTTTCCAAAATAAACACCTATTTTAGTTTAACAGTACAACAGGAGACTGTTGAGGTGTATTTGTCTTTCAGCTGATGTATATGCACGAAGTACAGCCCATAACCCACCTACCCACAGTAGCTTCAGACAGTTAGCCTCACCCACAGCTCTTTGCAATTTAATGAACAGTCATATCCAACAAATCTCTTTCCAACAGCCTGACAGTAGTTATTCTCTTAGACTCTGGGCCCAAAAGAGAGATTTGTCATTGCTTAAATAAATTTTACAGATGTAATAGATAAAGGCAATAAAGAAAACAGGGCTTTTATAAAACAAATTCGACAGAGCAGAAAGCTATTCCTCTATAATGTGCATGTCTCTGTGTGCGCACACGTGTGCTTGTGTGTACCAAAGGGAAATAGACAATGAAGGTTAGGAAGCATGAAATGACAGCATTCTTTGCCTTTCAGGGAACATAAATTTTATTTGCAGAATGTAAATCTTGAAGCCATGGTTTTCAATCTGCATGTGTGATCACCATAAATTGATTTCAAGGAGATTTTAAAGTATTTAACTTATTGTTCAGAAATGCAAATCCCATCCAACACATTCATTACTGTAAAACAGAGAAAAATCTAGATGACATTTGAGGACTCTGTTTACATATTGCAGTTTTTCAGGCACACACAGGTTATCAAGCTTTCAGTTAAAATTAAGCCTGTCTATACTAAGGAACAAAATGTATATGTTCAGTCGGGTTTAAGTCAGTTTAATTCTGCTAAAGGATAATATAGTTAAATTCAACCAGCTTTAGAACATATTTTTAAAAACACTGTTTAAACATGGTTATGCCCCATCCACAATGACCAGCAGAATATTATTTAAAACTGCTTCACCAAACATGGTAGTGAGGATGAGACCTATATCGGAAATGTGTAAATATACCTAGTCTTCAACATGTGACTTCTGAGTCTCCACAGTGACATTCTTAGCACAAACTGTAATGTTAAAAAATATATATATATATATATATATATTTTGATACTTCAGTTTACTACTAAACCCAGAAGCTAGAAGAAGGAATTAACTTCAGAAATCCAAAACAATGTGTTCCTTTAACATAGTAGCATCTCTCTGATGCTAACTGCTGCTTCTTCCAAGGGGGGGGGGGGGGGGGGAAAATCTACTCTTGAACACAAGCCTCTTGATTTGCCTGCACTTAAAACACAAAGAAAATGGGTTCATTTCTATCTCATAATTTTTACAAAGCAATACAAAACTTTGTAGTACATGCTGAGTGTTTTGTTTCGCTTCCTTGTCACATAAATTGACAAAGAGTTTTCCTCCCCGAAATTCTTTCTCCATACTAACTAAATTTTAAAAAGGTAAAAAGTACCTTTGCTGAATACATAAAAAACTGAAATCAACAGTCCTCGAAGACTAAATTCTCATTTCCATTCCCCCATTCTCAAAGATTTTTAAAGTATGGTGAGGTAGTGCCTACACTTCTTCTTATACTTGGCCATAGTTCTGAATGAATTTCTGAATGAATAGTAGTTCAGTCTAATTACCTTAAAAAGACGGAAATCGTGTTTTTTAAACTGAGTAAGTTTAGGAAGATCCTGGTAGCACAATCTCGTTTTCTAGACATCCTGAAAGTTCTGCCTATATATTTTCAATTTTTGAGATTCTAGGATAGGAGCATAAGAAAAAAAAAAGTATTGTTATATGTTTGGGTAGGTACAAGGAATGGTAAACACTTCAGACAGATTAAGTATAAGTCTTTACTGCATGTTTTATTGTTATTTAAGTTTTCCCCGACCACGAGGAAAGCTGCTTTTGACAAACCATGATTTGTTCCCTCACTGCAAATCCCATGATGCATTCATTTTCTGACCTCTCTCCAAATATAAAATTGCAGCTCACTCCCTACATGATCATCTTTGTCAGAACAACTTCCACTCAGACAGCAGCTCTAATCCACTGCAGCTAATGGTTTCTGTCAGGAAGGAAGCAAGGGAGATGATACCATCATTATGCTGTACAGAATCTTCCACATATCTCATGGGTAGCTCTCCTTTCATCGAACACAGGGTGATAGATCAAGCGCATAAGGAAACTATTTTTCTTAACAATAAAATGAGCAAACACATTTCTCCCTACTTGTCAATATATTTACACATGGTAGCTAATCACAAGAAGAGAGTTTTACACCGCTCTCCTTCATCTTGCTCCTCCTATTATGGCTTCCAAAAAAACCTAAAGCAATATGCCTATCATGTCTACCTTGCCTTACGGAAAGCAGCCTCTGTGAGTGTTTCTGCAAAGAAGACTGCTTAGGTGACTTTTCTGAAGCTACAGAATCACAGAAGAAGAAGAATTAGCCAGTAAGAAATACAGTAACTTGTTTTCTCTGTAACTTAGTTGCTCAGGAAGGACTGGTGATCGTGGGAAACTGGTATGTAGAGGCAAGAAGCCTTCAAACCAATAGGTGGTTTTCTCAGGCATGTAGCCTTCAAGGTAGTCCAGAATGTCTCCATTCCAAATTTTATCTATATCACTGATTTTACCATTTCAAGCGCAATATTGAGCCTTTAACCAACTCTAATAATTTTGGGAATCACAAAACAGTAGGAGTCTCGTTCTTGGGATACCATTCTTTAGGAGAAAAACGAGGAGTCCGGTGGCACCTTAAAAACTAACATTCTTCTCCTAAAGATTGAGGGGATAGCCATGTTAGTCTGTATCCACAAAAACAAAGAGGAGTCCAGTGGCACCTCAAAAGACTAACAGATTTATTTGGGCATAAGCTTTCGAAAGCCTAACATGGCTACCCCTCTCATTCTTTAGGAGAAGAATGTGAGAAATGGCCACTTTTCCTGCAGGAGGAAATTCAGAGACCTCCACATGTCTTTTGCTTTGCACAGAAAGAGCCAGCTTGTTTGTAGCAATTTCCTGAAAAACCTGGAGTCTTTGAAAAGGAATACGATCATTCTCAGCTCTAACAAAGTCATCCCATTTGATAGATCTAGGGGCTTTGAGAGTCATAACAGAGTTTCCTGAGTTAGAGGCCGTGATTCCAAGAGGACCTGATTCAGTCAACGGTGGGCTGTGTTGCTGAGGTTAATGATGGTAAAGACATTTTAGACAGAACCTTCTAAACTCCTTTGGATTTCAGACATCCATTCAATAGCTGCTATAACAGTTTTGAAAATTGACCTGCCCCAAACTCAAATTTTTTTCTAACTGTACCTCCCACTCTTTCCTGTCTAGTTGATACATTAGAAGCATAGTTGAATCCAAGGGAAAGTCGGGTTGTCATTACTTGAGGATCTCTTTTCTTCAGGGCTTTTGGATAGATTAATCAATTATTCATATTGTAAAAGGAAACACTTCTAGAGGGATTTGGGGTTTCTGTACTGGCTCTGAGCAAATTTTCCCTTTCCGTTGACAGAGATTCTGAAGAGAGAAAGAAATAGAATACTTTACAGTGAGTTTGCCCCTACGTTTCTTGGTGTGGCAGAGGAAGCAAATATGCACAGAGCCCACTCCTTGGCCAGCTGTGGATCAGTTTCAGGATGGGAGATTATGTGGTGTACCAACCCATAAAGTCATGTGAACAATTTAAACCTGACTAATCCAGACTATGGACATCTGTGGCCCAGGGCTGTCATACTTTATGAGCAAAGGAATTCTTCTTGTCACTAATTCTTGGTGCTTAGATACCAAAGTTCTTCATGCCTCAGAAATACTATGGATTGACAGACAGACTAATGCTGGTTTTTAAGGTACCTGGAAGGATGTTTGCCTCATAATTTGCATTTGGGATAGGTCTGCCAGAAATGACTACTCAGTATAGCTATATTTGCTGCTTCTTTGATCCTGATGGTGGATGTAATAAATGACTGCGGAAGGAACCAAAGGATTCCATGATGAAAGGAAGAGTTTTGCTGCACAGGGCATATTTCGTTCTTCTCTCTCTCCATGGTGCTGGAACTTGGAGAAAGTAACACTAAGAGAAAACAAGATGGTGACTGAGAATATCCCACCATGAGCTGCCTTGACATGAGACAGGAAATAACTGGGAAAGAACAAGAGGAGTGGAAAGAGCTGGAGGACATAAAAACCTCATCATATGATTGACTGCCACTTGCCTTATGATGCAGAGAGATAACACCTATTAGACTCAGTAAAACCTACTAGGTTACAACTGTGAGCCCTTGGAGGGAAACGTTTTCTCTGGTCCAGTCAAGATTCAAAATGCAGCCAACACCACTAAAAGAACAGGCAAACACCAATAAACACTTACTGCTGGTGCTTTCCAAAAATATCCAGTTGGAGATGTTCTCCGTTAGCTCGTCAGACTGACAATAAATTCCACTCATCCTGCCAAATGAAAACTAACAGCCATCTTCACTGAGCCTAGATTAGCATTATTTATGTGCTTTGCTCAGAATCAGCAGTTCATTTCTTGGATTTTAATATGGGCTGCCATGTTTACAGCTCAGCCTTCTTCTGCCATTTATAACATAACTCGAAAAGGTTATTTATTTTATTGAGAAGGGTAGATAACTGAGGAAGTGTCCTTCAAAATTTATGAGACAGGTACTGACTTGATGCTGGCATGAAAGATGGAGGCCCAAGCAGGGGCCAGGTGCAGCATTCTAGTAGAAAAGCAGCACCCTCTCCCTTCCCAGCACACAGGGAAAGGACAGCTGGGCTGTTCATCAGTGTGTTGCCCATAGAAAGTGGGGTCTTATTTTTCCTGTCAGCCGCTGGCTAATAGAGTAGCTATTCTGACTAACAGGTATCGAGTATAATTTTCACGCTCTGACTTTTAGCAGTCTTTACACCTAGCCTTTAAGTATTATAAGCCACACTTGTCACACTTTCTAGGAGGGTTACTGAATGTCAGGCCAACTGCAGACTAGTATTCAGCTGAACAACATGCTTATACTTAACATAAAACAGATCACTCCATTTGGATTATGCTGGGGTTTACAGAAAAAGAGGGAAGTGATGGAAAAGCACACACTCAACATTACACCTTTTAGATTTTTTTTTTTTTTTTTTAAAGCTGGACAAAAAGCTGGCCCTCAGAAAGAAGTCACCATGGCAAATAGTGTGGGGCCAAAGTCTAGTGAACACATTTCTACATTTATTACCTTCTATCATTATGACTACTGTAAGAATGAGAAATCCTTTGTTGTAATTTGTGGTCTCCATTAATCTATTAAGAATTTTTAGCCATATATCTTTTCCATTCTATTTTATTCACAACAGTGTCATTCTTACATGCATGCAACCTGCTTCCACCAATGTTGTTTTAAATATGACTAGTTTTAGGTGCAAAAGAAATTAAGGATTACATACTAACTTCACAGCAATTCCTTGTATGACAAAGGAAAGTGGAAAAAAACAACTTCAGTTTATCACAGGGCCTTAGTTCAGAAAATTCATCTAAATCTAAATGAACTTTATTTTTTTTATTGCAATCACATGGTAATGAATGCTTTGCAAAATAAATCTATGAAAAGCAGATTTACAACTTCACATTTTAACATGCACTTTAAATATTGTGATAATTCCTAAAAAGAAAAGGAGTACTTGTGGCACCTTAGAGACTAACCAATTTATTTGAGCATAAGCTTTCGTGAGCTACAGCTCACTTCATCGGATGCATACTGTGGAAAGTGTAGAAGATCTTTTTATACACACAAAGCATGAAAAAATACCTCCCCCCACCCCACTCTCCTGCTGGTAATAGCTTATCTAAAGTGATCACTCTCCTTACAATAAGAAAAGGAGTACTTGTGGTACCTTAGAGACTAACCAATTTATCTGAGCATAAGCTTCCGTGAGCTACAGCTCACTTCATCAGTGCCACAAGTACTCCTTTTCTTTTTGCAAATACAGACTAACACAGCTGTTACTCTGAAACCTCTCCTTACAATGTGTATGATAATCAAGTTGGGCCATTTCCAGCACAAATCCAGGTTTTCTGAAACCTGTGATAATTCCTGATATTCTTCTACCACTGTACTTTCCTTCATCTTGTTTGATTACAGAAGACAAGGGTCTAAACAGATCATGGGGCAATATGATGATTGATTAATTAATTTAAGCCTACTAGAGACAGGGAGATTTATTAGTCACCTCTCCACCAAAGGATGTTTCCTGCAGGTATGCATCTCTGGCTGAGCCGGAGTACAACTTCTGTCTTCACCATAATCACCCCATATTAGAATTGCACTTAACCATTATCCTTTTTCATGGAGTTTATCAAAGAGCTTTTCCTTTAAAGGACTGAAGGGGGAAAGACTGTTGGCTTTACTGCACTGCTTAACCACAAAACCCTCTTGTGAGGTCTTCAAAAATAACAATTCAGCAAAAATTAAGAGTGTTGCAGCCACCAAGTCAGCCCCTATAAACCCTTTTCTAAAAGGCAGCTTTCAATGAATCCGTTTTCAATGTTTTTTCAGTTATTCTTATATAGAAACTTCCCTCTCACACCCGCTTTCTCTTTGGAAATTTGGTAACCATAGTTTCTGTATCCTGCTGAGACTTGATATGTAGAGCTGTATTCTACCTGCTATTAAGCTGCTGATAGCAGTGTTTCTGTTGCAATTTATGAGAAATGTCAGTTGAAGGCAGAGAGTATTGTACATACTATATTTTCCCAGCTGGATACCTCCATGAATGGAAAGCAAAAACATGAGTATACATGCACTGTAGATTTGAGGGGGGAAATGAAGAAAAACGCTGCAGGTTAGATCTGCTGGGTGGTCTAAACCCACCAATGAGTAAACACATGAATGGGAAGATGCAACTAAGATTATCAAGAAACAGTGGAGACACCCAACACGTTGATGCTAAATCACCTCCTCTAGGTGGTTTAAACCCATAAACACCCCCCATCTTTTCACACATTCAGCTTATCTGCTTGAATTTACAACATAAATTTGTTTGCCTGGCTGACCTAAACTTCAGGGTTTTGTTTAACATTTTAGTATGAAGACAGACATTTTAATCCTAAATGCAGGCATCTGTTTCCATATTAATCACACTTTTTTTTATAAAACGAGTACTGAGTTGCTAGACACAGGAAACATGATCAATTTTCTACTTCCCCTTCAAGATCAATTTTGCCTACTTTTATTTTGTAAATCTGTTTGCTAACGAAAATATTTTAACCTTTTCTGGCAAATATATATTCCCTGTAAAAGCTCTTGGTTTCTTCATCACACAAAGGAGGCAGTTGCAGGTAATAGTCCTGACAGCACAGTAAGATAGAAGCCCAATTCAACAAAGACTGGTGGAGAAATGATGAGTCAATGTCTGCTATATCTGTCTTCTGAAAATATGGGACTATAATCTTTTCCCCCACCAGTATTGGGGATTACAGTAGAAAACACTGACAAATGATTATTATCTAAACATTGTCAATCTGAACCAGATTCAAAATTCTGTGGTCCAGGTTTTGCCTCTCCAGAGATTATTACATTAGACTAAATGTTTTAAGGCAAATGAATTGATCAAGTTCCGTGGTTTGTGCTTACCGTACAGTCCACAATATATGAAAGCATTCAGTTGTCTGAGAGAAAACTACTATAAAGTTTCACATCTGGAGTAAAGGAGAGACAGATGATTACAAAAGCAGAATCATTTACTTAAAAACACATGTTTCTCAAGGAACTTGTGTGCCTTACCAAAAAGCTGTCAACTCCTACCACAAGTAACTGGCTCCAAATTTGCAATTAGTCTTTGTCAGTTCCCAAATCACCCTCTCTATTAGAAACACAAAACTGAAATAATGAAAGTCCAAAAGCTGCTAAACTTAGTCAAACTGAGGAAAGAGCCAATTACCATTTAAATAACAATATGAAACTCTTTGAAGGAAGGGCCTTTTGATCTCAAAGATTCAAACGCTGATCGGTGAGAATCTGCATGCTTTAGATTTCCAGGGGAAAAACTACAGAAAGGAACTATGACCCAAGCTGTCTGTCATATGCTAAATTCCTAGCATATTTTAGTGTTGAAACATAGGGCTCTTGGCTTGTACTTAAAGGCAGTTTCATTGTCAATACCCTAGTTATCAAATGTTTATTGCTTTTTAAACAGGTTTTGAGAGGAAGGGACATTAGCAAATAGTAGGGGTGAATAAAGTTAGATTGATTAACATCCTCTTGCTCACCCCAAAGTTTCATGAGTGAGTCACTCTTGCTTTTTGTGCCAGTTTTACACATTTAATGTTTTGTTTTACTTCATATTCATAAAATACGGATGGTCAAACAGAATGACAAGTTTATGGCAGAAACAATGATCCCAACCCTTTTGAAGAGGAGAATCAAACAATAAAACTCTGATGAACTGTGGCTCTGAATGCTGTCATTTTTGTATTTCTTTTCTGAAAAAAAACCATGAACAGTTGATGCCTTTGAAAACTACTCTAGCCTTTGAGAGCTTACGGAGTTTGCTGATGTCACGCCTGGTAATTGACACAATGCAAGGTCTGCATGGCACATTGCTACAACATTTGTTTTACAAGTGCACATTTCACAGGAAACCAAGGATTAATTTTCCCCAAGACTTATAGACATACACTTCCAAAAAGAGAAAAATAAAACAGTTACATATCCATACAAATCAAAAAAGTCATAGAATGGTGGCAGGCGGCCAACCAAACTATTTCAGGTCTGCTTTCCCATCTGCTTGGCCTGTTAACTATTGTAAAATACAAGCAAATTGCTTTTTCTCCAAACTAATTTTCAGAAGGACTCCTTAGAAAACAGATTCCATTATATAACTTTAATAAAACAGGATGCCTTATGATGATCAATAAACCTTCTAGCACTGAAAAAGGTAGGAAAACCGTCTCAAAAATGAATAGCAAGAAAAACTGTTCCCTTCCTCCACCTTGGCACTGAGCCATGAAGCTACCACAGACCAGGAAACAGTTTTATCTTGATCCCTTTGCTAGCAAACAAAGTTATTATCAAGTCATAGTAAATTACTGCACCAATATACATTATTTAATTTACTGCAAGTTTTTTATTTATAGATTAAAAATAGAGTCTTGCATAGCTGTAGGCAATTTAGCACTGCACCAATATACAGTAATTAATTTACTACAGGTTCTTAATTCATAGATTAAAAAATAATTTGCCTAGAAGCATTTTCAACAGCTGCCCATAAATCAGCCCCTTCTGCCTGTAAAGTTCAACTCAAGAGTTATTGTGTCTATTGTGCATTTTAAGGTTCAAAGCAAGAATTATTATTGCATTCATTCATAGCCAAGAATGTATCCCAGCAATGAAATTTACCCTTCAAGGCTGACCCAAGCTTTACCATTGGACTGACTAAACAAATTAATTTCTCAGTGATATGCTAGCTCCCTTTTCTAAAGACTATTTTTGGTGAGCATATCTAGGATTATGACCAATAGTATGTAATAGCACAAATTGTAAAAATGTAAACACTTGCTGTCTACAAACAATGCCAAATTGTGAATAATGGAATATGAACAAACCTCCCGGGGATACAGTTGGGTTCTAAAAAAAATGTTTGAATTATAGGGTTATAAAATGAGTTTGTGGAAATAAGGATACAGAAGATGCACTGCAGACTAAAGCAAAGGTATTATTTGCAGAATGCCCCATGTGAAATATGCAAGGCATAAGTAATGTCACCAGCACAAAGTGATAGTTCTGTCACCTCTCCATACCCAGCAACTGAATTTTTCCCCACTTACTGTGTGAGGTTTTGTTATTGGACACAAGCGAAGTGTGTTTTCATAATATACCAACAAGTCAGAATAGTCCCTGTGCAACTTCTCCGTGTCCTTCAGAATGAGGACTCTGGTACAGCAAATTCAGTAAACATTCCAGCCTTTCCTTGCTACATTAATCCAATGCAACTAGACTGACGATTAAGGAGCAGGAAAACAATTACACTGTGTGCTACTGCCAAGGATGCAAAGACTCTAAATCTCCTTGAAGCCGAAAACAAATTAGCAGTTTTGCCTGCATCAAGCTGTCTGTCCAAATGGAGGCTGCTTTTCACAACGACATTACTAACTGTGCTCCTCTCAGATAACGCTTTAGGGATACAAAAACATTTTCTCTAGCTTATTTCCTGTCATTTCTTGTCTAGACCAACAGAACAGTTTGTAACCCAATCACCACCTTCACCCCTGGAGCAACACCAGGCTGGGAATTCCTACCTCCTCTGAAAAAGCCCCCCACTTTGTTTCTACTAATCTAATAAGGACACTTGGTCTGGCAGAATTAAGATAAGAATGAAGAAATGGGTTAACTTAGTTTCCCCGTTTCATAAAAATACACCATCAATGGAAAAATCCAAACCTCTCAGAGTAATCAGTTGTCACCTTTTACTTTAATCTCTATCTCAAGAAGAGACTGTCTACCTATTCTTGTGAGAAAACCTCCAGGCTGAAATCAGGATATAAACTAACTCATTTCTGTTGTTAATAGAGAAGAGTTAGCAATAAGATAACATAGTCATTCAAAACATGGGTGAGACGTCATGCTGGAGCTCACTGCTTCTCTAGTCAGCAGTTTGAAATATATCTCAGTTTAACAAAACAAGAGGGTGAAGGCCCTTCAGAACCTTCCTCTGCTGCGGAAAGAAAAAGTTAAAGATATCAACTGGAGCAGCTCATGCTGCTAAAACATGCAGTGCTCAGATGGAATAATAGGCCTCTGACACCCTATTTTTAAGTGAGATGTAAGGGTTTTGCTGCAGAGGTCCATAGGAAATTTGAAAATGGGCTAGTTTGTTGGAAAGTGCCCCATGCAATATGGCAGGCTCATACTGGATTGGGAAATACAGTATGGAGATGCTTTCAGACTTGTAGTGGTGGAGTTTGTGGGGAGAACTATTTTGCTCTCTCTAGCTCTTTCCACACTGGAACGGATTAAGGAGCAGTGTTTAAACTTTGTTCCAGTTAATATGGTTTCTAACAAATCTTGGCTAGCCAGCGTGGTTACAAAGAAACTGGTTAAAAAACGTATTGAAAAACCATGATGTTTATCTCCCATCTTAACTAGCTCTTTGGTACAAAAGAAGTGAAGCCCAGTTGCATAGCTGTCAACTTTAAGCAAGTTTAGCAAGGGACAGTTACCCAAATAAGCTAAATTTCTGAGGCTGTGACTGGAAAGTTCAGCGATTGGAAGGTTACACAGGCATTTTGATGTGCTTACATACATTACATTCTTAATTGTCACAACACTCCTGGGAGGCTGGGTGTATACCCTTTATACGTTAAAGAAACAGGCAAAGAGAAGTTTAAGCGAATACTTTCAAGCTTGGATGTACACAGTTAAGTATGCAGGTCTATATTTTAGCACCTAGATAAAAGTGGCCTGCATTTGAAAGGTGATGAGCACATATACCACTCACTGAACTCAATGAAAGCTTCTGGTTCTCAACATCTCAGTATTTAGATGCCTAACATCAAGGACCCATGTATGGAAATACTGACCTATGTGATAAGTCTTTTGTTCTCAGCATCATTTAGCACACTGCCCATGGGGCCTCTTTCTCTATTGACTTGCCCCTTCTTATGCTCATATGCAGGCAGAGGAAGGTTGTAGAGGTCCCAATGCCACCAGTGGTAGCTTGGGCACAAATGCTCCCTGCAGATGTGAACTGATCTGGAGTTTTCATCAAAAAAATGCAAGGCCCAGAGCCATGATTCTTCTAGACTCTAGAGACCAGTCCTAGAAAATAATTTGTGAACTTTGATTTTTTTCATAATGACAAGCTTTCAAACCTCCCAAGGAAAAGCGTTTGGAAAACATACTCATTTAATTAAATCTGAGATTCTCCTTTATATTTCTAGGCCCTCCAAATGGAGGTTGCACAGATGCACTGAAAAGGCTAGCTCTACTTAAATGGAAGCTCCCTTTACACAAAAGCATATGAACAAGTCTGGTGGTAAAGTCAATCTCAGCAAGGGAAAGCAGGCAGTAAACCCTAATAAAACATTGTCCCATCTAAGGGCAGAAATTTTAAAGTGAATTTTTAAGCACCAGATTAATTGAAGATTTTTTTTTGAATTGTCTTTGCTTGTAACCATTGTTTTAATGTTAAGCACAAGATATGGAATCACTAGCTACTGAAAATTAGCTTCAGCTCAGTTTTATGAATGGAGATCTTTATGCTACTGACTCCCTTTTTTGTACAGCTTGACCTACTTCTGGTGAAATGAAAACAAACAAAATACATCCTACAGCTGCTTTTGAATTAGTCAAACCACTTAAATACAGAAAAACATAATGCAATGCGTTCTGTCATTATCTCTCTGACCTTCCCTGAAAAGCGACTATTTAACAAATAAGTCACACACATTAAAAAGAATGACAGCTACAAACTGTATGGGAAAAGAGGTTTTAAAAATACTTTTTTCCCCTGTATTAAATAATGGAAACACGAGAACAACTTCCTCATTTCTGTATTTACATTCACTTAAAAAAAATCTATATGAGATTCAAAAGTCTGCATCAAGGTAAAAGTTAAAAGAAAATGCAAACAAACCCTCTGAGTTTTGATGTTAATAAAAAAAACTTTCAAAGCTGGTTAACGCTTTTTTAGAACAAAGGATTAGAAAGAATTTTGTCATACTGGAAAGAACTGTGGATTAATCAGATTTTATGTTGTTGTTTTTTCACAAATCTAGAGGAGTTTAGCACAATAGACTGGATGAACCTTGACTGAAGTTTCCATTGCAACATTAATTTTGTGAGTGAAATTGTAGGATGCGTTGCTTGTGATAGTAGGGGGCAGGGTTCAACAGCCCTGGGGCTCACTTCCAGTGTATTTCTTTTGTTCCTAAAGTTCATGCTTCAGGGTTTCAGCCAGCCACTGGCAGGTCTCAGGAAGGGATTCCACCCTCCTACCCCTCATGTAATCTGGGAAAGTTATTTTTATCTCCTTCTGAAGCATCACGGATGGCCACGGCTGGAGATGAGACACGGGCGGGGTGTGTCGGGCTTTGAGGTGGCACCGAATATTCTCTCTCTCTCAGGTGGTTGGCTGTCTGGTTTCTGCTCACATGCTCAGGATCTAATTAGGTGGGATTGGGAAGGAATTTCCCCCCAGGTCAGATTGGAAGTGACTTGGGAGTTTTGGGACTTCCTCTGCAGTGTATGGGTGTAGGTCACTTCCCAGGATTGTCTGGGTATATCTCATTGAGTCATTCCTCTGATATTGCAGGGGCCTCAGGCACTGATGCACCTAGAGGTCCCTTCCACTTCTCTGTCTGTGTCACTTAATGCTCTAGTCTCCTGTGGGCTGTAATACCTTGGTCTCGTTTCAGTTGTTGGGTATAGTGTGCAGGTGCAGGGTGGTACTGGTGTCCTGCGATATACAGGAGGTGAGACTGGATGATCTAATGGTCCCTTCTGGCCTTAAACTTTATCACTGACTAATAAAACTGGACCCAGTTTTTCAGTCCAAATCAAAGCACGCCATTTCCCTTGAAATTTTCTTCAGTTGATATTCTCTCTCTCTCTCCCCCCCCCCACCCCATTCTCCTTTTTCACACTCCCTCTTTCAGAACTAAAACATAATCTGAAGGCCAAAGATTCATCATAATTTTAGAATTCTGAACTGAGATTTCCCTCGTGGTTTTTGGATTTTCTTTTGGGCAGCAGCAGCAGCCGCCATTCCTGCCAAGTAGCAGTTACTACTAGATTCATTATTAATATGCCCTAAACTAAACCTTAAAAAAAAAAATTCAGTAGCTAGCTGCTGCTAATTCTAAAATATTAGGGGTCAAATTCTGTTCACCTCACCGCATGCAAAGCAGTCGAGAAGAGAACAACAAAAGGAAAAGTTCCTATTCTCTAATGTAGAGGTTCTCAAACTGTGGTCTGTGGATCAACAATGGTCCGCGAGCGCCATTCAGGTGGTCCACGGCTGCACACGAGAGAATGAAAGGCCACCCACCTAATTAGTGAAGCCGCACAGGCGTGGCTCCACTAATTAGGTTCCTGGACCCTGGAGAAGACGCACATGTATGGTGATGTGGTGGCCTTGGGGGGAATAGGGAGTAGGTGGGAGGGGGCAGTGGGGTGAGAAGAGGGGGTAGGGGGAATTTGAGATGTGCAGGGCTGCGGTAGCCAGAGAAAGAGGTGATTTTCTCCAGCTCCAGGGCTGCGGTTGCCGGGGAGAGATGGCCCTCCTTCCCAGCCTCAGATCTGTGGATGTTGTGGTGGGGGAGAGACCCCCCCCTCCTTCCCAGCCCCAGCTCAGGGGCTGCCGCAGCAGAAGGGAGAGGGCACATCCATCGCATTAGAAAGGTAAGACTACTGATATTAAAATATAAGCTGTGTGCTTTTATTTGTAGAACAAAAAACGCTAATTATTATTAAGGGTTTTTTTATATAGTGCTGTTATCCAATGTGCTTTACAATAGTTAGCTAACGGTACAAACAACATTCGGAAAGATCATTAAGTGGTCCGCCGAGACCCTCAGCAATTTTCAAATGGCCTACGAAAAAAAAAGTTTGAGAACCACTGTCTGTGTGATCTACATATTAATATTAGTGTAGACATACACCTCCAGCAATAAGGGGAACCAAATTTGTTTCTCCTTCCCCCATTACATACTGTAACCCAATACCGACAGCATAACATGCATTCCTAAAGGGAACCGAGATAATTGAAACATTTGCAAAAAATAATGTACAATAGTGGTGCTAGTAGGTAATTTTTAAATAAATTATTTAATCTCTAAAACGAGCTAGATGCATATGTTTTCATTCCTCACTTTGATGGTATTCGTTAGTTTAAAAAATACCCATGCACATTAAAAATATATTCTTGCTTTGCAGTCACTCCACCCTGATGGCCTGCTATAAACAGGAGTAGAACATGCAGTGAGTACTTTATAATGAAATGGTGTCAGTCGTAAAAAAACTGCTGCTGAGTGATTTTGCTTTGGAATACTGACTGGCTTCTTGGTCTTAAAGGAACTGCTGTTTTCATACCTCATCGATGGAGCAGGCTCAGTTTCATGCTCAAATAGCTCCAAGCCAATGTTTCTAATCTCAATCATCCTCCTTCCTCTTCCTATGCACCCTCCCCACCCCCATATGTTTGTTTGAACAAGGAATAATTTTCTTTGTATGTATAAGCAGAGCAGGGAGTCTTGCACTGCAGCAGTCTTGCAAGAAGCAGGTTTTTATGTAAGTATTGTCTGCAATTTGCTAGCTTTTCACATTCTGTGCCTTGGGTTATACTCATTTAGCTGCACTTAATCTTTTCACTGAGCTGTGAAAAGTGGCATTTGCTGGTTCCCTTTAAAGAAGCTGGCCTTTACTGCCCTTGCTAAATAAGACACCTTAGATATTCTTGGTCAGCTATTTCAAATACCGTCAGTAAAAACGGTGGCTATGCTCTGCTTAGCGTTACAGCTGGTCAGTCAATATGAATCATATGAATATGAATCAGTATGGATATACAACCTGCATATTAAACAATGTCATATGGATTTCTCTCTCTAATATAAATTGGCTGAAAGAGAATGTGAATGCTAATGAGAAGCAATATTTTGAAGTTAAATTTAATGTATTTGGCAATAATGTTGCTATGCACATTTCTTAAATACTTTTCCCTTAAAGGTGACTAGTCAAGTTCACAAAAAAAAAAAAAAAAAAAAGCCACTGCACTTGTGTGGGGTTGGGTTTTTGGGGAGGTGTGGGAGCGAGGAGGGATTGGTTTTTTATAGCACAAGAAGAAAGCATGAAAGGTTTTTTTCCTTTTTTAGATTCTTTTCAAACATGTACAATGCTATAGGAACTAGACAAATAGCCTTGTGATGATATTACAAGACAACAGACTGAAACCTGGGCAACCGAGAGGAGAAAGGAGTTTTAACCGGCTGCTTAAAATATATGTTGACTTTGTTTTTAACACTAATTTAATTTTAATGACTGAGTATTTTAGAAAAGGACATCTTTGTTAGAGACTCAACACCCATAATGAAATTATGAGAGGTCAAAATATACAGCTCTGGTACACACAGAATGGCTCTTCCTGCTACTTCAGGGAAAACCCAACTTGACATTTCAGCCATTTCTACAGTTATAAAACTCAAACAGAAAAAAACTAATATAGAAAGGGTATTTTAAAGAAAAATACACCACACACATTTCAGGCTTCCTTTATAAACAACAAAGAAGCAAAAGAAAAAAGGGCACAAACACAGTTTTTAAAAAATGGAAGTCATCTTTAACAAAGAAAGAAAGACAGACAGACAAACAAGGTAATTTAAGGAAAACCATGCCTTTTTATAACAACTCATCAAGTGGTTCAGCTTAGAAAACATTGTACTATGTTACTGAAACACCTTAAACTATGCTGTTAATTCAATTTACACCCAGGATTTGCACTAATTTTTAGTCAATAACAAATACCAGCAGTGGGGGCAATGCTAACGACTGCATTAACCAGATGTCACACCACAGAAACTAATTTTGGCTTTATAAATGGCCAGGATGGCTCTCAATTTTGGCATGCAAAGTTATATCATCACACACTAAGATGCCAATGGGCTCTACACTTAGCCGTGTTTCAAATCTCTGGCGTGGGAGCTAAATTGCGGGACATATCAAAAGCGTGGCTAGAGTGTATGGCACCACCACTATTCTCTGCTTCCTAAAGCCCACAGGAGGTCCCAGGAAACAACATAAATTATTTTGCTTCAACTTCCAAAGACAGCTGAGCAGGCTTCCGTGCAGCCCCCAAATATATGGGGTGGCTTGAAGGCACCTTTATCTCATCCACCTACATCCCTGCAGTCCTGCTGCAAGTGCAGGAATTGAGTAGCTAAGTGTCATTCTTCGGCCACGTCTACACCACTGCGATAAGTCCACTTACGCTACACAACTTCAGCTATGAATAACGTAGCTGGAGTCGACATACCTTAGCTCGAGTTACCATGGGGTCTACGGGATAAACTCTCCCGTCTACTTACCTTACTCTTCTCCTCGGGGGTAGAGTACCAGGGTCAACTGGAGAGCGATCTGCTGTCGATTTGGCAGGTCTTCACTAGACCTGCTAAACTGACCGCCGGTAGATCGATCTCAGACTGTCGATCCCAGCTGTAGTGTAGACCTGCCCTTCATGTTTTAAAACTGTTGTACTGCAAAAAAAGCATGACCCAAAGGCTCCAATGAAGACCAAGGGTTTATGCTTTAAAGTTATAGTTTGGTCCAATTTGTTATAACATACATTTCAGATCAAAATAATTTGGAGAAGTCTTAATAAAAGCACCATTTTAATTTGGAAACCAATAGTTGTGCACTTAACTGTTAGTTGGTTTGGTCTGAAGTAATTACCTTTCTGCTTAAGACATAGCAATAAGACAACCTGGGTTTTAGACAGATGTGTTATATCCATGAAATATACAGGAACATAATTACTGGCCAGATTAGATCACAACAGTGGTCCACCTAGCCCACTATCCTATCCCAAACAGTGGCTAGCACCAAATGCTTCAGAGTAAGGTTAAAAAAAAAAAAAATCCTGATGGAAATTCCTGTTATCGAATCATCTTTTAACATTGTGCGCATCACTGAGAAATGACTGCAGTTAAAGAGACACTGTTGACTTAATTGCCCTTCTGGTCTATTGTTCTTACACGGAACGCCTAAGATTCCTCTAACAAAGAGATCAGAGAAACCAAAACTTCTTTTTCTTTATTTTTTGCATTTGATTACTTGGGCATATGACAGTACTTTCAGCACAGTGAGTTTCACTGTTCCACTACAGTCAAGTTTCCTCTGTATTTATGAGTTTTTCACATGTGAGTCTTGCACACAAAAAAGAAGAGAAAACAATTTTTTGGAAGTAGGAAAATGGGGTTGTTAAACCACAAAAATTGCTAAGGGGATTCAGTGGCAGGTAAACAACTTTTACATTATCTATATATATTTCAACGGAATAGATTTCAAATTGATTGTGTCCCTTTAAATACCCTTGCAAAACCAAAGCCATGTGGGAAGGGAATTCTCAGTCTCAGTTCTGTATAGTAACTACAGTATATTGTCAAAACCATACCTACACTCAAAAGAGTTGGATGGGAAAGTTGGAAAAGCCTTTGTAACAGATTTGGGAATGCCTGTATGTGAATGAAGGTGTTTTGTTTTGTTTCCTTATGTGCTCTTCTGCAGAGTTATGGCAGAACTGGCTGCAGAATAAACAATGAGATATATTTAGCCCAATTCCCTATTCGCAGACCCCATTTCATCTCAAATAAGAACCAACATAATGAAATGAAAACAAACCTCAGATTCCTAGGGTTTAAATTTGAGAACAAATCTCAATTATAAAAAGAACATGCCAACACTGACAACAGCACTCTTTCCAAAAATACAATTCATTTCTCCATTATTTATTCTATAATGACAAAAACAAATTGTACCCAAACTCTACAAAGAGGAAGACTGTCAATCCAGCAATGTGAGAACCTGAACACCACATGCTGACAGCTTGTTCTGCACACAAAGGCAGCAAGGTGACTGATCGCTGTTTCCTGATTCATTTTCAGGCAAACAAGTAATCATCAGTATAAGTACTTCTCACAGCTAACAGCTGACTCCACTACTAGATGCAGGACCAAAAGCAGGACATAACCCAGGGAAACTGACTGTGAGAAACAAAATAATAACAACAACCTCTAAGCAGTTTAGAAAGTTGGTAAGTGGTTTTCCCTTTTTTCTAGGCGATTTTTATTTCCTCCAAGCAGTATGAGCCAAGAAGCCCACTGCCTTTTTGCACGCTTCAGAACCATTTTAACAGAAGTTAATTAAAACATTCAAGGTTAACCTTATTTCTCAATTTAAAAATACACACTCTTAACAGTTGTTTCCAAGAGAAAATGTCCAATATTAGATACAAATAAAACAAAGCCAAACCATACTGCTGTTTATCAGTGATTCTTAATGTTCCTAAAATTGTAGTTTATAGTATTATAGTATCAAATATCCACATCATCTGCCAAGTTTCAGGTTGACTTGCCTATAAATAATTCCTCATACCACTACTAGAAAGTAGCCCCACCAGTTCTCCTCTTTCCTTTTTCCTCCACAGCAATTAAAAACATTCCAAGTCCCAGCCAAACAAACAATGAGATTATGCAGATGTAAACAATAAATGCCTACAGTACACTTGTGTGCAAACTGAACACCCATGGACCATTTAAGAAATACCCATAGGATAACCATCATTTGGTAAAAATTATATTGGTGAAATCACAGACACATTTAGTTACAAAGCTCCATCATAAAATGTGACAGATTTCAATTGTCTGCTTCCCACATCCTAAAATTGAAACATTCAGAGGAAAAAATGGTCTTATGTATGAAATCTTCTGATCAAACTAACTGGATTGATTGACCTGGGATAAATGAAAAATAGGGTAACAACAACTCTCTTTGTATCAGCCACAATATTGCTTGAAATCCTATGTGTTTGGTTTTTTTTTTGCTTTGGACTGGCTACCCTAAAAACAGGACTAATAAAACCACAGCCTTCTTATGACCTAAAAAAAAAAAAGAACAAATGCAGTAGAACGTGCAGAATGTGACATTTTGTGTAATGATCCTAAAAGGGAACCAGTTTATTTCAAATATTAGCCATCCTCAAAACATGAATCCTCAAGTATACTTCCCCCTTGTCTAGAAAAGTACGATTAGACTTAGTAAAGAATGCCAAATAAAATATCAATTCATCTCCTTTACCCACTGTAACTGTTCTCATTATAGCTGTAACCGCCACATCCTCTCTGTATTTGCATTCCCACAGCTAGCGTTTGAAAGCTCCTCAGCAAGCACATTTGGTTCATAGTTCCCATATGCAGAAGGATGTAGGGTGTGCAGACATCCTACAAGCACATGCTGATCATTAAGCAACTCGTTTTTACCAAATGGCTAGATTACATACAAAATTATTCAAATTTCTCATAATTTCTGACCTTTGTCCAAGTTCTTACATACTTTAGTCTGTTACAACTCTTTCGACTGTGCCTTGAAAAAAAAAAAAAAACAGTGCAGATTTTAATTTTTTGTAATGGGCTTTGAAGCGAAGCGGAAAGAAGGAAACCCAAATTTCAACTGTGCATTATAAACAATGGACCAGATTCTGACCTCAGTTACCTTGGTGAAAATTCAGAATAACTTCATTGACTTCAATGGAGTTCCTCTAGATTTAAAGCAGTAGTGCAAAAGGTCAGGCTTTGACCTAATTAAAAGTCGAAATCATAACTAGAGAAAATAGATACCTGATAATAAACCCAATGTTTAAATTAAATAAAAGGCACATGTGTACCCTGCATTCATAAAAGGATTATGACAAATTTCAGCAAACATGGATTCATGCAAGCTATAATATAGACCTTCTGTGAAAACGTGAAGTCTGAGCAAATTTGAAAACAGCTAAATACATGTGTGCACCTGTGCTCCAAATGTCAAAACTAAACTATAAAGGAAAGTTAATCATCTGTTCTACCGGTACACTGTTTTTGAAAAGGGTAAGAGAATAACCAAACATCCAGATATAGTAATCATATATTCCATTAAGCAGGGTCTGAATTTTTTCGTTTTTTTTTCCTGGAGGGAACCATACAAATTATCTTACTCTTTCCACACAATTTAGGCTCAAGCTACACTACCATTGTCGAGTTGCTAGTATTATCATTATTCTAGCAGTATCCACAACCTTTTAGGCACTATCCATAGACATGAAGATACAGCCTCTGCCCTGAAGAGTTTACATGTAAGAGCCTGATTCTGTACCTCCCTGCACTGCATGTAGTCATTTACACCTGCAACCCTGCCACATAATATCTGTTTACCCATATTAAGATTCATAGGCATTCAAAAAGTATTTTACAATTTCATTGCTTCCTCAATTGTTTTAGAAGAGTGTTTTATGCAGGATGGAGAGAGGTTAATGATATTTGGGCATTAATTTTTAACAAACAGGTAGAGCACTGAGAGAATGCAGATGGAATGTCATCCTTACAAGTGTGCTAGAACTTTATAAAATACCATATTTCTGGCCTCAGACCTTAAACAAGGAGGGCTTCTTAAAAAGTCAGTGGGGGTCAGAAGTTTAGTTTATTCAGCAAGAATAACATTATTAAGAGCTACGGCTCTTTCATGTCACCACAGTTAACACCCACACATTTCAACACTGGTTAATACAGACCCGTAATGGGAAGATTGGAGCTGCTAAGGACAGCCATCTCTGCTGCAATATTCTAAAACAGAATTTATACTGTGCTTTACAAACAATCTGCTTTATTAATCTGTTGTAGATATACAGAGAGAGAAAGATGGATGGATGAGAGCATATAAAAGCAGGTAAATCTGACTCTCTATATTGATTTTTCAGAGGACACTGTAAAGCACTTTGGTGAGGCCTTATATATCATTGCAAAGGACCAAATGCCATTGTGCTTATATCCCACGGGATGTCAGGATATATTATCAACTGATGCACTTTTGTATTCTTTCATTATGTACTTTTATAAATAATCTGGTTTTCATTGCAGAGTTAAACACTACAAACCACCTCAAAACAAACAGGAGACAATACTAACAATAGTATCTTTTAGTAGCTTTTAGACATAATTTGGGAAATACCTTATTATTACAGTTATTATTACATCAAACTTGCAATGGTTTGAAGTACACACACAGTATTTCTATAATTAACAACAGGAAGCTCAAATTTTAATAATGAGCTTTTAGAAATCAAAATGGAAAAATCTGCATATATCGCAGCATAATCCTCTCTCTATTTATTTTATTCTAAATCACCAGCCAATCAGCATCTCATATTCCCCAAAGCTCTACAGCACTCCTATATGGCCAAGTGCCATCTAAGGATATTGGAGAAATCAGACTGGTTTAGCTAGCACTTCTGCAACCAGCGGAACATTCCTTTTAAAACAAAAATGTTTTCTCCTTAAAACATGTTTCAAACAAGCAAAATGCAAATAATTCATAACATAACATAGGAATAATTTTAATACAGGTCTTTAGAATAGCTTTTATTATATAAACGTGCAGTATTGATCAAGGTGCCTGGGGCCAGAATTGCTGTTTTACAGTTTTCACCTGTACTACTCATAGGAGCACTCACAATATACATACCCCTCAAGAAAGACACATAATAAAACTCTATTTTGCTAATGATTTCTTAATATTATGTTTTACTGAATACCATGATAGGGAACGATTAACTACATCACTAAATGATCATTCAGTCTTATACAAAGTCAGTTAGCACAACACTTTAACAATAACGTTTTTAAGGAAATGAACAAGCTCACTAAGTTATTTATAAAACTGTGACAGACACCACAGGTGATGGGAGATGAATAGTCTTGTACCACCTCAGACAGGTAATACAGAGTGAGTCCCCTAATATACCTATCTCATATACAAGCCTAATGGGAAAAAAAAACAAACAAAACAATTTACCTTCTTCGGTTTCATGCCACACAATCCCTTCCAAGTTCACACTGGTCCCGGGCTCACAGGGTCCAAGGCATTCCGGTTCTGTTACTACTCCAACCTCGCAAGTATTTACACCCACTGAACGAGTCCGTACCAAAAGCTGTTCAACTGGTGCAGCAATATTGGATGAAGATGAGGAAAAGTAGGAAGGTAGAATCTGAGGCGTGATACTGCTGGAAATTGGAGGTGGAGGTGCAGGCACTGTAAACAGGGGGTCAACCTGAAAACAACAGACAAACTTACTATAATGGTGCTGAAAGATGTTTTTTTTTTTTTTAAATCAGCTTGCTTAGAATTGTATCAGCTTTAGAGTACATAGGTATTTAGTATATCATAGCGTGATTTCAGTCTTGCACTCTCCATTTTTTTACTTGGATCCCACATGCTGCATATGAAAAAATTATAGAAAAATCTGTCTTGCTAAACAAGACAAAACACTAAAGTTCTAAAAGAATATTCCCTGCAGCCTTAGATTACTAGCATGAAATAAAAAAAGAATTAAAACCACTGTTTTTCTTGCCTCTGGCAGAAGACTGATTTGTGGAAGGAAATTAGTTTTGCAAAATGGGAACAGCATTTTTCTTCCTTAAGAAAAACATTTATGAAGGCATAAAGACATAGAAATGTCTTGTTTTTCTGTAGACCATACAGAAGTGATGTACATGGAACAACTCAAACACCCCTATGCCATGAAACATGATCTCTTGTCATTGAAGCTTTTAAAAACATATTATTAGGCTCATCCAACCGATAACACTTCGACACAATTCTGTCTACTATCTATGCACTTGTAATGTCAGAGATTATGACTTCTTTAACAATCACAACTATCCAGCTAATTTATAGGGCTTATCAACACATAGATTTTAGAAGAATAAAATTAATTAGACAGTTACTCTATATGCTGATTTAAAAACACCACCACATTTTTGCAGTATGTTAATTATACCTGTGCAACAGGAGATTTTTCTGCACTGGGGCTTGATCCTGCAAGGTACTGAGCATTTTGGTCTAACCTAGCAAAGTCCTTAATCATGTGATGGGAATTTGTTTTAGTTTTCCACTCTGCATGCTCAGTCATATAGTCACCCTTAAGCACTTCAGAAGCTCAGTACTTTACTACGGACATAATGTTCTCTTCTTCACATAAAAATGGAAATAAAAAATGAGGAAATGAGCTCCCAGTTAAACAGCTGAACCAGGCATCCTGTCAGCTTTGCGTTTATGTTAGTTAAACAATCCTCTATACAATCGTACATTAAAAGGATAAACTAATGTTCATTTGGTCCATCTGAGCCAAGACTCAACCAAGAAACACTTCATCCATCTGAATGTTAAAAGTTTCCTGCTTTCAAACCTGTAATAAAATTTCTTTAACTCTATGTTCCTCTACTGTTCTGCATCCCTGATAATAATGCCCAAGAGAGAAGATATTTAGAAGTCACATCCCTATATGTTTTGATTTATGTTTCATGTAAATGCAGCTTAAAGCAGATCAAAGTTCACATTGATGGTTACTCTTTTAAAGCCAAGTTGACAAATGTACAGAGAAGGAGGGAGATTAGAGAGCACATGCTAATATCTATATTATTTATAGCCCAGAATTTTCATTATGAGAAAATCTAATCAAATATGAAATGACGAAAAACTTTTAAAAATTGTAATCTGTTCCACTCTAACAACAAAGACTGCCAATTTCTCTTTTAAGCATCATTCATACAATTGAAAATTGACACTCTCCAGCTCAGTACACAATTCTGAATATATGTAAGGACAAACTATTTCCTTAAAAATTACTTATTCTTTGTCTTAATTGTTCATAAACATATAGGAAGAAAATTATGATTGCAAGGGCACAAACAAGATGAAATGTGAAGATAATTGGCTGGATTCTCATCTCAGTTATACTGGGGTAAATCAAGTATCAGGGGTAGCCGTGTAAGTCTGTATCCACAAGAACAACAAGGAGTCCAGTGGCACCTTAAAGACTGGGGTAAGTGATGTAATTGAGATCAAATTCTTGTCCAACATACTTATCACATTAGGACTAATAACATTTCTGAGCTAAAAAATAGTGGACCAAACTTCCAAAAAGTCTAAATTTTTACCCACAATTCTGCATGTATAAATTTTTTTGCATTGTAACTGCATTTCTCAACATGTGTTAGTTATGTATATGCAAAACGCATTTGCATGTACAAGCAGGATAGGTCTGACCTACCATGCACAAAGGCAATTTGCACACACTTTTTAAAAAAATATTATACGCTATTAATTTTTAAACCGTTACTGCAAGTAACTAAATTTTATTTCATACAAGATAACACTACACATGGAGAAGAAAAAAAAAATCAAAGAATGCAAATATTACAGCAATTTGTAAAACTAAAGGCCTGATTCTCCATTTAATTACACCATGTTTACACCAGGGTGTGTCTGCTGACTTCAGTGGTGTTATTATGGCATAAAAATGATGTGATACAGTACAGAATCAGAGCCTAGCATCCTTACGCTTATCTTTCTGCCATCAAACTTGCAGAGGTAGGCAATAATAAAAGCAAGAAAGCTTTGCACCATGGGCTGAAGCAGGCAGCTCAACTACCAGCTGACTCCCCAATAGCTGATCATTGCAAGATTTCCCTGAACTAAATATGAAATCAAAGAATACCTATGTATGAGCAGCATTCAAAAGACACTGATTCTGCGCTACGTAGATCCTGACAGTACCTTGCCAGCAGATAATTCCCGGGTGGAGGGGAACTACTAGCTGAGGTAGAGCCCTTGGAACTGGCTCCTGCCATGGCTACCCTTGCCATCCGAGCGTAGCTCTGCATGGTGAATCTCCACTCCTGGTATAAGATGCCTTAGGGATCATATGCCATTGACATAAAGTAGAGGAGCTCCTAAGATGCTCTACTTCACACTGGCACAGAATCAGGAAGTCATAACTGCACATACATAAGCCTCTACTTATTTCCCTCCTGTGCTGAGTGCAGCTCAGCTGCAGAGGAGAATTTGAGCCCAGTGTCTTTATAAAATTGAAAAATGCTAAATGAATTGCCGGGCTGATTGTTTGCAGCTGGGAAAATTCCTGTGTCATAGATGACATCATTCTTCCATAGGATGTACTCATCACAAAGAGAGGAGAAACACTAAATCTTTGCTTCTGCAGAACTAGAAAAAAAGGACATATTATAAATGGACAAAGACAATATGGCAGACTTTGTTTTTCCATTTCCAAAGTATTACAAACAATTGAATGGGGGAAAAGTGCATATTTGATAGTGTACCCCTTTAGCTATTGATATAAATAGTTTTATTCAGTTCTAGTTTCTCTCCACTTACTAATAAATATTTAGACTTTATTGTTAAAAATACAATATAGCCATAAGGAACCAGGAGGGGGAAAAAGCTGCAAGGTGAATATTACAATAAAAGGAAAGATCGCTCTGTGGAATTAATATAAAAAAAAATCATTGGTAAATAGAAAGATTGTACTGTCCTTCTGAATTTGTGCTTGAGGTGAACATTTCCTCACTCATAATAAAAGTGGTGTGGAGCTTCAACAGTGCTCCAGTTTCCAATATTTTAAAATTATTTTAAAAGGTTGCTTGATAATCATAAAGCAATAGTTCTCAGTGATCAGTGTGGTGTCACAAGTGTTTTTTTATGAATGCTCAAAAGGGTACTGATGTAATCTATTAGAGTTAAAAAGAGAGAAGCAGGAAGGCCGCCATCTCCAGTGGAAAAAAGGCACATAAGTTTAACATCTGGTGGTGGCAGTCTGTCAACCTGAAGAAAGTTAATGTCAAGAACAGACGCTCTGCCGTTTCTCACTGTTATTTTTGCATGATTATTCCCAGGTGCTGGTACATACGGAGCAGTAGCCTTGCTATTTAACGCACAAGAGATTCCAAGGGGTGGGGGGAGTTGAAACACAGGAAGGTTATTTACACAGATCGTAGCTCTTAATGTACATAATCAAAGGGCTTAAAAAATGTACAAAAATAGTAAAGCAATATTTTCTACATTCACTGTATTTCAAGGGCTTTTGAGAGCTGATTAATAATGAAGGCTACAAAACTGGAGTGTTGTTTGTGGCCGCTTTCCATTGCGGAAAATTTGATTGTATCAAGCAGTGGTGGTTCTCAGGACTAGAAAGCTGACTGCAAATAAAGAATGTCTGCCAATGAAGGGATAGTAAGTGCTCGAGTGAGCACATCTCCAGCTGAAGATGACAAAAAGACATTTTGGTGGCAGTACTATGAATGCATTGGTGACTGTATTGGGTGGGAGAGTTTTAAGAGAGAAGAAATGTCATCTTAAGTGGAAACACATGTGAGGCTCTTAATGTATGCAGATTTCCTTCAATTTCTCATTGGTTTTATTTTAGATACTGAAATTAAGCTCTGTGCATGACAGCCAGTCTTTCTGATGCAGTCACTAATCTCCAGAAGTACAGTTCTGGAGCTTTAAAATTCTGCCTCTCCTACAGGGTGGATTCCATTGAAAAACACTGAGTTTCTGTAAAAAAAGATAAGGCCTTCTGTCCTGTAGGAAGGAAGTATGTCTCTAAGGGCCTCACTACACCTGTGGAAACCCATGCTGATGAAAAAATAATCTGGACTGTACACAAGCCTATGGATCCTGGGGGTGTGGTGATCGAAAAGTGATTTAGAATTTTGTTCTAATGAAAATGTTCTGACCTTTTCAGAGACTGTAAATAGATTACTTTAAATTATTAAACATTATTACATATGTCTTTGCTGTTACCTGGATATTTAGTTTATTTATTTAAACATATTAAATATTTTTAAAAGGTATCTTGCTGAAACTCTAGATGTTCTTGACACAAATTGCAAAAAAACAATAAATTATTAGCAGCTATACAATAGCCAACAAAATTTCGACGATCAGTCCTGGTTCAGCAAAGCACATAAGCAGGTTCATACTATAAGTAATTAAATAGTCTCACTGAAGTCATGACAACTGTCTTGCTGAATTAGGGTCAATAGATCATGATTCTCCCCGCCCCTTTTGAAAAAGTCTGAGTGAACAGATGTCCCTCAGAGAACGCTCTGAAGATCAACAGAACTGAACTATTTCAGATCAAGGTAGAGAAGGAGGTTCCAAGCTGAAGGCCCTTTACGGAGAACACTCTGACACCAAACCTCCTCTTTTAAATCAAGACAAATCTAGCTTGAACACTTCCAGTGATAACTGCAGCAGCATGGCTGGGGGAAAGAGACTTTTTTTTCCAGGCAGGAAAGGTTCCAAGACATTTTACGGGTCATTTTATGGCATGCCTGAAAATGAAAGCATGACCCTTACCAAAACACACCCTCCATTTAAAAAAAAAAAAAAAAAAGGCCTGCAAGGAGGACTGCAATATACAAGAAAATGGCAACTATTAATACTGGCGGCAGCATTCACCTTTTTTTTTTTTTTTTTTTTTAATACAGATGTATTAGCTCACATTTAATGAAGCCACTGCTTCTCAAGTAGGGCTGGGGGAGCTAGAATAATCTGTCCTTAAAGCAAGCTCTCCTTTTCTCCAAATGCCTTTCCAAGATTCCGAGGCCAAGCAAAGATTAACTTGGTTTTACTTTAAAGTATGCCTCTCCTTCCTCAACGGAGCACTGAAAAAACAATGGCCCCAGAAGGCCTGATTCTAATCCCATTTACGGTGTGTATAAATAGCAGGAGCTATTCTGTTGAAATTAATGGAATTAAATAATGGGAAAACAAGTGTGAGAGGAGAAAAACTGACCAAGAATGTATAGATACAGATCTAAAAACCACTGCTCTCCCTACTAATTCTCCCACTTAACGAAACTGACCATATGAAATAATTCCTTCATCATCACCACAGAAGAATAATCTCAGGCTCATCTGAAAAATCTCAATTTAATCTCAGTTCACATATCTCATATTTAAATAACTATCAGCCTTGTAACTCTCAACAATCCACCCAACCTAACCAGTCTGATACAGTAGCTCAACAGATTCGGGTACCAAATAACCAAATGTAAAGTGCAGCTGCTTTTTCAATCAATCATTTTGAAAGCTTTGGTCACTACTCAACTGCAGTGCTCTCTAAAGACAATGTAAAACAAATCAATATTCTTCTCAACATTAATTGGGAAAAATGTCATGAAATATGTATGGGAAATATCAAGAAATCTTTTGTAAGCTACATATGTTGCTTAAAATCCTCAGTGCTGTACAAGTTTGATATTGTACAAAAAGGGTCAATTTCCCCTATCTTCAAGATTTACTGTAACAGTCCAACAGCTGGGTTATAGTTCCTCCCAACTGGCAAATACATACAATACACAGAAGTATTTTGATGATCACATATCCTCATATGCATATAAGGCTCTACCCATCTCTCAGATTTGAGATGAACACTTCAAAAGTTGTTCCAAAAAACTGGACTGAAAACATAGGAAACCAACTATGTTAATGATAATTCACAACACGAACTAAAACCTTTCAATACATTCTCATGCAGAAATGAACTTGAATAATAGATGCTAAACTACACAGATAGCACTTCAAGACCAGAAGAGAAGATCTTAAAAAAAGAAGATTAACAGGCAATGGTAAAAAAAATCCTCTTTTTCCTTTGATCTTCTATACAAGTCCAGATGCTTGGACTTCCCAAAGCAGCTCATCCCTTTTTAGAATGGGACAGATTAGCATTTGACAGCTGCCTGCAATATTCTGCTGCCAAAGACTGCATCTGCAGAAGACTGTTTGTCAACTCCAATGTTTGGCAGAGGCATGGGATGATGGCCAGATGGCCACCTTGCCAATTTCTAATAAAGATACTTCTCCTGTCCCAACCAAAGAAAATCCCATTGATTGGGACGAGTATCCCTTAAAAATCTCTGTCACGACCTCTCTCCACAGTAACATAAGCTTTCCTGATCCACTTCAAAATGGTCACCTCAGGCTGCCTTCTTTAGTGCAAAATAAACAGTCTCTGAAACTCCCTAAATCTAAGGGTAGGTCTTCACTACCAACGTCAAAGCGCTGCCGCGGCAGGACTTTAACATGTCTGTAGTTGCGGCACCAGCGCTGGGAGAGAGCTCTCCCAGCACTGTAAAAAAAACCCACCCCCACGAGGGGAGTGGCTCCCAGCACCGGTGTACTGTTTACATGGGCACTTTACAGCGCTGAAACTTATATCGCTCGGGGGTGGGGTGGAGGGTTCACACCCCTGAGCAAGAAAGTTTCAGCGCTGTAAAGCGTCTGTGTAGACAAGGTCTCTGTAAATTCACAGCACTCTCGGGACAGCAAGACAATGAGCCTACCTTTCTTTTTACTGTTTGGGTTTGGGCAGAATGTATATAAAATTAACTCCCGTTTCATATGGAAGTCTGATGATATCTTGAGTCTGAATTATAAAGAGTTCTAAGCACAAGCTTGTCCCAGTGAAGGATCAGTTATGGTTCTTTGCCTGAAGGTGCCTGGAGTTCTGTAACCCTTCCAGATAAGCATTCCACAACAAGGAAAATAAATGTACATAGATATTTTCCTCAGATGTCTGAAGGAGGAGCCTTCAGGATGCTGATCAAGTTCAAATGCCATTCAGGGAACAGGCAATGCACTACTAGATTCAGTTTATGAAAAGCCTTCAGAAAGCTGGAATAAATCAGGGTCCCTACCTATGGAAATGCTGCTGTCCAAGCACTGAAAGCTGATGATTGAACCTTGAAGCAGCTGGTACTTAACTCCATGTCCAGCCTAGCTTGTAGAAACTCCAGATCGCTGGCACTGACATGGAGTGAATACATCCTTGCTCTATCACACCACCAAGATAAGGTTTTCCAATCTCAGGTACATATGTGAAGTTAATGACTTCATTGCTTGCACCATGATTGTAATAACCTTACCTGATAAGCTTGTCTTCTTCAGGTTTTCACTCTCAATATCCAGGGTTTCAGAGCAAATCACCAGAGATCTTCAAGGCAAATAGGCCCTTGGCACACTAGTTCTCTTACTGGAAGTCAAATCCAGCTAGTCACTGACATGATTGCTGTATCCTGGGACAGAGGTCTCTTCAGCCAGTCTAGAGCCATTGAAGACTCTGTATGACTCAGTAATCTCTCATAGATTCATAGACTTTAAGGCCATAAGGGACCAATATGATCATCTAGGGACCTCCTGAATATTGCAGGCCACAGAACCTCACCCACACACTCCTATAATAGACCCCTAACCTCTGGCTGAGTTACTGAAGTCCTCAAATCGTGATTTAAAAAGACTTCAAGTTACAGAAAAGCCACAATTTACAATAGTTTATTTAAACTTGCAGTGACCCATGCCAATGCCACAGAGGAAGGCAATCCCCTCTACCCTGGGTCTCTGCCAATCTGATCTAGGGGAAAATTCCTTCCCAACTCCAAATATGGCAATCAGTTAGACCCTGGGCATGTGGGCAAGACCCACCTGCCAGACACCTGGGAAAGAATTCTCTGTAGTCACTCAGAGCCCTTCGCATCTAGTATCCCGTCAGCAGCTGATGGAGATATTTTCTGCTAGCAGTAGCAGATTGCCTACAATGGCATGTAGCCAGTCTCATCATACCATCCCTCTGCAGGATCTGTAAGTGAGGGTGAAGCCTCATGGGAGAGCTACAGAATCTATTTTATCTGCTCTGGCCTCCTTAGAATTCACTAAATACTTCTGTACTTTTCTGTTCTTTCTGGGCATCATCAGGTCAACTTGTGGTCTGCACCCCACTTTTTTCTACATTCAGTCAAGCACTGTGATTTAGCTCCCAGTCTCCTCAACTCAGATATGTCATCAATTCAGGTGCATCGTCCTGAGTCAGTCCATTGTGTTATTTTTATTTCCTGTAATGTGGACTGCCAAAACGAGGGTCTATATCCTTGGACATTTCATGACACCATGTGCTCCCCCGATGTGTGCCACAAACTTGGCATTGTCTGATTGGATCCTTACAGATGAGACTTTCAATATGTTCTGAAAATGCAATGTCTTTTTGTCTGGTGTATTTATGGATCACTTACTTTCTTTCCATGCCCATTGGCAGCGTCCTAATTACTTATAAATGCTAGATATTATTATTGTCATTATGTAAATTATGACACACACTCATAACCACTACATGACCAAATAAAGTACAACAAAAAATGTCCTCTGTTTTCTTTCGCAATCTGGTAGTTCTAATCCTGAAAAGGTATTTATATAATTAGTATTCAACTATCAACTTGAATAACCATAGTTGAAAACACATAGCTAACAAAATATTTTTCCCCTGATATAGTTTGCAGTATTTAAGGAATCTCAAATTATCCTAATGAACAAATTCTGCTTTCAGTTACACTGGTGTAAATCCACAGTAACTCCACTGATATGCAACAGAAAGCAGAATTTGGCCGAGGGTGTTTGTTTTAATTGGCAGGGAGGAAGTTAGCTTTTCAAGAGATTTTTAAGGGGCATAAAAACCTTTTGAAAATAATCCAAGTGCAGTGAAGATTTTGAACTGGAAAATAATCCATGTGAGAAAGAAACTGCTAATAACCATTCCTCTCCAAGATGTTTATTTTCTCCCTCTTTTAAAATTGAATTTTGTGCTATGAAAAGTGCCAGACCAATAGCCCTAACCCACAAAGATAGATACACACAGCATAGGAGCTAGCAGTGAAAGCTTTCCCCACATTTACCTATCAGTGTGCCTCAACTCTGAGCTAGCAGATCTTTAAATGTGGGCCGGGGAGGGAACAGGACCTTTTAATTCTTTTTCTCTCTGATGTAAATACTAATAAGGCTGTCAATTAATGCCAAGTGTAATTAATTATAGTTTATATGAAGACCATCTGTCCACTAGTAACTAAGATCATCAGATAATTTGTTTATAGGCCACTGAACAGATATCTGATCACCAGAGCTTTTCCTCACTGTGCTGAATTCAAAGCAGTGGCCTTGGCATTGGAACCTATTAACTCAGTGGTTCTCAACCTGCAGCCCAGTCAGCAAATAGCTGCGGCCCAATCATGTGACTGCCTCATGGCCATATGGGTAGTATATATATTGGGTGGACGTTGCCCACATAACACACAGAGAGCTGCGTATGTGGCCCACAATGGTAATTAGGTTGAGACCCACTGCATTAACCCATGCCACCCAATCTCTTTCTCAAGCATGTTCCACATTTCTAATGTTTTGCTTTTTCACTGATACTGTCAAGGTGCTTATACAACCCCATCCCTCTAAAATCTAAGCATCCAAATAGTTCTGGAGTTTATGCTTGCAACATTCCTGTTAGGGCATTATTATCTCCATTTTACAGATGCAGAACTGAGACACAGCAAGCCCGTGGTAGAGCCAGGAATTTAACCCAGATCTCCTGAAGCTCAATCCAGTAATTTAACCACTCAAAACCACTCCTTCCTCCTTTCTTGCATTACTTCATGGATTATTTTTATCAAACAACAATGTGATAAAAACTGATGGAACTGTAACACCCATCTTCCCCACATCAGAAAACAAAAGAAAAGTCCTAATTACTGTATGTTGTAAATTTCTTGTACAATACGCCATCATTCCACGCACCTTTTATTTCCTTCTCTCCCTTTTTCTATTTAGATCACTCTGTGATTAATCCATTACAAGAACAACAACAAACACACTTATTTACACTTGGAAGAAATTCAAATACTTTGTCCAAGTGAAATGAAAAATAAACATAATCTTAACTGTCATAAAATCACGAAATGCCTCTGGCAGTTCTATCAAAGTATGTAGACCTCCAGACCCTTTGAAGAAATGAAACTGCAGTTTATCAAGTGTGATTTATAAGCAACACTGATTTAGCTAGGAGATAACACTGCTTTCTAATCATTAGTAGTCAGACAACAGCCATGTGAACACATCAATTATGGGCCACTGCCAAAAGCCCTTGAGATCCTGGAGATTAACAGCCAATCCTCTGTTTTACAAGCTCACATCAAAAAGAATATTAATAAGAGGAGGGGCAATGTGAAAGCTTGTCAGAGTAATTCAGCCACTGAAACAAGGCTTTTTTTTTTTTTTCTTTTTTGCTCTGCCTTGAACAGGTCCATGAAAGAAGCTGGCATAAGCTATAAAACATGGAGCTGCCAATTTCTCAGAAAATGTTTTGCCATTAACATATGAGAAGTTGTAAATGCCCACAAAAGCTCTGTTTGGTGTATAATGGCTACAACTTCTGAGTCTCTATCTTTAAGGCATCAGTTATACAGGAGCAATCATCATTCAAATATTTGCAAATTAACATCCATACACAGCAGCACTCACTGGCTTTTCCCTTCCCTCAGAGATATTTGTAATCATAAAAAGAAAAGGAGTACTTGTGGCACCTTAGAGACTAAGCCACAAGTACTCCTCTTCTTTTTGCGAATACAGACTAACACAGCTGCTACTCTGTAATCTGTAATCATAAACAAATTAGCCAGTCTCCAAGACATCCATCTAATACACCTGACAAGTGAATTAAAATAACTACAAGTGCTAATAAATAGTCATCTCCATATTCATTTTTTTTTTCTTCAAACGAAACTAAATGAAAACATTTGCCTACTTGTGGAAAAATCCCATGATTGTTCCTTTCTTACTGAATTTTCTCTTATCCAGGGGTGGCTGAGGAAGCCCAACTAGACGTCTATTCTCATTATCATGTAAGGGAGGTGCATGGAGACAAGAATACACCTCCAAAAGGGAGAAGTAATGCAATATTTATTCTTTCACAAAAACGTAAACATTCCCTGTGAGACAAGTTTCAACAGCACATTACTGGCACTTAAATAAAATAATAGCAACAATAATACTGTAATAGGCACACTCTTACAACTTGATCCACTGAAGTCAGTCGGACCTTATCTAGGTTAGGATAAACGGTGTTGTTTTAAATAAAATGTGTTAGCTAAACCCTAAGGTTCTCTTCAACCAGCTAATCCATTTTAGGTTTTGTCTTCACTATGAAAATAGGTGTATTCTTAACTCAAGCTAGCTAGATTTACACGAGTTAGCGGGTCAACTAAAACTCAACCTGCTAACTCATGTGTAAAACTACAAACTGGCTTTATACTAGAAGTTTAACCCAATTTAATTAATCTGAGTTAAATAAATCTTATTTGCGTTCGCTATTTTTTCGCAGTGAGGCCAAGACCTCAAAATACAATTTGCCCACTAAGATTACACTAAGATTTTATAGTCTGTTAGTTAAAATGTGCTAACCAACTTTTTTGGTTTTTTAATACCTGTTAGCCTGGTCTAGACAATGCGTGGGAATATTTCCATGGGCACTGGATTGGGCTCTAGTGCTAAGAGTTCTCTTACAATCCCTTCCAAAAGTCATCAAGACCCCTCCAAAAAGTAAAGGACCCCTCCAAAAAATACTACACTTTTACTTCAGAAAGTTTATTATTTCCTTTGTTTTCTATAAAAGCCACCCATTTTAATATTTAGCTGTTTATTTTAAAGAGAATATCTTTCATTAAGTCAGTTATATTTAGAGTGGCATGTCCGCTTGTGTTACTTCTGCTCTGATAAAAATCAGAAGTGGTTCAAGCATCATGCACCTGCTCATTACAAAAATGCCTTCTCATAGTGGTCAGAAATATTTTTTTTAAAAACGTATGCTTGTTTCAAACTTGTAATTTAACAACAATCTGCCTCAAAGGATAAAGTCACCAGAAATCTGAAAATAATTCTTAATAAATGGGAAAAAAAAACCCTTAATATTGAACCAATAAAGCATCCTATATAGCTGGTGTGGCTATGTAATTGTCATCATTACATCATATTAGGATCCATGACACTTAAATTATACTGTATTAGATCTTATTTTACCAATTAACAAGCAAAATTGGGTCAAGGATACAATAGCCAAACTATAGAATGCCTGCTGGTTTTCTCCAAATCTCCGTGAATTCACCTCTGTTTAGCAGATACTCTGCTACAACCAAAACAAGTTACACGTTAAGAGCCAGATAATAGCTGGCCCTTGCATGGATTTGGGAGAGTACAAGAAGCTTTCCCTCCCTCATATGGTGAGCCCAGTACAGCCACAGTTACAATCCCTGCGATCTCCTCAGCCAGTACCAGCTGGGGTGCAGGGCTGGTATTACTTTGGATGCAAAAGGGATGGGAAGATGGTATTGCCTCATAACTCCCTCTCCTGAGCAGGAGAGCTGAGTGGCTGCAGAGGGAAGTACATGCCATGTATTTCTAAGGGGTAGCACAGGGCCCATGCCACTCCTGAGCAACAGGGAGAGTTCCTGACCTCAAGCTGGGCAATGCAGCTTCACAACACCCCGAACACAGGGTAATGATGACCCTAAAACAAACTGATTGAACTGATAAACTGTTAATACTACCCAGAACTCTGTCACTCATTGTGTCCAAGGTGGTTTCAAGAACAGGATACATTCATCTGGCATCTGGTATTTGTTTAGTTGCTTGGGACAAGAAAACCAACTTCTTTACTTTCTCTAACGATAACTGTTTTCCAGTGTGAATGAACTAATCCAAATGAAGAAAAAAATACTGAATATTTAAAAATTGATCTCAGTGGGTGTATTCATATGAATTAGTTTTGCAGGATTGAGTTCTCAATGTCTAGCAAATCAGAAATAGAATATTTATCCATTTTTACAATAATGTTAAAATTAGGGAGGAGATTTTCAATAGTGACTAATGATTTTCGGTTCTTCAATTTTTGTGTGCCCAGCCTTCTGATATTTAGAAAGTGTTGAGCACTCATGGTCTCGTGTCTCAAGATGGGCAACCAAAAGTTGAAGTCCCTTAAATCACTAACCACTCCTGAAAAACTTGCCCTAAGAACATGAAAAATGAATTTAGGACCTAGTCCTTTGGAGTCAATGGAAAGCCTCTCATGGCTGACTTAGAACAACCCTTCCTCAGCTCTCGTCCCCTAGCGCCCCTCCTCTACTTACGCTACATTGATGACATCTTCATCACATGGACCCACAGGAAGGAGGCCCTTGAAGAATTCCACATGGATTTCAACAATTTCCACCCCACCATCAACCTCAGCCTGGACCAGTCCACGCAAGAGATCCACTTCCTGGACACTACAGTGCAAATAAGTGATGGTCACATAACCAACACCCTATATCAGAAACCTACTACTGACCGCTATACTTACGTACATGCCTCCAGCTTTCATCCAGGACACATCACATGATCCATTATCTACAGCCAAGCCCTAAGATACAACTGAATTTGCTCCAATCCCTCAGACAGAGACAAACACCTACAAGATCTTTATCAAGCATTCTTAAAACTACAATACCCACCTGGGGAAGTGAGGAAACAGATTGACAGAGCGAGACAGGTACCCAGAAATCACCTACTACAGGACAGGCCCCACAAGGAAAATAACAGAACACCACTGGCCATCATGTACACCCCCCAGCTAAAACCTCTCCAGCACATCATCAACGATCTACAACCGATCCTGGAAAACGATCCCTCACTCTCCCAGACCTTGGGAGACAGGCCAGTCTTCGCTTACAGACAGCCCCCAACCTGAAGCAAATACTCACCAGCAACTACACACCACACCACACACTAACCTAGGAACTGACCCCTGTAGCACACCTCGTTGCCTACTCTGTCCCCATATCTACTCTAGTGATACCATCGGAGGACCCAACCACATCAGCCACACCATCAGAGGCTCATTCACCTGCACGTCTACTAATGTTATATATGCCAGCAATGCCCCTCTGTCATGTACATTGGCCAAACCGGACAGTCCCTACTGTAAAAGAATAAATGGACACAAATCGGACATCAGGAATGGGAACATACCAAAGCCAGTGAGAGAACAGTTCAATCTTCCTGGACATTCTATAACAGATTTGAAAGTAGCTATACTTGAACAAAAAAACTTCAGAAACAGACTTCAAAGAGAAACAGCAGAACTAAAATTCATTTGCAAATTTAACACCATTAATTTGGGCTTGAAACGGGGACCGGGAGTGGCTGGCTCATTACAAAAGCAGCTTTGTCTCTCCTGGAATTGATACTTCCTCATCTATTGTTGGGAGTGGACTACATCCACCCTGATTGAACTGGCCCCGTCAACACTGGTTCTCCACTTGTGAGGTAACTCCCTTCTCTTCAAGTGTCAGTATATTTATGTCTGCATCTGTAATTTTCACTCCATGCATCTGAAGAAGTGGGGGTTTTACCCACGAAAGCTTATGATTAAATAAATCTGTTAGTCTTTAAAGTGCCACCAGACTCCTTGTTGTTTTTGTGGATACAGACTAACATGGCTATCCCCTGATAATTGACTTCAGTAGGCTTTGGATCAAGCCCTTTTATGCTCCACCAAATCCATTCTTTAACAAGTTTAGGCTCTCATACCAACCAATAAAAATGAAGTCTTTATCAAAGTAACTAGGGGTGGAAAAGGACTAAAATCAGTCATTTCAATCAATTCTTCATAGGGTGTGTGTATGTATGTATAACTCTTTTAGAGGTAAATACATTTTATGTATAATGAAGAATCAAATGTATGTAAAAATTCCCTGTACTGTAAAACTGAAGTGCATTTAAAATCAAATGTAAAATCACAATGAGAAGCTAATGAAATGATATGGTTCCAAGATACAGAGACCATGATGTGCATAGTTTCAGAATCCTTGTCTCCGACAATCCCAGTTACTCCTTTTCAAATTCTCTATTAGCAAGTAGCTGATACGTAGGTTTTCAGCACCAAGTGTGCCAGGCATTTAACACTTATTTGATTTAAGACAGTGTTAATGCCTTTGCCAATCACACTTTTTTATAGTTCTACAAAATACTGTGCTGTAAGAATTAAACTGCTGTTTATTATACCTCTGCTGCCTTATACTTTCCTACTTATTGCATGAACTCTTAAATTAGTTAAAGCAAATACTGTACTACAATAAAGCATAAACAAACGTACATTGGGTCTGACAGCACTTCTGAAGAGGTAAGGCAGAAAGTATTTTATTTCATAAACAGCTGTGCTGTTTTCAGATAATAAAAAGAATGATACAATTATTATTCTATTTGGGGGAGGGGCAGTAATTAGGTATAAGACCTGGATACTGTCAAGCTTAAAATTAAACACCCTTGCTTGTATTATTATTAGCATCTTAGATTATTTAAACTGGAAGAATTTTTAAGAGGGTGGATAAAAATCAAATTTTTTTTAAATAAAAAAATTTTTTTTTAATTTAAATTGGATTTTTTGGATAAAATGCTTTTTGAGGAAAAAACTATTTAAAGATAGTTTTAATTAAGATACTTTATAGCTCAAAGATATCTCATCATGGAATAGGGATTATAAATTCTAATTCTATAGTATGTGACAATATATTCCTGTAATGTTTAAAAAAAAGTTTTGTAAATGAGTTCCAACAGTTCATGGATTAGGGACCCAATCTTATGGGGCTTATTTAGGTTAATCTTTCTACCTACCCAATGGGACAGTGTTCAGTCTAGAAGATACCATCAAAGATGCTTAGTTTTGCAGTTCTCAAACGGTGGATTTGTGTCTCCAGTGATAACATGCTTGTTAACAGCAAAAATGTTTTTAAATAAAATAAAATAAATAAATGAGGTAAGAAATAACAGACCTCAACCCTATTGTCCCTCTGCAAATTTGTGTACATAGAGTCAATCCCTTACCTCGCTCTAAAAGTGCACAGTTTCAAAAAGTTCAATGAATAAGAAGATTGTTAGGGGTGGAATAGATCTGGACAAGGAGAAGAAATCTGGAGATAAATGTGAGAAGGGAGGGACAGGTAGTAGAAACAAAAGTGAAACTGTTGAGCAGCATATTCCAGAAGTCTTGAGGTCTTTGTGAGTATAGCCTTCATTGATTTGAGATCTACCATACCATTCTCTTACTATAAGGGAAAACCTATAATGGCAGCAGCCCGTAAAAGAGACCCAGTTTGGGAATATTTTAATGAAGTTCCTCTACCTGTGGGTAAGACAGGAATGTGTGCAAAATGCAAACAGTGCAACAAAGAAATGCAAGGTCTGGTTGCCCGAATAAAACAACATCATGAGAAGTGTTCCTTCTCAGGAAGAAGCTGCGTTGAAGATGATGAAAGGAACATGTCTGAACATGCAAGATCTTCAGGTTGGTAAACTTTTTTATTTCATACTTCTTTCTTAAGGACTGCCTGTCTTCGTTCTGGACTATTATTGAATTTTCATGTTTGAGCAAAAAATATAGTTGTTACTCTATGGTACTATTATTTTTGATGCACTTGTGATAAAAAATAAATAGCTGAAATAGGCAGATCTTCCTTTTACAATTTCACCTTTAAAGTAGAACTGAGTGTCAGTGAATGCAGTGACAAATACTAAATGAGCAGTATGTTAATAATAATTAATTAACTGCATTGACTTATTTTGTTTAGGAGAATCCATCCTCAACATACAGGATTCTGAAGACTATCCACCTTCAAGATCACCATCATTTTCTATAGTTTCAGAGTCATCTGCCAATGATAGTGTTTCAGTCACATCATGTATGTCAACATAGCCACAGTATATCACCTGTAGCAAAAAGAAAAAAAAACACTCCATCATCCAGAAAGAGCCATAAATAAGTTTGTGCCAAGAACCAACAGATTACAAAAAGAGGTAATTGATGAAAAAATTGCCTGGTTTGTTTATGCAACAAACTCTCCTTTCCGTATGATTGAGAACCCACATTTCATTAACATGGTTCAGTCATTAAGACCAGGATACAGTCCACCCAATAGAGCAGATGTTGCAGGCAAATTGCTGGATAAAGTGTATGAAAAAGAAATTGAGCAGTGTGCAAAAGGTCTAGAGGGTGAAACTGTTCACCTGAGTCTTCATGGGTGGAGCAATGTCCACAATGATCCTGTTGTATGTGCTTGTGTGACAACAGAAGAAGGGAATGTCTTCCTTACAGAAACAATTGATACATCAGGAAATGCACACACAGCAGAATACTTACAAGTAGCAGCAGTAAAAGGTATAACAAACTGTGGAAAAAAATTCAAATGTCTAGTACACAACTTGGTCACACACAACGCTGCAAATGTATCCAAGATGAGAAGAAATTATTTAGAAGAGAGTGAAGAGACTCCCAAACTAACAACATACGGTTGCAGTGCTCATTTGATGCACCTCCTAGCCAAAGACTTCAGTATTCCAGAAATAAAGGCTAATGATGTTGAAATTGCAAAATATTTCCATAACAACCACTTTGCAGCAGCTGCTCTGAAAAAAGTGGGAGGAACCAAGCTCCCACAAGACATGCGATGGAACTCAGTAGTGGACTGTTTTGAGCACCAGATCAAGAACTGGCCTAATCTGATGACAGTTTGTGAACAAAATCATGAAAAAATAGATGGCACGGTCATAGCCAAAGTTCTTAGCATTGGGCTTAAGAGAAATGTTGAACACATGCTGAGTACCCGGAAACCTATTTCTGTAGCCTTGAACAAAATGCAGGGAAATAGCTCTTCTATTGCTGATGCTGTTGAAATTTGGAAGGAACTGAGTGAGATCTTAAAAAGAGAAATATTCAACGACAGAGGTAAATTACAAGTATTAAAAAAACGAATGGGACAAGCACTATCTCCAGCTCATTTTCTTGCAAATATTCTCAAAATTCAGTACCAGGGTCAAACCTTAACTGCTGAAGAAGAGGAGCTGGCTATGACATGGACTTCCAGCAATCATCCCTCCATAATGCCAACTATAATAAACTTCAGAGCTAAGAGTGAACCATTCAAGAAATATATGTTTGCTGATGAGGTTTTCAAAAAAGTCACACCAGTGAAGTGGTGGAAGCCATTTAAGCACTTAGATTCAGAGACTGTTGAAGTGATAATCTCACTTTTAAGAGCAGTAGCTTCTTCTGCCGGTGTAGAAAGAATATTTTCTTCCTTTGGACTAATTCATTCCAAATGGAGAAATCGTTTGGGACCTGAAAAAGCAGGAAAACTTGTTTTTCTTTTCCGGATTATGAACAAACAGGAAAATGAAGGTGAAGACGACTGAGTTAGCTGCAGAAGCCAATATTTTAAGTTTCTCATATTGAGCTGGCTGACATAGTCGATTTAATTTTTTGTTGTTGTTGAATATTTCATAACTGTTTTAATTAAAAACTATTTTTAAAAAATGAACTTGATTTTAAAAAACTTGAATGTTTAACTAAATTCAAAAATTCATATGCTTGTTTTGTTAAAATATTAGGTTTTCTGTCAAAGAAAAAAAAATCCAGAATACGTAACTTTATTTTTTAGTTAAATAAAACAATTTAAATGCCTGTCTGGTGATGTTCTCCTCCTAATACAGCATGACAAGAAATCCTCCAAATATTAATGATTAACCTGTTGAATTGGAGATATTTATGAAGTCATTGGGAGGAACTATCGGCTTCAATTACCTTTGGTAAATGAAATAACCAATCGTTCATTTTCTGATATAGCTGTAAAACTAATCTGAAAAGTTTTCAAAATAAATCACTTTAAAAATGTATAGTGTGTACCTTCTAAAAATGAAATCTACATTTATCTCTGAGCTATGAGGAATATGTATTAAGGTTATAACAACCAACAAGAATGCACTTTTATGTAGAAATCCATGATTAAATCGAGTCTTCCTGACTAGTGATTTAAATCAAATCCACCCTGATTTTTAAAGTTGAATTTCCTTTTTATTATTTATTTTTATTTACTTTTTGTATTTTATTCAATTTGGACTCTAAAAATAGACTAGTCCATTTAATATATGTGTGTGTGTGTGTGTGTGTGTGTGTGTGTGAGAGAGAGAGAGAGAGAGAGTGTGATCTTTAACTGTAGCTAGTACTTCATATATAATTTTATACGATTCTACTCAATTACTTAATGTAATTTCCACATGAATAAATCCTGCTAGTGCTTTTGGCAGAAAACATAAGCTTTACCTACTTCTTTTTTCCCCCATTTTTTTTTCACCACTGTTGCTAACGTTGGTTCATATCCACCAGTCTTATCCATTTTAGGAGCCCTAACAGAGGTGGGCTACTTGCTGCTGCCAGTGTTTTAAGCACCATGTCATATAATCCCACTTGGAGCAAGTATGTTAGGGGTCAGTGTTGCTAACACCAGTGGGACTGAATCAGTGTTAATATTGGAAAAATACTGAAACATATCCTAGGTGCAGACAAGGTTTATCTAACATGACCTTATGTGTACTGCCATAGCTGTATTGGGCCCTTCTTAAAAATGTTAATCGAGAATCATTACAATTAATGGCTGTGCAGACAAGACTGGAAGGGGAACCTCTACAAAGCATAATGCTTACTGTCCATGCCTATTGAGGACTGTGAAAATGGGTAAGGCAGATCCAAATGATTGTGGGAGATGGGTAAATGGACTTCTGGAATATGGTGGTGGGGGTGATGGGGCTTTTCATAAACAAAAGGAACCTAACAACAATACTTAGCTCTTATACAGTAACCTAGTTTTCCTATAACAAAAAAAAGCTCTGGAAAACTCTGGTTTACAGAGACCTTTTGGATCTGGATACACAAACCATGCTGGGATACTGAACGGCAGAGATGATAAACAGCCAGCTACTCTCTACTACACAAAGTTTTCATTTTGTTTCAAATATACTAAGTTGAGAGAGTCCAGTTAGCTATACTTTTTACAACAATTAGTCTTGCTGCATTAGTATTTCTGAAAAACAATTAGTTTGATTTGTGGATGTCAAGCACTGTGGAAATGTTTCTTCTGTGTCCTGGAATCATATCTGTTGGTCTGAATTTTGGACCTCCTTTAACCACTCTCTACCTTAATTTTTCTGTCTGTAAAATGGGTGGTGTGTGGTTTAAAACAGACTTTCAAAAGAGCTCAACAACCACAACTGAGGCCAGAATTTCAAAATATTCCTCAGTTCCTATTTAAGTACCAACTCAAGTAGCCAGATTTTCAAAAGAGCAAAGCCTATTTACTGCTAGGGTCTTTTGCAAATCTGCCCATAAATCTGCTTGCCATTGTGTGTGTTAAAGACTTAAAAGTCCAGCCCTGAGCTCTTCTGCAAATCTACTCCTTTATGTTTATAAAGTGCTTTGGGATTATTGGAAGAAATGAACTAACCAAGTGAACAGTTATTTTAAAATAATTTTTTTTATGGCTGAGCGCTACAGTCCTAATTCAGACAAAAACCTGTTGACTTCAATGAAAGTTTTGCTCGAATAAGGACAGACAAAGGAATCTGGAATTTAGCCCTTCATTTGTATTTCAGTAAATTCCTCCCACTTTGCACAGAGACCATTTCTTGGCTTGCCTCTTCCCTTCCCTGTCAACAAAGGTAAATCTCTCACTGTTCTCTTGGTTCTCAAATGAAAATAAAAACAGAGCTGGAGATGGATGTCACTGCATAAAGTGGGGCAAATTAAGCTATGTTTCCTTCTCCTCCAGAACAAGAACTCAGCTCAGTTACATACATCACAACAGAGCAGAATGTATTGGCTTTTTCGACGCCATATTTCCATGAAAAGAAGCAGTCAAACAAAAAATTAAGCACTTAAACAGCTTTAAAAGGACTAGTTCAGAATACTGTACTTCAGCAAAACCTTCATTGTTATTCAGTGCTTGGCAAATGACATTGCCATCAAATACCAGCAGAGGAACCGTGAAGAGTAAATGCTATCTGAAAAAGAGGCTTGTACTTATGCAGTGCTAATGACCATCTAAAAGAGCGATTCTGCATGGTTACATCCTCTTTTAGAGTCACAGCTGCAGTTTCACAAGAGCAGCCATACATCATAATCTGCAGCCATTTTAGGCTATCCTTGTGCTTTAAAGAACAATATGGGCAGTAAAGAACTGCTAAACTGTGAACTAAAGTTCCCAGTCAATACCAAGTCTATTTTAATAGAAATGATTGGGGAGGAAATATTTAAATGTTATTACAAAACAACAGATAGCAGGACCAAATGAAAGGCAGTGAAAGGACTCCCCTATAGTTAGCTTCACTAATATACTCCTTTATTAGGTTTTAATTTCTAGTTAAGTATAGCACAAACACAGAGTAGTGTATTAATTGTGTGAGGTCAGACAGTTATATTAAAATATAATACACACATTTTAATTAATGTCATGATTTTGATTTAATCACGTTTATCTATCTAAAATGATGCCATTTATTAACGGATATACAGTGACTTTTTCAGAGGTTAAAATTTTGGAAATGGAACATTATTTCATTGTACTTTGAAACCGTTCCACAATCAAAGCCAAACATATGGGCAAAAATCTTAACATTCACTAAAATCAGTCACAGACTTTGTGGGCAAGCTGAAAAAGTAACTGCTATATTCAGTGCTGAGAGTTACAGCCACACCCACCACAGCAAAATAATCTCAATTATGTACACACATTCAAGCCCAAGTAAAATGGAGGAAACTATAGGTCACCGCACACCAGATTTCTATGCCTTATTATTACATTTCTTTAGTTCTTGAACTGGGTTAAGACAATAAAACAGCCTGGCAGTTCTTTCAACATTTACTCTCCAGGTGAAGGACTACAGGAAAGATCCCATGTCAGATCACTTAAATTAGCTGTGGTTTCCACAGTCCAAAAAGTGACATCAGTCGTCACTGTGGTAACTTTCAGGATACCTTTCTGTATACATTTGGAAGAGGAAGTTCTAGAATAGAGAGATGGGCTGGTGCCAGTTTAAACTGTCAGAGTTCAGCTGGAGGTTAACTATAACCAGGGAAAGAATGTGTTTTGCTTTTGGCTCATAGTTCTAAAAAGAGAGTCACTGGTGATATACATAGATAATGCTTCTTGTAAACCCCAGTGAGATGAAAGCAGCTTGGAGTCCAGGTTACTAGAGGCACAAGCATCTATATGAAAGTGTTGAAGTACTGAAGAGAAACGAACTCTTCTGTAATTAGTTCATACCATATGTTCCTCTCCAGTGTGAAAACACACTGAGGGAAACAAATTAATTCAAAGTGTCCCTGGGCTTGAAAGGGCAGCTGTGATACTGCATCCCTGATCTGCAGGAGTGGCAACAGCATGTTGGGGTACGGCCAGAAAAAGCCACAGAATTAGACAGTCACAAGGAGGACCATTGTACAGTGTCCCCTGCCCTGCCCCCAGCAATTAGCCACTGTCTGCAATCTATGTCTTAAATGGTCTTCATTCCCAAAGGGTGTGTTCCTACTTTGGAATATCTAAAGAGTGTTAGCTACAGTGCTGTAAAATCCTAGTGGAGACAAGGCACAGTCTCTACGTAAAAGAATAAATGGACACAAATCAGATGTTAAGAATTATAACATTCATAAACCAGTCGGAGAACACTTCAATCTCTCTGGTCACGCAATCACAGACATGAGGGTCGCTATCTTAAAGCAAAAAAACTTCAAATCCAGACTCCAGCGAGAAACTGCTGAATTGGAATTCATTTGCAAATTGGATACTATTAATTTGGGCTTGAATAGAGACTGGGAGTGGCTAAGTCATTATGCAAGGTAGCCTATCTCCCCTTGTTTTTTTCCTACAACCCCCCCCCCCCCCCAAGACGTTCTGGTTAAACTTGGATTATTGCTGTGCACATTGTAAGATGAGCTATTGCCAGCAGGAGAGTGAGTTTGTGTGTGTGGTTTTTGGAGGGGTGTGGGGGGGGGGGGTGAGAAAACCTGGATTAGTGCTGGAAATGACCCACCTTGATTATCATGCGCATTATAAAGAGAGGTTTCAAAGAGGGATGGGCTATTACCAGCAGGAGAGTGAGTTTGTATGTGTGTCTGTGTGTGGGGGGGGGGGGGGGGAGGTGAGAAAACCTGGATTTGTGCTGGAAATGGCCTTCCTTGATGATCACTTTAGATAAGCTGTTAGCAGCAGGACAGTGGGGTGGGAGGAAGTTTTGTTTCATGGTCTCTGTGTGTATATAATGTCTTCTGCAGTTTCCACGATATGCTATGCATCCGATGAAGTGAGCTGTAGCTCACGAAAGCTCATGCTCAAATAAACTGGTTAGTCTCTAAGGTGCCACAAGTACTCCTTTTCTTTTTTCTTTTTAAGGCACACAGTGAAGACCTAGCCTATGGCTGCTCTGAAGGCGCCCAGAGGAGGAGTTAATGCTGCTCTAAGCAGTATTCATTCATATTTCATACAGATTTTAGTTTGTGAAGAAAGGAAACAAGCTGCTTTAAGTGGCTCATTCCTCCCCCTGACAGTACCCCTTTCTCCATACGGCCCATTGTGGAAAGGACAGAGAAAGCTGTATGGAAAGAGAAAAGAGAGTATTTCATATTATCTCCCTTTTCCTTCCACATGGCCCCACAACTAGTTTGACAGTTGTGTCCCACCCAAATCCTCATCTCATGAAAGTCTGCTATAGATGGATGATGTCAGGGAACGTACTCTCCTTGACTCTCGGAAGAACACAGCCTGTGCCAGATTAATCAGTCACATAATGGATTGCTTTCCACTGTTGGTACTTATATGGTCCCCAATATCATCCTATGTGAGTGGCTCACAACCTTTAATAGATCTATCCTCACAACACACCTGTGAAGTAGGGAAGTACTATTATCTCCATTTTAAAGATAGTAAACGGAGTCACACTCAGACTTGCTTGAGATCACACAGGAAGTTTGTGGCAGAGCGGGGATTAAAATGGACATTCTGAGATCCGGACTAGCACCCTAACTATCGGACAAACCAACCTTCCTCTCCTTATTGTTAACTCAGGGTACACTTACACTGAACCTGGATGTGAGCCTCCCAGCCTGAGAAGACAGACTCACACTTGCGGTGCTTGAGCTAGCATACTAAAGATATTAGCATGGTCACTGCTGCATTGGTGGAGGCTCAGGCTAGCCACCCAAGCTCAGACTGATCCAACCCCAGTAGTTAATGTGGGCTAGGGATATATTTAAATTAAACATTTGTAAACCTGTAATTTAGATGAGTGAGATTCAATTAATCTCAAAACAACAAAGGTCTCCTCTCCTGTTCATAACTTGACTTCTCAGAGAAACACCATTAGGCATTTAGCCATGACTAAAATAAAATAGCCTATTTATGCAAAAAAGGATTTCTGTACAAGAAACTGTTGGCACTCAGTTTTACGCTTCAGCGGACTTTCTCAAGGACAAAAAGGGAAAATATGAGAATGAATAAATTTGGCGCTGCAACCTTATTCACAGAAGTAGTCCCAACTCATATGAGTAACACCAGTGACCTCAGTGTCATTACTTGTGTGTGGGCAACTCTCTCTTTCACTCTCACACACACAGAGCTCTCTCATACACTTTTGCTGTAGTCGTACCTTAAACTCAGCAATTCAAAATCACCAAAGCTTCATCTCCTGTGTGATATTTACCATGTGGGTTATTTTGGTAGTTCAAATCACTCCTTTCAACTTCTGGAGGTATCACTATATTCACAAGGGTTTTCTTGGAAGGATTAAAATTTGTTAAACACAGTTTCAAGACCCCCCTACCTCCCCCAAAAAAGCTTTAAAGCTGCCATAATCATCATCATCATCATCCATTTTTATCTTAATGAGTTGGATCTATGTCCGCAACTTCCTCTGTTTTTCTCAGCTATTTTACCAGCCCTTTGGCTCCCAAAGCAAACCAAAGTTGAGAGCATAATGAATTTCCAAAAATCCCTAGGTCAAGTAACTTAAAAGGGCAAAAACCTGCTCCCATTGAAATCAAGAGCAAAACTTCCTTTGACTTCACTGGGCCCTATATCCAAGGGAATATTTTTTATTTTTCCTCTTTGTCTCTTCCAGACAGAAATATACAAGATAGACTAACTTTTATGTATCACTTAGCCACATGGTATTATTAATAAAACAAACATACCTTTGTACATACTTTATTGTTTTGTTGGAAATTAAACATAAGCCTGGGATGAATTTGGGCCATTAGAAGTTAATGAAAGCCTTGTGAACTTTGCCCTCTGAGCTTAAGAAACTATGCCTTATATCTTCAGTAATAGTATTTTACCATGTAGCATGATGAAAGCCCATTTGCATATTGTTGGAAGCATCAGTAACAACAAATGGTATTAAAAATATGTAACTGGCTGCAAAAAATATCACCACTTTGAGGACATGCTTGCAAAAATAAACTGAAAAAAAAACCCATTCAATCACTGGCTATCATGATAACTTGCCAGTAATATCATACACATTTCAAAGTACAATGTGAACAAGATCACAATACCAGAACATAAAGTAAGGAAAGGTTCCTTAAGGGTCACTTAGAACATTGCTTTCAATCATTTAACACATGAAGTCAAAGCTCCTTGTACCAAGTACATATCCGGTAACAGACTGTAGTTTTAATGTTCCAGAAGAAAATATCCCTTTCATTGCCAAGGAAAAAAACCTAGGATTTATACCCATACACAAATATGCATATAATTATGCCGCGCATAACAGACCATTTCTCAGATTATATTTAGGGCTCAGTTCTGCTCCCAGTGAGTCAGTGCTTGTGTTGCGAATGCTTCCAAAGGGAGCAAGATCAATCCCTAAATGCAATTTGAGAAATGGCCTGTGATCTGGAGTATAACTTTATGTCTTTTAGGGTATGTCGTCTCTTAATTATATACATAGGTGGAAGCTAATATTGAAAACACCATCTTAATAGGAAGCCTCTTGTTCATAAGTAGACTATAATTCTGTTAAGTACAAGTACTTCTTTAATAACACACATCACTGACTATTTCCCTTATGTGTTTATTTGTAACAGAATTGAGAGGGAAAATATTTAAAATTATAACAGTAGACAGTATTCCATTAAGAAGAGTATGTTAAGTGAAAGTTAAGGTTGCACAGCTAAGCACTCAAAAGTCAGGAAATGCCACAATTAAGGTCACATGTACAACCTTTTCTCCTTGCAAGTATACATTACAATAAATATTTCAATTATATCTCAAATGCAACAGAATGTGATACAGAAAAAATGTATCTTAGACCTTGTCAACACACAAACTTGCACTAGTTTAATTAACACAGTTTAACTAAACACATGCAAACCCCTACATGGACACTATTTCAGTTTAAAAGGCTGTATTTAAAATCAACTTAAGATCAATTGGAATCAGGTTTAAACGGAAGTAAGAGTTCCCACACAACCTTTTGCGCCAGTTAAAGTCAACTGGTTTAAAATCGCCCCTTAAGTTAAACCAGTTCAACCTTGCATGTAAACAAGCCCTTATGTGTAACATCCTCTAGTACTGAATACCACTCAGAGTCCGGTGGGCAAACCGGACCCATCAGACTGATTTTTATGGAACAGTGACAGCAGCGAAGGATGCAGAACAGCTTTTTTATGGTTGAAATTTTCAAAGCTGTCTGAGAGATCTGAATGCCCAATTCAATTCCCTTTGAGGTGGCTTTGAAAATCCACCCTAAGAGTACACAGTAAAATGTATTTACACAACATGCTACAGATTAAGAATAACAGCTGAGAGTACCAGTCAAAATTTGCTGAAATATTTGAATCAACTAAGGCCCTAAACCTGGAGGTAGGCCTGAACAGAGCCTTAATGAAGAGCTCTGTCTGGATGCAAGGATCATGCCCATGCAGATCCGATTGCTGGACTGGGGCTTAAATTATCGGAAAAGTCAATTGTTCCATCCTCCAAATTGTAGCCAAGGAACTATGCGCTCTGGGTACGTACACATGGAAGCAAATTAGTTTACTACCTCCCTAATTCAATGCCTATCTCAGGCAACATCTTCACTGTTAAAGAAGATGTATTATTTACTTCAGCTTAACTATCTCCCTGCCAGCAGGTCACCAGACTACTGTGAAGGAATCCACCCCTTTGTCCTCGGTGTTTTAAGCTTCCCTGGGTGTCAGAAGGCTGCAGAATGTCAGCTATCTTTGAAGTAAAAACACAATGAAGAAAAAGCACTTGAGTTTTACTGTGAGGGTAGGCAAGGTGTATAGCGATGACTTTGCCTAGTTTACTGCATGGTAAAACTAAAACTGTCTTATCTTCACTGTGTTTTTACCTCAGGATAGCTCACCACATGCTAACAGGTTTCAGAGTGGTAGCCGTGTTAGTCTGTATCAGCAAAAACAATGAGGAGTCCTTGTGGCACCCTAGAGACCAACAAATTTATTTGGGTATAAGCTTTTGTGGGCTAAAACCCACTTCATTAGATGCATGGAGTGGAAAATACAGTAGAGAGGTATAAATACACAGCATATGAAAAGATGGGAGTTGCCCTATCAAGACCCCCATTTGGTAGGGTGGGGCTTGGTAGGGCAACTCCCAGTGAGTCATGAAAATGATGTCCTGAAATTCACAAGCCACCAGTCAACTGGTCTTTAAAAAAAAAAAAAAAAAGGTATAGCAATAAAGCAGTAACCACAGCCTTGCTGACCATTAGCACTGGCCACTAATGAATTACGATATTGAAACAAAGACCCATTTACACAACTTTTTTTTTTTTTTAAAAAGGTTCTGTGAGCAGGCCAAATTGCATTTCAGGGAGACAGGTTCAAGAGACTGTATTATGTTTGTTCAGATTAGCAGAGGTATTTCTCCTCTCTCCCTCTCTCTTTTTAAATTCAGGCGAACAAAAGAGGCAAGCTCTTCTTGCCAACAACTGGTGCCCCTTAGCTGGAAGTAGCTCGAGTTGTCAGGTTCCTGTCAGACTGCAAAGGCATACCGACACTTCCCTTCCCCCACCCTTTTGTTGTTTTTAAATATGTGCACTTTGCTCAGCAGTCCTCACCATTAAACAATTCATTTTTTCCTTGCCTTCTCTGGTTTAGGAGGGGGTAAAAACAGCAGAACATGGTCACAAAATATAAAGCCAGACATTCATTTCCTGTACCTCAGGGTCTCATTCTTTCACCTCCTGGTCCATAGAACTTGGCTACCAAATAGGTCTTAATCTGTAAACAAATGATTTGCTCTACAATTAAACCATTCATTTCTTTTTCCCTTTCTGTGGCTGCTTGGCTGCTGTCCAATGTGGAGGCTCATAGGTTCTTCTGTTATTTAGTGCTCATGATGGTTAAAAGGCAATAAGCTCATTTAGAGTTTATAAAACTATAAGCCATCAACAAAAGCATTTAATGCTTCTCAGAAGCACCGTGGCTTTTGCCTGCAAAATTAATAATACTTTTAAATGTGCTGACCCTGGTTATGCACTTTGGATTTCTTTAAGTCAGTTATTGTATATTGCAAATACATGCATTCCACTTGAATTTTAATTGTCTGTGCACTTTCTTCTTAACAATTGACAAATCATAGCAAATGCAATTTATCCTGGAATTAGTATTGAAGCTCAGAGACTTCTGATGTTTCATTTTTAAAAAATGTTGCTGGAGCATTTCACAATGTGTGCCAATATTGTTTCCTCATAAAAAGGTGATGTGCATCATTGGAGGTTACTGGAGTAAGCAAAATAAAAAAAAAAAATAGGTTTCCAATCTTTATATCAGGAGTCTCATATCAGAGCTTTATGATCCAAGAGAAACTGAGTAATATCAAGGTCATCTTCCTTTGCCTCTATTTTAACCATTTCCTGCTGAATGAAAATCAGTTTCTCCAAAGATTTTTCATGAGCCCAAAGATATTGTGTATATGTGGGTATCTACATTCATGTTTATATGAACTGACAGAAAAGAGAGTGTGATGGTGATATGCAACTACATAAGCGTAGGGTAGCTAATGAAATTTAATTATTTTTTACATTTTCATGTCCATAAATAATAGAATTGTTGATAGTGTACCAATAGCTCAATTTACAGGTGCAAATCTCATTTAGAAATGACAGGTACTTAGCAATATCAACTTCAGCAATTTACTTTCAATGAAATTCTGCAAGCCTATTTAAAGTCTATTACAGCTGCTGACATCAATCTGCCAAGCTGTAGAGTGCTAAGCTCTACTAAACATTTGCACCTATAAATTTAGCTACCGGTGTACTTGAGTTAAATACACAGCATTTCTCCAGATATGCTATTAGAGATATAATACAGGGAGGTGGAAATGCAATATGGTGGGAATGTCAATGGGAGTTTTGCCTAAACAAGGTCTGAACATTGGGGTCCTTTGGAGTTTTAGGTTCCTGTGCTTCCCCCAATCCTAAATGCCACACAAATTAAGGTCTAGTTCTGAAAGTCTTTATGGCACTATTTCCTACTCATCCAAGTGGCCCTATTATAAGGGCAGAAGTCCTAATTGAACTACTCATGTGAGTATAAGTACTGTTGCCAGAGAAGTTTGCAGGATCACATCCTATCCATTACAATATACATTTAAAAGGGAAACACTCACATTTTAACAGGTTTCAGAGTAGCAGCCATGTTAGTCTGTATCCACAAAAAGAAAAGGAGTACTTGCGGCACCTTAGAAACTAACCAATTTATTTGAGCATAAGCTTTCGTGAGCTACAGCTCACTTCATCGGATGCATTCAGTGGAAAATACGGTGGGGAGATTTTAATTAGCCATATCTATTTTAATCTTGCCAACACCAGGAAATAAGATGAATCTAAGACTCTTCCTCGACCAATCAAATAATATTACTCTTAGCTGACGGAAGAAGAATAGAAAATAAGCATTTTCTTTCTCCTGCACAATATCTTAAATCATCAGAAAAAAAGATTTCTGTGTTGTTGATTATGCACAGGATCAGTGTTCTTATATTTTGAATTGCCAAGATAATTATAAATGAGGAAATATAAAAAGAAATTGCTGTAGTTTTAACTTCTCTATATGTATTACATTTTCAATAATCTCAGAAAGCTGGGAAGGTTTATGGGTGGGGTTTTTTTTAAATTCAGAGGACATCTTTAAATCTATGCTAAATATTAGAGTTTGAGGGAAAATGTAAACCTTGCAAGTCACTTGAAAACAGTTGGCAACTTTTCCTCTGAAAGTAAATCCAAGGGCTCAAAAAATAAATATTCAAGAGCATTAATTTGTTTCTAGATGTGTGCATGCAAGTAAAACAGCAGTCATAATGTGGAAATTTCAGTCACATTTTGCAACTAATTGGAAGCAGATTAGAATTCTGCCTCAGGGGAACATTGTCAAACTAGAAGCTGGAGCAAATGAAGAAAGAGGTGAAAGAATCGTGAAGAGCTGACAGATTTACAGTGCTCAAGGCAATAAACGGGTACTAGATGAAAATGAATGTGCTTCACTGTACTGCATGCAGTTCTCTCGGTCATATCTCAGCAACAGCAGCTTACAGCTATGAAACTATTATTTTCAGTGGAGCGGGTAGAAAAGCAAAGTGTAAGAGTTCAAAGTATATATTCAGACTGAATGTAAAAATCACACAACAGTTGTCAGAGACATAAATCAAATTATTAACTTAAGATCCTATTCTGCAATTTATGTGCACGTTGAGTAGTATTTACTAATGCAACTAATCCCAGGGACAACTAACGCGGGAAACTGCTACTCAACGCGAGTAAGGATTGCAGACTCAACATGATCAAGAGTTGCAGAATCAGGCTCTTCATGGAAAAAAATAAAAGCAGATTTTTTTCAAAAAATACTAGCAATGACAAGATAACCTGGGGACAGATAAATCAGAGTTCCCAAATGTCAGTGGGGAAAATGTATTTAAAAGAGAGGGGGATACAGGGGAAGAAAAAAAAAAAAAGATACACCAGTTATGGTGGAGAGTATAGCAATGGTGTAATGGAAACAGCTGCCTGCCTTCTTCTTCAGTGTCTGGCATCTGCTGAAGCATCATGGGAAAGGCTGATGAAGGATTTGGACAAGGAATGTAAATGTACACAACTGGCCAAAAGTAGTTGGATTCTGAAAAGCTTAGTTGCTGTATTTTTTTAAACAATAGCCTGTTTTTATATTTTGTTTTATTTTTTACAGCAACAAGCAATATTATCCGAGTTATATCAAATTATACCTTCATACCAGCTAAAAGAGTAGGGAATCTGAATATCTTTTTCTTTTTCCGCAGTAATTGATGATATGAAGCAACAACATACGATATGCTCAAATTATGACCAAAATGATTTTTCTCAAAGTCCAGATCTCAGTACAATTTAACCTTCATACGTACATCACATAACATTCGGTCAAGGGAGAATTAATACTCAAATATACTCCAGGTGTATCTTTCATATATCTTCAGGGAAAAAAAATAAACTAACAACTTCTTAGCTATTTGGCCAATCTTATGTAAAACTTCCAACATCACCACCGACTCCCATTGAGAAAAGGGGTCAATTTCTGATTTGTTTGTGTGTCTAATTTTCACGCTTTGTTGCTAAGATATAGATCTAATTTCATTTCCCTCCCCCCAAAAGAAAAACAGGCAACGACATGAAACCCAGAAACATACAACTACTGCTGATGCTCTACAGTTATAAGCTTATAATAAAGCCCAGATTTGATAGTATTATCCATGTACTGTGGCAAACCACACACAAATAAACAGTTCTCCATGAAGAATAAAAACCTAAAGACCAAACCCTTCCAATTCAAACATTATTGTTACTTTTAACATGAGCCATCCATAAAAATCAGCCAAGGAGTTGACAGGAAATCCAAAAATAATTTGGTCTGGCCCTCTACACTGCGTGAAAGGAGCTTACAAGTTGCTTTTGACTCTTCCAAATGGTTGAGGTGGAAGAAACAGCAAAAAACTATAAAATCTAAGTTTATTTAACAAACACCTATCGTAGTACTGCTCTGACAGAGTCAGAACATTTTCTAGCATAGGTTATTGTAGCATAGCTGAAATATCACTGAAGGTGTTTTTTTGAGTGGATTGTGCTTTTGGGTAGGAAAGAACTTTAACAAAACCTCTGAATTAAGTCAATGGCTAATGTGAAAGACTAACAGTGTGCAAAATTAAACTGTATAGTGTGAACAGAGGCCAGATGTGCATCAAGCTTTCCTGGGAAACTGAGCCTAAACTTGGGAGCTTTCTTTAATCAAAAGGATGAAAGAAGGTGACTTCTAGGAGTTTACAAAAGTGTGACCAATTGGAGCTTAGTCTTCTATTGCTAATTGAAGCATAAAAAAGAGTCAGTTTCTTAGAACCAACTACAAACATCTACGTTTTATATTCCATTGCCACATGATAAAAACCAGAATCAAGCTAACTAGTAGAAAGTTGACTGGCAACCAAAGACCAAGCTATTATTTCAAACTGTCATGGGAAGGCTATAAAATTGCTACCAGCTCTCCTCAAGTTACCCTTCAATAAAAAGAAGCCATCAGGGAAATAAGAGAAAAGAAAACACATCAAAACCTTTAAAGTTCCTTTAAGTAAAATTATACTTCTGTGGCACAATGCCATCTGCTTCCTGGTTAACATAATAAGACAATACCACAACCTGAACATCAGCTTTTTAAAATTGCTAAGCAAAATAAAAAATATCAATATATTTTCATCTGTTCTTTTAACTGTAAAAGCTGCATTCACATGATGTGATTGGAATATGCCTAAAATGTCCATGTGGACACATATTTCTTATGTTACTAGTTGACAGTGAAGGTTCCCAGGAGGCAGAAAACGCAGTTGTCAAGCAGGGATAGTCCCTGTGAATAATATTCAGACATAAAAATGAGAAAAAAGTTAAATCAAAAATCAAGAACAATTTCAGTGTTCACAATAATTATTTTTTCCACACAACTGTCTGTAGCCATGAGCCAGAAAGGATTTCATGTAAAGGATTCAAAATTCACCTAAGGAACTGCTTTTTTTGTTTTTTAAATTTACTGGGAAAAATAACTTCAAATTTAAACGGACACTAGCTTTGTAGAGTCTCTGAAGACATTGTGTATGCGAAGTGCTGGAAAAGGTGACATCTTTCTTTTCAAGTTTAGTAGTATTTGCCTACCTAGATTAAATAAGAATACTAATATTATTAAACTTCTCTCACACTAAAGCATAATGTATTTTGAATCACAGTGTTGACCCAGGATTTTAGCACTTATAAGGGACACAGACACCAAGACTGTGCAGCCTGAAGTGTAAATCCAAGCAAGACAGACATCAGAATTCACCACATGCGTCCATAAATTAACTGATCTATTCCCAAATGTATTTTAATCAAAATTCAACAGCCATAGGAAAAAAGTGCCAATCTCTCCTCTTGATTTTTCTTTCAACTTTCTCTTCCACAAACACAAAATAAAAAATACAAACAACTCAATTGTCAGTCACACCATTCTGAATAGTTTTACCTTTCTTTCAAGTGTAAACGCTTTGTTCCAATTGCCAAGACCATTTACTCTGAATTAAAGAGAAACTGCAACACAGTGATTAGTGCAACCTCAGCTACAGCACAGTGCATTTCTAGACTAGTCTTTATAGTTCAAGTAGCAATTCATTGCTTGCACTCAGCTGCTGATTTTTCATGGGTAAGATTGAAGAATACATCTGATTTAAAATTTGAATGCTTTTGATTCTAAACCCAGCTTCAGATGATTTACACTGGCATGTTCTGAAACTACCAATAGGACACATTTATCAACTATTCTGTTCTAAATGTATTTTTCAATGTAGTGAAAATGGCTTAGAAGTTTGACAAGCCCTGAAAAAAGAACCTATGGCTTCTGTGATAAAAACCAGAGTGGCCATTTCTCAATTCTAAACAGCCATTTATTCAGATAATCCTCTAAAAGTAATGAAGAGGAAACAAACACGAGTTTGCAATCCTCAGCTATACAGAAATATTCTCTGTTTTTCCTATCTGTGTATAAATACAATTTCTAAATTATGCTTATTATTTAAAAACCTTAACAATATAACAATGCTGACCTGAGATTTCACTATAAATAGGCCAAATCCTCAAGTAGTGTAAGGGAATCAATAGAGCTAACTATCTATCTAAGGATCTAGCCTGATGTTCTAATTTAAGGGGGAAAGGCACAAATAAGAACCTGGACAAGCTCATCAACCATTCACAGAAATGCAGTGATGTGTTGAGGATTCTGGCTAGCATAACTGTATGTTATGATATTATATAAGTATTGGGTAAAGCTTGTATTGTGCTTAATGAATTAAGTACAGAATAACCTGACACCCCCATCTGATAAATCTCTCTACAGACTTTGTCCAACAGGAATTATCCCAGCTAGAGGGCAAGAGATAATCTGAAGTACTACAAAAACTTGATTATAGTCATGGAGACTAACTGAGTACCATGGAACAAGTCAAGAAGATGCATCATTGCCTACTGCTTGAGTTATGCAAGGGAGTAAAACAGAGTAATAGAGATTATTCAGTAACTGTATCTAGAGGGCAGGTATGCAGCTGCCTAAATACTATAGCTGTGAAAAAAGTCTAGCCTGCCTGTGGGATAGTGGAAACTCCTGCACGTATACAGCATTGTCATTTCGGTCCCAGGACCTGAAGAAGAGCTCTGTTTAAACTCGAAAGCTTGTCTCCCTCACCAACAGAACTTGGTCCAATAAAAGATATTACCTCCCCCGCTTTGTCTAACTCCTGCACGTTATTTTGCTCAAACCAATCATTTGTCCACAGGTGAGCCTTGGTGGCTTGGGTAAGAGTCTGGTAGGAATCTTGAGTAAGGTCTGACAAGCACCAGTATAGTGCATGCTTAGATGCCATATGCACCAGTAACACCACGCCAAACACAGTATGCAAGATGAAAAATTATACACAGGGCTTGAGTTGCAAAGAACATACATGCATGGTGTATTTAGGCATTACTTACATAATTCGCATCTTTTTAGCTGCACTCTGCCTAATTTCATATTTGACTGTAGCCTCTTATCTCCATATTTCTTTATAGTATTGACTCTAATCTTCTGATGTAACCCTTCCTGGGTCAAAATCTGCAACTTTTACTCACACATGTAGTCCCTACTTGTAGTCATAGTCTCAGTGGCTTCAAGGGAAATAAAGGTTTCATGATAGAGCACTATATTTGGATCACTTCCATCCTTGCTCAAGCATGGGCACCAGAAAAATTATGGCTTTTGTCTCCTGATTTCCCACCTCTACTTCTCATAGGATTTTGCCAAGTGCTCCTGGATCACAGTGCATACTTTATCTCTCAACTCAATCTCCAGCTGACTGAGGTTTCTGTGTAACAATTTAAAGAAGTATAGTATACATTCTGTGACCTGCCAACCTGCAGCATGCCCTCGTTTTGGTCTCAGAAACTGAAGCAAGTTGGAAGTGCACAGGAGATGCATTAGAACCAGCCAGGCACTGTAAACTTTCAAATAGAATAGATTTGCCTTTGCTTCACGGAACACACTTACCTTCTCACTGGAAATGGTGAGCAAGAGGCCTGCTCCTAGAGATAAGGAGCAGACCTATCCATCCTTGAGTGACATCAAGCTCGCAGCTTTCTAATATGTACTATTAAGTTCCATCACCCCACAACACCTTTCAAGACTTTTCCTTTTTCCATAGAGAAATGCAGTTTATACCAACCTAATAAATATATAGGTTTTACAAAACACAGAATAAATCCTGCTCCCATTGAAGTCAATGTAACTTTTTGCTTGAATAAAACAAGCAGCATTTGGCCTCATATCTACTTTTACAAATACAAATCACCAGGATAACACAGTCCAAATGCAGAACATAACACTTAACATCCAAAAGACATGTTCAATTAATGGAAAGCAGGCCACAAATTCTCATATAGATGTCAATATTATACAGCCTAGAGCTGGCATCTTTTAAAAACTAGAGCACACACTTCTTAACAAAAAACACACAAGTTTTAGTATGCAAAGAAACTAGGAGTTTCAGATTATGATTTAAGTGCTTGTTGATAAAATAGCTTTCCAATTATCATGGCCTCCATAGGAAAAGCAGGAATGCATTATGTGTTAATGATCACAACCAGGGGTCCATGCTTTACTCTTTTGTCAGAACTATAGCAGATCCTCCCTGCAGCTTCACCATTAACATGTCTGTTTCCTGTCAGCCCACTCAGAGATAATGTCATTTATCTCAGGGCGGCACAAGACCAGTCATTAGCTTCAATAAAAGACCTCAAACAAAAGCCGGATGATGTTTTATCCGGGGCTCATAGTCTGCAGTCAAGAATCTTATTGCCTAACAATTCAGAACTTAAAAGGTATCTTTTAAAAAAAAAAAAATGTCCAGCTATCAACAATTTTAGGACACTTGTTTGAACAGCAAAGTCTCTCCATGGATATTTTTAGTTAATGGTTTTATCACATGCAATTTGGTAACTGATAGGAGCTTACTAAATTTACCCTTCGAAAGATTTTTCCCTCATTGGGGAAAATTGACAGAATAATTCAGGTTCTAGCTAAACAATAAGATCTTTGAAGAAATGGCCATCATTGTGTTTGCCTGCAGGAGCTGATTCAGTATAATAAATTCTTCAGTGACTGAACTTCTGGAAATGTCTTTAAATAAAAGTGGAACTGGTTAAAATATGCATACAAACATGTGTTTTCACAGTCTTGCTTGTATTATTGCAATTCAGAAAGTTTCAAAAAAAAAAGTTCCAGGTGAACTTTTTTAAGTAATTAAAAAAAAGCAGGAGTCAAAATATGAGTAAATCTCAGCTATTCAATTCTTGTCTTTATGTTGAAAACGAGGAACAGATGGTACTTTCCATGTTACTTGACTCTGGTTATTGAACACCTTTGTGGTTATGGGAGAATTTTGGTTAGCACTTTTAACATACATTTCATTTATTGGACTATAAAATGCTACTTTGGAAAAACAAGTCTTTATATAACTCTAATTAAAACAATCTTGCAGTGAAACCATTTAACGTCGAGAACATGCTTAACCTCATGACATCTGGACAATCAATCCTTTCCTTTTTAATGGGTATTTATGAAGTTATTAAAATTGTAAAATTACTGATGTCCTAAGTGAAATATAATTTGCCTGAAGTTCAGAATAACCTCATCACCTTCAATACTTTGTGATATAAACATTCTAGACCACCTTCAATTGTTTTAATGCTACTTTAGCCTTGCACAGGAATTCAATAGCAAAGCTGGTCATACATATTCTAAGAGGTCAGCAAGTTCACACAGAAAGCTTTCCTCAGCCAAAGGGCAACACCTCTTCACCCAGCTCAGAAAGCACTGTCACACTACTAGACAGCACTACAGCACATTAGGACCTTGAGCTGTGCTTATTGTTAGACACCCATAGTTATCAATGATTTTAACAGCTAAATCCCTTATGTAGCTTTCAAAACAGTTTGCTATCAAACAACAATGGACTTTGTTCTTTAATTACAGCAAGTGACCTTTTTGCCCTTTTATTTCACAGTGAATAAACTACACCCAAGAAGTAGTGTTTGTAAGGCGCAAAATATATGGAAAGCATATCTCTATAAACTCATTAATCAGAACATGTTCTTCAGTGATTTACAAGAATTCCCTGATTAAGTGTAAAAACAACAGCTATACAAGAAGAATAAAATAAATGATGCCAGTCACATGTGAGTTAATTCACTGAAGACAACTTTCAGATGTGAAATGCCGTCTTAATGAAAGCCAATAAACCAATACAGGAAAAATAAATTCCATTCTGGAATATTACCAGATTTATTAATTTTAAAGATGGAAGACAGCTAGACTTTATATATATGTATATAAAAAACTGTTGATATAGACTTTCTGAACTTCTTCCCCCCTCCCTAAACAAAGTTTTCATAGCCTATGCTTAGTATTCCTATTTTTAGTGTCTGTTGTGAGCCCCCACACACAATAAACAAAATCTAGGACATACTACTACTTATAATCTGAACATTTCTCAGTGTAAGAGCAATTAAAATTACAACAGTATAACATGGGTGAAGAGTATATGTTGACCAATATTTACTGAGTAATTGTCCTTAAAAAAAACCTAAAGGGTGGAGAAAGGGGACTGGTTTTAACACCAAAAATCTTAGGAATGGTTAGCCTACCTGTCAAATCTACCTATTCAGACATGGCACTGGTGTCTTAACCACAAAATGAGCTTCATGAATATAGCTCAAACATCTTAGAATTATAACATACTTTGACTTTATCCACATATTAGGGGAGTGGTGACTTTTACAACGTACTTGTGGTTTTTGCATAAAAGAGCCAGCAGGACACAGTCATTGATTTAATTAGACTTCATGAAATCCAATTTATCATGTTTTACATGACTTTCTGCAGTAAGGAAACAGAATAAACAGACCAAAAATAGACATTTGAGCATACTGTGAAAATTAAACAGTGACTGCAACTCTTGGGAATCTACTCCAAGCTTTTAACAAAGAGTAAACAAACAATAAAATATCCTCCAATACCATACAAAGAAACTCAGGTTTAAAATTTGTGGGCATTAACTAATTTGTATCTAACAAGATATTATTCAAATTTACCAAGCAACTCATTCATAAAAGATTAAAACAACTTGAAATTGATTTTAACAGCCAGGCTTGAAAATTATATAGTCATCTACGGTCACAACAGTGCTTTTTGGTCATGTCACATCTATAGATACACGTGTGTATAGCCAAAGCAGAAAAAAAAAAAGATTCAATCTTAAATCCCTAAAATAATTCTCTTGAATGATTTGTAAGTCTTTTTTAAAACTGAAGTTTCATTGATCGCATTACAGGCTGGATCTAAAATTGCAACCAAAGTCTGCAGTGAGTTCTACTTTCATATGCCAAGTAGGAGACGTTCTTTAAAGAAAATTGCTCTCTGGAGTGAAACACTAAGGGATGTTGTTTAAAACAGTAAGCCAGTACACCAGCGTGATAGACAATGGCCAGCACTGCAGGACTCTAACGTGTGAAGCCTATATTAAAGTCACTGTGTGCCAACAGCAGTGGGTGTTAGTGGAATTGCAAGCTCTGAGAATTCTATAAAGCCAAGAGCTGGAAAATAAGGTGTACCTTTGGCTCAAAACTACTCCTAACATGTTTGTTCTTAATTTACCTATTATCCCATTTACATTACACTGACTGAAGATTACTTGCATGTATATGAATTCATTCTTCATACAATTTCCTGTGTGACTAGAGTGAAAAGAACACAAAAACTGAGAAACCACACTACTCTCTAATCTCTGTTGCCATGACAGCAAGCCTTTGAGATACTGAAATGTTCAGATTGCCAGCTAAACAAAATTGTTGAATGTGAACATTTGGCTGAAAGATTAAAAGGCTAAGGGGGTTGCAAAAGGGCAGTACCTCCCACATTCCAGGCAGCCACTGAATCCAATCAAATGGCTCTGACTCTTTAACCAGAACCATTGTGAAGACTGGATTAGAGCAATTTATCTAGATAGTTAAAGCAGATTAGAGAACTGCAATTTGAAGACTACTGGTAACAAAAGTAAATGTCTACTGTATGTACTAAATTAGTAAAAAGACCATAGGATTTTAGACACCTTTCTGAGTGACAGCAGACCTTTAGTAAATCAGAGTGCAATTTACACCTGTGAATTAATTAAAGCAACCTAGTTTCTCTCATCTGTATTTAGAAAAATCAAACAGATCATTCAAATTGACCTGTAGATATATTATCCTAAAAGTGGCAAAATACCTACAAATGCGAAATTCAAATTTTCTCCTCATACAAGACTTTTGAATCTAACATATTTAATGTCACAACCCCCAAAATCTAATCCTATCAATAGCCCAAGAGTTTGTTGAAACGTTACACAATCTTAAACATCAGCAATGACACATAAAAAGAGGCTCATAATATGTTGTAAATAGCATAAATTTTCCCAAGGACTTCAATCCAGCTGGACTCTGGTAAACAACTCTGTACACTTAACACTAGCCAGAAAGTTTTCCCATCACTTAGAAGTTAGTCAGGGAAGTTGTAAAAGCAGGTAATTTAAGAACAATTCCAGACAATCATGCCACAGGTTAATACCCTTAAGGTTTTTTTTTTTTGGGGGGGGGGGGGGGAAGGTGTCTTTGTTTAACCCAACCTGTAGAATTCATTTGACTCTTAATTATGGGCCAACAATAGCACCCTAGATCCTAGAGAAGAAACCTTCTGCCCTCTGGATAGAACAATTGCTGCTGACACTAGAACCTGCCTGAATGAGCAATAACAATAGCCAAGAAAACCAGCTCTCTCCCCGCCCTCCCTTAACAATACAAGGCCATTTATTCTTACAGAGAGCATCCTTTATGCATTAACACAGAAAGGAAAACACACACACACACCACTTGATTTCTTTCACACATTTCAACCACTCAACAAACAAGAAGTTCACAGCCAAGAACCTATAGGGCTCAGATAAGAAAGACTGCCCTGACAGGAGAAAACTGTTCCCCCACATTTGAGAGAAAGATATTTTGTACATATATCAGAGTACAAGGTGCACTCCCCTCCCCCAACTCCCTTCCTCCAGGCCGATTATTACAGGCACTGAGTGTCTTCTGGCTCAGTGCTCCCCTTTCCCCACGCCAGCTTCCGAGGCCTCCTGGCTGTTGTAAACACAAGAGCCCCCCAATACCAAAAAGACCCCAGACTAGGGTGGATGAAAGAGCCAAAGTATCTGCAGATGCATCTCTCCTCCCTATCACAATCTAAACTCCAAAGAGAAGGGTGGGAAGAAAGGATGTGAATTTCCTTTCCACCTTGGCAGAAGGAACATCCGCTTTTATACTAGCGTGCACAATAAAAAGGATAGTAAACAAAACCCAGGCAGCTAGGTCTGAGCCACACACACACACACACCAGCCTCCGGTCTGCAAACACGTGTCCTCGGGGGTTGCAAACATCACTTCGGAATGTTACACTAATAACAGCCCCATCAGGGAGGGTCACTTCGAATTCTCCTTTAAAATAAACAAAGGAGGAGACACAACAACACGAAACACACGTTTGGCCACATTTGGGAAGATACTGGGGATGGGGAGAGGGGGAAAGAGAAATTAAAGACAGGACGAAAATAAGACTCCAACGTAGCATTTTCTGTCCGGGAGTGGGGTTTGTACACACAGATTATATGTATATCACAAACGCATAACATCAATAACAGGAGCTAGGAACACAGCTGCGGGAAGTTTGTAATAGACACAGGGGGGAGATAGCTAGGGAAAGAAGAGCTTGTCCTACCTTTTCTGTTTTCAATTTCTTGATTCGCCTGTGGTTCTCCTCCTCCTCCTCTTCCTTCTTTACCAAAATAGAGTTCCCCATTAACCCTGAATCCGGGGCGCTTTTGCTCACCTCCCCCACCGTGGAGGAGGCGCAGTGGAAGGGGCTGTTGCTCCCACCACCGCCTCCCTTGGCCCCGAAGCCATACAGGTGCCCAGAGGGAGCTTGACTGCTGCCACCCCCACCGTTGGGGTGGCCCTGCTGCAGGTCATGCTGCTTGTCCTTCCTGGATTTCCCCGCATCCTTATCCCGCTTGGAGCCTCTGCTGCCCTGGGTTTTACCTGGTTTCTCCTCTTTGTTTTTCCCGCAAGAGGCAATAGAGTTGTTGTTGCTGGTGTTGTTATTATTGCCGTTTGGGTTGCTGCTCACACTTTGACCCAGTGCTGAATTCATGCCAGTTGCCTCTCCAGGGCGCCCTTGGACTTCCTGCCTCTTGCCAGCACTGCTGATCTCAGGAATCCCATACAAGGCAGCAGAAGGCAGAGATTTATTAGCATCCTTAGAAGTTTTACTCCTTTTCACTTTTGATTTGCTAGTCTCTTTGTGAGAGGAATTCCCCTGGGGGGCAGGGGGCTGAACAGAAGCAAATTTTAGGCCATCAGCTAAGGCTGAGGTAGCATTAGCCCCACTGGAAGCCAGACCCCCACAATCCTTGGAGCTGGTGCTGCTGCTGGTGGTGGTGGTGGTATTAGTGGAATTATTCATCTCAAATTTCTGTCTGTCCTTCTCCAAATCGGCGTCCAAATCGATTATTAAATTTCCAACACCGATTTCCCAATCATCGCCACTGTCATAAGTATCAACCGCGTTTGGATCCACACCTTTGCCTGCAGTGGAAGTGTTCACTGACATCCTGAAGATGAGATCTCTAGAATAAAAATCCGATGAACTTTCCTTTGGAGATGAGGGGACATTCGTTTATCTCCGTTGGGCTTTTCTTTTTAAATTATTATTTAACTCTTCTTATCTTCCTCCCCCTGGTATGTCTAGGTTTATACCCTGAAGTCCAGGTCCACCTTTTCCTGTGAGGAGGGGAAAAGTCGAATATTTCTTGTCTGGATATTACCAGAATATAATACGATTAATATAGGGGGCAAAGGAGAGGGGGAGCAAGATCATTCAATGTTTCCACGTTTAATTTTGTTTTAAAAGTTGTTAAATAGGAGGCAATTGCTTGTGATTATTTTATAGTGAACAGCTTGAATCCAGTTGTACCCCAACATCCATAATCACTCTTAAAATAGTCATCTATAAAAAAACAAAACAAAAAACAGCCTAACTACATGATTTAAATCCACAAAGTCAGGGACATACGGAGTTAGGGCTGGTGACTAGCTGTTGGAGCACATGTGTAATATAAGCTCCTGGACCACCACTTAGACACAAAAGCCAGAAAGGAAGGACACAGCTTCAGCCCTCACTGCATTCCTTGGATTTTGTGGCTTTAAACCAGACCCTTGAAGTTTTGTGACTTTTCTATACTATTTTTTACCCCAATTTTACTTAACCTTGGGGGGGCGGGGGGGCATGAAGCCTGTTTTTCATTAACACAAGATAGCTTCCATTAAAAAAATCAACAACCTATACTTTAAATGGTGCATTTACTTGAGAAATATCCATCTTCATGGGTAAAAGTGTCTTTTCTTTTTAAAATATACCCAAGAATTCTAAAATCAGTTTTAATGCACTCCTAGGTTACACAATTGCTCACTCTGTTAAATATAGTATTACTGACTGTACAGGAAACTGATTAAGACATACACTTTAAGTGATCTGCACCAAGGTGGCCTCAATGACCGCAAATGAGTGTGTGTTTGACAAAGCTTAGTTAAAACGATTTTTAAAGGGATCTATCCCTTTTACAGTTGACTGTCTCAATATTTATACATATATAGGCATATTGCTTACCTTTAATCCTTTATCATTTTTTAATTAAGCCAGCAAATCAAAATGCTGTCCCCACTCGACTCAGCAACAACTCTGTGCCTCATTTTACTTAAAGAGCAAAGTGATCAAGAAGTAGAAAACAAAATAACATCTCAGCCAGTATAATCGCTCAAAAAGATATCTCCCCCCATTTTGGCACACGGATCAGGAGTCCTTTATTTGTGTTGGTTTTCCTCCTTTCTTAAAAATGTTGTTCCTCAACTTTACAAGCTGGAAGATAATATTTCACATTCAGAACAGGAGCATCAAGGACCAGGGTTTTTTGTTTGTTTTTTTCTTAACAGGCACCGAGATATAATAATAACAATTTTAAAACGTTTTCCAACTTCACATTCCGTCTTCAACTCCAGACTTCAGAGCCATCCTGATCAGTAAGTAATGATCCCATGAAACAAACCTACAGGCGTCCGGTTGTTACAAGACAGAATGTGCTAACATCAGGATAAATTAGTGAAAGGGAGGAAGGAAAAAAAGAAGAAAGGACTGAAAATCTGGGCTGGATTCCGCCTGTTAGTCGGGAAGTGGCATTTTTTCCGCCGGTCCTGACAGATCTGATTTCTTGAACTAACTTAAGGAAGGGGGGAGGATGAGGAGGGAAAGGGGGGGCGGAGAAGAGGGAGGGGGAAATCAGTGTTCTGATAAACCAGTTATCAGAACATTTCGTGGGAGTGGAGGAAAGAGTGTGTTTTTAAATTAAGTAAATCTTCCCAAGGGTATGATCTGGGGATTCCCCCTCCCCCCCCCTTTTTTTCTCTTTTGTATATTGTAAAAAAAAAAAAAATAGCATCCAAACTACCCGGGGGAGCGGGGGAAATCCGGGAGCTCAGGCTAATCAGTCATGTTGCAAGTAATTCAGTAATTAGAGACCAAAGAGATAAAATAGACTTTGGGTTTTTGCAGGACACATTTTTTCCTTATCGTTTCAGCAAACGTTGCATCGTCTTTTTATTTATTACCCCTCATGACTTCCTCCCCTTTTTGCCTTTAAGTCAGATAGTCTCGGAGCTTGGCTTAGTATTTTTAATTAGCTGGCGTTTGGAAGCTAAAAGCTGTAATGAATTGTTGATGGATTGGAAAGGAGAGCTGGTTTGCTGGAAATGTTAGGGCAGGAGGGGGGATGGGCGAGTTACCAACAACCAACCATCTAAAAGGAGCGATTTTGTTACAGTTCAAGCCTTTCTCATCACGTGACGATCAAGGGCTCAATTGGTTGTCGTGAGAACAAAAATGGGTGACAAGCGTATCAAGAAAATACTGATCTGGTCTTTAGGGGGAAAAAAAACTTAAGGTCTGTTTCTCTCCCTCCCCCTTCTGCTGCTGGCACAGCTACAAGTTATGAATGTGAAACATTTTTCTCTGCGAACTGGGTCTCTGAAGTTAGGAATGAGTAAAATGTACTGAACACCATGGCAAAGCATATGTTTTAGAGAAACACCTTATAAAATCTTTCCTCGAGTTATCTGCAATTTGTAGTAGTTTAGAGACACGGGATGGGGAGGTTATTTCAAGGTTTTAATATCTTCGTATATAAAACATGACTAAACATTTGATAGCTTCCAAGTTAGTCTCCATTCTAAACCCAGGGTAGATTCTCGTTGGGGGATGGCTGGCTTTGGGGGGGGGGGTGAAAAACGCTCACTGCACCACAACGTATGGGCGTCACTATCCCCTAATTTAGCATTACATTATTGGTATTAACATGTGACAGAAGAAGAAAAAAAACCTCCTGCTCCACTACGCTATTTTGTACCCCTAAGGTCCTATTAACAAGTTGCTTGCTCATTTTTAGGGGGGATTGGGTGGAGAGAGAGAAAAAATATGCTGGCAGGCTTGTAGTTGTGTCACTTTGATTTTCCCCTCTTGGTTAGTTTAAAAAAAAACCCAAAAAGGTAAAAAGCCCCCCCCCCCCGCCGAGTGCACCGTCAAGTATGATTTGTGTGAGAAGCTACAATGCTTTCACCCTCCTCACCTTCATATCCCTTAGATAACTCAGCCTACTCGTGGTTTTTTGTTTGTTGTTTTAAAACACAAATAACTAGTTCCTTATTTCAATGCACAAAACTCATAATACTCCCCTTCGCATGAAAAAAAATCCCCTCTAAGTGCTAGAGACACACCACGCAACCGTACTTACGATCTGTATTGGATCGAGTTGACCTTTTCCTTCTAACTGCATTGAGTGTGTTTTTGTTGCAGCCGCTTTTTATTTTTGGAAAAAAAATCTAATTTCTTCAACAGATTTATTGTGTTTGGAAGAAAAGAGCACCCGATTTCGTGAACCTTCTTTTTTAAAACAAAATTAAAAAAATAAAAATCCCCCTACACACATATACACACATACACACTACACAACAAACTGGCTTTACTGCAATAGTGAGCTGCAGAAATCAGAACTGGAGAAGGGAGAGTGTGAAGCAAGCACAGACTCTGTACCTGAAAGGGACTTTTCTTTGTTCCCAATGCCCTTTCCCATCTGCCCAATCAGAGACCAGCTTTTATGAAACCGGGCTCTCCGATTGGCTAGCTGCTCCTCTCGGCTGCTGAAGGGGGTGAAAGGGAGAAACACACACACACGCATACATACATAGAAGCCTTGTATTTTGCAATCCTCAAACTACATTTAGTGCTACAGCAGGCAGCCTCCTGCTGCAGCAAGATACAAATCATGTTTCCCATTTCAATTACAGCATTATCCTATATAACATTTTATGTCAAGACAACCAAATAGGGAGGCGAGCAGCCCAGCCAAGCCTCACACAGTGGGAGGAGGACTTCCTCATTTTCTTTTTAATTTAATTTCAAGGCAGTTTTCAAAGCAATGATGGATGATTTTTCTGTTTCAAAGAGGCAAATTAAAATCTCACTCTTCGTTTTTAAATGCCCCCTCATTCAGAATTGTAACAGTTTGACACGAAACCGAGAGAGAGAGGCTGTTACATGAGTGCGATCATTTTCATGTTTAGTGAAGGAGAAAAGCAAACAATGTCTTAAGAAGGGGAGGCTCAGCAAAGAACAGAACTGGATTCCATTCCTCCCCCTCACCCACCCCAGCGTTAGAGAGACACTCAAGGTACTGCAGCGTGTTCGGTTTGTCCTTATTCCTCAGCCTAACGCTTGTCCCTTTCTCAGAGTTTATTTCATGTTCATTTTTACAATAAGACTTACAGGAGACAGTGCGGTTTCTCTGTTGTTGAAAAAACACGTAACCCTTTTGTTTCCAGTTTCCTCATTTACTGCTGCAAGCACTGAACTGTGAATGCAAGCGACCATATAACTACCACGTGAACAACACCCTTTCACAAGAATCAGTAACACAAATCTTTTCTAGCAGGCTTTGTCTTGCGCCAAAAAAGGGGGGGGGGATCTTAATCAGTTCTTTTGTTTAGCCTTAGATCCAAATGCTCTTTAAAATGCATTTGAATTGATTAAAAAACGTGAATACGTTCCTTATGCAGCTTAAATTGATCAGTTTGCCAGGCACAGCCCCTCCCCCACCCACTCTGCAGAGAACAATTTCTACATTGAAGGGACCCAACAAACATGAATGTCTTGTCGAGAATTGAATTAACTGTAGGACGAAAGGCTGATAACCCAGATAATGTGTCTCTGCGGTCACATATCATGAGGTTGATGGGGTCTAGCATGAAAATAATAGTTTGTATGGGTAATTTAATATTAAAGTCTATTAACTACCCTGGAGTCTGGCTAACTGTGCGCTTTTATTTTTCATTTATGTCTCATTTCAAATCCTCTGTGTGTGTATTTGTGTGTGTAAAGTATCTCACTCTGAAAATCAATATTGGACTTTTCTTATCTTTGAATAGCTAATTGAAAATTTTGTCCAAATCATAGTTTCCGGGAAGACGTTAAAGCACGACATTTGTAAAACTGCATACAGATGACAATGTGACAAGATACGCTTTTGGATTTTGTCCAACTGAGCAAATTATGTGCATTAGTGCTTATACGGTCGACACTTAACATCCAAATGATGTTTAGTAGAGTATTTTCGGATGAGTAAACATTTTAGATCCTTCTCATTTCAGAAGTAACAGTTAAAGAAACATTTGGTTGAATAAAAATCACTTCTGATTTAGTTGTCTTACCAAAACACTAGACAGCCTCTGTCTGTTCTTTAAAACCAAACTGGAGTTGATGCTGCAATAAACAACATTTTCCATTCTTCTCTGTGGCGAGTGCATACTTCTTTCCCCTCTGGCCGCATAGTGAATCACAACACGTCTGAATTATTGCTAATGTATCATATAACTGAGATCGTCTTTAAACGTAATGAAAACTATATTTTAATGACCGTAAACTACAATAATGGGTCCCTTCTCCTGTTCTCCTTTCCCCAGCTATACTGAAATTTGTTGAGAGTAAAGAGTACACATCACGCCATATGTTGTTTGGATAGTTGCATGGAAGGAACGATGTATGCTCCCCTTCCCTTTCTTTTAAAACATATCACCTTTTGGTGCTGCTAGAGAAGGGTCTAATTCGCTCAGATAAAGTAATTGCCAAGAAGGCCCTTGATGACATTAAACATTTGAAATTGTTTTTAAAAATACCAGTTTGCGTACACTATAAGTAGGAAAAGGCATTTAACGATAGTGTGAAAGAATCAATCGAGAATACTTCTTAGGGGTGGGTGAGAAGGGGAATTCTTGAGCATGATTGTTATGTAAGCAGGGTTTGCTGTGTGGACTCTTACACAGGCAATCTCACAATACACAACACTATGCCAACAAAGTAAGTGCTTGCAAAGTGCCTACTTCCAAAGCAGCAGTGCAATGCAAATCAGTGTAAACACTGAAGAATACACGGCTACTCCTACCTTCTATGTTCTTTAAATTGCTATGCACATAATAACTGGTATGGATACTGTGACATGGTTGTGAAAAAAAGAGTGTGAAATGAAACTTTATTTTAATGATTTAACTTTGTGCTAGTGAAGCTTTTAAAATCAGCAACATCGAGGCTACTCCTCCCTCCCCCACCACTTAACGCAGATCATTGTTGCTGGGTTTTTTACAATATGTGTTTTACAGATTTAGGTAATAGCCCTGATTTTTCAAAATCGACCTCTGTTTAGACACGTTTCACTTTGGGCTGTTTCTTGTCTGCAAAATTACAGTCATTTGCACGTTATTATTACAGTGAGTAGGAAACAGATTGTATTTAGCATTGGGTGGGGGAAGGGTTATTATGGGAAGTGATCTGCTACCGTCAGCACATAATTTCATCCTGAAGAAAATTGCTTCTGAATGGCTGGTCTGTTAGGTAGCCAAGGAATGGTCACTGGGAAAGATTGCAAAAATGCGCCCACTGCTTTATCTGAATTAGTCAACCTTTCTAAATTTTTTGAAAGGACGGCCTATTGAACAGATGTTTGTGCAACTGAAGCGGGCATTATGTAGATGAAATAGCGTCACCTTACCCCGCAGTTCATATAACTCGGGGGGGGGGGGGAAGGACCCCAATACATATAGCTACATGTTTTGTGTCGTTTATTGACTGATTATTAAGAAGCTTTTTCGAAAGGAACGATTACAGCGAGCCCATTGCCAGGGGCTGCTGTATCTTCAGCGCTCAAACGTCACCATGAGTGGTTGCAGAAAGATTTCTCAAAAGAACTCCTTTGTGAAGGGGAAAATGTCCTTCATCCTAAAAGAATCTAACACCCTCTGTATGAATGAGCATCCAGAGGCTTTTCCACCTTCATTAATTTCTGCCTGCTCTCCAAACTGAATTACAATTTTGTATTCGTGCACATTTTAAAAGACCCGCACAAGGCCAATAAACTTGTGATGTTTGTCAGAAATAGCACAACCTTGTTTAATTAAAGCAATTGTAGACTGTTATGAATCTTGAAGAAAACCTCACTCTATTTAACTAGCCAGGCATGTGCATCAAATTTGCTAAGCAAATTTACCAGCAAAAATCTATTTTTAGCAAAAAGAATGATAGGCTATTATATGAAACCCTTTGGCTGTTTGAAACCTATTTCTTGTGAACAAATGTTTCCTTTTTTCCCCCAAAACAGCTTTTTAAGAAGATGAATTGGTACCGAGAATATTTAACAAGCAACAGAAAGTTGTGTTCCTATCTTCTCAGCAAAGCTCCTCTTTTTCTTTCTTTTAAAGGCTGAAGTGAGCCTGGAGTCCGGCAGCCAATCATCATTATGGAAATATGCTTTTAAGCCTTCTCATTGGCTGATACACAGGCCAGTATATTCAGTTAGCAGCAATACAGCAGAGTCTGCACACCGACCTCGGCCTGGTTTATGCCTTTTGTGGAGGAGAGAGTCAGGTCATCTTATTTTTCACATTCCCTGCTCCACAAAGCATTCTTTGTAAACAAGCAGTTAACCATGGAGAAACATATTAGCTGTGTGCAAATATATTCCCACTGGGAAGATGTTAGTGTTTTTGTTAACACTAGTCCCTCTGACATATCTGATTTTAAAATTGTATTTTTAAAAAGTATTTTTTAAATGTTTGAATAAAATCTTAATTTTCAGCTGGGTTTTTATTGTCTTATTTTATTGTTTAAAAATAAGAGTCCCTGACTGTTGCTCTTTGTTTCTGATTTGTAAAAGGACTGTGTGGGATTTTTTTTAACTAAGGGAGCTGAGAGGTGTATATGGAAGCTGAGAGGTGACAGTATCAATGCTAAAAGTACCATAGCAGCAGTAACTAAACCAGCATTTCTTCTTTTAACCCGGCATCCAAAAGGAGACAATATCTAGTTTCCTATTAATTATTTTACTCGGTTAATTAAGTAAAAGTAGAATGAAATGTTGTTGTATATAGCACCTTTTATATACAAGGCACACCATAGTACTTTTGAAAGCAATACATTAGATATTTGTGGGGCAATGATTGTATAGACAAATAGAGTTAGCCATTATACACTTAGCAAATAGTTCATAAACAGACTTACACAGAGTGTATTTTACTGAAAGAGAATATTAGTGAGGTTATCCCCTATTCCTTTAGAACAGTCTTTAAATTTCACCTGAATAATCACAAGGTACCTCAATTTAATGTTTCATCTGAAAGTCAGTCTCTCTAATTGTGCAGGATGCAGGTAGGTATTGCTGTGCATTGTATATGACCACAAGTCACCTCAATGGTGTTTAGAGAAGGGCAACAAAAATTATCAGGGGCTATGCATCTGTGTTAGACAAGAGTACAGTTAAGAGTCAGGGGCTGAAAATAATAGAGAAAAATTCAGCTGAAGATCAGGAAAAGAATTCTGCCAGTGAGATGTATTAATCTATGGAATAATGTCTCAAAGGAAGTTGTTAAATCCCATTGCTTGGGACTTTAAAACTAGGTTGGACAAAACACTAGACAAATATACTGTAGGGAGCAATCCCATGCTGGCAATGAAATGGACTGAATGATCGAATAAGTCTTTCTCATTTCTAACTTCTGTGATTCTATGAAATCCTGCAGTAGAATTTGAGCTACTGACCTTTTGACCCAGACATGAGTGACCCAGCGGTACAGATACTCCTTTTTTCAAATAATTTCAAAACTATAGTACTTAGTGTATTGTGTAAGTATTCAGCTAATTTTAAGAATACATTCTATTTATAAGTAGATTGTGCATGATAAATAAAAATTTTAAAATATACATTACTTTTCTTATAGATCTAACATATTATGTACGCAATTGTTGTATAGCGTCTTTCATACAAAACATCACAATGCTTCATAGTGAATTAAAGTCTGTAATACATGTGATGTATGAAGGTACAATATTTTATACAGGTAGTATTCATAGTTATTATAGTGCTAAGGTGAAGGAGCATACAAAGGCCAGTGGCTGAGTGCCACACTTTAGATTTTCAGGGAGAACAAATGAGCATGGGGAAATGAAACTAAGGCTTAAGGAATAGGATTAGATTGTTTTATTAGAGGGAAGGCTAGAAGTCATAGGCCAGGGAGAGAGGAGATGAGTCTTGAATTGGAATTTGCAGAGTGGTGGTCAATTAGGCATAGGGAGTCTATACTAGAAAATGAGGGAGAGAGGGATGTGTTGTGCAATGTGAAAAGAGGGCAAACAGAAATCTGACACTGAGTGAACAGAAGGAATGGGACAGGCAATGGAAAGAAACACAATCAGATAGTACATATTCGGAATAAGATCATGGTGACTAGGAGGGAGAGTGTCTACTAAAATTTGAAATGAAGAGTGAATTGGTGAAAGTTTCTGAGTATGAGGGTAATAGGTTCCTACCACTGAATAGGCAGGACAAGACAAGCTGCTATATTTTAGACAGAACAAAATTTGGAGAGTTGTGACACTGGAATTTCAGCAAAGAAGTTATCAGAATGTGTTTGGAAAGTAACAACTGGCAGCCTGACAAGCCTCATAAGTGGAGAGTGAGAGACACGGTGACAGAGGACTGTGGGAGAGAAATGAGAGAAGGGAGACTGGACCATTGCAAGAAGAGAACTGTCTGAAAAGGTGAGGGAGAAAAGATAATATGGCAGACAATGCAGAGGGGAAAAACACAACAAGAGATAGGAGAGATTGGAACCTAGAGATGGAAAGGGAGGAAAGAAATAGCACAGGTACAAAAAGAGGAAGAATGATCTTGTGGTTAATGCACAGCACTGGGAGTCAGAACTCCAGGGAGTTACTTTCCTATTTCTCCAACTGATTTGCTGTATGGTTTTGGGAACATCCTGTCATCTCCCCATGCCTCCCTGTTTTTAAAATGGGGACAAGACAATAATACTGACCTATAGCTCAGATAGGTAAAAGTACCTTAAGATCCTCACTTGAGAGTATTAGCGTTAATTTGTTATGTCTACACTGCAGAGCCTCTGATGGCATAGTCCCCAAGTGTAGATGCAGCACATGGCAACAGAAGGAGTTTTTCTACTGGTGTAGAAACATCAAGAAACCCTCTGAGAAGCCCTCTTCTGTCAGCAGTGCTATGTCTTCTCTGGGGGTTTTGCCAGCATAGCTATGTCTCTAGGGAATGTGCTTTTTTTCCCCCCACACATCTGACTGACATAGCTATGCCGGTATAAATTGTAAGTATATACCAGGCCTTAGTTAGGGGAAGAAAGGCTGAATCTGAAAAAAGCTTGTTCACTCCATACACTCCTTATGCCACTAAGGGCATGTCTACACTTACCTCCGGAGCGATCGATCCAGCGGGGGTTGATTCATCGCGTCTAGTGAAGATGTGATAAATCAACCGCTGAGCGCTCCCCTTTCGACTCCGGTACTCCATCGGAGCGAGAAGTTTAGGTGGAGTCGACGGGGGAGCATCAGCAGTTGACCTACCGCAGTGAAGACACCGCGGTAAGTAGCTTTAAGTACATTGACTTCAGCTACACTATTTTCATAGCTGAAGTTGCGTAACTTAGACCGACTTAGCTCGCCTCCTCCCCAGTGTAGACCAGGCCTTAGAGTTTTGCAGCTATGCATTGATAAAGCTGGGGGGAAAACCGAGCCTGGAATATTGTGTCCAGTTCTGGGCACCAAATTTTAAGAAAGATGTGGAGAAATTGGAGAGAGTCCAGAGGAGAACAACAAAAATAATAAAGTGTCAAGAAGCAGGACATACGCAGTCTGGCCTAGTAGGCAGAAGAGGAGTCAAGTATAGTATGCAGAACACGCATCCAGGTCAGGGACTGCAAGTGGTGGTCAGATCCAGAGTCAGCTGCCAAATACCAGAGCCAGGGGTTGAGCCAGAGTCAGAAACAGGAATCGAAACTGATGATGGGGCTGGGGTTAGCTACCAAATGCCAGAGCCAGTGGTCAGACCCAGGACTGGTAGCGAATGGTGAGGAGTGAGGCAAAAGGGCAGGAACTGGAGAAGAGGCAAGGATTAGGAGCAAGGAGCAGCAAGGGCAGAAGCAGAGCAGGAATAGGGTCAGATGTGGATTGCAGAAGGCAGGCAAGACCAGGGTCAGATGCAGTGGCACGCAGTCTACACAGTTGCTTAGATGGCCTACCGTGTTAGTAGTGGCTGCAAGCCAATAATGTGGCTGCAGGGCTTGGGTGCTCTGATAAGCCTGACCTTACAGGACTGGCAAGATGCTGCTTTGCCCATCTCCATGGGTGGTGACAAGGGAGTGTCAGAAAAACGTAGGCCCCAGGTTCTAGACCTGCACCCTCAGATCTTCACAAAAAGGTTTAGAAAACCTGACCTATGAGGAAAGGTTAACAAAACTCGGTATGCTTAACCTTGAGAAAAGACTGAAGGGGTCCTGATAATAGTTTCCAAAGACGTTAATGGTGATTAAGGAGGATGGTGATCAGTTGTTCTCCGTGTCTGCTGAAGGTAGGACAAGTGGTAATCAGCTTAATCTACAGCAGAGGTTCTCAAACTGTGGTCCGTGGACCACCAGTGGTCTGTGAGCTCCATTCAGGTGGTCTGCGGATAGTTCCCTATAAGGTACACGCCTGGGTGGCTGCACACGAGAGAATGAAGGGCCACCCACCTAATTAGTGGAGCCGCACAGGCATGGCTCCATTAATTAGGTGCCTGAACCCTGGAGAAGATGCACATATAGGGTGAGGTGGTAGCCTTGGGGGGAATAGGAAATAGGTGGGAGGGGGCAGTGGAGTGAAAAGAGGGGGTGGGGGGAATTTGGGACTTGCAGGGCTGCAGTGGCAGAAGAAAGAGGTGACTTTCCCCAGCTCCAGGGCTGCGGCTGCCAGGGAGAGACACCCCCCCCCCCCCGCTCCTTCCCAGCCTCAGCTCGGGGACTGCTGCGGTGATGGAGAGACACCCCCCCCCTTCCCAGAGGGCTGCTGCGGTGGGGGAGAGGGGGAGAGACCCCCCTCCTTCCCAGCCCCAGCTTGGGGGCTGTTACGGTGGGGGAGAGAGGACACATCCATTGCATTAGAAAGGTAAGACTACTGATATTAAAATATGAGTTGTGTGCTTTTATCTGTAGAACAAAAAACTTTAATTATTATTAAGGGTTTTTTATAATGCACTTTTATCCAAAGTGCTTTACAATAGTTAGCTAACGGTACAAACAACATTCGGAAAGATCATTAAGTGGTCCGCTGAAACCCTCAGCAATTTTCAAGTGGTCCGTGAAAGAAAAAGTTTGAGAACCACTGATGTACAGCACGGCAGTTTTCGGTCAGATATTAGGAAAAATGTTCTAACTATAACAATAGTTATGTACTGGAATAGATTACCAAGGGAGTAATTGTGGAATATCAGTCACTGGAGGTTGTAAAGGACAGGTTAGACAAACACCTGTCAGGCATGGTCTAGGTATACATGGTCCTGCCTCAGTGCAAGGAAATGGACTAGATGATTACTTGAGGTCCCTACAGACCTCAATTTTATGGATTCTATGAAAATTAGAATAAGGTGGTGTCTAAGACCCCAGCAAATTCTTCCCAGTGATCAAGGTAGCAGTGGTGATGGCTCTCTTTGTCTTATTCTATCTCTGTTAATGTTTTTAGACTGTAAATTCTTTGGGGCAGGGATTGTCTTTTCATTATGTATATATATATGGCACCTAGCACAATACAGCCCCAATCCTTAGTTTGAGCCTTTATACTCTACCACCGTATAAATAATCAATCATCATAATTAATTATCATTTTTATGAGGGAAGAAGGATAGTCTTGAGTTAACCTTGGGTAAGTTATTTAGGCCCTCATTTTAAAACTGTATGCACTATTGTATATGATCAATTGTGTTTGCACAATTTGCATAAACAGAACACCTGGTCTATTTACAATTTGATTTGCATACACATATTCCAGACTTGCGTGCACATTTCTGCCATTGTGCATGCATGATCAGGAGCGTTGGGGGTGTGTGTGTGTGCATCTTTACAGACATAGTTTGAAAAATGTGGGTCTCACCATCTCAAGTGCTGTCCTCTTCTGTAAATTGGGGTAATAATGATTACCTACCTTATAGGGATGGTTTGAGGTTACAGTTTATAAAGCATGTTGAGTCCAAGTGTAATGTAGTTATGAATACCCAGCTACTACAGGGAAAGTGCCATAAAAATTGTGTTTTAAATAATAATATAAAGAATAGACCATTCCCTCAGGTATGGAAGGCAACTTCTGCAGCTGGATCTGCTGCCTTCCACATGGAAGAGAGATTCAGCTGCTTCAACAGCACCACCTCTAAAGTTGCATTAAGGAAGTGAGAGGGATGTAGCCAGGAGAATCATTCCCATGGGAAATCTGCACAAGCCCAGGCTGAATTACCTTTTGTGTGAAACCCCTCTGTCCTGTGGAACTCTTTCACGGGGCAGGATCTCAGGGACAGCCACCTGTGTTTTCCCAGCAGCTGAAAGGATGCAGGCGGGGAACAAAGATCCCTATCACTGGTGACAGCTCTAGCTTAAACTTCTTATGCCAAGTTTTAGCCTGGAGCAAAGTTTTGTGACCCCTAAACATTGTTGTGTTTTTGTTTTGGTTTGGTTGGTTGTTTTTAACGGTGATACCAAGAGATACCTTTGACTATAGTGGTATTAAAGGGACGTACTAAAATAATTTCATTTTAAGAAATTATTAAAGATGCAAATATGTGCAGTGTGAAATATGTCTAGCCATAAATCTAATTTCTTTGCTTAATATATACCTGTTTAGTGTAGGATCTCACCAAAAAAATAAAAATAAATTAAAAAAAAGACAGATAATTGGTAAGCCTCACTTTGTTTTGTTGGTGAAAAACCATTCCTGTGGTGTCAAAATCAAGGTTGTATCAAATGCAGATTGGTATTCCAGTTCAAAATGGCAAATTCTTTTCAAACCATTTAATGCAATGGGATTATTCTAGCATATATATACATAGGTTGGGACATTTTTGGGGGAAAAAAACTACACAAACACCCTCCCCCGCAGAATTGCATTATATACCCACTATTCTTTTGTGTCCTATACATTAAAACTGGATTACAGTTCAGCTATCTTGATACTTCTTTCTACCTATTGGTTTGCAGGAATACGTCACAAATTTCTAAAAGGCAAAAAATAAATGAATGGTACTCGTGTTGAATAATTCCTTACTTTGTCAGTAGTCCGCTTGACTTCAGTGCAAGGAAGTGTGGCATAATCTGACCCTGAGGGGAAAAAGATGATGAACCAAATATTATTTGCATAACTTTTAAACACGTTCATACACTTTTATAGTGGCCATAAAATTGCAAAGGCATATTGCTATAGAAAAACAAGTTTATCATACACATCACAACAACTAAGATTGCAGGTGATTATTTCTATTTTTTGTTTTCTAAAAGGTGCTTATGGAGAGCCTGGGGAAGATGTGATTGTATTCATTTTATTTCTCCCCATTTTCACCTTATTAAAAGAAGAAAATATGCATCTGAAAAGAAAAACATGAAGAAGAGATCCCGGTGCCATTACTTTGGAGTGCTGAGAGGTAGAGAATGAAAAAGCCATTGGTCTCAGTTTTACTACCACAATGGCCTTTTATGAAAGGGATTAGATACGCCTAGAACTGGTGCAGCATTCATCGCTGCCCTGGACAACAATCTGGGGAAAAAAGACAATAAAAATCAGTTTGTTGTAAGGTTAAATCACCACAGACTTGCTAGATTCGCTTTTCAGATTGTTTTTTGTTTGGGAAGGGGAAAAAAAAAGAAAGAAAGAAATATGTCTTAAAAGCTGATTTCTCTCTCTCTCCCCTCCCTTCCTCCCCCCCTCCCCCCCCGCGCGCAAGATGTAGCATTCAGAAAACATGTTGAGCGAGTTGAGGCATTAAAAAGATCAGTCTTTGGCTGTTGAATGAAAGACTGTTGTGCGTGTGACTCACATACTAAATGGAAATCTGCCTTCAAAGCCTATTTTACTGCCTAATTATATATACACAAAATGTAGCTGTCTGTTTCAATCAAATCATAGGAAAAGGAATAAAACTCCTCTTAACATGCAATTTTCATGGTTTGTCATAACCTTAGAACACACACTGCTAATGCAAAAGGAGGAAGTACAGCTGCAAGGTCCAGATAAGGCTCCAGTAATTGTTTTTCTTTTAATTATTACTTTATAAATACATTATAGCTCCTACTCAGAATAAAGAAAATTAGTGTCCTCTGTTTTTTTAAAGATTTTTCCTTTTTCAGAGATAGCTCGTTGATATGCATTTCAGGAGCAGCCAGCAGCCATAAAAACTAATTTTAAGTAACCTATGTAATAAAAAAGCCTTCAGGAGGACTTTAGGGATTCAAGCATCCCAAAATCTATGTATTGAATGGAACGCTCCTATCCATGGCATCAAATATAAAGAGGAAATGTTCTGCAAATATACAATAATAGTTTGCAATCATCTTTCTTGGAAACGTTCAAGCTGTAGAACATGTGCAAACCTTTTCTTTAAAGAATGACAAAAACATGTTACATTTTTCTTATTATTTCAGTTCTTCTCGTTCGTGTTTGAAAGGGATGTGGTTAAGTATATTAAAAAAGCTAATTATTTTTTTCATCATCTAATATACACAGGTCTTTTATAGAATAATTTAAACTGTAACATTTAATAGGCCATTACTAATTTACATCCTCTCACCGATACAAATCATTAAAATGAAAATGATGTTTTAATGGTTTACTCAATATATATATCTAATTGCAGCTTAAAAGTTTCCAACTTGGAACATGGAATGGCACTCGATGTCTCACGAAGAGACTCTAAGGTTCTTATACTAAACTAGTTATTGACTTCAGAGGAGTTACTCCTGAAAATAAGTAGTGGGAATAAAATAAGAATCAGGCCTTAAGTGTTCCGTTCACAAACAAATAATTTTGCACTCTTGGCACATGGCACTGGCATTACACACTGAAAAAGGTGCATAAATTGAAAACTGGGTGGTGTCCATTAATGACGGAATTAAATAATGGGCCTTACATGTTCTAATGTGTAATATACTTGCATTCATCCAGAAAAACCTTTTTTGGCATCCTCTCCCACCATCCACTGAAAATGTAGCACCTTGGGCTACAACATGGAGACTGGGGAACATTTGGTATTTTAAAATGACTTACAAATTATCTCTCTTTTTAAATTGGGTATGTGCACCCTCTTTTATCCTCTTTCTGGACTCTTTTCTTTCAGGATTTTTTTTGTTTTTGGGGGTTTTTTTTTGTCAGAAACAGTAGCATTGCCAACTCTGGCTTGGTAGGGCAGAACTCAGAAGATGTACATTGTTAGATTTCACCTCTGAATTGAAGAGGTGAGCTGTGGAATTTTTAAACAAGTAGCCCCTCTCCCAGAATGTTAATTAGTTATTTAAATTAAATTAAATAGGTGTTAACAAAAGAGCAACATTTCAAACCATTTGATTAGAAATTCCTTCCCTTCCCAGTTGCTCAACTTTCACTGTCTTGTGATGTCATCATTTTGTTCTCTCTCCACTTGCCATTCTCCCATCCCAGACAAAAACTGGAACAAACAGAATCCGAATTTCTAATGTAAAAATCAAGCAGTTTTTTAAAATTATGAATTTATTTATTGTTACAATAAAATTAAAATAAAATTGGCCCTCCTTATTGTAGTCAGGCATTAGCACCATTGTAGTTAAGGCTGAGACTATCTTCTTGTTTACTAGACAACTTTTCTAAGTGCTGTAAAATCCATATGCTCTCCCAGTTTATCTTGGAAACTGTTGTGCCAGTTCCACTGTTCCACTGTTGTGGAAACTGTTGACTACTGATTGCTCAGCAGCCCATGCTTTGAGGATCCACAGCACCTCACCACGTGGATTATCTTGGTGCTGGGGAACCCAGGGCTTTCAGGGTCTATGACTCTGGGATAGCCCACCAAATGGACTGCCTCAGAGTCATGGACCCCTTGACTTCCAGGGTCTGCAGCTCCAGGACAGCCCCACCCATCAAATTGCCCTAAAGCCAGAGATCTATCCCCTTTCTCAGGGAATTTCAAATGGGTGTGGGGTGCTAAATTTGAACAAAACCACATTTTGAAATAGCTAAATCATCTGTGAATTGGAATACCTTTCTCAATCCAGCGCTATTGTTGAGCATCAGGAATCAGGAAAGAGAGCCCTGTTCTTAGGAGTGGCCTGTGGTAGATATTGACTAATGCAGCACCAAGAGACTGTCACCAGTCAAAACAATACCTTATGTTATCATAAAAAATAAACACACAAAACAAATTTCAGCATTCTACAATAATTCATCTAATCCAATTTACCAAACCCAGAGTTCATACCTATCAATTTTATCTATCAAAGTGCTGTAGTTCTTTGAAAAAAGGGGTGTGAAGGAGAGGTCAAACACTGTACGCTGGAAAAAATGTCAGTCACATGGCCCTTTTAAAAAACAGATAGCAAATCTCAAATGATATTTTCCTCTACAAACTTCTACAGAAAAATCAAACAGTGGACAAAATACAATATACATTTAAAAGTGATACCATAATCCAAAAGAGTTTTTGCAGATCTTTTTCAACCCCATTAAAATGGAAATCTTGATGTAACCGTAACTGTGGCAGCACTGCTACCATAATATTACTATGCCGCATTAGGCCAGGGATAGTGTTAGTGGTACAAATTGAGGTAATTGGGAAAGATATAAGTCTCATTATATTCCATGGGTTTTAGAGACTTAAATACAGGTGCACTTGAAGGGTATGAGCCATTGCCAGTCAACTTTAACTCTATGTTAATGAAGTTTTGGGATAATGAATACATCATCAAGAATGAAGGGGGAGGAATCCCATAGCTATATTCCCCCCCCCCCCGCCCCGAACCTTATCTTTAAGCTTTCTCAAAATATCATCATCAAAACATGCATAGTTTACTGCAGACAATTGTGCCAGCCACAGTGACCACAGTTAATGGCATCAGACGAGGCAAGTAGTGAAGTTCCCAGATCGGACTCAATTTCGTGAATCCGCTAATCGCTGGGGCAGCCTTGTGGGCAGTGCCAGTAGGGTCAAGGCATGTGCCCCTTCACACATCAATGGAGAGTTTGAGAGCCCACTCTGCTGGGGTGTTTTTGTGCATCCCAAATGTCAGAGGACAAGGAGCTCCCTGATATCTAGCAGTGAGTTTCAGATGACCAAACCAGTTCAGTGTACCTCAACTCACTAATGTCATAACCTATTCCAATAGGTGTCATGTCAGGAATCATCATAAAAACTAACATACCGATCTTTATTCTTACATATACAGTAAACACCCAAAGGACTGTACAGTTGCACTGGAAATATGGGACTAAAATGGTCCAAACCAAACAAGTCTGGGTGGTTGATAAACAGGTTTTTCTCAGAGAAAAGGAAAGGCTGATGCCTCCACCCAGGCGCAATTACAATCAATTCATTATTCATTAGTATGTCAGAGATTGCAGGAACAGATCAATTGCATTGTAGCAGTCACCAGCAAATGAGGGGCAGGGGATAAACCAGCATGGAGCCTTATCCTTCAGACCTCATGCTACTGTACTCAGTATGAACTAATGAACTTTAGCTGAAGGTACCCTTCAGATGAATACATTTCAAAGGTTCACTGGACTATAAAAGAGAGGGGCAAAGAACCCCTGAGTTCTCCTTCACCTTAGGAGGCAAAGAACCAAGTAATTTGATCTCTGTGATAGATCCTGGCCAGTAAAAGCTGGAAAGGAGTCTGTGTGTAAAAGAAACCATCTAGAAAAAGACTATCTTGCTAGACTAAGTTTTAGTGTTTTAGATGATGTTTTCACTTTCATGTCTTGAAATCATTTCTATCTTCATTTCTTTTAGTTGGTGTCACTTAACTTATGGCTTTTGGTTAATAAACATTTTACTATATACAAACTCAGTACTGTATTTAAAGGGAAGGGTATGTGTACCCCAGTTAAGTTAATAAACTGTAATGTACTGACTTTAAAAGAGCAGTTAACTTAATGTCATGTGTGAATGCACACTGGTAGGGGCTGGGCATTGAAGAGAAACATTTCTGAGGAGTTCGGGGACTGGAGTTCACTGATTCTTACCTGCTAGGTGAGGTTCAGGCCAGGAGAACCTTGAGAAGTTTGCTGATGAGGAAGAGAGACTGGTGTGGCAAGAAGCTGACACAATTTAATCTCTAGCAACCCTCACTCTTGCTGAAGCAGAGAAGTAACACAGTGGTTCATAGCTCTTGGTGCTTCCAGCAGCATATGACAGCTACTTTTGAAGGTAATGTGCAATTGAAAGAACAGGTCCCTGCAAGATTGATATTTTGCACAAAGTCAAACCACTTCATGCTCAGGATTTAGTGCTGACAGCTCATATGTAATGCTTCTAGTCACTCCAAGTCTGCCTCCAAGAGGGTCCAGGTTTCTGACCCATATAGCAATACAAGTAGCACACAGGTTTGATAGATCCTGAACTTTGCCTCAGTGCAAAGACTTTTCTGCATTCATAACTGAGACATGGACTCCATGTAGGAGGCAGCAAGACCTATTTGTTTGCTGCCACCATTCAGATATTGCTTGCAGCATAGGATATGAATTTGTCAATTCTCTCCCTGGTTCTCTACCGTTCCTGCACCGAGGGTTCTGGTGGCTCAACTCTGAGGTTCTGAACCTTGGTCTGCTGTCATGAGATGTTCCACTCCATAGTGCAGGCAGTATCGTGGAGACCTTGGAGGGTGGTGTTGAAATTCTCTGACTTCCACACAAGCAAGACAGTGTCATTAGCGTAGTCTTGGTCAGCGAAGACTTCTTGACCAACTTTGATTCAGACATGTGGAAGGACAAGTCCTAATACCCAGTTGATAGCTCAACAGAATACTGCCAGGGCGAGAATGCATCCCTGAGCACACTTGAGCCTGTCTAGAGACATGGCAAGAGCACAGAGCCATTAAGCTTCCCTCAGAGTGCTGGAAAAACATGATGTACTTTTTTTTATCTGGGATACTTAGCTATTAAGGTTAGAGCTTTTGGTTCCTGCAGACAATAAGAGAGTTCCACAATATAGAGTTAGTGTGGTTTCTTTTTGCATCATGGTTTTAATATAAAAGTCCTTAGTAATAAAGCATGAGAGAAGAGAATGCAATGTACTATGCATACAGATTTGTTCTAACAGTAATTGTGAAAGGTTCTAAACTGGCAGCTCAGGAGATGGAATCCCTTTGGTACTTTGTATTTCTTTTGCTCTTTCCATGAAGAGCTCAAAAGACTTCACAAATAATTAGTCAATCCTCAGAATATCCCTGTGAAGTATGATGCAGCTCCTAGATGCCACAGACACAGGTACCTTTGATATAACTTAGATAGAAACATGGAGATAATAATACCTAGCCATTGTTCAGCAGGGCAAGCTAAGGCAACTTGCTGTTAAGTCCACACAGGAAGTCTGGTAGAGCCAGGAATGATCTTTGGACTCTGCCACTTTTTAGCAAAACAAGGGAAAGTAGAAGAAGAATAAAATTTTGTGTATTGGATGCCTCTAGCTGAAATTTGTGTCCAAGATGAAGATGATTAAAGTTCAATTTCAAAATTTGAAACATACTTTTAAATTAAAATTGCATTTAAAAAATAAAACAAGTCTGTAGCCCTTTTTCTTAGAGAGGGAGATAGAGGTCAGAATGCATCCTGATCATAAGGGAGCCTTGTCAATGGAAAATCCCAGAACTTTTCTACCAAGGCTTGTGGGAAGATGTGGAGGACCAAGACAAGTCTCCTAAAGCTTGTAAATGGTGTTGATGAACCTCCTGAAGCTTGCCAAGTTGTCTCTCCCCTACTCCCTGCAGACCTGAAGTGCCCCACGGGTAGTGTGTGTATAGGGGCAGGGAGGGGGAAGAGAAGAGAATGCTCCCTATTCTCAGCCAGTTTGCTCTTCCTCAGTATCTCCTGAAATCCTCTGACATTTCTCACAGCAGCAGGACTCCCCTCTGACAAGCCACAGGACATTCATCAGGTGGAAAAGAAATGGAACCACTAGTGTTCCATCTAGCCCTTTCAGCTCCTTGCAGCCATTTCCAATGCACTGGCTGTTCGTGTGGTGGACATAGGGAGAAGTGGGTCTCTGGTAGGAGAAATGGGGGCATAAGCCTATGTTCCCGGCCAACAGGAGCTGCAGGAAGTGGCGCGGGCCACGGGGACATGCTGGCCACTGCTTCCCACAGCTCCCATTGGCCGGGAACAGCGACCCGCGGCCGCTGGGAGCTGTGGGTGGTCATGCTGTTCTGGGGCCCTATGCAGCCCCCCACCCCCACCCCGTAGGGGGTGTGTGTGGGGCCCCAGGCCTCTGTGGGGTGGGGAGCAGGGCGGCGGGCCCCAGGCCTCCGTGGGAGGGGGGCCTGGCTTGGGGGGTAGGGGGGAATCACCCCCCAGCACTCACCGGCGGCGCAGCTGGGGCTGGGTTGCTGTACTTCCTGCCGCCGGTGAGTGCAGGCCCGGCCCTGCTGCACTCCTCAGGGGAGTGGGGGCAGGGATGGGGCACAGCAGGGGCGGGAAAAGGCGGGGCTGGGGCAGTGAAGGGGCGGAGCAGGGGCTGGAGCAGCATGCAGTTGCGCAGGGCACCAGGAAATTTGCCCCAAATTTCCTGGTGCCCTACGCAGCTGCATACTTTGCGCATGGGTAAGGATGGCCCTGGCTGCACTCCTTTCAAGCTACTAGGTCTCACAGGTGAGGAGATTACAAACATAAGGATCACTGAGCACTGGAGGAGCCTCAATATGCCTCCTAAAGCTTGTAGATATTGGCAATGATGACCCTGACAAGGATTAGGAGACTCATCAGACTTGATGCACTTACTCAAGGTCTGCAGGAAGTGGGCTTCTCTCCTAAGGACCTGAGGAGGTATGCATCAGTGAGGCACATAAGGGGGAAGTGCTTCATGTAGCACCTTGCGGCATAGGGCTCTTAATGAGGAGGGAGGAATGATTCCCATTGGCAGGCTGGCTGCCTGATCAGGAATTTGTAAAGTATATGTTCTGAATTTCACCATACTGTATGATGGTAAATATGTACTGTATGTGACTGTAAAGCAGGCCATAAAGTAGCACAACCATTAGACAATGTAGAATAAGGCAATTCTAGGTTTTGGGGTTACTGATGCGGAAGGGAATAAGAATATCTGATTTTCTCAGGGCGTTGCAAAGGGGCAGAATTAAGGAAGTTTGGTTACCTTAGCTTTATTTCCACAGTTAGTTTTCTTTTAAGTTTAACATTAAAACTATATTTTAAAATAATTATAAACCCAGGAAAATTCAATGTTCTTTAAATGTAATAAATTCTCATTGCAAAAATATATGCATGCAAATTTAGTGTCACTTTTGTTGGACTGGGATTCAGATGGGTCTAACAAATATTTATGAAGGCAAAACACTCATCAAGTAGTGATCACTTACTTACAAGTGGGAAGCTCATACAGGACAATCTCATCACACAGTTGTCTCCAGCACTGGACAAAACAGCTTTAACCTCCCTTTGTTACAAACAAACAAACCCAACCTATTTATAACGCTTATTATCTTGTCTTGTTAGACGTATTAGTCTCATTTCCATGAGAACTCTCCTCCCCTAACAGTACAAGTTTAGTGTTAATTCAAACCGATCTTTATTTTTTCTTGTTCTCACAAATGATTATTCTGCAATTTCTTACATATACACAGTTCTACTTATGCTTACACTGTTAAATGTTATCAGAACAGACTCTTAAAATCCACAGCAGGCTTCTGTCAGGCCTAAATATGCCTTTGCTCTCAACAGCACTACAATGTTTTTTGTTTGTTTGTTTGTTTTTACCCTTTTATGAAACCCTAACACACTAAATATAAACAAACCTTTAATGGAGAATGGACACATAAATTGTTAGTCTATCATGTACAACATAAATATGTAGTTTAAAATGTATATCTTATGCATCAGTGAGACAACTACTCTCAATTATGTCTGTTTAAGATGAAGCACTACATTGTTAATATGTGTGCATACAAAAAGAATAAAGAGTGTAAAAGCAATAACTGATTTTTAAGTGTCCATTAGATAGTATTAGTGTTGGTATGTTTAAAATATCATAGGGTCCTAGTATCTGTTTTTATTTTCAAAACTTAACCTGTTTTTGCGTTACATAAAAATGCACCAGTGTATTTTTAAAATGCATTTTATTTTTACTCATATATTCAAGTAGTTAGCAAAAGAAAAAAAATCACTCTCAAAAACTAAGACTCCTTGTCTAAAGATTTTAGTTAAAAACTCTCAGAAATGGAAAACACTGACAAACTGTTAAATATAGATGAGCTGACACCAGCATAGTAGAAAAATCCCAAATCATGCCAAGTGCTTGCTGTAGCAATGCTAACATATTTTGTTACAGTGCTCTCAGTCTTTTACCAAATGTCTAATTTCAGATCCGTTTCACATGCTTTCCTTGGTTTAATGTATGTGATTAATCTTGACTCGCCTTAATACTGCTAGGAATGTGGCAATGACCTCAGCTACACTGGCAAAGTGATTAATGTTACATGAACTGGGATATTTTTTACTCTGGATGCTGAATAAACACAGACATGCAGTATTCAGTTACAGACCTTTGCTCAATTGAAAATGTACCATGGTTTCAAAGAGTAATGTTTCAGATGCAATAAACAACGTTAGAGGAAACATGGTTCTTGTTAAAGAAAATGCTGTTTCAGGCTAAAGTCCCAGTGATCATAAAAAATATATGATGCAATAAACAAAATGAACCACAGGCAAGACAGGTCCATCGATGACTAACCACTGATTGAATTTTCCAACACTCCTGGACATTCTGTGAGATAAACTATTCACAAAAGGTCCTTGTTAAATATAAGGTTGTCATTTCTTTTTTATTTTTATAGTGAGGTCCAAGAACTGTATGATTTTCCACTATTGGATGTTTGTGTTTTTGAATTTTTTATGATGTGGGAAGACAGGCAAACAGTTGCTATGATTGTCAAATGTCTTAAATCAAGTAGAGAAAATGCAATAAAACACAGTTTCCATGGCAATGCATTGTAACCTAGTACTTCTGGATTATGAGCCAGCCCAGCTCACATCTATGATCATTATTTGTTGACAGGCATAAATTGAGCCTAAAAGCATTAATTTCAGAGGTAAAATGGGAATGTTGAGCTAAGTTATAATAATGTTTAAATATATTCAAGGTAGTGGCAGCAAATCAACACTAGTTATGTAGTGTGACAAAGCTGTGTCCTTGTCTCCATGGGTCCCGTGTTTCCTGGTGGATTTTGCTAGCCTCAGAGGCTCACTGTGACCGTTCACATAGCCCTTCTCTCTCTAGAGGCAAGAGTCACAGCCTACTGAACCATTTACATCATAAGCCAGCGAGGGAGATGAGGAGAAGCTATCCTCCCTTGCACAGTCTCTGTTGTCTCCCAGTCTCAGTGATTAATCAGGGGGGCAAAAGGGGGAGCCCGGGCCTGCCCTCTACTCTGGGCTCCAGCCCGGGGACCCTAGTAGTATCAGCAATGATAGCTGACTTTTTAGAAACAGGACGCGTACAATTCCCTGGGCTACTTTCCCACAGCAGCCCCCACTTCCTCAAGATCCACTTCACCCTTACCTCAGGGCCTCCTTCCTTGTGCCTGATATGGTGTGTACTGCTCAGTCTCTCCAACAGCGCAACTTCCTCCTACAGCTCCTGACATGCACACCCACCTGACTAACTGGGGGGCTTTTAACTAGTTTCAGCCAGCCCCAATCATTGATTGGCTTGATTGGCTTCAGGTGTCCCAATCAACCTAGCAGTCCTCCCTGCCTTCTGGAAAGATCTTAATTAGCCCCAGGTGTCTTAATTGACCTGGAGCAGCTGCCATTTGCTTAATCTGGTAACAGGGATTTGTTTAGCCTGTGGCTAATATAACTGTCTCCCATTACTTTACTATAGCCATATGGCCATTCCCCGTCACAGTAGCTATTTAAATAATGTTAATAAACTAAATGAAATCACTATTCTATTTACAAGCCTTTCAGGGAAGATGGTATTAATGAATATATACATCTCCAAGACGGCAAACACTAGTTGACATATTCTATGCTACTAAAAGAAATACAATAGCAGCAATTATACAGCAAAAATGTACAAGACATTTTTGTCAAATAACATGATTCAGATTTGTGATTGTTTGACAAAAACCTGGAAAGAAGAACAAATATAATATACACAAATGCATCTTACTATTTTGTGCAACATCAACCACCATGCTTTTTAAGATACAAGATAATAAAATAAAATAAATTAGATGATCTGCTTTAGCTTTGTTGGCAGCAATTGTATTACAGAAACATTTTTTGTGGGGGGGGGGAAGGAAGTGTTGAGAAAATGCAGATTTATCAAAACAGAAACGTTTTGCAGAAAGAATGAAAATATTGTCAGGAAAGTTTCTCATGTCTGGGATGAACTTTCTGGTAAAATAAGAGAGGGAGCCTCTAGAATAGCCAATGGCCAGTGGTTTGGGCCTTCACCTGTGGTGATATGAGAGACCCGAGTTCAAGTCCCTGCTCAAACTTAAACATGCATCTTCCTTAGTACGTGCCCTAACCACCAAGTTATAGAGTCTATCTCAATATATCCTGTGGAAGCTGCTCCACTTTGTATAAATAATTAAATATTAACTGAACTAAAGAGACTGACTCCATAGTCTGGACATGGAAGATGCAGGTTCAAGTCCTTGCTCTGAATCAGGCAGAAAGGGTCTTGAACTTGGGTCTCCCATATCCTGGTGAGTGCCCTAGCTGCTGGGATTTGGCTATTCTGGAGTATCTTTCATAAAAAATATCAGAACCTCAGGGTTTTTTTGAGAAAGCCTAGACTGAATAAGCACACAACTTGGGTTGTTTCTCATATTTGATTAGCTATATTAGGTAAGTATCTTATTTGGTAGCCTTTCAACTTAGTATATATGCACCAAATATAATATAAAAAGCACAAAAACTTCTGAGGGATGTTTTCCACTCTCCACTTTCCACAGCTGGGATCTCCTTGCTCAGAAAGTTCTGCCGTAATGCTTGAATCTTATACTGGATCTCTTCAGCTACACCATAACTGTGTAGGTCATTTGTTTGTAATAAGTTTGCTAACAAAAATGTGGCCTTAGAGATAATCAAGTTCTGGTTCATTTAGGGCCAAGAGTTTGGGTTTCAATTTGGTTTGAAATTGACCTCTGTCATGTGCTTTTCTGAAACTTGGAATAGTGGATGAAGACAGACATCACTGTAATTCACAAGACACTATTAGGTGCTCAGATACTTTAATGAAGAGCACAGTACAAAACCCTTGATAGATCTTCTCAATCATCTTGCCAAGAAAAGGAAGACTGAATGTGGGAGAGCCACAACTGGTGAATTTGTTGGCACCAAGGGTAGGCTTCTTCAAAACTGCTCAGCCTACTGTAATCTTTAGGGTGGTCAGTGGCTTGCATTGTTTGAAACAGCCACTTATGATTGCAGTTTTGTGGCTCAGGTGTTTTTTTGCTGGTCTTCATCAGTCATGGCAGGGGCAGCTTTGTTGTTGGTAGGTGGGATGTTCCTTGAGATTCTAGTGCTTCTTTCTGGATGACTGACCCAAATACTGTCAGAAACAGAATGTTGGGTACTTTTCTTGATTCAAGACCCATTTTCCTTGTTCCAGCAAGCCTCTGTTGATTTTGTCCACAAAATAGACATACAGGGCCTGATTCACCACTATTTTGCTCCAGTTTATCCATTAGTGTAATTCCTTCAAAATCAGTAGAGTTTCACTAGTGTAAAACTTGAATAACACAAAGTTAAATCAGGTAAAGAAAGGAACCACTTTTGCCCCTGTTTGAAATCCTCATTCAAATATATTAGTGGCACAGATCAGTTTCAGAGACCAGTGCAAGGTTGCATAATTTGTGTTACTTAAGCAAAATACCATATAGCCAGCATATCTATCCTGCTGGGCAAATGATATGAAGAAAGAAAATATGTTTATGTAAGTTTAAAAAAAATGAAAGCCAGAATAGACCCCAGAGGGGAGTATTTAGACTGAAGAAGTTGTTACAATTTATCATGTAAATGTGTATTTAGGGACGTAAATGCTGATTATAGATGCAAAAGACTAACAGAGCCATTGATCTATCCTGTAAATCCTTCTTTTCTTTCAAATTATTTACACATGACTATGGACTTTAATGGCTCTATGTTTTCCTGGCTCTATTTGCGAAGTGCATGCTCAAACTGGGTACTAAAAATAATTGTAAAATGTTTTAAAACAGAATTACTACACATATGAAGTATCCAATCTTCTGAACAAATTCTCTGCATGTATAAATGGGTGTGGCTCTATTGATTTAACAAAGCCCATCAAAATTGAATGGAAAGATTCCAAACACCAGGTTAAAATTTGACCTCCTTCATCCTGGTCATTAACATTTTTCTCTCGAATATAAAAATAATTCATCTAGATTATGAGAAAATTTTGGATTAAGGACTAATTTATGCTGAGTTACAGCCGCACAAACAGAATATGACAACATTTAACTTTGGGTGTTTTCCCTTCCTTAACAATCTAAAACAGGGGTGGGAAAATTTTTTGGCCCGAGGGCCACATCTGGGTATGGAAATTGTATGGCGGGCCATGAATGCCCACAAAATTAGGGGTTGGGGTGTTGGAGGGGGTGAGGGCTCCAGCTGGGGGTTCCGGGCTCTGGGATGGGGCCAGAAATGAGGAGTTCAGGGTGCAGGAGGGTGCTCAAGGCTGGGACCGAGGGATTTGGAGGGCGGGAGAGGGAACAGGGCTGGGGCAGGGGGTTGGGTGCAGGAGGGGGTCAGGGATGCAGGCTCTGGGTGGCGCTTATCTCAAGCAGCTTCCAGAAACAGCAGCATGTCCCCTTTCTCCAGCTCCTATGCAGAGGCACAGCCAGGAAGCTCTGCACGCTGCCCTGGTTCCCGGCCAGTGGGAACCTTGGGGGCAGCACTTGGGGTGGAGGCAGCGTGCAGAGCCCCCTGGCTGCCCCTACGCGTGGGAGCCAGAGAGGGGACATGCCACTGCTTCTGGAAGCCACACGGAGTGCGGCAAGCCCCTGATCCCACTCCCCAGCAGGAGACCAAGGGCTGGATTAAAACGTCTGGAGGGCCAGATGCGGCCCTTGGGCCATAGTTTGCCCACCCCTCAGTTAAGAGAACACACAGAATAAATTAATGGGTTGACACACTCATTTTTTGTGTTTTTATTAAAATGGTCATAATGTCTGTTATGCTTATTTGCAGGGCTGGATTAACCTTTTGTGGTCCTGATGCCAAACATATTTGTGGGTCCCCATGGGATTGCAGGGAGTCAGTCCCCGAGGGAGGCAGTGGCCGGGGGCAAGAGCACAGCAGGATAGAGATGGGGCGGGGCAGGGGCCAGGGGAAAGCACAGCGTGGTGGCAGTGGGGTTAGTCCTGGGAGTGAGGCAGGAGGCAGGGGCCAGAGGCAAGCACAGAGGGGCAGGTAGGGGGACAGGATCCAAAGGGAAAATGGGACACTGCATGGGGCTAGCTTGAGCCCCGCCCCCTGCAGGGCTGGCCCTAGCTGTTCGCCTAAGTCCTGCTCCTCTCCCCATGCAGAGCCACTTGCCTGAGCCCTGCCTGCCCCCCCGCGCAAGACTGGGGCTGGTGTCGCTGCTTGCCTGAGCCCTGCATCCCCCCGCTGCGCAGGACTGGCATTGCTGCTCGCCCCCTCTGCACCTCCTCTGCACCCCACTATTGTGGCAAAAGTGGGCATTTGTCCCGTTCACTCTTGGACAGGACAAATGCCCACTTTTGTGAAAAAAGTCAGGATGACCTGGACAGGGCTTAAAAAAGGGACTGTCCCAGCCAAAACAGAACGTATGGTCACCCTACCCCTGGGGCAGCGCAGAGCGGTACCTACCTCTCTCCACCAGAGCCAGGTCCTTGGGAGCCAGTTCTCTCTCTCTCCAGCTGAGCTGCAGCTCCTCCAGACACCAGTAACTACTCTTCCCACCCTCCTCGTGGGCAGACTGATTGCAGTTACTCCTGTAACCAGAATTTTGGTCGAAAACTGGATATCTGGCAACAGGGGCACTGGAACAGATGGGCCAGGGGACCATGGCCCCATCACTTTTAAAAGAGCCCTCCCACTTTTTTCCAGTGTTAAGGGTAAGCGATGGGGTGAGGGGGCTGAGAGGAGTGAACAGTGGGCAGGGCCTCAGAGAAAGAGGCCGAGTGGGGGCAGGAAGGGATGGAGTGAGGGCAGGGCCTCATCAGAAGAGGTGGAACGGGGCAGGAAGAGATGGAGTGGGTGCGGGGCCTTGAGGGATGGGTGGAGCGGGAGGCAGGGCCACAGTCCGGGCGCTGGTGGGCCCCCCACTTCTAGGGAGCTTCCAACGACCCCGCCTGGCATCCATAATGGGCCCCTTCCAAGTGTGGGCCTGGTGTGATGACACCATTGGCACCATTGTGGAAGCTGGTACTGCTTATTTGTCTATTACTGTGTTCCCTGCCCTTGTGTTTAAGAAAGAACCACAAATACTTTCTTAAATAGTCTAAAACAGTGTCCCCACTTACAACATTGCTTCAGAAATGGTGCTGTAACCTCCTGGTTGCGGCTAACACCCTGCCTCCTGAACGAGTGCTGGAGGCCATCCCAAGAAACGCTGCTCACCACCCTCTCCCAAAGCCTAGAAAGCACAGTGCCAGGTGACAGCCATTTGAACAGTGCAACTGCTTGCCATGCAGCTCGGCCTCATAAAAGACACAAAAAGAAAAGGAGTACTTGTGGCACCTTAGAGACTAACAAATTTATTTGAGCATAAGCTTTCGTGAGCTACAGCTCACTTCATTGATGCATCCGATGAAGTGAGCTGTAGCTCACAAAAGCTTATGCTCAAATAAATTTGTTAGTCTCTAAGGTGCCACAAGTACTCCTTTTCTTGTTGCAGATACAGACTAACACGGCTGCTACTCTGAAACCTACAAAAGACACAGTAAGTAACCCTTAGATCAAATGGCATTTACTCTAATTCAAGTATAACTATTGACTTATGCATATTAAAATATGTTACACTTACAGCTTATGTATTTATCAGCATTTTTTTGTAGTTTTTTGCTCTATGCTTGAGTATTTTTCACTCTGATATAATTAATTGCCTCCAGGATTGGGTATGGAGGTAACTTAACATATCTGCCCATCTGTTAGAGAGAACACTTTGTTCTTTAAATAGAGCTTTGTAGAATGCAGCAGTATCTGCCATATTCAACCCATGGTATTTAATTCTCCTATACTAATTTTAAAAAAAATATCCCTACTACCACCTTGAAAAGGAACTTGAGATTCTATTCAGATTAGTTGGGAGAAGGAAAGGCTGTATCGCTGTTGTGCCCTTGTTCCACCTCGTCTTATCATTAGTAATTCTATTCCATTCTTATCTGATTATGCAGGGACACATTAACTCACTGGCAAATGAATACACTATGGAAAAAAACTCCATCAAATGCAAATGGAGCAGGAGTTGCTGATATTGAACACAAGGAAGCTTCTTATACTCCTGCTTGTCTGCTGACAGGGAGCCTCCAGCCTCTATAACAAAATCTGCCCTTCCCCCTCAAACAAAAACCCTGTTCCAACAAGTATTAAGGAAATTATGGCTTCCTCCTCTGTTAAAAAGAAATTTGATACTCAGTAACCTCTTAACATTCAAATGTATTACCTACCTGACATTACATTTTTAAAATGCCAAATATCAACCTTTAAAATGAAGCAAAGAGCAAACACTGATAACATGTACACCTTGGGGCCAATGCTGTGTGCTGTAGGATTAAATTCAGTGGGAGTTACAGGGTCTTCAGCATCTCTCAGAATTAGGCCCAATGAAAATTAAAGGCACTCAGTATCTTGCAGGATCAGGCTGTGTATTAGCAAAAAACAAAGGCTCTAAAATTTCTTCACTTGGTTATCTCAGAGTTTATATTGTGGTGATCTTTCCTGCACTAGCTATAGAACAGATAAAAAAAACACCTTACAGGTTTAAAGCACAGATTGTGTTTGGCCTTTCCGAATAATTCTAGTCAAAACACAAAGTAATAGAAAGGGATTAGATGAGAGTGTAAAGAAACCACACAAAAATGTGTGCATTAGAAAACTACCTCATGTTTTTTTCAATTTTTCTTTTATTCTAATCTTATTTTGGTCTAAACTAAGTCTTGACAAAGGCTTGATAGACAGCAACTGCAATGCTGTATAAGAACTAAGCTGAATCATCTAAGTAGCACTTTGTTTTAGATACTACTGCTTTCATGGTGACCTTAGCATACCTTAGAAAAATGACCTTGAGTGGTATTTTTAAACAGAACTAGGACCTACTTGAACAGAACAGCTTACAGCCAGGTGCAAATTTTAAAAAAACCTACACACAGTTTTGCACATACCTAACTTGCACACCTACAAGGCCTGATTCACATGCAAGTCAAGGATTAATCCCTTGTGTGTGTCAGGCATTGCATGCAGACAAATTCATATGCATTGCTCAGTGTGCATGCATGTTTAGGTTTGCATGTACACACAGCTGTGTATGCACATAACTCCTATGTATGTATCAGGTGCTTGAACTTCTGAAAATTTGCAACTAACAGTTTGATTTGCTGCACAAGTACCATACAGTGGTCAAAAAAACACTACATACACAGCAAGAAGCACACAAACACAATGCCACACTATCATCCCAACACAAGGCTTAAAAGAGTGGGGCGTAGGGGAGGAGGAGGAAGAAGTTCAGAAGTAAATGTTTCAAGTTGCTTTCAAATGTTTGTATGAGAAAACCTGTTTTACTGGTTTCTAGATGATGAGCTTTTTTACTGAAAACAATTATTTTCTATTTTACAGATGTTGTGTCAAGTTACTGATATGTTCTTTTATCTGACGTTGATTTACTTTACTTCATCCTTTAGCTGAAAACGGTGAAAACTAAGAACCTGCATAGTATGAATGTACAACTTATTTAATACTTTGACTCCACAGGGCTCAAATACCTTTGAGCCATTTGTCTCATGGGGTTAGTTGGCTTAACCTTTTTAGATTTCTCCAAACAAACTAACTTGAGCTGCAGCAAGTTGTTTGCCAGAGATTTGAACTCTGGGGAAAACACCCCAAAAACACACACCCTCCCCCCATACCACACCACACAAAGGCTCTGTAGGTGTCTAAGAGAAAAACATGTTTTTACTCTTGTTTGCTTGTCAGACTCATGTTCACCTTTCTTTCATTCTCATTATGCCAATGGCCTGTGCCAAATACGTGTTTGGACTATGATCCCATTCTAGTGTTACCTCAAGAGGCTCCAACATTAGATTTAAAGGACATAGGAAAAAGGAACTTAAAAAAAGAAAAGATCAAATTCAGGAACCTCTTCAGTATTAGTTTCTATCTTAAAATAATGGTGAAACTATGCCTTTGAGCTGTGGAACAACTCCTAATGAATTCAATTGTAGTTGTATGAAGGGATCAGACACAGTATATGGCCCGGTATTTGGAACATTTAGGCTCTTTAGACCTGTTACTTTAAAATATGTCCTCTTTCACTGACACAGCACTAATGCTTTCATAGCAACAAAGAAACAGCAATGGGCTAGCCATATTTTAAAGCCATACATAACAAAGAAGGAAGGTCATCCTTATGGGGGGCGAGGGGATTCTACCCTGGGAAGCATTGACACTGAAAAAGACATGGCATTCATGGTAGATAATCAGCTGAAAGTGGGCACCCAGTGTAACACTGTGGCCAAAGGGCAGTGCCGTCCCTGGATGCATAAACCCAGCAATATAGAATAAGAGTAGGTTATATTACCTCTTGTGTTTGGCACTGGTGCAACTACTGCTGGAATCTGTCTCCAGTTCTGAAGTCCACAATGCAAGCAGGATATTGATACGCTGGATGGGGTTTGGAGAAGAGCCACAAAGAAGGATTGGGAAACGTGCCTTGTAGTGAAAGGCTCAAGGAGCTGGATCTGTTTAGCTTAACAAAGAGAAGGTTAAGGGATGACTTGGTCACAGCCTATAAGTACCTATATGGAGAACAAAGATTGATAAAGGAGGACTCTTCAATATAGCAAACAAAGATGAAATAAGATTCAATAGCTGAAAGTTGAAGCTAGAGAAATTCTGATTAGAAATAAGGTGCAAATTTTTAACAGAGAAGGTAATTAACCATTGGAATATTCTAGAAGGGTTGAGTTGGATTCTCCATCAATGGAAATTTTTAAATTGGATATCTTTCTAAAAGATGTGCTCTAATTCAAGCAAGAATTAGTTTAGGGAAATCTTATGGCCTGTGCTATTCAGAAAGTCAGACTAGATGATAACAGGGATCCCTTCTGACCTTATAATCTATTAATCTATGAATAGTGAATACTGATAGGTCTAATTTCTTCCTTCTTTTCTGAAAAAGATAATTTAATGCCCATGATAGCTGGCTCGTTGCCACCTGTGACATAAGTATTTTGTCTACAGAAGACGTCCACCATGACAAACTGTATAGCTGCCAAGTCTTGTGCAGTTCCAAATATAACATTTATGCAAATTATGTAATGAGCTAATTTGAAAACAATCATAGACTTCAGCTTTTGGCCTATATACTCTGCCCAAGCAGTGATGGGGATAGGACATGGAGCTGCATAAAACTTGGCAGTGATGGCTGGCATGTGTGGGTAGGTGAAAAGGAGGTTGATGGGGGTGCTGAGGTAGGTGATGGGTTCTGTCTGGGCGTGTTTATGAGCTCTCTGAGGGATGATGTTTCCCTGGGTGGCTGAATCTGGCTGAGGAGATGGGGGGAGGCCTATTTTGAGACCCCTCACCTTCTGAACCTGCTGCTTCTCCCAGCAGCTCCTTCCTTACTGGGATCAAGCAACGGGATCAGCAAGAGGAGAGGCAGATCAGCCACATGGCTGCATGCATAGCAAGTACTCCTGAAGTCCCTTGGTGGCCTAGAGGAGCAACTACTGCTGCAGCCCAGAAGGATGTGTGAGGATAAAGCTGGTCTTGGGAATGCATGACAGGGCTGCCAGATACATGAATGTCACATGAGATATGAAGGTCTTGGCACTGCCTCATTCCTGCCAATGTGTCAAGAAGCTTTCAGCCCTAGTAGTGAGAGAGTAGTTTAGTTTCCATGGCTCATCTGCTCAGTTGGAGGAAACTAGTAACATGGGTGTTTATTTGTCTAAATTTTGGTAGTGATTTTCATGATGTAGACACTTGCTACCAGGAACTGAATTGAGACCACCAACTCATTTTGTATGTGGCATAAGATAGCCTTCAAACAGTAATGACTCTCAGATGCTATTAACCTGGGTGGTTGGTACAGGTTAAATTTAAACATGAAGTCTCTGTGTTCTTATTTAAATCTTTATTTTGAAGGCTGAGCTTAAAAGGGAGACATTTTGCATAGTCAATGTCCTTCAACAAATTCTTCCAAGTCTCCAAACCTATTCTCAGGTCAAATTAGACATCTTACCCTTGGCTGGATCAGAGCAGGAAAAGTTATATTCACAGTACTAATAAATCATTTCAGTTAATGAAATAAATGTCTATGACTGCAAATTCAAGAGGGTTTAGGGTTTAATTTAAATATACAGGGAGAGTGTGTTCACCATGCAGTTCCCTCGCACCTCCAAAAATAATCTAGCAAAATTTTATGGTGTATATTTTCTGATTTAGCACAAATGCAGTAACTGAATAATTAACCCATTTTCTCTTAGAAAACTATTTTTAATTGATCCCTATACATGGACAATTTCTCCATTATTGGGAGAACTTTTTAATGACTGCCACATTCCACTGCAGGAAACTGGTTACTGTACTCCTCTTCTTTGTATGCTTCACAGTTACTTTTCAGTTCAGGTGTATGATACAAAGCCTTATTAATGAAGCAACAATCTGTGATCAGCATCTGAAAGCTCTTTATATGCTGTGCTAACAATGTTTTGATATACTCTCCCCCCCTCCCCTTTTCCTTAGCTGCCTGAGCTGTTTGGCCTGACTTCCTGATGATGAAGCCTTTGCTGGCAGGTTGCCCAGATTGCTGCTCTCCTGTAGATTCCAGTCTCTCTCCAGGAGTTGCCTGCCTTCAGCATAATGGGCAACATTGAAAGCAGCAAGGCATTCGGTCGACAAGGTCAGAGTGCCTTTCATTCCTGCAATAATCAACCAGTGTAGCTCTTCCTCAGACCTGGGGAGAGAGAAGATAGAGGTCAAAAGAGCAATTACATTTCACATTGACTCCAGGAAAGGCTTGGAACACAAAACTTGGGGGGGGCTGAGGAGGGGGGGGGGGACCAAAAACAGCACAGAGCTTCTCTCTTTCACATTTCTTTTCTGGTCATTATTAATAAAACAGTACAGTAACCATGTCCATTATGAACATTATAACAAGAAGAACCATTTTCCTCCAGTGGAGGACATCTGTCTTCTCAGACATTTAGCACTGTCAGCATATTGCAAAGGCATGTAAATGAGATACACAATGTATAGCCAGATACAGTGAGCAAAAGCTATTAATTATGTTAAAGAATGTTAACCCTAGCAGACTGTCGAACAAGTAATTGTGTTAATTTCAGTCTGTAATCAGTCCCTTAATTAGCATAACTTTATTTATTTAGCATTAAGACAACAATTTAGAGAATATAATTTAGTTGGAAATGTCAGTAATTTTCTGCTGGCATATTGTTACAAACTTACCTTTATTTGACCGTACAGCTGCCAGGCCTAATTACTTTAATGGTATTAATTGTACTGCCCATTCTGGTGGTGTAGTTTGTAATTGCTATTACTGCATAGTTGGGATCACTGCAAAATGTGTCATGTTCGCTCCAGTCACCTTCCATTGTTTCCTTGTATATCTTTTAAAGCAGAATCTGCCAATGGTTTATAAAAAAAACTCCCCATAAAGAATAAATCAAAGCCAGCCCTTTATATAGATGAAGCTGCAAATTCTAATGGTAATATAGTTTGATATTAGAAGAATGTATTAGAAGAATGATCTATTTACTCACTGCCCTTCCCTAGTTTTATGAAAGCTGAATTAGCTCAGTGTTGACAAAGGATTAAGAAACTTGGTAGTGACATTCTTTACAGTCAACAAAACCTCCCTCATTCCACATTTCACATTGAAGGCAGTCACTTTTCACTCTTTGTTTTCAGCTGTAAAATGCAAACATAGCTTTATTCCATGGTTTTCAACTAAACAAAATGTGAATACAATGTCTCTATCCCACGGAACACCTGGTATTAGGCACTATTCTGCTGAAAACACTCTATCACCAAAGAACTGAAAGATATATTATCAACCACAATGAGCAAACAAAGTTTTCCCCCTCCCACACACGCAGAATTACTGCTAAAAGGCAGGAGGAAAAAATCCGCAGAATTTGGCTCAATCTCTGTTTAGAAACTATAGGAAATACAGTACAATTAGCACCCAAAGTTTAAGAATCACAAATAAATATGATTTTAAAGGGCCAAATCCTAAAGTACTTACTGAGGCAAAACTCACTGAAACCAATTAAGGACGAGACAAAACTGAATAAGGACTTCAGGATCTGGCACAGAGGCTGTGTACACAATGGGCGAAATTCCCACAAAATTCCCACCAGTTTTAACACCGCTTCAGCCACTTTGGCATTTGAAATTGTGGGAACTATACTGAAGACTCAGCTGTGGTGACTGGAACTATTTTAGTGAATCTTGCTGAGACAGGAGTCTAATCAAATTGGTGGTATAAACTTTTCTAGCCACCACTGCTTTATTTATTCCCCCCCCCCCCCCCCCAGACGTTCTTGTCAACTGCTAGAAATGGCCCACCTTGATTATCACTACAAAAGGTCCTCCCCAGTCCCGTCCCCCCCCAGCTCTCCTGCTGGTAATAGCTCACCTTAAGTGATCACTCTCCTTACAGTGTGTATGGTAACACCTATTGTTTCATGTTCTCTATGTATATAAATCTCCCCACTGTATTTTCCACTGAATGCATCTGATGACGAGAGCTGTAACTCACGAAAGCTTATGCTCAAATAAATTTGTTAGTCTCTAAGATGCCACAAGTACTCCTTTTCTTTTTGTGAATACAGACTAACATGGCTGCTACTCTGAAACCTGCTTTATTTATGGGTCCCAGTGTTTCAAAGACTTATTTTGTTTGAAGCAATGGGAATTTGGGGGTAAATTTCACCACTAAGGACAAAGCCTAGTGTAGTTTTCTGGTGTGTTATAAAGGAAACTTTGATTCTTCCTGCTCTTTCTTTAAATACAAGCAGACCATATTGACATAAAGCACAGATCACATGAAAGAAAATATGCACTAAAAATATGGCACAGGAAATAATCCTACACTAATAAGGAGCTGGGTAAAATGGCCAAATTGAGAGAGAGATAGAGATAATATAATATAATATAATTAATTAATTAGTTATAATTAATTATGATTAATAGTGTTTACTCTTATTTCTATTATAAAAAGATACCTGATCCTTTCAGGCCTTCTGTCTACAAAATACATTGACTGTGTAAGATGCACAGGTGCTCAGATACCACAGTGATACTTTTAGTATGTAAGAACCTAGCTAGAAAGAAAGAAAGAAACAGAAATACTATTGGAAAACTTGCTGCTTCAAATAGATATATTGATTGTTCACCATGTCTTTACTTTACTTTGGATAATCCTTCCAAAGGAAGAAATGCAGTCATAAATGATCTTGATTTTGTACTGATAGCCTCATTAAACTAGGTGACTAAGGCTATGTCTATACTACAGAATTACGTTGCTTTTATAGAAATTGATCTTTAGAAATCAATTTTATACAGTCGATTGTGTATGTCCCCATTAAGCGCATTAAGTCGGCGGAGTGTGTCCTCAATACCATGGCTAGCATTGACTCACGGAGCAGTGCACTGTGGGTGGCTATCCCACAGTTCCCGCAGTCTCCGCTGCCCATTGGAATTCTGGGTTAAGCTCCCAATGCCTGATGGGGCAAAAACATTGTTGCGGGTGGTTTTGGGTACATGTCGTCAGTCTCCCCTCCCTCCGTGAAAGCAATGGCAGACAATTGTTTTGTGCCTTTTTTCCTGGGTTATCCGTGCAGATGCCATAGCATGGCAAGCATGGAGCCCACTCAGCTCACTGCTGCTGTTGTGGGCATTGTAAATACCTCGCGCATTATCCTGTAGTATGTGTAGAACCTGGCTAAGAGATGCCAGCACGAGGAGGACTGTGAGGAGGACATGGACACAGACGTTCCTGAAAGCACGGGCTATGGCAATTGGGACATCATGGCAGCAGTGGGGCTGGTTGATACTGTGAAACACCGATTCTGGGCCTGGCAAACAAGCACAGACTGGTGGGACCGGATAGTGTTGCAGGTATGGGATGATTCACAGTGGCTGCGAAACTTTCACATGCATAAGGCCACTTTCCTTGAACTCTGTGAGTTGCTTTCCCCTGCCCTGAAGCGCAGGAATACCAAGATGAGAGCTTCCCTGACAGCTGAGAAGTGAGTAGCGATAGCCCTGTGGAAGCTTGCAACACCTGACTGCTACCTGACTATTGATTCAGTCGGGAATCAATTTGGTGTGGGCACATCTACTGTGGGGAATGTTGTGATCCAAGTAGCCAATGCAATCACTGATGTTCTGTTATCAAGGGTAGTGAATCTGGGAAATGTGCAGGTCATACTGGATGGCTTTGCTGCATGGGGTTCCCTCACTGTGGTGGGGCAACAGACGGAACGCATATCCCTATCTTGGCACCGGACCACCTTGCCAACCAGTACGTAAACCGCAAGGGGTACTTCTCAATGGTGATGCAAGCACCGGTGGATCACAAGGGACATTTCACCGACATCAATGTGGGATGACCGGGAAAGGTGCATGACGCTCGCATCTTTAGGAACTCTGGGCTGTTCGAGCAGCTGCAAGAAGGGACCTACTTCCCAGACCAGAAAATTACCACTGGGGATGTTGAAATGCCAATAGTTATCCTTGGGGACCCAGCCTACCCCTTGCTCCCATGGCTCATGAAGCCGTACACAGGCAGCCTGGACAATAGTAAGGAGCAGTTCAACTATAGACTGAGCAAGTGCAGAATGGTGGTAGGATGTTGGTGGTAGGATGTTGCAGAATGGTGGTAGGTGCCTTTGGATGTTTAAAAGCTTGCTGGCGCTGTTTGCTGACTAGGTTAGACCTCAGAGCAACCAACATTCCAATTTTTATTGCTGCCTGCTGTGTGCTCCATAATATCTGTGAGAGTAACGGGGAGACGTTTATGGCGGGGTGGGAGGTTGAGGCAAATCGCCTGGCGGCCGATTTTGAGCAGACAGACACCAGGGTGATTAGAAGAGCACAGCTACGCGTGCTGTGCATCAGAGAGGCTTTGAAAACCAGTTTCATGACTGGCCAGGCTACGGTGTGACAATTGTGTGTGTTTCTCCTTGCTGCAAACCTGCCCCTTTGTTGATTTTAATTCACTGTAAGCCAGCCACCCTCTCCACTTCAATCACAGCTGGCAAAGGAAATAAAGTAATTATTGTTTTGAAACCATGCATTCTTTCTTTATTCATTAAAAAAAAAGTGAGATAACTGACAAGGTAGCCCGGGTGGGGTGGGGTGGGGGAGGAGGGAAGGACAAAGCCACATTGCTTATTGTAGCCACACTACAAATCAAAACTGTTTGAATGACAGCCTTCTGTTGCTTGGGCCATCCTCCGGAGTGGAGTGGCTGGGTGCCCGGAGCCTTCCCCCCCGCTACATCTTGGGCGTCTGGGTGAGGAGGATATGGAACTTGGGGAGAAAGGCAGGTGGTTATACAATGGATGCAGTGGGGGTCTGTGCTCTTGTTGGCTTTCCTGCAGGTCCATCAGATGCATCATGTCCATTTGCTCTCCCATTAGCTTCAGCATCGCCTCCTGCCTCTGCTCGTTGCAGTCACTTAATGCTTTCCTGGCCTCTGCTACTGAATGCCTCCATGCATTAAACTGTGCCTTATCAGTGCAAGAGGACTGCATGAGCTCGGAAAACATGTCATCGCGAGTGCATTTTTTTCGCCTTCTAATCTGCAATAACCTCAGGGACAGAGATGATAGGGGGAGCATAGAAACATTTGCACCTGCAGAGGGATAAAAAGGGAAAGTAAAATTTAAGATGATACATTTCTGAGAACAAAAGGGAGACTCTTTCACAGTGAATCAAGCAATTCACAGCAGACAGCACATGTGCTTTAGGTACAAGGTCGCATTTTGCCTTTTATATTGAGCGCCTGCCGGTATGGTGACACATCACAACAGAATTCGGTTTCCAGGCAGCCATGGTAAGCCAAAGGGTACACAGGGTTGGCTTCTTATGCCTTCATAACATGTGGGAATGGTTTCAAACTGCAGCGCCCTCCTTTCCCATAGCAAGCAATGCTGGCTGGGTTTCACATTTGAAAGGAGGAGGCTGCGGTTTTCAGGTAGATGTGCAGCACACACCTCCCCCCACCTCACCGCGTGGCTATTCTCTGGGATGAATCCTTCACCCCTCTCCACGCCATGTGGCTATTCTCCGGGATGATCCCTTTTAGCCAAGCGCAAACAGCCCAGCATGAACGGGGTCCTTTTACTGTTCCCTTTCAAAAATTCCCCTATTTCAACCAGATGACCATGAATTATATCACTCTCCTGAGGCTAACACAGAAAGATAAAGACCGAATGTTGCTTGAATGCGACCAAAACCCAGGACCATTCGCTGCCATGCTTTGTGCTGCAATGATTCCAGACTACTTGCTACTGGCTTGGTGTGGTAAAGTGTCCTACTGTGGAGGACAAAATATGGCAGCCCTCCGCAGAAACCTTCTGCAAAGGCTTTCAGAGTACCTCCAGGAGAGCTTCATGGAGATGTCCCTGGAGGATTCCCGCTCCATCCCCAGACATGTTAACAGACTTTTCCAGTAGCTATATTGGCCATGAATGCATCCCAATGCTTCAGGGCAAACCAAACATTAAACACTATTACTTTTAAACCCTGTACCTGTAGTTACAAATGTGCACTCACCAGAGATGCTTTCTCCAGCTTCAGGTCGGGGATTCTGCCTTGGGAGGGTATTGGCTCCAGGGTGATGAAAAAGTCCTGGATGCCAGGGAGAACGGATTCACCGCTTACTTGCTGTGCATTCTCCTCCTCCTCTTCCACAAAATCCTCCTCCCTGTTGCTTGAGACTCTCCTCTTGCAGGTGTCCATGGACAGTGGTGGGGTAGTGATAGGTTTCCCCTACCCCATAATGCCATGCAGCTGATCATAGAAGCGGCATGTATGGGGCTCTGACATGGAGCGACCATTTGCCTCCTTTGTCTTTTGGTAGGCTTGCCTGAACTCCCTAACTTTCATGCGGCACTGCTGTGTGACCCTCTTGTAGCCTCTCTCCACCATGCCCTGTGCAATTTTGGCATATATATTAGCATTTCTTCTTTTTGATTGGAGTTCAGCCTGCACAGATTCTTATCCCCATACAGCAATCAGATCCAGTGTCTCCTGTTTGCTCCATGCTGGAGCTCGTTTGTGATTCTGGAGGGACTGCATAGTCACCTGTACTGCTGAACTCATCACGCTGACCAAACAGGAAATGAAATTCAAAATTTCCCGGGGCTTTTCCTGTGTACCTGGCTAGTGCATCAGAGTTGAAAGTGCTGTCCAGAGCGGTCATATTGGAGCACTCTGGGATAGCTCCCGGAGGCCAATACCGTCAAATTGCGTCTGCACTACCCCAAATTCGACCCAGCAAGGTCGATTTTAGCGCTACTCCCCTCGCTGGGAAGGAGTACAGAAGTTGATTTTAAGAGCCCTTTAGGTCGACGGAACGGGGTTGGTTGTGTAGACGCATTCATTTTAAATCGACCTAACACGGCTAAATTCAACCTAACCCCGTAGTGTAAACCAGGGCTCAGGCAGGTACTATTGCTGAATTAAAAAGAGGCTATTGTATTAAAGAGGGATTTAGCCAAATGACCTCATCACCTCCAAAGAGATGAGAAATAATACATAAAGAGAAATACATGTAACTACCACCTCTAGTAAATTATTTACAAATCAATATTAACTGGGCCCTTTCTCATCCAAGTTACAGAATTTGTATGTTAGGCTAAATTCATAAGACAAAAGACTCTATGAACTCCTATTATGTTAGGTAAGACAACCATAACTTAGTGAAGATACTGACATACATCCATAATCTCTTTCCAGAATTTTCCTTTCAAAATTAACTAAACTAAGGATAACCTACGCAAAACATGAATAAATGAATGCACTGAAGAGGTTTGATAAGGCACTATAACTGTCACATGGATGTATTTAGGCCAAGCTTTTCAAAGGTGACTTGTGACTTTGGATGACCCATTTTGATTGCCGAACCAGAGATTCTTTTAAAGGGCCTGATTTTCAGAAAGTGCTCAACACCAATTTCTGAAAATCAGGCCCCTTTAAAATGTCTCAAGTTACAGTCCCAAAATGACAAGTTACTTTTGTAAATTGTGGTCTTGATGTACAAAGACTCAGCAGAGGCTATTGGTATGACATACCTGATAAGGAACAAGTTCAGTGGCCATTTTCGACAGTAGTATTTTTGGAAGGCAAGAATTGTGCAAGATATGGTAAGGTATTATTTACAAATGCAATTCCCTAATAATAATACCTTGCTATTGTATAATGCTTTTCACCATTAGATCCCAAAGCACTTTAACAAAGGAGGTAAGTCATTATTCTCATGTCACGGATGAGGCAAAATGACTTGCCACCAAGGAGGCCAGTAGCAGAGCCATAAATAGGATCCAGGTCTCTTGAGCCCTAGTCCAGTGCTCTGTTCACATGGCCACACTGCTGGACATTGCTGGTGTCTGGAGATTAGATAGAGCAATGGATAGCCATATACCATAGAACTTTGCAGAGAGGAAAATGTATTATTCATTCCTATGCACCATTCTCTACAATGAAGCCCATTTAAATTAATATCTTCAACAATCACAAACTTCGCACATAGCACACTGAGAACAGTTAAAAATAATGGACCTTCTCCCACTGAAATCAGGGACAAAAGTCCCATCAACTTCATTCGGAGTCAGATCAAGACCAATATTCTATAAGATGTGCTCTGTTTATGTATATATGGAAATATATGCAATACAGAATGTATGGAAATGCGAGAGAGTAAAATATGGCAAATAAATACTTGATAAAGGAATAAATCTGTCAAGAAAAGCGTTAGTAATGAAGTTCTTGAAAAAGTGTTAAACATTTTGACCCAAATCTGCATTAATTTTGCAATTCAATTTTTATTGTTGAAACATGTCTCTTTCATTTTTTTTTCAGGTACCAATCCAGAGTTCTGGGAGCCTCATAAAATGTCAAGCTCATCATTAGAAAATTTAACATTTTTCAGTAAAATACCTTGATTCTTCAAATTGCTAATTATACATTTTCCCAGCTAATAGACTCTCGCACAAAACCCTGAAGGCGCACTGCCTAACAATACCATGCCATAAAATCCAACCTAAATCTTCCTTCAGTCTCCAGCTCCTTCACCTATAAACTTCCAACCTCGCTAACGGACTGCAATATAAGGACTTTACAGCATGCCCAGATGAGTAGTAATATGCAGTGGACAAAGAAAGAAGAGGATGACTACTTTACCCACAAGTTGGCTTTTGTGGCCGATTTTTATCAAACTACAGCTAGCTATGGAACAATTACCAAATTAAATCCCCATTCAGAATGACTCCAGAAAGCAGTGTTTAAAATCTGCATGTGGCTGATCCCTAAATCTCCAATAATATCTTTCCAACAACCTCCTAGTCTTTTTTAATTGCCAAGGAGATCGCCTTTAAAACAGCCTGTCATCAATCCTGGCTCTCACAGTTGTAATTCAAAGAGACCCACTACTTCTGATCACTTAGAAAAGACTGCAACTTCTAAGAGCATACCTCAGGAAGCATTTTAATAAACAACATAATCTCACACTGATCTATCTCTGTCATCTCTAGAATACAGGATCAGCAGCTCAACTGCCATCAGCAACATGTGGATTGAAATAGAAATGACCTGTTCAGCTACATGCATACTTCAAAAAGTGCCAGATCGTTGTTAGTAGGAAGTGCATCAAAATTATTATTTTGGTGTCTAAATTCAGTTTATTATCTCAGGATTTCCACAATGAAATAAATACCAGAATCAAAAGACAGTGTGGGCAAGTCATTTCACCTCTCTATGTCTCAGTTTCCCCATCTGTAAAATGGAGTTAATTATGTTTATACCTTCTTTTGAGATCTACTGATGAAAATGCTATATAATAGCCAGATATTGTATTATCATCATCAAAGGAGGGAAATTTCATTATGTACCCTGCGTAACTGCAGATTAGCATATAGCTAGATTAATCTACAAAGTCTGTTGATTTTAAGGTTGCTAAATTCATGAACCTTAAGGTTGCTAATCTTTAATATTAAGATTATGTTACTTAAATTAAAATGTAGATATCTCAAGCAATGCTACAATTAAGACAGCTTTAGTGTTGTTTAGCAACTTTAATGGAAAACTAAAGTTTGTTAATGAATTTCCCTGTTTTGCTTTGTTTTCAAAGAATAGCGTGTAGTTTCTTAAACACTGTTATAAAGGCTGCAAGTGCTGCTGCTGATCTTAAGAAGTCAACAGGGAACAGTGCCCCAGTTCTTATGTCACCAAGTATACAGAGCCCAAATATATGGAATTTAGAAAGTCCACAGAGGTTCTAATTTATCCGTAGCAGCAATGAAACAGGAGCCCTGAGGCAAAATGAGAAAGCTGCGGCATGGCACGGAGTTAAGATGGAGAAGGCCACAACTGCATAAGGAAAGGTATTCTTTTTTATTCCATAAAAAGTACAAATATAAATAGCCAAGAGTTGGGAAGCAAGGGATCTGAAAGACTGAAGTGCCCATTAGGAGCCTCTGCTCCCCTTTCTGATTCCTGAAACACAGCTCTTCCCTGCTTCACATCTTCTCCTTTGTCCTTACGCTCCCTGTCTTCATGCCTATTCACCCGAATAAGTAGCATCTGTGAAGACACTGTAAAGTATACATGACATGAGCAACTATAAGACTTAAAAATTCTAAGAGCAATGTTCCAATACATACTTTATAAAAGCGTGCATTGGAGCATTGTCCCTCTGGGCTTGTCATCACACAGTAGCTCCTGACAAATGTAGAAAGTCCACACTTGTTCGGGCCAGAGAAGCCAGGATCTTGCCTTCCTCTGATTTCCAGTGCCTTGCAGAGCTAAAGGTGGAAATTTTCAAAGGCACAGTGGGAGTCAGACACCCAAAGTCAATAAAATAACTCCCTTTGTACCTTTGCAAAAATCTCCCCTTAAAAGGGTCCCAGGATCCCTGCCTTCCATTGACTTTCAGTGATGTCTCCTAAACCTTCCTCTCATTAAATTTAGTTTATTCTGCTGCTTTGGTTGGTTGTCATGCAGTGAAACATACACAATTTATTCTTCATGCAGTATTGTTGTATACATGGCTGTCAATGAGATGTCCTTCCAAAAGTGAGTAAAGTCATCCACGAACTTCAAACCTCCTCTACTTGGTGTGTGAAAGCAGGTGTCATTGAAACATATTATCTGACGGTGTTTAAGTTTCTGCATCAGCTTTAGTCTGCTCATTCAGTGTGTGCATGAGAAGATAGGTGTTACTAGAAAAGCTATCCAATGGCACGATTCTCCCCCTTCCCTCAGTGACTGAAATGATGGTTTCTTGTGCACTAGTTAGAATAATGTTACCTTTGTATTTACTTCTTTTTTTTTAAGTAGCTTGTGCAAAAGTCTGTGATGGACACTATTTAACAAGTAGTTATAGTTGAGTTATAATTTGACTCAGTTTTCAATATGTATGGGACACAAAGAAATGTTCAGACACTTCAGAATTCCTTCAGATCAAGGTAATTTTGAAAAGTATTTGCTCAGTTTCCTTCAGGGATTTACTTGTAACTTTCCAGTAAATTGAATCATTATCCTAAGAGTAAGTGATATAATTTTGGTTTGATCCACATTTGTTCTTTAGCCTAACAAATTGATGTAAACCTCACTTTAACTTAAAAAGTCAATCCAACTTTAACTGTGGAGGTACTATAATATTAATGCCTCCATAAATCTTTCTCCTTTCACTGTTCTTTCATTCCCTTTAGTTGCTCTCTGGATATTTTTATCCTCTTCACTCGATAAGGCTTTGATGACCTCTTTAGCAGCCCACTAAGTTTCCTGCTTTTCTCCCTTATCCTTTTCTTCCTGAGTAAATGTCTTGTGAACCAGCCCTCAGGACTCTCATGAGTCTACAATTAACTCTGGCTCTGTCACTGCTTCCCTGGTTTGTTAGTACTCCTGTGATGGACTCGACTACACTCTCACTCCTCTACTTGATGAAGCGGGTTTTAGCCCATGAAAGCTTATGCCCAAATAAATTTGTTAGTCTCTAAGGTGCCACAAGGACTCCTCGTTTTTTTTGCTGATACAGACTAACACAGCTACCACTCTGAAACCTGTCCTATAGATGAGTGAGACATGTGCTATTGGTTTACTAGGATGTATTGTTATCACATTACTCCAAAATAGTCAAAACACATGAAATTATCACCACTATTTTACCCATCAATAAGGTCTTGAGTGTGATAACAATTTACTGAATTGCTTACATAGATCCTGAACCTATTTCCTAAATCTCCTTTTGACTTCAATGAGAGCACCATCAGGCCAGTATATTCTCAACACACTTTTCTGCATTGTACTCGTTTTACTTGTCTGTTCATAGCAGACCCGATACTGCAGCTCTTATATCACTTGAGGAAGTTCAGGTCAACACATGAGTAGGGGGCAGGCTACAGGATTAGACCCTATCTCTCTCTGTGTCTTGATGAACCGCTGTCAGCAGTTATAAATAAAAAACTTGGGGTAGATTGATCCCTGTTTTGGGCACCGGGCTCCTGGCAGCAGAAAGTCCATTGCGGAGGAACAGTGTCTACAGTGGTGCCACGAGTCTAGTGCAGCCCCAAAGGTAGTTGTGCTGGCCGGGAAGAAAGTGTGGTTAATGTGGCCAGAAGATACTCTGTTTTAGTCTCTCCTCACTGTAGCTTCCCCACCAGGAGCCTGGAGGAGACACCAATGTAAATTAAAGATGAGCCTCTAATTGTATAAGCCCCTAATAAGGGTGGCAGTGGGGCAGAGAAGTGCAACTCTAGGAAAAGACCTTTGGCTAAAATTTTCAAAATGCTTAAGTGACTTAGGAGCATACGTCCCATTTTCAAAATTGCCTTACATGCTTAGGAAGCTATGTCCCATGGAGTTTCAATGAGTCACTTAAGCACTTTTGAAAATGTTACCCTTTGACTACAAGGAATACAATTATGGTGCTATTTATATGTCTAATCCCCCTCTGATTACTCCAATGTTATTGCAAGACATTATCTTCTAGAATGAATGATAGTATCATGCCTAATAAGTTCAGAAGGAAGAATCAGTTTTGTGTGTAGACATGCTTTCTGCTAAGTATATGAAGAACTGTGGGCAAGCAGATAAAAGTCTCTGTTGGCCTCAGCTAGGACTGTTACGATCAGTTTGGTTATAAGCAGATAGAATATGCACAGGCATTCTTATTGCTTATACCACTGGGAGACAGTAGGCTGCCACAATCAGCAAAGTTATTTCTTTGGCCCATGTGGAATTATCAAGAGCAATGGCCAATGAACAAAAATCATAATAAACACAAGGAGGCTTTATAGAATGATAATGTCCACCTTGTTCACAAACACCCACAGGCTTTTAAATTACTACAGGTTGGTATTTTTTTTTATACCTTTTGTGCCCATTGTGAAAGTTTCAAATATGAATGGTGAGAATCTGACAATGGTTTTAGTCATGGAGTAATACCTTATCTTCCGCACCTTTGAAACCAAGAAGAGGGGGGCCTAACTCAATCTGCAGGGAAACGGAAATCTATACTAAATTATTATCCAATTTCAGTGGAGAATCTGTAGGCATTCTACATAATTTAGCTATCTTTCCAGCTCATTATTAGCCCAACCGTTTGTATGCTAAACAAAAAAACAGTAGTGCCCAGAAGTCATGGTGCAAAAAGATTAAAGACAGAGCTGGAGAAAGGAAGGACCTTTTTTCTTGCACCAATATGCAGACAGAAAAACACAAGCAAAACACTGAACAGATGGAGAGAAGTAAACAAGGAAGCAAAAACCAAGTAAACAAAAAACCCTCCACAAGGCAGAGCCGTGCCTAGGTTTCAAGAACCAGTCTAAAAATATTTGATAGAAAATCGCTTACATAGAACATGTATCTCATGGTTGCCTTGCAAGAAAGTGGTGCTGTTTAGCTATGGGCTCCTTCCTCACCAGGGTACTACGGCAATAGATTCACTGCATCTAATGTACAGTTATGCAAAAAGAAAAATGTGCATGCTAGATAAAACTAGCATGTCATCCTGCAACCAGCAGTTCCTTCGGAGTCCTGGGATTAACCACAGAGTAGTAGTAAAACCAGCTAAAAAGCCAGAGTTTTATAACAAACAGTGTTCCTTGACGTTTCAGGCCTGAGTTTGAAAAGGTCACGTGAATTAGGGCATGAAAAATGTGCATGCAATTGCTTGTCTAATTTATTTGCTCAGTTACCATGATTGCATGTGTAAATTGGGTCTTTATGCATGCAGTTGGCCAGCTAGATGCATAATTCGCCATTTGCACCTGCTAAAACTTAGCTTACTTGCACAATGGCTTTAACTGAATACATGTTTGCACATGCAATTGTTTGTTGGACTTTTTAAAAGAAAGCCACAGAGCTATCCCTATTTAGGCCAGTTGAGGATCTGACTTACAATGATAGAATAGTTATTGTTATTAGTTTACAGAATTCCTTGTTTTAGAGCTAGGAGTCTGAAGAAAAGGAGGCCGGAAAAGACAAAGAAACTGGCAAGAGTGAGACTGCAGAAACTGGGAGCAGAGAGTCAATATGTTTTTCCTATAAATGACAAACATTCTGCTGAAATGGCTGTTTTATTAGAAGTGGAGTCTATCTATCTCTTCTTTCTGCACGAATAGCATCTTAGGTCTCAAATGCTACAGACACCAATAGACCTTATGGTGAAAGCTTACACACACGCATATGCACACAAGCACACCCCTCCCCAATATGGTTGCAGTTGGACATGTATGACAAAATGAACCTTTTTGGTTGTCACAGCTATTTTATTCAGAGGATAATACTGTTTGGAACTTTTGGAGTGTGAGGTGCGAAGATGGCTTAATGAAATTTTCAAAGCAGTATCTGCAAACACAAGAAAAATCTCACTTTTCACTAGCAACTCTTGGCAAATTTTGGGCCTGACCCTCAGAGGCTCCCACATAGTGCCCATTGTGCTTTTGATTGCAAAAACAGCTGTTTTATTTTGTGAAACTTTATAGCTTCTCTCTCTAAGCCTAGGCTTTCTTTAAAATTAAACAACGGGAGCCATGCTTTCAGCAGATGCTTTGTGCATGTGCCAAATTTTTGTGCACACCTGTTTAAGAATGCAAAAACCTGAATTTGTGTGCCTAGCTACACACTTTGCATATTCCTGCTTGCATAGGCATATGTGAGTGTTCACATACACCATTGGATGTGTAGGTGTATGAAATGCAGGTGTACTAGCGGGAGCCCACTGAAAATTTGGGACTATGGGCAGGGCCATCCTTACCCATACGCAAAGCACGCAGATGTGTAGGGCACCAGGAAATTTGGGGCACCACATTTCCTGGTGCCCTGTGCAGCTGCACGCTGCTCCAGCCCCTGCTCCGGCTCTTGCCCAGGGCCCCTGCCCCACCTCCACTCCCCTGAGGAGTGCAGCAGGGCCTGGTTATGCAAAATAATGGGAGCTGCAGGAAGAAGTGGCCAGCACGTCCCCACAGCCCGTGCCGCTTCCTGCAGCTCCCATCGGCCGGGAAGGGTGAACTGAGACCACTGGGAGCTGCAGGTGGCCGTGCCTGCGAATGGTCAATGTAAACAAACTGTCTCGGGACCCGCCAGCGGATTACCCTGATGGGCTGCGTGCGGCTTGCAGGCCGCAATTTGCCCACCACTGGGCTGGATTCTGCCTCATGCTAAGACTGCTGTGGATTGCTCAAGCAGTGTGATGAAGACTTAACCCTGGCCTAATAGAGCAGCTGAGGATTCCACCATGTGGTGTAAAGCTGTTGTGCCTGGCTGTATGCCACCAACCCAACCCCAGGCCCTTGGCATAGGGAGCATATAAGGGCATGCTTGGGATTATGTGCTCCAGTGATCCTCATAAGCATGACAACTCTGTTAACAAATTGACCCTGGCAGCCTGAGGGATCAATGTGGGTTGGGCGGGGAGACCAGACAAAGTTGGTTCACAGCTACCTTTGTTCCCACCTTTAGTCCATCACCAGGTGGAGCTCAGCTGGACCCAAGGCTCAAAATGCCTAGTAAATGATAGAAGGTGCTTAGTTTTTAAGTTTTAAACATTTTAAAAACTATTTTGTGGTTTTGCAAATAATTGTGTAAAATTCACAAAAACAGCTCTGGCCTTGGGATTTTCATGTTGCTTTTGTAAAGTGAGATCCATGTGATGTTTTGTTAGAAAGAGAAGCTCAGATCATGGCCATATGATTAAAGCAGCGTTTTTCCTCTCTCTAACAAAACATCACGTGAGACTCGTTTTACAAAAGTCACATTAAAAGCCCAGGTTTTGCTCCAGTAGATAAAAACACTTTGCAGGATTAACCACTTACTAGGATGATCAACCAGTGCAGCACAGAGGTGATCGAACAAGTGGAAATCAGTACAGTTATTTATTAATACCTTCCTTGGCCCAACCCTGTAGTGAAAGTGTACAGTGAGCATTAGTGGGTGGATCTAAGCCCTCAGACAAGCAGTGCAGGATTTAGGAGACACCACACCGCGTCAGGGGAGAACAATAAAAACTGGAAGAGCCCTAAGGAGCATAATACACTTTAAAATATTTAAATGTTTTCTATAGACGCCTGGAGCCCTGAAGAAAATTTTCTCTCCCTTGAATTTTTGCAAACATTTCAGCTGCTCCATATTTTTACCAGCTCTGAAACTTTCATCAAATTCCATTGCAATGGCAAAATGTTTCTCATTCTCCCTTGTCCCAATTTTGAGAACAGTACAGCGAAGGTTTTTTTCCACCTCTTAACTGGCCCTTGCTAGAGCCTTGGTGCAGAGCACCCTGAAATCCCAATGAGATCCTGGAAGCACTCATCAGCTTTTGGCATTGGGTCAACAGTTAAAAAATACTCAGTAAAAACAACTGATATTAAACCAAGAAACATAAAAACTCTAGAGAACGTTCTTATAATTACATTGTCTGAACCTGCAGTAAAGCCATAGAGCTGGTTGGGAATTTTTTGACAAAACTTTTTTTTGGTCAAAAATGCTGATTCATCAAAAAGTGTTCTCAGGCCCAGATGAATTTTCTGATCAAAGTCAGAGAGAGACACCTACATTCATAGAAGCGAAGAGGCCAGAGGGTAGGCCACTCACCTGGGATACAGCAGACCCAGATTCAAGATCTTGCACCAAATTAGAGGGACTTGCAGCTGGGTCTCCCACCAGGTGAGTGGACTAACCAGTGGACTGTTGGCTCCTGTGGGTTTCTTTCTCATGTTTTTTCATGAAAAGTTTTGAAAGGTCTCATTTTCATGTGGGATGAAACCAAATGTTGAAACCTTGACATTTTTCATGAAACAGAATTTTTGTTTTCCAGCCAGCCCTATAATGCTGCATGCCTTATCTTAAAGTGGCTTTGATTTCCCTTTCATGTTATGGTTGATTCTGAACGGCACTCTCAAACACTGCGCACTGGGGCACAGGCTTCTACAGAGAACAAGAAGCCACTGCTTTACCCCAGGCTTGATCTCTTGCCTTGGTGGGCCATTGTGAGACATTGAGAGGCACTCATTCCAATAAAGGTCAGGTTGTTTGTGGAATAACTAAGTGCTTAGCCTGAAAGACTGTATTTTTAAACTTGGGAAGCTTAATTCCAAACTGCTAACAATCCAGATTTTCATACTCACTCCCCACAGATGTTTTCTTTTGGCACAGCCATTAAGGATGTACGAGTAAATGTCATAATTTAATAATTAATACCATTCTAATTTCCACCCCCAACATATCTGCAGAAAATGAGCACGGTGGCATCATCAACTGATGTGCCAGTTCCCTAAAACATAATTCTGCCAAGTCAACATGTTCTGATATAAGAAAAGGCTGCTGAAATACCTAATTGGGGGTGGGGTTTTTTTTAGTATAGGTAAACCAAAACCAAACCAATTTTAATATTTAGTTACTGTCTGTTCAATCTTCCCATTCTTACCAAACCAGATGAATCGGCTAACTTACGTATAAAAGTTTTAACTGTAACAAATCCATGGAGCCATGCTGGGCAGGGTAGTTAGAGTAAATGTACTACCTATAAACATAAAGTAGCAGACATGTTTGTTGTGTAAATAACAAGGTCACTGGTTGTTCAGCTGTACGAGCAAACTTGATTAAGATTGGTGATAATCTTTTGAAAGGTAGTAATTTATCTCCATTTGAAGAGTATTATCTTTGTTCTACAACAATCACAGAGAGCAAGGTTAACAAATATTCCGCAACGAATTTTTGAAAGCTTTAGTCAGATCTTGTTCTCTTAAATCCTTCCGAGGGACTGTCAAAGGCAACAAAATAAAGTGTCAGATTTGTACACAGCCTTACTTAATGGCCTTTATCTGAGAAAGTCACTACCTTTACTTAAGCAATTTCTCTTGTGCTCCACAGCGAAGACAATCTTTTAGCATTGCTCATGTGGGAGAGATTAGCCTCAAAGACTGATCTTACTGAAACAAGAGGTTATGAGATTCAGAATATTCAGAGAGATGATGTAAACCACATGACTGTCGTCTGTTACTACTAATTGCCTGTGAATTGACAATATACTGTGTTTGTAAATAAATGTTATAATTATAAGCGCATGTTCTATAGAAAGGGGTCCTGCTTACAAAACATATTTACACTCATATTTTGAATAAATGGTCATCTCAAATGATCATTTCATAAATCTGAGCCAAGGTGCACATTTTCTGTTGTTCATAAAAACCATACAGTAGTTATATAAAAGCAAGTCCTCCACATGGTGTATATGCTCTGTGAGTCCATACTCTCAGAAAATGCCATTTCTTGCTGTTATGCAAAGATCTTCAGTCTTGTAAAAAAATATAGTAATTGTTCTGAAGGGCTGATGCATGCAAGGCTGTGCTTGGGGCTTGCCATTATCAGTGCCACTTTATTCTTGCTATTTTTTTGGACCATATAAAACCTTTACTTTAAGGAAAATACAGGTATGGGAAGCAGAAAAACAATTTCCCAAATACTGGGTATTTCCACAATTACATTCATTTTACAATGTCTGTTTCGCTGCAATGTGATTAAATGCTCTCCAACCGCATTAGGCTATATCACTGGATTTCAGGGAATGCATGAAAATGGTTCTGAATTTGTTTAACATAAAGAAACAATTTCACATGAAAAAACCATGAAATTTAGCAGAAAGATTTAATCTGAAGTTAAACAAGATTCCCCATATTCTATTGCTACTTGCCTTTCACAGCCTGTTCCTCTTCCTTTATTTTTTCAGGATCTAGCTATCAGTATATGGATTACATTTTACTAGTGGTGGCAACTGACTCCTTGGCAAGCTCTGGCGCCAGTTGTTACAGCAGCTTTGCAGTTGCCATTGGGTCTGTCTCAGGATTACACTGTTGAGAGTCTGCCTAGGCCATTTTGTACTCAGACAGCATTTTCCTTTGGCTCACTTCTGATTGACAATTCCATTATGGATATCTTGTGGAATTACTGGGAAAGGATTACGGACAGAAGAAAAAAAAAAAAAGGTTAGCATACATGGTACATGTACACCAACACATCAAGGATCAAGCCTGCGATAGGAAAGGTAGATGTAATAACAACATGGATTGTATTTAATTTACATTCCCCGAACGTCAGGAATCTAAGCCAACAGAGGAGTTGAGAATAAAAAGGTATGTGTTGCAATATATATATACTTTGTGCATTCATTCTCACAAAGGCCAGTGCAGAAGAGAGAAATGAGGGGGAGAAATAACTGTTAGGGCTAGGATTTCCCATCCTGATTTGTCTTCTTTTTTGTCTGTTACTGCTAAAGTATTTTGGCAGAGGAAAGTGTTATTTCTTTCAAGTATTTTGACCCAAGTCATAATAACAACAGTTAACAAATGAGACAACAGGAACAGAGGAAGATTACATTAGTGTTGTGCTTGGCCTTACCTCCACCCCATTAGCTTTCCAAAATCCTGTTAACTGAAGTTCATTTCTAATACAAGAAAAGTTTGAAAATTGTTGCAGCATTAATTAGCTCAGGCTCTTTAGCCTGCAGGTATAACAACATTTTTTTCTTTAAAGATGAGTAATCATTTCAAAACAAAGCCATAAATCATATTTTAATGCTGTTAAAAAGCCTGGAGAAAAGGGGAATGGATAGCTAAGAGATAGGCAATGGGAGATCGAGTACTTCCCTGGAAGGGTAGGTCACCAGTTCAAATCTACTGAGCATGATAGTGTCTACAAGTTGTTGCCATCTGATAGCTGCTCACAAACATACGTAAAATTATTTGGTGGTCTCACTCATATTTCTGTGGACATCACAAAAATAACATCAGACTGGCTTTGTGATGGCAATCCCAGAAGAGAGGACAACTGTGACATAGGTACACAGAATATTCTGTCCTCTGGTGGTACTACCTGGCCAGGTTGGGTTGCAACTATGTGGGAAAATTTGTACTTCCACATGCCATATTACTTTGAGTATAGGTTTAACAGAGGATTATATCTCTATGATGTGCATCCAGAAACTTTCACAAGCAATTAGGTGACTTAGTGTGTCATTAAGAATAATAGGTGCTACAAGTAAGTTACAGCTTCAAAATATGTGCAGATGAGCAAGTATACACGTGCATGTGCCATACTGGAAATTGTGCACTTGTAAAAGTGCTTGCATATGCAAAGTGCCTGTTTCCTTGTATAATTACTTGGTTTGTGTGTGATAATGTATATTTACACTCACAGATGCATAGTTCCACATGTGCATATGTACATTTTGCAGGCCAGTTTAGGTGGTGGTGTTTGTAAACTTAGCTCTCCTGGTGATATTTACTCCTGTGACTGGCATTTCAGAGTCAGTGCTTGACAAAGGAGAGAAGGTCTCTCTGCACTGGTACAAAGTGTTCCCTGAAATGGAAACATTTGCTCCTGCAGTCTTTTGCTTCTCGTCTTCCCCAGGGAAATATGCTAAAAAGAGAGGAAAGGGCAAGTGAAACAATTGATGGAGAAAACACTTTTTGGGGAGTGGGAAAGCTAAGCAGGAAATCTCTGCAGTCCCTCATTCTAATATTGCTGGTGCTCCAGCCAGTTCCAGGTAACACACTCTCCCTCAGCAGGGAACAGCATGGGCAGTACACTCTATGAAGGGTTCCATGGCATAAACTGTCTTGTGTGCCCGGATGCTGATGTCCTGTTCCAGGACATGAAAACTTTGCGGGGCTGGTGGGAGTGGATTTGCAGCCTGGACAATGACCATGGCTATAACTCCTGTGGAGGAACTGAAGTAGACTGCGTCCTGTGCGTGGCATGATAATAAAGGCTGTGTGTCTGTCATGGAGGTCACGGATTCTGTGACTTTCAGTAACCTCTGTGACCTTCGCAACAGCCGGTGCTGCTGGCTGAGGGGCTGCCCATACACTCGGGCAGCCCTGGGCCAGCAGCAGTAGCAGTTTGGGTGTGGGAGGGGGCTCAGGGCTGGGGCAGGAGGCTGAGATGTGGGGCAGCGGTTACCTGGGGGGAGGCTCCCCAGAAGTGGCCAGCATGACCCTGTAACTCCTGATCTAGGTGGAAGGGCCAGTGGGCTTTGCGCTCTGTCTCTGCTTGCACGCACTGTCCATGCAGCTCCCATTGGCTGCGGCTCCCAGCTAACGGGAGTTACAGAACCGGAGCTCGTCGCAGGCAGTGCGTGGAGCCCCCCAGCCTTCCCTCCCCCTAAGAGCTGTAGGGACACACAGAGCTGGGTAGGGAGCCTACCAGCCCCGCCGCCTCCCCCAGCACCAGCAGGGGTCCTGGGCCACGCGCCGCCACCCGGCCCCCCTCTTCTCCCAGCACCAACAGGGGTCATGGGCCACTCCCCAGCACTCACAGCGCCCCCAAATCACCTCGCCCCTTGAGCACCTTCAGGCCCTGGCCCAAGTTTTAGTTACGGGTAAATAGTACAAGTCATGGACAGGTCACGGGCTATGAATTTTTGTTTACTGTCCATGACTTTTACTAAAAATACCTGTGACTAAAACGTAGCCTTAATGATAACATACTCCTGTTTCTGTGATGCCCAGCTGCACATATCTGTGCTTTGGCTGCTTTTGTGTGTACAGTAGGGAAGCCTCTGCAATCATTATCCATATAGACTCATAGACTCAACTTTAAGGACAGACGGGACCATCATGATCAACTAGTCTGACCTCCTGCACATCACAGACAACAGAACCACACCCATCCACTCCTGTAATAGACCCATAATCTCTGACTGCATTACTGAAGTTCTCAAATCTTGATTTAAAGACTTCAAGTTACCAAGAATCCACCATTTATTTACACTAGGTCAAACCAGCAAGTGACCCGTGCCTCACACTCACACTGCAGAAAAAGGCAGCCTGTGCCCCCTGGTTTCTGCCAAATCTCACCTGGGGAGAAAATTCCTTCCTGATTTAGTTTCTTGGCTTCAGAGAAATCTCAGTAAAGGGCAGCCTCGCCACTGGAGCTTGTACAGGACTCAACCGGGCCAACCTTCACAATAGGATCTCTGTGTTGGATGGTGTGTTATTTTCTAAATAGGATTCTCCTTCTTTTAATCCTTTATTTGGATTCTTGCAAAGTTTAAGACTCTTCCTTATTTTTGACTGCATTTTCCAGCCACACCCGTCAGCCAACACTGGAGCCTGAACAAAAGCAGAGTGCTCTGAAGTGCTGGTTGTGCAGGCATATTCTAGTAAGACCACGAGAGTGACATTCAGAAGCCTCAGGAGCTGGGGAAGGGTCCTCTGAGAATGTGGGATGTGTTGATTAGCAAATTGATTTTACATACGAATGGCCATACTGGGTCAGACCAAAGGTCCATCTAGCTCAGTATCCTGGCTTCCGATGGTGGCCAGTGCCAGGTGCTTCAGAGGGAATGAACAGAACAGGTAATCATCAAGTGATCCATCCTGTTGCCCATTCCCAACTTCTGGCAAACAGAGGCTGGGGACACCATCTTTGCCCATCTTGGCTAATAGCCATTGATGGACCTATCCTCCATGAATTTATCTAGTTCTTATTTGAACCCTGTTATAGTCTTGGCCTTCACAACAGCCTCTGGCAAAGAGTTCCACAGGTTGACTGTGCATTGTGTGAAGAAATACTTCCTTTTGTTTGTTTTAAACCTGCTGCCTATTCATTTCATTTGGTGACCCCTAGTTCTTGTGTTATGAGAAGGAGTAAATAACACTTCCTTATTTACTTTCTCCACACCCGTCATGATTTTATAGATCTCAATCATATCCCCCCTTAGTCATCTCTTTTCCAAGCTCAAAAGTCCCAGTCTTATTAATCTCTCCTTATATGGAAGCTGTTCCATACCCCAAATCATTTTTGTTGTCCTTTTCTGAACTTTTTCCAATTCCAATATCTTTTTTTGAGAGGGAGCGATGACATCTGCACGCAGTATTCAAGATGTGGGAGTACCGTAGATTTATATAGAGGCAATATGATATTTTCTGTCTTAGTATCAATTCCTTTCTTTTCTGTTTGGTTAAAAAGGATTACACTTTTTTCCCCTTTTTTGTCTGTTTCTTCATCAAATGATCCCCTCCAGTGTCTTCCACTAGGAGTTCTAATGTTTGTATCCTTGCTTTCCTAGCATTGTGCGCCGTTATTTTCCGAAGCGGGATGACAGCCATTTTGTACACATTCTCAGGAAAGCACCATAATTGATTATACCAGATCCAGTTGCCATGAAACAGATTAAACCACAAGCCAGGTCGTCATCACCACATACTAAATGCCGAGGTCCTTACAAGCATTGACTAGTGTTGCCTAGTGGAAGAGGAGTTACGCTTTGTAAGTCTACAAGTTCTCCTAAGCCTCTGCATCACAGCTGGGCTTATACAATAAAGACTGTTAATACTGTTTCATGACCTGTGCTTGTCTGTTTTAAATAAAATGCATATCGGTGTAAGAATATGTGATAGATGCATTAGTGATGTACAGAAGTATATCAACTACTGTTAGAGCCCATCCTCCTTCATATATTTATTTACTGTATTTGTAGGCATTTCTGTGGCACTTGTCACCAAATTATTAGTGACTCCTTAGAAACACCAATGAGGTTAGCAAAAGATTGTACCTACGAAAGGAAGGGAGGATTTCCTCCAGATCACACTAGAAGCCTGTGCTAGAACAGAAACTGAACCCCAGATTTCCTGTGTCCCAGCCCAATGCCTTAAACCAGTAATTCTCAACCAGGGGTACACGTATCCCTAAGGGTGTACAGAGGTCTTCCAGGGGGCACATCAACTCATCTAGATATTGGCCTAGTTTTACAGCAGGCTACATAAAAAGCACTAGCCAAGTCAGTACAAACTCAAATTTCATACAGACAATGACCTGTTTATACTGCTCTATATACTATACACTGAAATGTAAATACAATATTTATATTCCAATCAATTTATTTTATAATTATGTGATACAAATGAGAACATAAGCAATTTTTCAGTAATAGTGTGCTGTGACGTATTTTGATGTCTAATTTTGTAAGCAAGTAGTTTTTAAGTGAGGTGAAACATAGGGGTACACAACGAATCAGATCCTGAATGGGATACCGTAGTCTGGAAAGGCTGAGAACCACTTGTCTTAAACTAAACACTGTCTTTCTTTTCTGCAAAGGAAGGTGATAGAACTGCAACTAAACTCAATTAATTGTATCCATTTAATGTTATGTTTATAATAATAATAAATACAATTCAATATTAGTAAAAGCAAAACCTATAACTATTAATGGTGAAGGAGGAAAAAGGAGGAGCATGTAACATAACCATATACTTTAATGCTTGTTCCCAAAAGTCAGTGATCTTATATTTATCTCAGATGTCCTGCGTTTCTTTCTCTGCAATTGAGGCAAGTGTTATTTTACATCAGAGGGATAGCCATCTGCTCAAGAAACGCCCTGCTATAGCACAGGAACAAATCTACACAGACACAGCCCTAGAGCCCGACCGGGGGTATTCTATCTGTTACTCAAGATCCATAAACCTGGAAACCCTGGACGCCCCATCATCTCAGGCATTGGTACTCTCACAGCAGGATTATCTGGCTATTTGGACTCTCTCCTCAGACTTTATGGTACCAGCACTCCTAGCTATCTTAGAGACACCAATGACTTCCTGAGGAAACCAAAATGCATTGGTGATCTTCCTGAATATGCCATCCTGGCCACCATGGATGTAGAAGCTCTTTACCCCAATATTCCACATGAGGATGGACTACAAGCTGTCAGGAACAGTATCCCTGATGATGCCACGGCATACCCTGGTGGCTGAACTTTGTGACTTTGTCCTCACCCATAACCATTTCAGATTTGGGGACAATTTATACCTTCAAGTCAGCGACACTGCTATGGGTACCCGCATGGCCCCACAGTATGCCAACATTTTTATGGATGACTTAGAACGCTTCCTCAGCTCTCGTCCCCTAGCGCCCCTCCTCTACTTGCATTACATTGATGACATCTTCATCATATGGACTCACGGGAAGGAGGCCCTTGAAGAATTCCACATGGATTTCAACAATTTCCACCCTACCATCAACCTCAGCCTGGACCAGGCCACACAAGAGATCCACTTCCTGGACACTACAGTGAAAATAAGTGATGGTCACATAAACACCACCTATACGGAAACCTACTGACGGCTATACTTACCTACATGCCTCCAGCTTCCATCCAGGACACATCACACGATCCATTGTCAACAGCCAAGCCCTAAGATACAATCGAATTTGCTCCAATCCCTCAGACAGAGACAAACACCTACAAGATCTTTATTAAATATTCTTAAAACTACAATACCCACCCATGGGGAAGTGAGGAAACAGATTGACAGAGCGAGACGGGTACCCAGAAGTCACCTACTACAGGACAGGCCCAACAAGGAAAATAACAGAACACCACTGGCTATCCCGTACAGCCCCCAGCTAAAACCTTTATCATCAACAATCTACAACTTATCCTGGAAAATGATCCCTCACTCTCCCAGACCCTGGGAGGCAGGCCAGTCCTTCCTTACAGACAGTCCCCCAACCTGAAGCAAATACTCACCAGCAACTACACACCACACCACAGAAACACTACCCAGGAACCAATCCCTGTAACAAACCCTGTTGCCTACTCTGTCCCCATATCTATTCTAGTGATACCATCAGAGGACCCAACCACATCAGCCACACCATCAGGGGCTCATTCACCTGCACATCTACTTAGGTGATATATGCCATCATGTGCCAGTAATGCCCCTCTGCCATGTACATTGGCCAAACCGGACAGTCTCTACGCAAAAGAATAAATGGATGCAAATCAGACATCAGGAATGGTAACATACAAAAGCAAGTAGGAGAACACTTCAATCTCCCTGGACATTCTATAACAGATTTAAAAGTAGCCATACTTCAACAAAAAAACTTCAAAAACAGACTTCAAAAAGAAACTGCAGAGCTACAATTCATTTGCAAATTTAACTCTATTAATTTGGGCTTGAATAGGAACTGGGAGTGGCTTGCTCACTACAAAAGCAATTTTCCCTCTCTTGGTATTGACACCTCCTCATCAATTATTGGGAGTGGACCACATCCACCCTGATTGAATTGGCCCTGTCAACACTGGTTCTCCACTTGTAAGGTAACTCCCTTCTCTTCATGTGTCAGTATATTTATGCCTGCATCTCTAATTTTCACTCCATGCATCTGGAGAAGTGGGCTTTTTACCCACGAAAGCTTATGTTCAAATAAATCTGTTAGTCTCTAAGGTGCCACCGGACTCCTCCTTGTTTTTGTTATTTTACAGTGTTTCCCCAGCATGGTTTTTGCTGTGTTTTTCTCACATGGTTTAAAAAAAAAAAGTTATTTAGAACTTTGAAATAAGTGTGTTTTAGGGCACATCCTCAGGCCTTACTCAAATAAAGCTCCTTCAGACCTATGTAAGTCCTGCAGGTTCAGGCCTTTACTGCTAGGGGAGAAAGAATTTAAAACACAGGATTATTTAAATGCAAGGGACGAAAAAGGATAGCTAAATTATAATTTAGTGTTAACAATTTTGTTTATGACACACTTTATACTATCTCATCCAACAAATACAATATTTCAAGAGGGAGTTTTCATTAAGAATTAAAGCGTGCCATTGTTGAGTGGAAAGATCTTGACAGTCATTTGGTTTGAGGAAAGATTCTCTGAAAAGAATTGATCAACTGCCAGAAGCTGCTTGAAAAGACAAATTGCTCACAATGGATTGTTTAGAGAGAAAAACACTAATTTTTGTTTATGAAACAAATCTGTATGCCATCAGACTAGCTTGAGTACCCAGAATGTTGTGGTCTGAGATTACTGATAGATACATTAATTTGCACCTTTCAGCATGGAGGATAGGTCCATGAATGGCAATTATCCAGAATGCACAGGGATGGTGTCCCTCGCATCTGTTTGCCAGAAGCTGGGAATGGGTGACAAGATGGATCACTTAATGATTGCCTGTTCTGTTCATTCCCTCTGGGGCACCTGGCATTGGCCATCAGAAGACAGGATACGGGGCTAGATGGACCTCTGGTCTGACCTAGTATGGCCGTTCTTATGTTCTCTCTTGAAACCTCCCCTCATAAACAATAGTCACAGGCAGTCTATGCGTCCCTAAGGCCTTATCTACACTACAGAGTTTTGTCGACAAAAGTTATGTCAACAATCAAAAAGTGCTATAATAAAAATCAGTATTGCTTGTTCACACTCACTCCCTCTGTCAGCAGAGCACATCCACACTTGACGCACAAGCATCGACAGTGTGAGCAGTGCACTGTGGGTACCTATCCCACAGTTTAGCTCAACACCTCCTGTCGCTAGGTCTTGTGGGAAGGTGGAGCAGATCGTAGCGCATCTTGGGACTGGGCTCAATGTTCCATGATGCATTGCTTTCTGTCCCAGCATTCCATGGGTTTCTGGCTTTCTTTCGCAGCATTTTTAAATGGCCCTCGTTTGCTGTGCATCCAAGCATCTTTGTGAGAAGGGATGGATACAGCACTGCTCTCCTATGCTCTCATAACTGTCACGAAGACATCGCAAATGGCAGTGCAGTTAATCGTGAAGACGACTCACAATTGTCTGACATGCAGTGTGATATGGGTAGGAGCAACTTTAGATTGCTTTTGGCATTCACAGAACAGCTGCAAAGGGTGGATCGTTGCTTTTGGGCTTGGGAAACAAGCACCGATTGGTGGGATCATATTGTCATGCAGATTTGGGATGATGAGCAGTGGCTCCAGAACTTTTGGATAAGAAAGCCACCTTCCTGGAACTGTGTGCGGAGCTCACCGCAGCACTGTGGTGCAAGGACACCAGGATGAGAGCTGCCCTATCGGTGGAGAAGCATGTGGCAATTGCTGTGTGGAAGCTGGCGACTTCAGACTGCTACCAGTCGGTTGCGAATCAATTTGGAGTTGGGAAGTTGACTGTTGGGGCTTCTTTAATGCAAGCGTTCAGGGCAATTAATCGCATCCTGCTATGAAGGACCTTGACTCTGGGAAATGTACGTGAAATAGTGGATGACTTTCCAGAAATAGGTTTCCCTAACTGTGGAGGGGCAATAGATGGCATACATATTCCAATTTTGGCACCAGACCACATTGCAATGGAGTACATCAGTAGGAAGGGGTACTTCTCCATGGTGTTGCAGGTGCTTGTGGATCACTGTGGGTGTTTCACTGACATCAATGTGGGGTGGTCCGGGAAGGTGCATGATGCATGCATCTTCAGGAACAACAGCCTGTATAGAAAGCTACAAGAGGGGACTTTCTTTCCAGATCAGAAGATTACAGTGGAGGATGTTGAAATGCCCATAGTGATCCTGGGAGCCCGGCATACCCCTTACAGCCGTGGCTCATGAATAAGGCTGAGAGTCTGTTCTCAGTGCAGTACTTCCTGGAACATGTCTTCTTTTCTCTGTCTTGGGTGCTTTCTTATCTGGCGTAGATACTTGCCTGGTGTGTGTGGGCTGCTCCTGAAGGCCACATCTGCCGAAGCAGAAGGAACAATGCACAGAAGCATGATTGTTAAGTTCACACACAGAATTGAAACATTTCAGTAAAATACATCTTTTGTAACATAACAATCACTTTCTCACTTACCCTTGGAGCAGACACCTCTGTGAACACACAAAGCATGGTGAGTGTTGGCAGTGCAGCCAACAAGGGAAAAAATTCTAAAGTTCTCCCACACTTTTCCACAGGCAGGGGTCATTGTAGCAGATATCTCACTGCTGAGGGTAAGCAGGGAAACAAGGGTACATCTACTACACACTTGTGGCTTCTGCCCTGGTCCCTATGCTGCTCGCCTGTGTGCCACTTTGGTCCCTGCACAAGTGATTGCCGAATGACATGGGAAAGTTTCCTACAATGGGGGAAGGAACAAAGCAGCTCTGCCAATGAACCTTCAGCAGAGGATTGCCAAATATCTCCAGGAAATTTAACTAGAGATCTCTCTGGAGGATTCCTGTGAGAACTTGGCATGCATTAACACCCTGTTCCACCATACAGATTAGCTGCACAGGGGAATGTCCAGCACACAGAAACACAGCCAGCCTTCCACATTTATATACCCTGAAACCACCTCCGCACTACACATTTTGAGCGAAACAGGAGTTAAAATTAGAAGTGGCCCAAACATCTCGGTCTCAGGTTCGCCTCCTAACTGTATCTGTCACTGGGGGCTTATATTTCCACATAAAACTCAAACAAAATAAAAGTACAGCAGAATTTATTAAAGGGATGGTGGGGACTCCCAGAATAAACAAGGTAAAACAGAAAGCAACCAGGCAGATAAAAAAACACGGCAGGCTGTAACAATAGGGGGACTATGCACACAAACAAAGTGATGATCACTATACCATCTCTAGCAGCTTGATTTACTGATGTCTTCTCCTCCTTTGGGTGGCACAGCAAAACAGGACTGCTGGATCCCTTAGATGGAAGCAGGACCTTGAGGCAGGATCAGATGAGCTGTTAAATCCCTCCCATTCCCTATACCTGCGTCGTCGTGCGTGCAGTAAGCGAATTCTACAGAAGATGGATCAGATTCGTGTAAGCAAGTATAGCCCCTATTCCAAGTAACCCTTGTGGGGTGAATGGCCTACCCTCAATTACCTGTTTCATCTCAAACAGACTCTACCACTCAGATAGGAAGCCCCGATCTGATCTGAACACCGCCTTATATAGACACTCGGTCACTAGGCAGATTAGATGATTGACAGCCACTGTCTTTTCCTGCCTAACCAGAAAAAAAGGTGCCAAACTGGAACGAGGAGGGGACAAGAAGGGCTCACAAAAATGGAAGCCTAGTTGTCCTTTAGAGGATCCAAGATGGCCTTAGGATTTTTACCTTTACACACAAACCAAAGTCACTTACCAGGCATCTCCTCTCCTGCTTCTAGCTCACCGGAGAGCAACTTCTGAGACTGCGTAGACACCTCCAGAGTGGTGAACGGTTCCTGGCTGCCTGCCCCACCAGGTGACCCTGCTAGGAGCTCCACATCATCATCTAACTCCACCTCTTCATCAATGACTGTCTTCTCGGTTAGGTCCTCCTTCCGCCGCCTCCAGGCTTGCCTAAGTATCCACAGGGCTCTTGGCAGTGGAGGTGGGGTCACCACCGAGGATAGTATCCAGCTCCTTATAGAACCAGCAGGTCTTAGGTGCAGCACCGGAGCAATAGTTTTCCTCCCTCGCCTTATGATACGCCTGCCTCAGCTCCTTTATCTTTGCTCTGCACTGCTGCATGTCCCGATTGTAGCCCTTTTTGCACAAGCCTCGAGAAATCTGCCCATAGGTATCAAAATTCCTACGGCTCAAGCTCAAACTCAACGCTGATTCATTCTATATCATTTCAGCCTCTGCATTTCTTGTAGCAACTGCTAAAAATGTGGTATTATGCCTTTGAGGGACAATGAAGGTGTTTTACATTATAATCAAGTAAAGACCTGAGTTTTATCATAGGAAAAATGCTACTAAGCATTTTAACCAGCAGGAACTAAACTGGACTTTTAAACAAATAATGTAAAATAATAATTATTTTTAAAATCTTGTATCATGGTACAAATTAGACAAGGAAAACACCACTACTATGTTATTACACCACTTATACAGTATAAAAATAGAAAGCTTCCTCATTACAGCTGTAATGATGGTCATGTGAAACTAAAGAAACTTACTTTATGACATTTGTAACTGGTAAGATAATAAAGCATTGTAGTGCCATGCAGCTTCTTTTCTTTTCTGCCTCAATAATAATTTGAATTTGATACTAGTTTTGTTTTTTTAAGTGGGCAAATTTATATAATCAACTTGCCATAAAAGAAGGCCAGATCAGTCCACCATTAATTCATTGTTATCAGTGAATCAGCAGCATAAGCAATTGATCAGGCACTATGGCCTTGTCTACACTAAAGGGAAAAGTTGATCTAAGCTATGCAATTTGAGTTATGTGAATAGCGTAACTCAGATCGACATAGCTTAGATCTACTTACCGCAGGGTCTACACTGTACGATGTCCATGGGAAAGTGTCTCCCATTGACTCCCCTTACTCTTCTCAATCCGGTGGAGTACAGGAGTCGACAGGAGAGTGATCGGCGGTTGATTTAGCGGGTCTTCACTAGACCCACTAAATCGACCACTGATGCATCGATCGCTGCAACGTCGGTCCTCCAGTAAGTGTAGAAAAGCCCTAAGTTTTTAGTAAAGACAAGAATAAAACCACTGATGTTCCAGGTGAAAAGGATTCACAGTACTGTACTTCTAGGCAACAATTATTGTAATTTTGCTGGATATTTGTCCTTTACATTTTTTCTTAAAGTTTTTAATCTTATTATTTTAAATTTTTATGCACAACTCTCCAGCAAACAGAATGTGTAGGAAACATGGGTCAGTTGTATCTACAAGCTAGTCTACATCCAGGCCTTCATTAGGACTACAGGCACTGCACCCAGTTTTATTTTTACATAACGCTGCTTTGACACTTTCAGATCAGCAACAAACATCAACCACCAGATTAGTGTGACTGCACCAGAATCACCTTCCTCTTTGCAGGGTTAAGTCTTTGCAATGCTTTGTCACCAGGCAGCACGCACGCATAATGTTAGTGAAAGCACCTTCAGATAGGTATTCTTCTCATTCAAACGAATACCACCACAAATTAAGAAGCAGATTTTATTTTTTCTTGACAGTGATTTTATACCTTTTTGGAAAGCAAAAGAAATCTCCAAATTTATGACATTTTCGTACCAGTTTTGGATTTTAAAAAAGAATTTATTGTTAATCTAAGGGTAGTTATAGCATGCACAAAAACTTATATATATTTCCTGAGTGTTTTAGGACATTTTCTCCTAGTTCTGAAACACTGAAAGTAGGCAAAAAAATCGGAAGTGTATTATCTCTATTTTAAAACTGTAATTAAGAAACACAAAGATGTGCCTGATAGCTAAGACAAATTCTGCACTCATTTACACCAGTGTACATGCAGAGTAACTCCATTTGAAGTCAATGAGACAACCCTTTGGCCCATTTTATATCAAGTGTGTATAACGTCTATTTAAGTTTGGGGCTACATAATAAACACACAGCTCAACTACAAATGAAAATTAGCAACAACATGCAGATACATTGTGACATATGGGCATGGTTTATATGAATCAGAGCAGGTTCATATGAAAGCCAAATATAACAAAACTTGGTGTGTTCTAAAAGATTTTTTTAAATTATTATTATTGAAGCAGCATTGATATTTTCTGAATAGAAATACATCTTTTTTGGTTAACTCTACTTCCTTTTCTGGCTTTCACAAGCTCTTTGACAAAGAGCTTGTGATTCCTCTGCTGTGGGAAAGAGTTGAGAGAATTGCAGAAGAGTGAACATTACTCAAAAAATATGGGCAAGAATTGAGAAAGGAACCCTTGAGTGCAATGAAACTTATCATCTTGTCTTGTCAGATGGAAGTATTAGGCTGATGAGAAGGCAATTTATTTCAGCTTCTAGTACTTTTAAAGAGAACTGCTTTCCCCCCCCCCTTTGAGTAATAATCTCTTTTCCTGCAGCTGAATAATGGCAAAGAAGTGAGAACAGTAAAAGAAGACCCTGATCTATGTAAATATTATTTCCCTTTCTTTCTTTCTTTTTCTTTCTTTCTTTCTTTCTTTCTTTCTTTCTTTCTTTTTTTTTTTTAACTAGATCTGACAGACCCAGCTATAAACAGTAAGCTTTCTAATTTGGTCCATCACCATTTCTCAGCAAGTTAAACAGGTCTCTGTGACTAGGGTAGATAAGCATGGCAGAGAAAGAGACTTTATAAACAGAGACAGACAAAAATACAAGTTCATATCTGGGTCAGTGAACAATTGCTGATGTCTGGGAAACAATGTCATTGAAGAGCAGTACTTGATGTTCCTTTAAAAATAAAATAATGTGATAAAGGACGGATCTAACTCTCATCGAAGTCAGTGAGACTCTTTCCACTGAATTTAATGGTAGTTGGATCGGACCTTGACTATTTGCTTAATATTATTCATAAATCTAGCTATATATTAGTATCACAGAATACCAGATAAACCATCATAGTAGAAAATCAGAGTAAACGTGGAGTAAGACTAAAAAGAAATTTTTAAAAAGTAGTGTATTATTGACAGAAGAACTGAGTGAACTTATTTTTCTCCTATTACCATATGCAGAAATTTTCTGTAGTGCTCAGTAGAAAAGAGTACTGATCAGCAACCGTGCATCTCATGGTGCTCATTCATTTTTAGCCTCCCATTCAAAAAAATTGTACACAAAGAAAAATAAATACAAAACAAAAAATGTAGAGCCACATTTTCAAAGCCCAGCATAGTAGGTGTTCCTGCAGAATCATATGCATGCTGGCATACTCACTACACTGCACTGGCAAACACAAAGTGGAACTGACATGTGGACATGTGGAAATTGCTATCACAGGTCCTTGTCTGGTGTGTACAAATACAGTGTTTTGTGGGTGCAACGTATATATTTGCTGTTATGCTGGACTTCAAATATGTGGCCTTAAATCCACATACTGCTCCCCCCCCCCCCCCCCCGAATACATAGGATCTGAAATGTAGTGGAAATGCTGTGGTTTCACTGGCATGGAGCAAGCTAATGTCCCTGCCAGGGGGCCAGACTGTGCTGCAAAGCAGCTCCATGCACAATAATACTGGGGCGGGAGGGGGGAGGACTTGAGGATAAGCAGGGGGAAGACAGTATTATCCATGACTAGACAAAGCACATCTGTCAGCCAAATTCCCTCATCAGGGAATTGGCGCTCAGCGGTCTCAGAGGCTGCTGTAATCAGTGGAGTGCAGCTGCAGTCACAGAGTAGCTGTGCTAGTGCTCCAGGGTCTGGGGTTTGGAAAATGCCTCCCTCCTCAAACCCTGTGCTCCTGGAGAACTCCCGTGCAAAGCTAGTTTATTTGATCTTTATGATGGGAGGGAGGATTTCTCCCTTTGTATCAGATGTACGGTTCATTGCAGGACATGAACCATAGTTTACCCTTAGATTCTCCACACAAAATTCCTATTAACATCCTGCCCAGGCTTCAGAGTAGCAGCCGTGTTAATCTGTATTCGCAAAAAGAAAAGGAGTACTTGTGGCACCTTAGAGACTAACCAATTTATTTGAGCATAAGCTTTCGTGAGCTACAGCTCACTTCATCGGATGTAGCTCACGAAAGCTTATGCTCAAATAAATTGGTTAGTCTCTAAGGTGCCACAAGTCCTCCTTTTCTTTCTGCCCAGGCTGTTTCCCTTGGATTTGCTGAAGCTTCCCCTGGCAGAGATTGGACCCTCTTCAGGGAGAATGGCTTCACATTTAGAGAAACACTGATCTACCTCATCTGAGGATGTGGTGTCCAAATGTGTGGCACATGAACTATCTGGGCACCTCTGCCAACTTATTCGCCTCATGTGCTCCCACACCGATGAATGCCCTCTTCTTGTGCTGACACGACTGCTCTGGCTACATTTTCTTCAGTTTTGTTTTCCCGACAAGGTCCAAAATCACACCGCTAACGCGGACGCCATCGTCAAATCACTGATGAACCATGTGCTGCTGGTAAATGATGCCACAGAACACTTTTAGCACAGTGTGCTATTTGATGTTTCTTTCATATTCTTCTTGTATTTCTTTTCATTTCCCCCTTGTGCTGCAATGATGAAACTAGTTATTACAGCTTGGATGCTTAACAAGTTTGATGACACAGAAGGAAAGACAAACACTCATTAAGTGGAAAAAAGTCAGTGACTGACACTGAACCTCACTCATTATTCTGATAAGTGCTTGGTATATTGGCCAGTAAAAAACACATTATTGTTCATGTCAACTATATCTGCTTAGTATCCTGTTGACTTACTTGTCAAATATTGGTTTGCAGTGTTGTTCTAGACTTGTTGGTCCCAGGCTATTAGAGAAGCAAGGTAGGTGAGGTAATATCTTTTATTGGAGTAATTGCTTCTGAAGGGATCTGAAGAAGAGCTTTGTGTTGCTCAAAAACTTGTCTCTCTCACTCACAGACATTTGTCCAATAAAAGATATTACCTCACCCGCCCTGTCTTTCTTATGTCAAATATTTGTTAAAATGGCAAGTTAGGGACAACGCCCCCACAGCTTATTGAACAAAATGACAGACCACTTGAAGTTCATGAACAAATGGGCACGTGCATTCTATTTCCAAATATGTGCAAACACCCATTCAAAATTGAACATTTAAAATGGGTGCTTTGGTTTGCTGGTTCATATCTCACGATTTGCAGAAAAGATATCCTCATGACAAAGAGCACCATCTCAACCGGAACCCTTTTTGGCACTCTTATAAAAAAGAAAAAAGAGAGAGAGACTGAATTATCTTCTCTATGATAGAGTAGTAAAGGGATGCTTACATTGTTGCAACCCAGGCACTACCTATTCTCAGGGCCAAATTAAGATATTGTACAGCCCTAGGCTTATCCCACAGGGTAGCCTGCCTGGGTCCAATCCAACCAAAAGCCCCACCTTGTTACAATGACCCCTTAGAGTGGCAGCATGTTTCAGAGTTAGGATGAAAGGGGTGGTCCACACATCTTGGAGCTATTGTTTCAGACTGTCTGCAGACTCAAGCATGCATCAGTATTTCTTGGGACACCTTTTTAAGTTTTGTTTGCATGCATGACCACAAGAAACATAGTGTTTGTCTAAAAAAAATAAAAAATAAAAAAAAGAGCTAAGCTTCTGAACTCTTTATGTGACTCCAGAAGCTGCGGCTGTCAACATAGGCCTATAGTGCTCATGCCTTAATCCAGCCCTGCCTATTCTACAGTTTAACAAATGTCTGAGACTGTTTTGTAATGAAAAATTATCCCATGATATGATATGGTGCCCATTGGGCACCAGCAGACCAGGTATGCAGCATCTCAGATCAGTGATCCACTGAAATAACAAATAGACATTTGTATTGGAAGCATATACTAATATCATTTAGATAAATATAGGCCCCTTAATAGCCTACTGCCTACAAATGCAAAAACTTCCAAGGACTCCAGCCAGGACCCCTATCCCTGACTCCAGCTGTCAGGGTTCCCTCCCAACTCTGAACTCTGGGGTACAGATGTGGACACCCACATGACCCCCTAATCTTATTTTTACCAGCTTAGGTTAAAAACTTCCCCAAGGCACACACTTTCCCTTGTCCTTGGATGGTATTACTGCCACCAACAAGTGAGTTAGACAAAGATTTAGGAAAAGGACCACTTGGAGTTCCTGTTTCCCCAAAATATTCCCCCAAACCCTTTCACCCCCTTACCTGGGGAGGCTTGAGAATAATATACCAACCAAATAGGTAAACAAGGTGAGCACAGACCAGACCTTTGGGCTTTTAGGACACTAAAAACCAATCAGGTTCTTGAAAGCAGAACTTTATTACAAAGAAAAAAGGTAAAAGAAGCACCTCTGTAAAATCAGGATGGAAGGTAATTTTACAGGGTAATAACATTTAAAACACAGAGAATCCCCCTCTAGGCAAAACTTCAAACTTACAAAAAAACAGGAATAAACCTTCCTCTTAGCAAACAGAAAATTCACAAGCTAAAACAAAAGACAATCTAACACATTTCCTTGCTTTACTTACAATTTTTGTAATCTTAGATGCTTATTTCAGGTAGGGTTTTAGGAGAGGTTTTTTTCCTGCCTGGTCCCTCTCTCTGTCCTGAGAGCACACAAAAAGAGCACAAACAAAACCTTTCGCCACAGATTTGAAAGGATCTTCTTCCCATATTGGTCCTTTTGGTCAGGTGCCAACCAGGTTATTTGAGCTTTTTAACCCCTTACAGGTAAAGGAGGGATTGTATGCTACCCTTACCTGTATGTTTATGACACCAACAAAAGGCAATAGTGACTTCTGCCCCACGCTGTGACGTTATCGAATTAAAATTAGAAGCCCAGAAGGAGCAGTGTCCGACAGTACAAGAGCCCACTGTGTGATTCTTTAGTAATCATGGAACACTGACAGAGGTGAGGGCAGAAATGAACCATGCAGAGAGTTAATAGCGGAGGAAGGAGAAACAGCATGTTATCAACTGGCAACAAGAAGCAAGCAATGGGGTACCAGGGAAAAGTGGAGAAGAGACAGAAACCATCCCAGAAAAGAGAGGAGAGGAAATTAGTAATAGAAGTACTAGGAGATGGGGAAAGAAAAGAGGAACAAGGGAAGAAACCAGGGAGGAATGACCAACAGGGAAAGAAATATCTTGAGATGGACAGAACCAGGAGAGAGGAAAGTATGGCTGAAAGAAACCACAAGGAAGAAAAGGACAAGGAGTAGGAAGGCCAGAGACTAAGGAGGAAAAGACAGAGGCCAGAGTGAAGATGTTAGAACAAAAGGAGTGAAAGAAGGGGAGACATAGATGTGTGAGAGAGTTAAGAAAAAAATAACAAATAGACATTTTTATTGGATGCATATACTAATATCATTTGAATAAATACAGGCCCCTTAATAGCCTAGTGCCTAAAAATGCAAAAACTTCCGAGGACTCCAGCCAGGATTCTCACCTTTCTTTCTTTTTATGAATAAACCTTTAAGATTTTAGATGCTAAAGGACTGGCATCAGCGTAATTTTTGGGTAAGATCTAAGTTTTCTATTGACCTGGGTGTGTGGCTGGTCCTTTGGGATCCGAAGAACCTTTTATTTGAAGAGATTGGTTTCAAAGAACCACTCATCTCTAAGTCTAGTGTTTTCGGTGGTAATACAAGGACTGGAATGCCTAAGGCAGTGGTTCCCAAATTTGTTCTGCCACTTGTGCAGGAAAAGCCCCTGGCGGGCCGGGCCGGTTTGTTTACCTGCCGCGTCTGCAGGTTTGGCTGATTGCGGCTCCCCGTGGCTGCAGTTTGCTGCTCCAGGCTGTCCTGAATTCGGCACTCTCAGTTATGGCCCACTGAGGCAAAGTTCCACAAGCCTTATTCTATTGCATTTGGAATTTTTCAAAACTTTTCAGGTATTCCTCTTCACGGATAAGCACAAGACTTCAGTTTCTAGTGTAGTCCATCATGAGCAAGAAATTAACTTAAACAATCCTTGAATCGTTTACATATTAATATCTAAATAATTGCCTAGTAGATTTTCTATTTCTCACACTGTATCAGGTGATCTTGACAGCACATTTAGGATGCTTTAAAACTATATACTTTTCATTAAGCTTCTAGGTGTATTTGAAATTTAATTAAATCATTGTGAAGTTGCAGTCTTCATTAGGTCTTCTTGTAGTGGTGGAGGAATATTGCTATATAAATAACAGATATCTGGCAATATACTCATAGGTGTTTGATCTGCTACTTAATGAACTGGGAGACAAAGATTCACAGAGACCTTTTTAATATGCTGTATAGTAACATATTTCAGAGGCTTGTCAAAAAATCAATCACTGTGTACCACCGTGCTAATTATATTACTGTTGAAAAATCAGAGCAGTTATACTAACTTCAAGTGTCAAATAATCAGGCTGCTGGTAGGATGGAGGATTCAGATCTTCACTAATTTTTAAACTGCCTTTATTTAAAATTATTTCCTCCCTCTATTAAACCAATTGGAACTGCTTTGGCAAAGTTAACCCAGAATCCACCCATTTATTGACATCACTGATACTGGGATGAAATCCTGACCCCTTGGACATCAATGAGAGTTTTACTATTGACTTCAAAGGAGCCAGGATTTCACACCAAAAGTCTAATGTAACTCATAGTATCAGTGACAGAAGATCCAGTCCTGCAAGATGTTGAGCCCTTCAACTGATTTTGAAATCAAGAATGATGCACTTTGGGACATCTTTTGGGATATTTTGGAAAAATCAGGAAATGATGAGAAAAAGAAGAGGGTAATGGAGACATGCATTATACAAATCTGGAATTCATTTTACTTTTAGCTCTTTCGTTCAACCATTTAATTTACCCTCCTATCTTATTTTTCATAAGTAAATCTTCCTGGTTATATTATTCTTTGAATTATGGTAGCCCATAACATCCTCAGCTGAGATCAAAGCCCCATTATATTAGGTGCTATACAAATACATCATAAGAGACAGTCCTTGCTCCAAAGTGCTTACAATCTAAATTGACCCGGGAGAGGAACTAAGCAGGGCTGGTCAGAATTTTTTGAAATTTGTAATTAGGATTAATTTTTGTTGACATTTCAAATTATGTGCCTTCATGGGTATGAGAGAATGTAACCATGTGCACAGCCTAAACACTATTGTAATAATCTTTCTACAAAGTGTGCGTTGTGAGATGTCATTTAAAAACTCAATTTACTGATCAATAATATCACGTCAAAATGCAAGTAGCAGCAGTACATGTGAAGTTAAAAACAAACTGAGATTATGATCAAAAGTATGTTTTCCAGAGAAGTCTGGGGGGGTGCCTAAATTGGTTCCTCAGAGACAAAGTTCAAGCTGAGGCCTCAGCCAGGTGTAAACAAGGCTGATGGACCATTACCTGCTAACTGGCCATTCTTTGGCAGGAAAAGGGGCACGGGCAAAGAATCTACATCTCAACAAAGAAACAGCATGGAGTTCCCCTCCACACAGACAGCCTTGCTCCCAGCTGAAAATGCTTCTCGAAGGGGGGACCAGACTATAAAAAGAAGAGGCAGACACCCCAAGGCACCCCTCCTCTCTCTACCCATCGATTCACTGCACCAGAAGAGACAAAAGAAGCTGCTATTGAACTGGAGAAGGGGTCCTGACTTAAGAAGTTTGGTCAGTAACTACTTTGAAAGTATGTGATGAGAACCTTGCATTGAATTTAACAGTTTGTTAAGATAGGCACTAGTTGTGTTTTATCTTTATGTTTCTGGTAACCATGTCTGATTTGAATTGAAGTGTGGGAAACTCCATTTGGGGTGGTAAGTTATGTGCCTATTACTTCTATTAAAGCAATAACAGACTTGTTTGTATTGTCCAGGAGAGGGCTGGGAAGTACAGACATTTCTGGGGAGAAAATCTAGGACTGAGAGTGTGCTGGGGTCACCTTGTAATACAACTAAGACTGGTAAGAGCCAAGGTGTGGCTGGTTGGCTGCAGTACACACAGAGACATAGCTGGGAGTGACTTGGAAGCTGGAGGCTGTTTGTGAGCAGTCCAGACTGGAGGCTACAGCACCAAAACACTGTAAAGGGCACCCCTGGTTAGAGGGCAGGGGTGACTCAGCTACTCATTCGTCTGGATTGTACCGTGGCTTTGACAATGGGTGAACAATTTCATGGACATTTTGTGCTGCTTTTTGATCTGGTGAAGCTAAAGATCTGGTGACAACATTTTGAAATTCACAATTTCACTTGCCTTTTCACAAACATTTAATCCTGATTTTTTTGACCAGGTCCAAAAAGCAAGTACTGTTATTTTACAGATGAAGCACTAACACACAGACAGACACACTGAAAGACTTTCCCAAGGGACAAAAAACCAAATCACCTGTTGGTGAACACTTTTGACAAAGTGATCGCTCCATATCTAACCTTCATTCTCAAAGGAAACCTGCACAGCATTCTCAAAAGATGAGCTTGAGAGCCTAAATTCATAACTTTACAAGACACTAAAAATCATGGTCTTAATAGAGACACTGAATGTATGGCTTGTTACAACAATCTGTAACTGAGTAACCCCCTTTTATCCTCTGACTACAGGGGTGTTGGGCTACTTCACTTCGAATGGTCCCTTAGAATATGTGCTAACTACTTATCTTAAACAATCTGTTCCACCTTGTGTATAGGTCCTGTCTACACTGGCAAGTTTCTGTGCAGTAAAGCCGCTTTCTGCGCTGTAACTCCCGAGGTGCACACACTGCCAAGCCACTTAGTGCGCAGAAACTGCACAGTTGTAGCACTGTAAAAAAACCACCCCAATGAGAGGCGTACAGCTTTCTGCGCCGGGGTACAGCGCTGCGGTGCCAGTGTAGACACTGTGGCGATTACAGCCCCACGATTGGCTTCCAGGAGGTGTCCCACAATGCCTGTTCTCGCCTCTCTGGTTATCGTTTTGAACTGTACTGCCCTGCCCTCAGATGACCAACCATCATCGCCACCCCTTAAATTCCTTTGGAAATTTGAAAGTCCCCCTCCTGTTTGCTCGGTGAGGCGTGCAGTGGTCTCAGCGCATCTTTCCAGGTGGCCAGGCCTGCTCCATACACCAGGCAATCCCACGCTTGGAGCAATCCTGAGCTGCTGGACCTCATCGGCATTTGGGGAGAGGAGGCTGTCCAGTCCCAGCTGCGCTGCAGCCACAGGAATTATGATACCTAAGGACAGATTTCATGATGCATGATAGAAAGGGGCCATGACCGGGACACATTGCAGTGTAGGGTAAAAGTGAAGGAGCTGCGGAACAAGGCGCGAGAGTCAAACCGCTGCTCCACTGCTGCACCCACGAGCTGCCAGTTCTACAAAGAGCTGGATGCGGTACTCGGTGGCAACCCCACCTCCACTGTGAAGACCATGGTGGAGACTTCATTGGCTCACGTGCCAGTCGAGAGTGGACCTAGCCAGGAGAAGGAAATCTGGGGGGGAAGACGGGACCATTGCTGCATACAGGCAAGCCGTGTAGGGGACAGGGCAGAAGGCTTGGAGAAGACCCTCCTTGATTCCCAGCAGGGGGATATCTTCCATAATGGTCACATCCTGTGGAAAGTGTGGGGACAGCGAGGATTATCAGGCCCCCCCCTACAGTGCTGGCTCTCCCCAAAAGCCATGTGCCCAATGTACAGCAGGGTCCAGGAAGAGTGATTTCCCCTGCTCCTGTAGCTACTTACTATTTTGGGGGTCTTGTGGCTCATGTGTGTTTGCCTGGGTCAGCCAGTTAGTGACAGGTGTGTGAGTACTGGCTGTGTTTTAAAGCACTGAATCAGTGTTGTCCGTGTTGCAAACAATACTGCTTCTGTAAAATGTTGCATTTAAACTTCAGAGATGACCTTGGGAGTCCAGCCTCCCTCTTTGTTATCGGCGGCAGAATGGCTGTGTAGAATTAGAAAGCGGCCAAGAAGAACTAAGGAGGACTTTCTGCATGAGGTTATGATACACTCCGCTGCCGAGAAAAAGGAATTGAAGGAGTGGCGGGACAGCGAGAAGAGGGAATGAAAGGAGAACGTGGCACACCAGAAAGAAGCCATGGAGTGGCTCTTAAAGGTTATGGAGCATCAAGTGGACTTGCTTCAGGCGATACTAGCTCTTCAAACCGAGCAGCTCCACGGCCACCCTCCCATGCAGCCGCTGTCACAAAACTCTTTCTCATGCACACCCCACAGACTGCCAACACACTCTTATCAACCTCCTGGCTCCAGTCCTACCCACAGCATTCCACTCCTCCCTCCTCACAGTCCAGCAGTGTGGACTCCCACTACTTACTGCATTCAACACCCACCTTCTGCAGTTTAACCCTGCTGAAGTACAGCACCCGCTGCATTGTACTCCAAAGGAGAAGGTTGGGTATGATCCCTGGACATATACAAGTCTGTAGCCATCCCAGGACCCCTCCTCCTCTTGAGACCTTCCCTTTCCCCACCCCCTTTGTCCCTCCCTGCTGATGAATGTTTTTGTTTGACTCTCTCCTCCGGTTGTTGTCTTTTAATAAAAGATTTGTGTTGGTTTGAAAGCAATCTTTATTCTATTAAGTGAAAGCAAAAAGATCACTGCAATCCTGAGCATAGCAACAAATATTCGTGGCTTTCAGCTTCAAATTGAGCCTTATGGCCCCTCTCTGTGCCCCTCTAATAGCCCTGGTCTCTGGCTGTTCAAACTCAGCCTCCAGGCACTGAGCCTCTGTGGTCCAGCCCTGAGTGAAGCTTTCACCCTTCCCTTCACAAATATTATGGAGCGTACAGCACACGGCTATAAGCATAGGAATATTGTCATCGGCCATGTCCAGCTTCCCATATAGGCATCACTAGCGGGCTTTTAAACAACCAAATGCACACTCAACAGTTATTCTGCACTTGCTCAGCCTGTTGTTGAACCGCTCCTTGCGGCTGTCAAGTTGTCCCGTGTATGGCTTCATAAGCCATAGCATTAAAGGGTAGGCGGGGTCTCCCAGGATCACAATGGGCTTTTTGACTTCACTTACAGTGATCTTCTGGTCTGGGAAGAAAGTCCCTGCTTGCAGCTTCTTGAACAGGCCTGTGTTCCAAAAGATGTGCGCGGCATGCACCTTTCCGGATCAGCTTGTATTAATGTCTGTGAAATGCCCACGGTGATCCACAAATGCCTGGAGAACCATTGAGAAATACCCCTCCCAATTAATGTACTTGGTGGCTAGGTGGTCTGGTGCCAGAATTGGAATATGCGTGCCAGCTATCGCCCCTCCGTAGTTAGGGAAGCCCATTTGTGCAAAGCCATCCACAATGTCATGCACGTTGCCCAGAGTCACGGTCTTTTGGAGCAGGATGTGATTAATGGCCCTGCACGCTTCCATCAACACGACTCCAATGGTCGACTTTCCAACTCAGAACTGATTAGCGACTGATTAGTAGCAGTCTGGAGTAGCCAGCTTCCACAGTGCACTCGCCACATGCTTCTCCGATGATAGGGCAGCTCTCACTCTCATGTCCTTGTGCCACAGGGCTGGGTCGAGCTCATCACACAGTCCCATGAATGTGGCTTTCCTCATGTGAAAGTTCTGCAGCCACTGCTCGTCATCCCAGACGTGCAAGACGATGTGATCCCACCACTCAGCGCTTGTTTCCCGAGCCCAAAAGTGGCATTCCACTATGGTCAGCACCTCCGTGAATACCATAAGCAATCTCGTGTCGTAGCTACTATGCATGGCGAGATCAACGTTGCACTCCTCTTCCCTTTGTAGTTGAAGCAATAATGTCATTGCCACTCGTGACGTATTCGTCAGAGCGAGCAGCATACTGGTCAGCAGTTTGGGATGCGTTCCTGCAGCCTGAAAGAGGCAGGGCACGCAATACATAAACAGTTGAAAGATGGTGCCAAATGTGGACGGAAGCACAGGAATTGCTGGGATGTGAAGCAATGCATCACGGGGCATCGGGACAGGACCCAGGATGCCCCGCGACCCCCTCTGCCTTCCCACAACTCTTAGTGACAAAAGAGAAAGAGGTGTTTTGTGGGATAGATGCCCAGAGTGCACTGCTCTGAATACTGCTGCAAATGCCGCAAGTGGGAACACGCTGTTGCGCCGGCAGCTGTCCGTGTGAACACACAACAGCGATTTTCCTTCAGAGCTCTCTGAGTGGGGCTGTAACTGCCGGCGCTGTAACTCTGCCAGTGTAGACATGCCCTTAGTTGTGATACTCAGAGTACCTTTCCCAGACCTGAAGAAGAGCTCTGTGTAGCTTGAAAGCTTGTCTCTCTCACCAACAGCAGTTGGTCCAATAAAAGATATTACCTCATCCACCTTGTCTCTCTAATACCCTGGGACCAACATGGCTACAACACTGCCTACAGGACCTTCCCAAAGTCAACCAGGAAGTCTGTGAAAGAGCCAGGAACCAAACCCAGAGCTCCTGTCACATGTCCTAACTGCAAGACCATATATTTGTAAAGTATATATCTAAAATGAATTACTATTGCTCTGATTTCGAAGGCATGCATTACAATCTCACAACTCCCACTGAGAGCTGTATCTTGTTCTGCAGTAAACAAGATCAGGTGCTACATTGTACATATAAAACAAACGGGGGGGAAATGTGGCAATCGCTCACCAGTCAGCTCACCAGTCATACCCTTAATACTTTTTAAGGGTAAAAATGAAATGCTGTTCTTGCAGCATCTCAGTCTTCCCTTTTAAGTTTACCATTTCTGACTTCAGAAGTAAAGAGCCATTCTATGGCCAGGAACTAATAGCAGCTGGGGTAATATTTAATGCTGATGTTTCTGTTCTACTAATTCGATGGCTTGACAGTCTTGTCTCATAGGTGACTGACTGACTGTTATTATGCAGTGCTATTAAAAAGGCACCCAACTTGGGAAATCTTCTTTGTAGCACATAATGTTTCAGTTTCTATTATTGTTTGAAAGATGCAACTTGAGTTCAAACGGGGTTCTGCAACCAGATGGAAATCTTAGTGCTAAGAACAAACTGTCTTTAATCCATGGCCTCTTCTGCCACTTTCTCTCCTTTTCTGTCCATCAAGCCCACAGCCAGATAACACTTTCCTGCTGCAAAAATTTTTAAGTCACCCGACAGCTCTGGCAAATGAGAGCGGTCATAGTTTTCGGATGAGAAAATCAACTGCAGCTCACACAGATCTATGAGTTGATAGGAGTTAATTGACAGCTTGCAGGATTTGGTCTCCAGGCAGAGTACAGGGAACAGGAGCCCTGTGGGTTTCATTTGGGCAGAGATAAAGCAGGTTTTATTCAGTGCTCATAGAGAGAGCATAATTAACCTTTTAGAAGTTTAAGAATGATCAAATTGTTATTCATTTTTGCAAATGAGAAACAAGAGCTTCTTTTTCTGCTGGGAAAATGCCAGTGCAGATTTCAAGGTCACTCTAGGATCTTCTTTGAGTGAAAAGATAGAAATTAAAGAAAAAAAAATGAAGATTGAGAAATGTCACCACAAAAAAATTCATCAGGTTATAAACTGTTCTTTGTTAACATTAAATACTTAGCTAACATTTACAGTACATTCACACTGGCCTCGTTGGACTCTAAAGGTGATTAAGGTTTTCCATTGTTATTGGTACCAGCTGGTGTCTTTTATATTCTTGATATAATATATTGTTATTCTTTTTAAAGGAGGTAATGGACGGTTAGATAAGACATATGAGAATCCTTAAAGATACACAATATGGCATTTTCAGTATGTTGTAACCTCCTAGAATGAATGTATGAATACAAATGTACCAATGTTAAACATTTTGTGCAGCAAATAAAAAATATGTTAAAGTACAAGACTTTTATTAACAGCTACCTAATACAGGAATAAATGTCTAATAACTGCTACCGTGATGTCCTGTATGTTCTTAGGAGAAAACAAAACTCTCTGGTCTTTCTGCGTACTCATTGGGCCTTGACAAAAGTCTCATTGACGTCAGTAAGATATAGACTCAAGTAGCCATGCTTTAGTTTTCATTTTGACAAAACAGCAAATGTTGAATCTAGCTTTTCTAGTGATTTAACTGCGTCTGGTTTTTGTGGTTTGTTCCCCCACTCCCCACAGCCAACAGAAGACGGGACATTTGACTTTGCAGTGGTTCTCCCACTTGCCCTTGACATTATCAAGCAAAAATAATCGTCTCTTTTTCTCTTGAACTAATTCTTGCCATGTTTCTAAGATTGTTGTTTTAATTTCTCTCACTAATATCTAAATAAACACATCTGTTTTACATACTGCCTAGCAGAGAATAGTGAATCAGACACCTACGTTGCCAAAACAAACATAAAAGCAAGATAGCATTTAGTACTGGAACGCTACACATAGGAGCATGCAGTAAATCCATCCTTTGCATTCTCCTCTGATGCTCCTCTGATTCACTCCCACCTCCAACCCTGACCTACACACCTCTTTCCAGCCCTAATAGGCTGAGCGCCCATCACAGAGGTACATTAGAGGAGGGTCCTTCCTCCCTTCTCTGGAAGGGAAGTTCCTAGTGACCCCTTACCACCCAAGCAGCAGCAGCATCTCTGCTGCAGTAGTGAGCTGAAGTATAGGGTCTAGAATCCCTTACATAGGTGCACAGTCTCCTGGGTCATATGTGGTAGGTGCTTCATGTAGGAAAAACTGTTCCTTCTACATAATTTTTTTTTCTGGGCTTGGGAGAGGGATGCTCTGTGAATGACAAAGTTTGGGAAATCCTTCTCTAGACAGAAGCTCTTTACTATGAACCTGGTAAACAAATTTGTTAAAGAAAACAACTTGGTGGGGGCTGAGTAGTCACAAAGTTTACAATAGGACTTAAAAGAATGCTTTCCTTTTGCACATAGAAATATTATCTTATATTGTTTTGCTTGAAGTAAATCTTTATTGTTACAGTAGATCAGGGGAAAATTGTTTTAGCTCCCTAAAACCAACATGTGAGGACAAGGCATTCTTGGCATGGTTGTTGTTTATGTTACCCGCTTTTTATACCATATTTTTGCTCTGATAAATATTCTCATCCCTTTGATTTAGGCAGGTCTCATGGTAAACCGATACCCTTGTTAATGGTGAAGCTAATTTTTATCCCTACATTATGTTTAATAATAATAAAGGAGAATACAAAAAACCACATTTTTGCTGATATCACCTTCCTGTAATATGATCATTTTTGTTCTATTTCTTCTTTTGATGGACTATTTCTTAGTGGATAGACTACCAAAAATTGCTGCTTTTAAAAATCCAGATAATCCAGAATGCATGGAATCATCCCAGAAGTAAAATGATTGCAAAAGATCTCTGCACTGGAACTGAAACTATCTGTTCTTCTCCAGTCCAGACAAATATTAAAAGAAACTAACCAAACAAAATCTTGCGCTTGCATATTGACATAGTTCTACAGGCTCCTTCTTATTATATGGCAGTAAAACATGCTTGACCCAGAGAAATCCTGCATAACTCTTCAGCCTGAGTGCCTGTGGAGTCATGAAGGAAAAATACCTCTGATGAGAAAGGTGATGAGGCTCTGGAAGACTCATCGGGTGCATGCTTTTTTTGGTAAATTATTCATACTCCAGTCACATGTGTCAGGAAATAGGAGGAATCTGCACCACTACCACTGTCATCCAGTTAAATGTTCAAATGTAAATTTTAGCAAAACAAGCCTAAAGCCTGTCATATCTGTTGTGTTTTTTTTTTAAATAATAATAATGAGCTAGCTTATATCTTTAAACTTGCAGCAGGCCTTTAGGTTTTTTTATTTAAAAAAACTTATTTAGTTTTTACAATATGAAAATGATACACAGAGTGACATTTAAACCTTTGCTCTTCATAGCATTTCACACTTACACCATTTTAAAAGACAGCTATTAACATTTTCAGAAATCTTTCAGAAACCAAATGTTCTAACATGCAGAATTCCAATTATACCGTGTAAGAGGGTTATCAACCATTCTTCTACAAGAATACTTTGAAGTGCTTGGTATTAAACCAAGAGCTAAAATGTCAGTTGCACATAGACAATAAATTAGGGTGTATAAAATCATGTAAGATTTATTTAATATTACAATTTTGACCTTTAGATTGCTTTAACCATAGATTGCATAAATTTTTCTCTCTCTTGCCTTCTTTCTTTATCTGGGTAATCTTACTTGAATGTTAAACAAAGGTTGTGTGGCAAGTTATGCAAAGTAATGTAAATCATTCATGATGTTCGTACTTTCCTCCTTCTGCGTAAGAGTAATACAGTAATTGGCAGCATCTTATATTTTCAGCCAAAATGTACTCTGAATTGCTCAGAGTGCAAAATTCTGGTAAATAAGTTTTTCAAAATTCCCAGGCCATTTCTCCTCAGGTTTCAGAACAGATGTCCAAACAGTGCCAGTTCTTAGGCTTGAAGTGTGAGACTAGAAATGTATGTAGATACCTTAAGCCTCCTAGCAGGTAAACTTAATTGGATATTATGACAGAGCTTGTGGAGAATGAGCAGAGCAAAGGAATCAATGGTGCCAGAGAGCATGGGAGTCAACTACTGTGTCAGTGGAAGAGCGGGCCAGGAGGAGAGGGCTGCAAGAGACAGATGAATAATGGACTTTGATGAATTGGAAGTCACAGAAGATTGGGTGGCAGGGCAGGGTGCAGGAGGCGAGCAGGTAATGCCAAAGGAAATGTGGTGATTGCCAGAAAAGAGGAATTCAGGGATGGAGGGATCAGAAAGAGCAGTGTTTGGTGAAGGTTGAGTGAGTGGATTTTTTGAGCACATACAAAACATAAAAAAAGGTTAGGAATAATTGAGTTTAAAATCCATTCACATTAAATGATATGGTATCATGCAAGGAAACGGGGGTAGAGGATATATTAAACAGTCTTTTTCACTAGACTTTTAAACTAGATTCTTATTCAGCAGGTTACCCCCAAATAGCAGAAACTCCTATATTGGACACAGACTCCAAAGCCTCAACTTCTCTTTCTAGATGAACCTTGAAGAATCCCTGCAAATTACAGCAATCGGAAAAGTCATAAAAGCACTTAGGGAAGGAAATAAATACATTAAAGAAACTACAAACAATACCCACAACATTCTAGCACTGCAGAAGCAAGCTGCTAAAATGTATGGTAAATCTAATTGACAAGACGGAGAAATAGTTGGCACTGTACACAGATATTAGAATCTATCAGTCTAAAACTATTAAAAGATGCTTTCTCCTCCCAGGACATGGTAGATGATCCTGAGAACAGTTCCTAGTGAAAAAATGTCAGGCTTGTAGCCCTGCTGGAGGGAATGGAAGAAGCAGATGCAGAAAACTATTGTGAAGTTCTACTGAAAATGATATTCTGCAAGGAGCTGCACCTTGAGACCATGACGACTGAAAAGGCACACACAATGCCAGCAGAGTTACCAACTGGGAGCTTTCCCTAACCATTTTTCTTCAGATGTCTCAACTACAGAGGTACGGGGTAAAATGTTGAGAGATGAGAAATTAAATGCAACTCCATGTTCATTTCATTTTTACCCAGGCTGCAGTTTAGAGATTCAAAGAAGTCACTGGTTTCAGAGTAGCAGCCGTGTTAGTCTGTATTCGCAAAAAGAAAAGGAGTACTCGTGGCACCTTAGAGACTAACAAATTTATTTGAGCATAAGCTTTCGTAAGCTAGCTCACGAAAGCTTATGCTCAAATAAATTTGTTAGTCTCTAAGGTGCCACAAGTACTCCTTTTCTTTTAAAGAAGTCACTGTTATTTTCTTGAAGTGAAGAAAGTCCCGAGAGATCAAAATATTCACAATGGCACAGCATGCTTTTTGATGCGAAGCTGAGAGGTGAGATATATTAAATGGGAATGTTCTGTTTTTTCTCCATCCAGGAGCAGCCTTAAATTTCAATGAATCTCTCCAGAGCCACAACACTGGTTCATCTAATGCCCCTTCATTGAAAGAACTTTAAAAAGAAAAATTAGTGTTACACGCTAAATACAAGTTTAATCTGAATGGCTCCACAGCACAAGATAGTGGGTTTCCTCTTCAATGCAGGAACAAACTTGAAAATGTGAGTATTTTTCTCCCTTAACATTGCTATGCCAACGTATGTAAGACTAACCCTCTCTTGCCCCACACTCCCTTCTCCACTTCCCCATTCAATACAGGGGGACAAAATGTGTCATATTCTTCAGTTATTATTAATATAATCTGTTTAAAGAGAGCACCCTCAGATAATGTGACTTTGCAGCCATACTAATGGCCACATAATCCCCGAGACTGGAGATAACTAAAACTAGTAAAAAGCTATTCCTCTGCCTTTTCAGGCCAAATAATATTTGAATCACTGTGATTAGTGATAATAAAATATAGGTACTGAGTTATAATTTAGAAGCATGAATTATTGGTACCATTTTATAATCAGGACTTTCATGCATTAAAAGAAGAAAGCTTGTAATGATTATGAGCTATTTCTTCAAATACTGTAGTCTAGGTGAGTACTATTTAATATATACTTCCCTGTTTTTGTGAGGAAATTAAAGATATTTATTTTATTTTATAACTGCACAGGGAATTTAATGAAGTGGTCTGAAAATTGGTTCAGTTACAATAAATAGACAACGGTATAAAAGGGAAGAGAACGGAGTGGACAGAAATAAAGAAAATTAGCTCTTATCTAAAGGTATTTGAGTAGTTGTCCTAGCTTCATTAACCTGGTATTCAGATGAGCTGGAGATAGATAACCCCAGTTTTCCTTTTGGTTGTTTGATACCTTACCTGACATTTCCACAAATGAATAATTGATCTGCATGTGCAACTACAATAATTGTGTACAAATTACATTCAGAATTGTGCTCACATTTTTGGCTTTTTATGTTTTGAATATCACGACCACAAACTACATATAATAATCACTTCCCGCCTCACTGAAATACAACCACTTTTGGGGCACAATGGTACAACACAATAATACAAACAGTTTGGGGCCTGAGCCTTGAAGGATTTATGTATATGCCTAAATCAGTGTAATATTAGGCCTGGGCCCTAGGATACTAAATGAAGAACAATGTATTTAATGAAACTACAAGGGGAATTTAGATAAAGAGAATATAATTACTCTCAAATCTGTACTTATAGCCACCTACTAATCATGAATGTACTGACCATTAAATTCTCAGTCCCTAAGAATCTTTCACATTATAAATGACCTGTGTAATTTATATACCTGCTGACCTGTTTGCCATAATATAATGCAATATTTATAAGCATCTTGATAAGATGGACAGAATACAAAGGTTTTTGATTACCCCCAAATGATGAAGACAGAAGTTCCAGCTCTCACAATTTAATTGCAAGTCTTACAATGTTTTAAAAATTTCCTGTGATCTCCTGATTTCTGCTATCAAACATGCAAATGCTGCCCTTAGTCAAAGTCTTTCCTGTTACAATCAGTGGGTCTGAAGCCATCAAGCTGTCTCAGTCAAGAGGGCTGTCATTTCCCTATAGCTGCACACATGAAAAAAAATGGCCACAATTCCCCACTTCATGTTCCATGGGATTGAATCCAGGCAGCTCCTAGGGAAAATAGCTGCCCCTTGTCCTTTGGTTTGGAGAGTGGACGGGAAACTATGGGGAGTGATGGGAACTGGGGAATGAAGGGGAATGTGGAGAGCAAGAGTAAGACTGAGGGAATGTAAACTAGGGTAATTCTGGGGTGAAGGCCAGAGGAGACTGAGGGTAACAAATGAATGAGGCATGCAGGAAGGAGTGGAGGAGCTTTCAAGGGAATGTGGGGAGAATATTGAGGGGGCAGTGAAGTGGGAAGTAGGAAGGGGACTAAGAGATGCAAGAGGAGACTAATGAGTGCAAGGGAATGGGGTGACAAAGAAGAAGAATATGAAGAGTAAGAAACTTGAGGGGAAAGGGAGGAGAAAATATGGAGGGCAGTTGAACATAGAGAACATGTATATGGGTGAACTAGAAAGTGTGAGCCAGCATGAAGGTTGAATGTGAATGAGGCAGAAAGTAGATGGCAAGAGGAGGGGAAAATAATAGTATAAAGGGAAGGGGATGGAGAGGAATATAATTGTAGCTATCCACATCTCAGGGGATAAGAGAAGGTAAGTGGGGTCCCCCATCCAATCAGCCACTGGTTTGGACTGTATTTGTGTGTGTCTCTGTATTTAAAGTTGAACTTTGAACCTGAAATGATTGCACACCAATTTGGGGAGCTTCCTCCTCCTCCTCCTCTTCATGTCCTCATTCTGTTTCCCGCCACATCTGTGCACAAGCAGTTATTACACTCTACCAGGTCACTGGAGGAGCATTTGTGCTCAAGCAGTTGGCATTGCAGGAGACTCTTCATATTTTGAGGCTTTCTGCTGCAGTCACAGGAACTGGGGCCAGTGATGTAGCTAGTTGATCATCATGACTCTAGACCTGCCAACTTCAGTGCAGAGTTGATTAAGACAATACTGATGTGACGATGTTAGGGGTTTAACAGTGGCAAGAAAACTTTGTCATGACTTCAATTGACTCAGCATTGGTGCGATATCATATAGCTTATGTCTTGGATCTGTACATTGCCTTGTGAGCTCAACTCTACTAGCAAATTCCCAATGTATATCAGGAGGAGCAATAACTGTGAGGATGCTGGGATGGGTAGATTTAAGGCATCCTGTACTGTAGTGGCTGGCGGTGTTAAGTACAGGGGCTAGCTTCTTTGTGTGAGAGGATCATGCCCACCCTGCACAGGTGTATTCAGCAGATGAGTAGCAAAGTGCCAGTGCTGTTGATCACTGAGTGGACGGGTCTGTATCCCACTTTGATGTAACCAGCTTGCTGAGATTGTTGTTTCATATGCTAACCCTGGCTCTAGTTTTCTTGACATGAGAGTGTGTGGTTGAGAGTACCACTGAGGTATGCAGAAATTATGGAATGAAGAAGTTTTGACTCAAGCCAGCTGCTTTGAGTTCACATTTGGCCTCTCAGTTTTTCAGATAAAACGCACTGACTTGCATCTGAACTGGGTTTGCACACAGTTGGTGGCTACAGAATACTTGTCTAAGCTGTTAAGTGCAGTCACCACACAGTACTATCTAAATGCCAGACTCCTTGTGCTTTGTGATGATGCACAGATCATCTACGTTGAGGACCTTGTGCTAAGCTAGTTCGGCTGATCATTTGTATAGATGTTGAGTAATGTAGATGCTAAGACATTAGTTCGATAGAGGCCATTTTTCTGTCATCACTAGCAGCTCCATTTGCCACAAAAGTTCACGAAGAATCTTCTGTTCTCCAGCATGGTCTATATTAGCTTTGTGAGGCGGTGGCTCTTCTTTACCATTAGTACTTTGGCAAGGAGACCACAATGATTGACTGTATTGTAGGCAGCTGAGAGATCAACTGACTCCACTCCCATAATCAATCCCCTTTCACGTTCATCTTTGATATATTGTGTCAGATTACTGGCATTAGAAAAGATTCAGAAAAGAGCAACTAAAATGATTAGGGGTTTGGAATGGGTCCCATACGAGGAGAGATTAAAGAGGCTAGGACTTTTCAGCTTGGAAAAGAGGAGACTAAGGGGGGATATGATAGAGGTATATAAAATCATGAGTGGTGTGGAGGAAGTGAATAAGGAAAAGTTATTTACGTGTTCCCATAATATAAGAGCTAGGGGCCACCAAATGAAATTAATGGGTAGCAGGTTTAAAACAAATAAAAGGAAGTTCTTCTTCACTCAGTGCACAGTCAACCTGTGGAACTCCTTGCCTGAGGAGGTTGTGAAGGCTAGGACTATAACAGGGTTTAAAAGAGAACTGGATAAATTCATGGAGGTTAAGTCCATTAGTGGCTATTAGCCAGGATGGGTAAGGAATGGTGTCCCTAGCCTCTGTTTGTCAGAGATGGATATGGCAGGAGAGAGATCACTCGATCATTACCTGTTAGGTTCACTCCCTCTGAGGCACCTGGTATTGCCCACTGTTGGTAGACAGGATACTCAGCTGGATGGACCTTTGGTCTGACCCAGTATGGCCATTCTTATGTTCAGATTTGGAAACTGTCCAGTACAATCCAGGTGAAAGCCAGCCTGTTTGTTGATAAGAAGTGGTTTGGTAACTGGTGTAAGGCAATATAACAATAGTTGCTCAAGCAATTTTAAAATATCACACAGGAGTCAGATAGGTCAACAGATTCAAAAATCAGATGGCTACTTGAAAAAAAAAATTCACACTTTTTTTTTTTAATCTCATGATGGTAGAGGTCTGACTCATGAATTTTGAGCCTTTGGAGCTACAAATGGCTAAAAATAGCTTTCAAACATTGGATCAGTGCTTGCAATTCACAATGGCCCATAGGAAGTATAAAGGATTGAGTGTTGCACATTACATAAATGAAAACATTTTATTAAAAATTCTAAGAAACAAGGAAGAGTGAAACCTGCGTTGAATGGCCACCTGTTGTAACAGCTAAAATAGGATTGGGCTCTAAATGTAGTGGTTTGTAACAGATTTAATTGTATCTGACTTGGAATATGGCCAGGACACTGAGGTTACCAGGCCTACTCATGTGAAATACACTATGGGATTTTAATGACCACGAGTGATCAGAACTTTAGTTTTATAGCTCATCCAAATGATGGCTTAACATATAGAACAACCGGTATGGGTGGAGCATGCACCCATAGTATTTTAAATTTGTCAGTAGATTTTTAAAAATATTTTTAATTTAACAAGTGTGGTTTCTTTGGAACATCTTCTCATACTCCTCTTTTTTAACCAGATGTAAAAAAGAGTGTGGATGGAAAAGTTAACTGCCAGTAATCAGAAGTAAAACCATTGTGGCAACCTCTTGCTTATCTGTCCTCATTTTAACATATTTTATCTAAAAATCACACCACTATGAACAGATGGAAGTCGATACTGGCTCATTTCAGTGTTTTAATTGTAATTGTATGGTTCTGTGCTGAAAAAGGCCAACCGATAATTGGATACAGTGCACATTTCTGCATCTTTCTTTCTTTCTTTCATAACCACATGCTTTCAGAACTGAACACTGCAAATAAGATAGACTGAAGTGGAAATCACTCAACATCAATCTTGTACTTTCTGCTTTAAAAACAGCCCTTTCAGCTTATGTCTGTATTTACAGAATCACCAGTAGACCAGTCCCTTTAATGAGCTGTAACTGAGAGCAGATTCACAGGGAACATCAAGTACTTCTTAAAAATTCAGCCCAGTACCAAAAGTATTTGATCTTCTATTGCTAGGGTATGGTTGTTGTAAACAGAAATGAAATGCACTGAGTATTCAGTCTTGACTAACTATAGATGGCTTCAACCCACATGGTGTTCAAATATTCTTAGAGTCACGCTCGGCATAATAATCAACTGCAGGTCAAACAAAGACGTGTGTGTGTGTATTTATGTTCATATTTTGCATTCTTCATGGTTTTTCCTCTTAGCAGGATAATTTTCATTTTTAACAGGCACACCGAAGATTAATGAAACTCTTGTGCTGATATAATCCCTTTCACAAACAGGTTATTTCGAAAGTATTCATCAATTTTACATGCAGGCAAACAAATAGTATGCAAATAATATACACAGCTGTCTCCTATGTCGAATGGAAGAATATATTTTCTTCTAAATGTGATTTAGTTTGATAAGTGTGAGGATTCGCTGCAACAAGATACTTTAGGCTATGCAAAATACACTACTGGAGCTATGTTTAGTCATGGCATGGCAAATCCACTTATGAGTCTCCTGAGACAGCCCCACTGGGCTAGAATAACAGCTCCATTATTCCAAGTTTCATGTCTATCACCCTACTTATTAGCATAGTTTTGAGGTTAAACAATGGTGTTAGTTCTCTCTCTGCATCCTCCTACTTATTCATTATCAAATTACATTGCAATATTTATTTAGACTGCTCTCACTTAGATCAAGCATACTAAATTCTACAAACATAACTTTTCCAGAAACAAGATTATTTTCAGTACACTGCTTTAAAATCCTACTTTAATATGGAATTTAAGTTGTTTTAGAAATAGGCTTTAGAAGTTTTTTATGGGGTGGGGGAAGGAGGGCTTGATCAAAAGCTCATGGAAGTTAGTGAAAAGACTCCCAATGATTTCAGTAGGCTTTGGATCAGAGCTACAGGGTCCATTTCAGGAAAAGCACTTAAGCACATACTTAACTTTAAGCATATACTTGAAGACAATGATTTTAGTATATGCTCAACCCCAACCCCTCAACACCAACACTCTTCACTCACCCCATAGCCCATCAACAACTTGTCCGCTAGCCTCTCACCCACTGCCCCAGGAACCTTTTTGGCCATTGACTGGCACCCCTCCCAGCTAAGTGCTCCACTCTCAACCTGGGCTCGGGTGGATCCTCACAAGCCCAGCTGCCCAGCAACTCCACTTGCTCCCATCACCTACCCCACACTCACACAACACAGGACAAATCTGAGTGATGAGGGGCATTGCAACCTCGTGCATGGAATCACAGCGCCACAGCAGTTTGGCCTGGTTGCCCCTCTGTCATGATGGAGAGATGGCTGGGACAAACCTGAACAATACTGCTACCCTCATGCGCCCAGTCACGCCACTACTCAAATTTGGGCCAGACACTCCTGTGTCTGATGGAGGGATGGCCAAATTTGAGTGAGTGGCATTGCAACCATGTGTGCCAAGTGAAGTGCTAGAGTGCCTTTCCATCTGCCTCTCCATAACCTCATGGGCCCTGGCATGACTGCACCATATACACCATTGTATCTAGGCCGTTGTAGGCCTCCGCACTAAGTAGAAGGAAATCTCAACACCTTGTTTGATTGCTCTTTATTAATAAAAACACTACATAAAAAAAGGTGTGGGCAAGGACTAAAATAGGCATGTCCAAGGAGAGAAGTCTTAAACATGATCTGCAAATTGCAAACAAGGCACTTAGCTACATGTTCCTCTCTCTAGTCTTATTGTTGCTTCTGAGCGTCAATGATTTGGTGGCTGCATTAATGCAAGCTTGGTTCTCCTGGTCTGCTCACCACTTTTTACTTTGTGCTAAAACTGCGCCCCTGCTCTGTACAGAATCAACCCCTTTTTATCTAACACCTTTATTTTCCAGGATGGCACTACTTAGCCAATTTAAACATTAAAATTTAAGTAGTACAAGCTGTTAATTCTCTATATGTATCAACCCAAGGCTCTTTGGTTTAAACAGTCTAAAACTTCCTTCTTCCTACTGACATGCTTTACATAAAGCGAGTCCTACTCTGTGTATATATGTATGTATGTATGACTATGTGATAGCCTTGGGTAAATAGAGCGAGAGATGTGACAGTGATCTTAAATAATGGAGTATGCCCCATGCAAAAAGATCATTTTCTGGCTAAGTTACCTTTGAAAGGCTGATGTGTAATCACTTATCTTGGCTTTGTAGGAAGAGCTCTGTTTTCATAAGCAGTTTGAAGTTCCAGGAATGGCTTCCACTTCTCCATCTGATCCAGAAAGCAGAAGCTGAAACAAGGAATTTCTTTTGGTCAGGACTCTAGTGGTTTTTTTTGCTCTCTCTTTGCTGTTTTTAGCTATGTCCAACCAGGACTACATAATAAGGCTTAGTTAAGAAGACTCTGAGCCAGCCTAATTTTATTCACTCCTGTCTTTGGTTGAACATTATAAATTAACAGCATTTGATGGTATTTCATGGCTTATGTGCAAAGCTGGCACATGGGGAAATTGAAGATCACAGTGAAGCTACTGTCAGCTGTCATTTTACATTGATATATTTTACTGTAATTACTCCTTTTAAAAAAAACTGGCACACATTGTAAATTACAAGGTTATTTCAAGTTCCGAAGATGTACTACATTCTGACTCTGAAGTTGTCGAAGAAATTATTTCTTCTTATGTTTTTACTCTAAATCTCAAGGCTCCTAGAAAGGGAAACTATACTACATTTTAACATGTCTTGGGATTTAAATGAATCTATGCAATGCATTTCCATTTCTAATTTTGGCATCTCTGCACATTTATAGTATTTGGAAGCTCTTTCTCCACACCATACCCCCATCTGTTTATCACGAATATAATATTTTTGTAAGATGGATCACATCATACATTATTGGGCTTCTGTTTAACATGCAGCATTAGCAGAAGTACAAATTTGATACCTTGTACTTTTGTAACCATATGTTTACAGTACAGCACCATGCCTTTTTAGTGCTGCCTTGGAAATCAGATTGGATAAGTCTGGGAATACAGTTTCACATTGTGCATAATTGTCATTCTGCAACTGAAGAAAATCAATGAGGGTGAAGCATTGATCTCCTTGCAGAGTGCAAATGCAGTTAGCTCTGAAACACTCTGCGGGGGATTTTGTTATTCAAGTCATTCAATTGAACAACATGTTTGCTCACCAAGTTCTTATAATGCAGTACCTTACTAGCCTAAGCTATTAAATAAATAAATAAATAAATAAATAAAAGGTCCCTTTTGGAAGAAGAAAAAGGCTTTGCATATGCACTGTTCTTCTATGGCTTGTATGTTTGCTCAAGGCTAAACCAGATTGCCTTTTCTTCAATGACATTTCACAATGTCACCAAATATATGAAAGTCTCACAGAAGGAAGTGTGAATATGAATCACTCCAGAAAAATATTATCTTCCACTTTGATGGATTTTATGTTATTCTATGCTGGTTAGTCAATTTGTTTTCCTTTTTTATTAAAGAAGTAAATGGGGCCAACTATGACCTGAAGGGCCCACGATAGATAGATAGATATGAGCTATATTTCATTCTTGTCAATGAAAGTATTTGTATACGTACAGCCATCCAACTGCAGGAAATAAAGTATTTTAAAAGTGATTTCAGAGGATTCATTTAGTGCTGTCATAATACAGTGTTTTCTTTAATGAAAATGTATATCATTTCACCTGCACTGAAACTCAGTGGAATGAATTTATATTGAAAGATGGAAGGGGACTGATACATTGTGTAGTAAACACTGACTGGTACTTGACAACAAACAGGCCCTGACCTGGTTAGGTATAGTATGACATCATTAAATATGGAAAATCTGAACTCAGAGTGGATATGTTAAAACCATCTTATAAATGTAGTGTAATTGAATCAGGTGGTGTTTGCAATAGAACATAACACTTGCAGATCAGCATTAGGCTGGTACAACATTAGGCTGTTTCTCAGAATATTAGCATGATTAAGATAACAGAGCCTGCATTTAAAACATATTTGAAGCAGGCAGCAGCTCCAGTAGAGTGGTGGGGGAGAGTAGGAGAGAAGCTCTCGTCTTGGTTTTATTAGAGTTTGAGGATTCAAAATTTTGAAGTTGGTCCAATAAAAGATATTACCTGACGCACTTTGTTTCTCTAATATCCTGGGACTGGCATGGCTGCAACAACATCACAAGAATGAAATAAATAGGTAACATTTACTGGAGCAGTGAGAAAAATATAGGAAAGGTAGGAGACAGGGACAGAAAGAATTGCAGTAAAATGTGTCATTTGACAGCTTGATAAATACACATTATATTGATTATTACCATGATTTTGTAGTCTTGACACACTTACAGAGAAAGATCAAACAAAACAGAAGCGTTTCAGCAGGGCCAGATTAACGCAGGGGCTTTAGGGGCTGCAGCCCAGGGCCCCCGGCTTAGGGGGACCCCGGTGCAGCAGGGTTCAGGCAGGCTGTAGTTTGTACTCCTTTTTGTTAGTATTGCTTTAGCATAGGAAGAGAAGGATTGACGTAACCTGGCTTAATTTTATGCATCCCCTTTCTCGGATGTTATGGTGACAATGGCATCCACGTAAGTAGTCAGAAGGATAGATACTACAAACTGACCTTAAGAGTCTACCTTATTTTACACATTTGATCAAACATAATGAGATGCACCTTGTCCCTGAGCAACCTCATCCAGTCTCATGGATCCATTCAATGACCACCTCACAACCTCTTTTCAGTCTTGACTCTTCAGTTTCCTCTATGACTTTCCTTTCAGGATATCCAAACAGTAACTGAAACTTAAAATGGCAAAAACCGAACTCCACATCTTTCTCCTCTTCCTCGCTTCTCTATTATTGATATCAGTTCACTCATTCTGTCTTTCCTTTCGGGGGCAACCTTGATGTCATTTTGACTTGTTCTCTTTCCCTTCATCCACTGATACACTGGCTACATCCAGAGGATTTTCCTCCACACCGTCTCCAAATACTCTTCCGCATTCCCAACACCAAAATCCTTGTGCAGGTCTGGGTTCTCCCTCCCCTGGAGTATTACATTTCTAGAGAGAAAGTGGTTTCCTTACCATCTTTAATTGATCCAAAACAGTGCTGCAAAAATCAGCTATCTAGTCCACTGTTCTGACTATTTCCAGACCTCAACACATTCTATATAAAAGAAACTCTTCATCCCTATCTTCAAGGACCTATACAACGAACCTCCTGCTTACCTTCTGCTATTCTCACTCCCCTTTCACCCTATCCAAGCCACTTCATGTTCTTCTCCTACTTTCATTACATGTCTTCTACTGCAATAGGCATAGTTTGACTTCTATATTTAAGGGGGCAGCTCAAGTTATGCCAATGGGGCTGCATATGGGGGGACAAATTCCACACCTGCCCAAGGCTTGCAGTTTGGGGGGCAACACCATCCCCCCCACAAACTACACCCATGCTTCTACACCTAGAACCCACTTCCTGATTCAGTCTGCCATGCCTCCATGGTCTTCATCTTCAAGTCCCAACGTTAAAAAACACACTTCTTCCAAAGTCTTATTAAAACACAGTTCTGTCCTTTAAGAGGTGCAATAAAAACAGGCAATATATAATTTAATAAATAAATTAAACACCAAACAAATTTTGGCATTAACAAGATGTGTGCTAATTTCACTGCCCAGTCACTTGTTTGTTGTCACATTCCCACCCCCATCCTTTGTCTATTCAGATTGTCTGTTTCAAACTGGAGAAATGAAAGAATGCGTGTGCTTTCACCAAGAACTGACTACAGAAGCTTTTGTTGTATATTTCCATTTCATGACCTTGCTGAAACCAGGAAACACAGAGGAACAGCTTTTTTAAAAAACATATTTAATTTTCCAAATTAAATGAAATTTTGTTTTGTTATTATTGAGTTGACTGAAGTTCAAACTTTTTTTTTACATTATCCATCTCTGTCTGTCCTTGTATGTATTATATATGTAATGTTATAGGTTTTCCTCAAAATTAAATGGGACTATCATCATTCCAGTCTGACCCAGCTTACCCACTTTGCAGCATAGTTTGCAGATGAGTCCTTACTTGATTTTCCCTTTGCCCAGGGTATCAACAAGTCTAAACAGATTGTTAAATGCTAAAGAGTACCTCCATGTGGAGGGTCACATTTATTAACAATCTCTGCCCATGGTGTTAAGCCTCTTGCCCCTACCAGAGTCATGCCCTTCTTTGGAGTCTGGGGCGGTCTGTCCACTGTGACTCTTCTTCAGAGACAATTAGTGATCCTAGCCAGGCTGTGCTTGCACTAGTGTCTGGAGGCCCACTGGCTGAGACCAGGCCCTCTTTGATGCCTGCTGGTTACAGACCTTGTCTAGGAGGCTCCCGGGAGAGCTCAGCTTCTAGGGTCCCTGGCTCAGGCTTCTCTATGAGCTCCTCTCCACATGAGCCTCTTTTCTCCCTTTGGAGTTTCTTGTAAACGAGCATGGAAAACCTTTATTAGGTCCAGGTGCTTGTCTACTAAGCAGCCACCTGGGGCAGTCACTTACCTCCAGGTGGGGCCTTCATAAGCCAGTCACCGGCAGAGTGAGCCCTAACTCCCCATAAAAAGCTGCTGCCCCATGATAGAGACAATATGCTGTTTTCTTTTAAGATGAACGAAACAAAAATCTGCCAGTATCTCAGCATTCATCAGCATCCCTTCTAGAGTAGGTTTAATTATTCATTGTGAATAAATTATCTGACTGTAGCTCTTTTTGCTTTTTGAGAATCATTTGAAAACTGATCCTGATTTCTACAAAATGTCCTTTATGTAACCAAATTTTAGCCCACAGCTTGTTTGCCAACTATTAACTTAAACTATTTGTTAGTCATGGCATGTGCCTGGTCACCAAGTGAACACTTTGATTCTGTTTCCTGATAGGATGCGTGAGATTGTTTAAACTGGAAACTAACTAATACAATGAATGACAATTAATGATAACACTCTTTCCATACAAATTTTCAGATGAAAAATGTGTATGCTTAAATTCATGATGTTTCTGGGACACATGAGCATTTTCATTAATAAACTGGCTGTTCAACCAAATAATTGCAGACAATAATTAATATGAGCCTATCAATAACAGTCAAATGAACTTAACTTATAGTTTTGCAGGTGAACATATTCTCAAATAACTTTTTTTCCATTTTTGGATCAATTCTAATCCTTACAGTGATAAACCAATTTACTTACAACTGCAGGAGAAAAACCTGGGAGTCAGCCTGGAAAACTCGTACTCTCTCAAGTAGCAATTGAACTATTCATTAATGTAGAAATTTGCAGGATCTGGCCCTTGGTAATGAAACAAATGCAAGTTTCAAGCTTCCAAGGGTTATATAAACAGCACTAAGAGAAATAATTTTTAAGATAATTAAAAAATACCCTGACAGTGTCCTGTGAGTAACAGTTTCTTCATCTTGTGGAATTTCAATCTCATTATTTTTACAATGGACAGGAAGAATTATAAGTTATCATAGAATATCAGGGTTGGAAGGGACCTCAGGAGATCATCTAGTCCAACCCCCTGCTCAAATCAGAACGGATCCCTAATTCTTGCCCCAGATCCCTAAATGGCCCCCTCAAGGATTGAGCTCACAACGCTGGGTTTAGCAGGCCAATGCTCAAACCACTGAGCTATCCCTCCCCCCAAGTTCCTTTGAGTTCTTCATTTACCACTACAGGAAACAGAGACAGGAAACTCAGAATAATCAAAACTCTCCTTTTCTATTCCAATAAGGCAATCTTGCACAGAAATCCAGTCTTGACATCCCCTCTCTCCTCTTTGGAAAGTGGGCGGTGCTGCACTCAAGTTCAGCTTCCTGTGATGTCACATTTCAAGACTGTAGGGAAAGGAGGGAAGTCAGGACCTGATATTTTAGACATTTTGAATGTAGCGAGCAAACAGAAAAAAAGTATGTGCATATATTAATTATACCCTCTTTATATATCACATAAAGTAATCATACCCTCTTGGACCATGCTAAAGCAGTGATGAAAGGCAGAATGACATTTTTTGTTTATTTGCTTTGTAAGTGACCTTAAAGAATTACCTTGATGGATTCCTAACAAAAATCCTAAATCAATGCGAGTTCTGTTTGTAGAGGGCCTGACAGGATAGGGTCCAAAGCAGATTAAACTTCCTATCATGCAGAGCCCCATATCTACCCAGGAGTGATATTCACCAAAGCCAGTGTTAAAGTGACATACCCACAATGGGCAGGTAGTACCACCACAGAAACGATAAACTTATGACAATTTCAAACTGTATGAGCTGCAGTATGTTTACAGACTACTAGTTGAAAATGAAATATTTATGGCTTTTGTTTTACATATGCCACAATGACTCATCGCCTACATTTCTATTAGCCAAAAATATTTGCAGTATTTCTTCTTCCAAATAAGATCAGAGCTCTGTGGTGTAGCCCAGAATGTCCTTGCTTGAACACAGTCAGTGTCATATACTTAATTTAGTCCTGAACTTCATGACTGTGCAGTCACCTGTCATGGGTGCTTATAAACATAACAGGATTACAGGTCTAAATCTTATATATTGTAGTTTTTGAACCTCAAGGTGTTATAGAAGCATAGTGTATGCTTCTTTGGGTGAACTCTCTGCTGCAGCAGTCTCCTTTTAGAACACAGATCTGATCTGAGTCTGTGGTTCTTGCTGAGATACGCATTACATCATTGTCTATTTTCAGCTTGTTACATTAATCAAAACCTATCCCATTTATTAAACAGCTTCCTGCAGCTCAGGCATTTGAAATGCAGAGTGCCAGCAAGCTGTTGCTAGACACCGTGAAGGAAAGAGGTGGGGTAGATTTGAGTAATGTACAAATTGAATTTCAAGTGACTGAGCAGCCTCTTTATCTCTTGGTGACACAACCAGTGATTGTGGCAGTATTCTTAAAGGAAATGAAACCCAGAGCCATGGTTCAATCATTGGATAGTAACTATAGCCCTTCCCAGTTGTCTTTCCGGAACTGCTGATGAGTGTGACCTTTGCAAAAATGCACAAAGCCTTGATTTCTGCACGGCTAACCTTTACAAGCTGGAACCCTCCTGTGGAACCTAACTGCAACAGAGGGATGCTTCCAAATAACACACACACATTTTTATGAAGTGTGTATATTTTATGAAACTAAAATACTTTGGATAAAGACATTTAACGGTTGCCTATTTCTCTGTTTTGAGCCTTACTTTGCATTCTTTTCTCTTTTCGCACGTAACAATCTGTCCAAAAGTCCAACACCAGAAATGCATCTCAGAATCATTTTCTGTACTTAAGAACTTACTGAAGCAAGAAGTCAGCAAAATAGAAGTTAAAGTTTATCTAAACATTGGCTCTGATCATGCCTCTGAGCTCATAGTAGAGGTGAAGCCTCCATGCAAGGATCTCCCTCGCCACGCAGAAAGGTGGCTCAGCCATCTCCATGGCCGTATCCTCCCTTATTACCTGTCAGCTCTGTGTTCTTGGGGAACCAGGGTGCAGAACCCTGCACTCATGAAGAACACCTCCCCTCCGCCCCCAGCCTCTGCTTGAACCAAAACCAATCAGAAGAAAGACTTACAAAAAGCAATGAAAAGAAAGTGGGAGACACAACAAAAACACTCCGGACAAGGGTGACAGGATTAAGGAAACTCCCCTAGCCACATTTGCATCGAAGATGGGACATCGAAGGCAGCTCCATTAGCATACAGAATGGAGAACAGAGATTCCAAGGCAAGAACTGCATGGAACTCTGGGACCAGAAAAGCAGGGAAGCATTGCTTGATGGGGATCGCTGCTCCAGATTTTAATGAACCCACGCCTGCACACACCCAGCTCTGTAGTTATCAGACCAATTCTAGTAATAAATCCTTTATTGGTATCCAAAATAGTGAAGGTCCCTAATTGTATTGTGAATTCCCTCCAAGGAACACAGCCCATAGCCAGGAGTGATCAGTTCCTATTGTCTAGTCTGAACAAAACAACTGGTATACACCCTTGAGCCATCAGTTTACCCATAAACAAATCTAGTGTTCTCCCTTGAACCATTGTTGTTTCCCTACAAAAAAAACCCTACCCATGCTCAACTAAGTGTTCTGATGCCTGGACCCAAATTCTGCATCAATTCCATTGGGACTTCATCTTCTTCTGACTGATCGTGTTGGGGACTCTGCCTGTCTCCAGCACTCTGGACCCCCAGCTACCACCACCACCTAGGAACCCTGACCGGTTCAAGCGTCACGGAGTGGTGAGAACCCAACTCTCTCTCTCTCTCTCTGTTTTTTCCCCCCCTACTCTAAGTATAGCTTTCTAATCCTGACTTGTGTGATCAGGTATAGTTTTCTAAACCTGACTTTTGTCATCAAATTTAAGCTAGATTTAATATTGTAACTGTTTTGTTTGGCTCTCCTTGTATGATTATTACCTGGCAATTAATAACTTTGATGGTTAAACTGGTTGCTTCTCTCCCTCTCTCTCTCTTGTGTTTTTGGCTTCCCAATTTGCTCTGCAGCAACACTCCTCTCACGTAAGCTAAAGATCCCTGTAGTGTCCAAAAATCCTGTAGGGTTTGCTCATCAAGTGGGTTACTAACAGAACAATTGTAACATGAAAGTGGGGATAGCGATGTGCTGAACCTGTGACATAGGAGGGTGGCAGTGTGGAAGCGCTGCTCGACCCAGCCTGCTCAGACGTACTCTATTCCAGGGTGTTGCCTGTGGCACATAAGGGTAATGGCTTGGAAGTGCTGCTTGACCCAGCCTGCTGAGTCCAGGGGCGTATAAGGGGTCAGCTTGGGAGTGCTGATTGACCCGGTCTGCTCAGATGCGTTCTGTTAATGTGGGTGTGTGTGTTCATCTGATTCTGGGACTGGAGAAACCCAACCTTGGGGAACCTAGGTCCTGCAGGATAGCTCCATTGGGAGGGAACTTGCAGAAGGGAAAAGTAGAGCGCCGTATGAAAACGCAAGTGACACAAGCAGTACATTGATAGAATTACAGACCTCGCCCCCCCCACCCCCCAGAAGATTAACCCTAATAAATGAGCTCACCCGAAAATAACAGGCAAATCTGGTAACACCCTGCACCTGAACCCATGGAGAGCTCTCTGTGAATCCACAATTCCACCTGAGGGAAGGAATAAGTGACACAGGAGTGGATAACTTACCATTCCCCCATACTAGCTCTACAGAACTCAGGGAAGAAATTGAACTTAGCCAGTGGCTGTATTACATTTCTAATGCCCTGTCTATGGTGGGGGTCCAGGGAGCCATGATGACTGGGAGCGGGGGGAACACTGGAGACCCAAAGCTCCTGAGATGTGCACATCTCTACAGATCCCAGGCAATTCACTGGCTTTGGCTAAGAGTTCCTCAGAAAGTTCCACAGCAGGGAAAGAAACAAAATATATTGCCCCCACTCCCATTAGAGTGGCTTGGGAGACATCTCTGAGGGGGAACCTTGTGGAGATTTTATTCCCCTCCCATGGATTTTCTCATAAGAAGTGGGTGACTGGGCCAACTGCTGTTTGGAAGGCTGTAACTATAACATAGCACAAAAGGGAAAAGCAATATTCTTTTCATTGTAATTTGTCTAGGATTTCAGTAGGCTATTCTCAACCTACTGAAGTCTTCTCAATTAGCTTTCCTATTGGATAAGCAAGTGACTAAATGCACCCCTGTATTCACACCCTATTCACTACTGTAATACACTTTGTACAAAATATGCCTTGTGAGGTATCATCTGAAAACTAGTAACTCGCTGGTCAATAACATCATGCTGAAATGTATGTAGCAATGTAATATGTAAAGTTATGAATTCCCCCTGAATGATGTTGGTAGCACATGTTCAAACCCACTTACCTCCAGTGAGGAAGGAGTGGTTAAGCACGTCTATCTTAAACAAAGGAATGTGTGTTTACCTCAGTTTACATATAAGTAGTAAACAAGGTCCTTGAGACAGCAAAGGGGTAGGAACAGACCTATCTGCATTTTACCAAACTGCATCATGGAACCTCCTTCACCACAAGACTCCTTGTCTCCATCCTCACAGTGGGAATGAACATTATCCAGGGGTAAATCTCAGGAAAATTCATTCCAAAGGGCGACTGGACTATAAAACTAGGGGCAAAAAACACCATAGTATCTCTCCCTATCCATCTCTCACCTCTCTTTCATCGAAGACGACAAAAGAAATCAGCCCTTTGGACTTCGGGGCAGATCCTGACTTGAGAATTTGGTCAGCAGTATTGCTGGGAATCTGTGGTAAGAATTTTACCTTGAACCAAGTCTAGTTTGTTAAGTTTAGTAACTAGAAAACCTTTTAACTTCATTTCTCTTATCACCATTTCTGACTTTAAAGCCTTATACTTGTACTCACTTAAAATCTCTCTCTCTCTTTGTAGTTAAATAAACTTGCTTTATTCTTTAATTAAAACTAATCCAGTATTATCTTTAAAATGAACTGTGAGTAACTCCATTTAAAGTAGCAAAATGTTGTATACTGACCCCTTACAAGGGTAATGGACCTCCAGTATCTGGGCTGTCCAGGAGAGGGCTGCAGAACACATGTATGGCGGGAAATCTGGGACAGTGAGTGTGCTGGGCCCTGCAAGTGGTAACCAGAGCTGGTGGAAACCAGAGTGTGACTGGAGTGTGCTGGCAGACTGTAGCTATCCACAGACATGCAGATTGTGACTGCATGCTGTTTGGCTGTTTGTGAGGGGTCCAGGTTGGGAGCTACAGCAGCAAAGCACTGTGAGAAAGCAAGGTTGCAGGGCAGGTTGTGAGACCCCTCCTCACTGGTCTGTATTGCACCCAGGAATGTCAGAATAGGCCTCACTCCTTTTTCCCCATAATTAGGAACCTCAGAAGAAGGAGCCCACCTGGCTCACAGAAGTTCCATGTGTGCAGATAAACCACCCAACACGACAGAACTGGAGAATATAATTATTTCTACAAAGAAGGTAATGAAACAACAAACAAAAAATATCTAAGTGGAATAAAACATTCCAAAAGTGCAGCTATTATGAGTCCTGGTGATGGACCCAAGCCACAGAATTCAGACCCAGGTCCAGATCTCCAATATCTCAACGTTTAAGGAAGTTTGGATCTGAGATTTTGGGTTAATGCGTTATTGGGAAATTCAGGTTTTGGTTAGCATTCTGAATCACCCCAAATTTCAGAGGTTTTTGGATCCAGGATTTTGGGTCTAGCCCATTTTTATACTTTTCAGGTTTTTGTAGACCCTCAGTCTTCATTTCATGCCTCAGAACAACTGAAGCACAGATATCCAGCACCTCACACCTTAATGTGTGGTATTGGTACACAGTAATATGAGGATAAGGAATTTTCCTAAATAATTACACACATTGAGCTTGTTCTGAATAAAATGTATTTCCTATGACTCTTATAGTTCACAATTTCTAAAATAATTTCATATGAAAGAGGAAGGAAACATACTGCTAATAGCTGTAAGTGGTACTTTTTTCTTTTTAGTTAGATACATAGAACAAAATCACCTTAAATCATCTATTATTGCAGCATAGTAGGGTACACAAAATGACCAAGTCTCCCCATTTAAAAAAATGCAATAAAGTTTGTTCCTTACTACCCAAATATTCCTTTTTTTCTGGTTGATCATATCCTTTTTTTTATTTGGCCTGTAAAAACCTCCACCCTCACATTCACAGGTGATCATTCCAGGACATTCCCCCTCCCCTGCAGCTATGAAATTCTGGCCCCATTGAAGTCAATAGTAGTTTTGCCACTGACTTCAGTGGTATCAGGATTTCACACAAGGGATATAATGAAGGAAGACAATGAAAACTTGAATAACTGAAGAATGACAAAGCCTGCATGATATGAAGTCTCATGTGAAGGGTACAGAATGGATTACCATCTTGTGATCTAAGTTTTCATTTTGCATTGATTGACTACTGTATTTCAGAAACTTAAATGTAGGTATTATTATAGATATTATTTCGGATTTTTGTTTCTCTGTGCAAATTGAAACTGTGTCACAATTTCTTCCCAGTTATAGTGACTCATGCTTTGCAGTGCTTTCTTTAAAACCATGTCCTGAAGATACATTAGTAACTGTAAGAGCAACTTTCTTCTAGCTTTCAAAGTGAAGCCACATGCTTAGACGTCAGTAGGAAAGTAACTTTAATTCATTCTGGATGACCTTTTCATTGGAAAGCAAAACACTGCCCTCAGGCTATTTAGAAAGGTTAGATGTACCTTTTTCCTTTTACTGTTATGAGGCATATATTTATTAGTGCTCTCTAGTGTTTTTCTTATACCAACAGCAGCTCAATCTTAAAAACAAAACTCCACAACCCTTTGTAGCTCATTAACTGGTTCCAGGCTCTAGCCTGTAATATTCAAGTGTAAAGTTTTCAGTCATGACAAAATAGGGTCGTTGCTATGATTCAGCAAGCAAAGATTCATTAAAGACTCAACAGTCCTTATTCTTTAGAACTTGTTTGGTTTGGCTAAAATAGCCAATTTAAACACTCTCTAGTGAAATGGTATTATATTCAATGCTTGTCATCTTTGCCAGTATGGAATCTTGATCTGAAGATGTGGGATTAGCACCCACGGGACAATGTTAATTACAAGCTAAGGAAATCATGGTTCTGCATGCAGATTGGTGAAAAGTCTTTATTAACTGTTTGGAAATAGTTAATTCTTCATTAGTCAGAACACTGAACCAGAGGCTGCTGCCTATGAACCATTGATTAGAGTTTATGGCAGCAATAACCTCCCTGAAAAACATTTGTTACTATACTTAATGAGCAGATTTTAGACCATTAACCTTCCTTAAGAGGTCAACCAACAAAATGGATGTTAACTGCTTGTAACAACCAATATTTCTGAAATTACTATTTAGATGCCGTTAGCATCAAATAAGCATCTTTTAAAATATGGTATAAAATTACTTGTATGTTAATAACAATTGAATATGTCGGAAAAGGGCTCCCATATTAAACACTAGCAGCCCTATCTTTTCAGTAAAATAAGATAATGCTTGGCTCTTATATAGCACTTTTCCTTTCAAAGTCTCAAAGTGCTTTAGGAAAACAGATACGTATTAACCCCATTTTACGGAGGGTGAAGTAAAATCAGAGGTAAAATGACTTGTTCAAAGTCACACAACAAGTCCACGTCAAGATCCAAGATTAGAACCTAAGGATGAAATCCTGGCCTGATTTAAGTCAATGGGAGTTTTGCCTTTGACTTCAATGGAGTCAGGTTTTCAACCCTGGGTTTTTGACTTCCAGATCAGTGTTTTAATCACTAGACAACAAAGGTTTGCCCCTCTTTCCTGGTAATCTGAGTGCTAATTCCCTACATTCTATGAGGGGCTAGTCCCAATTTCAGTAATCTGTGGCCAGCAACCAGTATAGCTGTCAGTGCAAACATTGAGTGTATATGAGGAATACTGTTGTCAAGGTTCCTTCCCCACTCTGAACGCTAGGGTACAGATGCGGGGACCTGCATGAAAACCTCCTAAGCTTACTTTTACCAGCATAGGTTAAAACTTCCCCAAGGTACAAACTATTTTACCCTTTGTCCTTGGACTTTCGCTGCCACCACCAAATGTCTAACTGGTATTATTATTATTAGGAAAGAGCCCGTTTGGAAATGTCTTTCCCCCAAAACCCTCCCTTACCTGTACACCCCCTTTCCTGGGGAAGGCTTGATAAAAATCCTCACCAATTTGCATAGGTGAACATAGACCCAAACCCTTGGATCTTAAGAACAATGAAAAAAGCATTCAGTTTCTTAAAATAAGAATTTTAATAGAAGAAAAAGTAAAAAAGAATCACCTCTGTAAAATCAGGATGGTAAATACCTTACAGGGTAATTAGATTTAAAACATAGAGAATCCCTCTAGGCAAAACCTTAAGTTACAAAAAGACACAAAAACAGGAATCTACATTCCATTCAGCACAGTTTATTTTCTCAGCCATTTAAACAAACAGAATCTAACACATATCTAGCTAGATTACTTACTAAGTTCTAAGACTCCATTCCTGTTCTGTCCCCAGCAAAAGCATCACACAGACAGACCCAGACCCTTTGTTTCTCCCCCCCTCCAGCTTGGAAAGTATCTTGTCTCCTCACTGGTCATTTTGGTCAGGTGCCAGCGAGGTTATCCTAGCTTCTTAACCCTTTACAGGTGAAAGGGTTTTTCCTCTGGCCAGGAGAGATTTTAAAGGTGTTTACCCTTCCCTTTATATTTATGACAACTGTAGTACAATTTGAACTGGTAACAATTTGCTTGAAACTGGGGTAAGCTCAACTAAGTGCAAATCATGGCTTTTTGTCTTTTGGGTTTGCACTGATGCAGCTACACTGGTTGTTATTCAAGCACTGCTGAAGTCAGGGCTAATCCCCACTATAAACAAGGCCTGAGATAAAGAACAAAATGTCCTGTGTCAATAACTTCTTAACTGGGATTTTTAGAACTAGAAACAACCCACATTTATTTTGAAATGAGTATTGAAATATTTCCTTCATGAACAATTCTAGAATATGAATGTGTGCAAAAATGTTGCCTATACCCTCGAGAAATGTTATGATTAGGTTACTGCTGTGTGTATTTCACTTTAGATGGCTATAGACTTTGGGCCCATGCCAAAATAGTGAAGCAATGCTATTATTAGCAATCCCATTGAAAGGTTACAAAACATTACGTTTCTATTTTAGCACAGAAGTCCATTGTGCAATGGTCTACTGCAACCAAAACGTAAGAACCTGCGGTGGATAAATTATATTTTATGTGCATAATTTTTCTGTTGCAGAACCCAGTACAGTGCTGCCAAAATATGCACAAAGGCAAAGTGCTTGAAAACATTTAGTGGCAGTATTTTTGGGATTGAGATAAAATACAGATAGCCTCAGTTGTGCATAAGCACCTGCTAGCTCCAACAGAGATTTAACTAATAGAGTCGTATCATATATAGCACCTCTGGGATCTGCATAATGAAGCTATCCATATTTAATAATTCTTCCAAATCACAGTAATACAATAACATTTGTGACCTAATCATTTAAAATAGCTCTTCTTCAGGAGCAAAATAATAAACCAACAACATATGGGATTGTTGGATCAATAACAACGGTAATGATGCAACATGTATCAACTAAAAAGCACTATTGTGATGGCAACATCTATTTACAATGAAGCATAGCATCAACATGGATTTCTGTCATTCTAAATCATTGCCTTTCCAAAGTCTAATTCTAGAGTTTGGGAAATTTGGTATTTCTATTAATTCTTTGAAAGTTCTTGGTCAGCTTCCATCCTGTAAACAAGCTTTGTTATCGGAATATTTAACTCAGGCAAGCTCTGTACAATAATAATTTAATGACTGGATTCCATATTGCTTTGGGAATACTTGTTAATTGAAAGGCCACAGTGTTGTTGCATTAACATAATTTCTCTTTACTACTATAGCTATCTTAGTTTGTTCCTCCCCCCAATACTGGAGTGGCAGTATACAAAATATAACATGTAACGGTCTTGAAATTTACTGGATTTGGCAGATTAGGTGCTGGAATTTTAGGAGCCAAATAACTTTGAAGATAAATCCCACCTAACAGAGAGGTAACGTTCAGCTTGCAATGTGAGACTATGAAAAGAATAGTCAAATCTCAGTTTAGGGCATAAATTTATCACCTGTGGGATCACAAAATAAACTTTCCCATTTCTACAATGGACTATGAACATTATGAAGGGAATCTTCCTCTCCTCAGACACTGTGACTGGCCACTGCTAGTTTGCTCCAGCATGGGAACACCTATGTATCCACTGATTAGTAGTCCTACAGGTGTTGTGAAACCATTCTATAGCTCATTAATGAAATAATACTTATTGAGAATATTTAATTTCTCCTTTGCAGTAATGGAGTCAAGCTCAGAGCTTGTGCTTGATAAGCTAGAAGTCTGACCAATGAATAAAATGTATATTATGAGCCTGCAGGACACATTTGTGCATTCTAGAAATTTAAATCAGGATATTTGTATTAGACCATGTCTACATACAGAAGATGTACCACTTAACTGTACCAGTATAGCTAAAGCAGTACAATCCCTCCATTGTGGATGCAGTTATACTGGTATAAATGTGTTTGTATTGATATAGTTTATTCCCAGGGCAATGGGGAATAAGATGCATGGGGAGAAGCAGATTTATATCAGTATAACTGCATCCATACTAGGCTTAGACAAGTGCAACTTTTTAGGTAGAATATCACATCCCTAACTGAAACTGTGCAGAGACCAGGCCTTCGTGTTCAGTTCTTAATGAACTTTCAGGCACTGCTTCCTGAGATCCCTTTTATGGTTTCTGTTGCCTCCATATGTAACTCTGATGAGCTTACACTTCTTCTTAAGTACTTCTGTATCAGAAAACAAGAGCAAAGCTGAAACAAAGTGAGTAATCTGTTTTTGTCTTTGCTTTCACTGCATGAGATAATGTGGAGGTGTTAATTACAAGACTTCACTGAGTCTTGACTAATAACAGTGTGCAAACAAATGTATGTCAGACTTAGCTACAGAAAAGCTTGTACTAATAAGGTAAAACTAGCAATTAGAGCTGACAATGAAGTAATACTTTCTCTTGAATATTCATTTATGAAGTTTTTGTTTGGTAGAAGGGTTGCTTCTGCTTGCCCAGATGGAAACTAAGAACAGGAACCCACAGTCATTCATTTAAAATAAATTAAATATCATTTGGTGAGCCAGCACATTGGATTAATTCTCCTTTGTACTAATGCACTGACCCTTTACATCAAAGGCAGAGACATAATGTTCACTAAGATTCCCCAGTCTGTGACCTTGGCATAACAGGAACAAATTGAATTCCCAGAAGAAGAAAAATGACAGTGACCATATAAAATCACTAACTGTGTGTTTGAAACATCATTTATTTCATTTAAATTCTACACTGGAGCTTCTTGGGTTAGAAGAAGAATGAATATGATTAGCTCCCTAAACCAAGTCTTGTCACTTAGTCTGGGGTGTTTTTTGTTTTATTTTGTTTCTTTCTTAACAAAGCAGTTTTGACATACTTCTTTAAGCACACAAGCCAAATGTTCACATGTTGGATGAATGCATGCCTGGAGGAAGCAGGCTGCACATTCAAATCTCTTTTATGTGCTTGGATCCAGAAAATAAAAACAACTGCAAGTTCAAATTTAGCCCCTTCTTCTGATTTATATCCTATGGATTTACTATTCTTCTGAAACCATTTTACCATTATTGCACAATCTATGCAGCAAACGATGTGTGTATCTCTATATTTATTTCATTTAAAAATATTTCTTATTGAAAATGCTGCACTGCAAAATCTATAGGTAGATATTATTTCATATGAGTTTGATCTATCAGGGACATTATTTAAGGAAGTAATCTTAGGGAAGAGAATAAAACCATGTTGTCTGCAAAAGTCCTTCCCATGGTTATCTCGTATCTGGACTAGAATAACCATCCTCCATCATCTCCTCTCTGGCTTTTCTACACCACAGAATTGAACTGACAACTGGTTTCAACAATGCATGCAGCTGAAGTGGTGCTGAATACTGTAGGCCATTGCTGAAACTATGCTGAATGTGTTTTTCTCCTGTTTTATGCTTTCATCTAAACTGGAGTTAGCACTGGTGCAGCTTCACTTGTTGTTGACACCTGTGCTCAGCAGCAGTTCGATATTGTAGAATAGACAGGCCTCTGTGTCTTCTGATCTATCCAATTATCTTTGAAAACTCATGGTGACCAGGGGAGGTCCCGGATGACTGGGAAAAGGCTAATGTAGTGCCCATCTTTAAAAAAGGGAAGGAGGAGGATCTGGGGAACTACAGGCCAGTCAGCCTCACCTCGGTTCCTGGAAAAATCATGGAGCAGGTCCTCAAGGAATCAAGTCTGAAGCACTTAGAGGAGAGGAAAGTGATCAGGAACAGTCAGCATGGATTCACCAAAGGCAAGTCATGCCTGACTAATCTAATTGCCTTCTATGACGAGATATGTGGCTCTATGGATGAGGGAAAAGCAGTGGATGTGTTATTCCTTGACTTTAGCAAAGCCTTTGACATGGTCTCCCACAGTATTCTTGCCAGCAAATTAAAGATGTATGGGCTGGATGAATGGACTATAAGGTGGATAGAAAGCTGGCTAGATCGTTAGGCTCCAAGGGCAGTGATCAATGGCTCCATGTCTAGTTGGCAGCCGGTATCAAGCGGAGTGCCCCAAGGGTCAGTCCTGGGGCCGGTTTTGTTCAATATCTTCATTAATGATCTGGAGGATGGCGTGGACTGCACCCTCAGCAAGTTTGCAGATGACACTACACTGGGAGGAGAGGTAGATATGCTGGAGGGTAGGGATAGGATACAGAGGGACCTCGAAAAATTAGAGGATTGGGCCAAAAGAAATCTGATGAGGTTCAACAAGGACAAGTGCAGAGTCCTGCACTTAGGACGGAAGAATCCCATGCACCGCTACAGACTAGGGACCGAATGGCTAGGCAGCAGTTCTGTAGAAAAGGACCTAGGGTTACAGTGGATGAGAAGCTGGATATGAGTCAACAGTGTGCCCTTGTTGCCAAGAAGGCCAATGGCATTTTGGGCTGCATAAGTAGGGGCATTGCCAGCAGATCGAGGGACGTGATTGTTCCCCTCTATTCGACATTGGTGAGGCCTCATCTGGAGCAGTGTGTCCAGTTTTGGGCCCCACACTACAAGAAGGGTGTGGAAAAATTGGAAAATGTCCAGCGGAAGGCAACAAAAATGATTAGGGGACTGGAACACATGAGTTATGAGGAAAGGCTGAGGGAACTGGGATTGTTTAGTCTGTGGAAGAGAAGAATGAGGGAGGATTTGATAGCTGCTTTCAACTACCTGAAAGGGGGTTCCAAAGAGGATGGATCTAGACTGTTCTCAGTGATAGCAGATGACAGAACGAGGAGTAATGGTCTCAAATTGCAGTGGGGTAGGTTTAGGTTGGATATTAGGAAAAACTTTTTCACTAGGAGGGTGGTGAAGCACTGGAATGTGTTACCTAGGGAGGTGGTGGAATCTCCTTCTTTTGGAGTTTTTAAGGTCAGGCTTGACAAAGCCCTGGCTGGCATGATTTAGTTGAGGTTGGTCCTGCTTTGAGCAGGGGGTTGGACTAGATGACCTCCTGAGGTCCCTTTCAACCCTGATATTCTATGATTCTATGATTCAAGGCAACACCTTGCTTCTGATGATTTGACATTATCAACCCCTGCTCCAATCCATTAACTTTTTGTCTTTTCCCACATTGAGTTCAAGGTCCTTATAGGCTTGCTATTCTGTGCAGGTTTAGATGGTGTGGTGGTTTAAATGGTGATAGCTTGTGCACACTGTCTGCATAGGCATAGTTTGACTTCTATATTTGGGGAAGGGGAGCAGCTCCAGTCAGGCCAATGGGGCAGTGCATGGAGGGCAAATTCCGTGCCTGCCCGAAGCTTGCAGTTTTTTGTGTGTTTGCGGGGGGACGACGACGACGATGAGGACGACTGTTTGCTCCTATTATTGTTTCCATCAGCAGACCTGAGCCTGGGGTAACAAAGATGAGGAATGTTAAGCACAAATCAGCAAGCTCAATGCAAAGACCAGGCAGTATTTTGGAGCAGTTGGCTCTTCTCTCATTTTTGCAGGAGGAAGTAGAAAGGGAAATCTGAAATTTTTACACAAACACACACACAGTTATTTTAACAGTTCTACTATTCCAACAGCCTGAAAAGAGCCCAACGCTGGTATGACAATTTATATATATCTTCCATCCCTGATTTGGGCAAATATTCTGTCAAATAATTTGCAGGAATGAATTAACATCCCCAGAGTTCTTAATTTCTTTGTCTAAGGGTGTGGGGTACTAACCAAAGCTTTGAAACCGTGATTAATTTCTTCAGATACTATTCAAGGGAAAATTTCATGACACCTTTAACAAAGAGAATTGATTAAAGTGGATTGTATTATGTAGGTATGTTTTATTTGCTGGTTTATGACTAAATACTGGTACCTCAAATGCCCAGATCTCATCAGCCCTAGCAAGACAAACTGAGGAGTACAATCACTAAAAATGGATAGTTTAAAGTGAACAAAATTAACAAATGAACATTTTTTTAAAAATACTGAATCTTAGAAGAAACACTTCTGTTAATTATATCTTACAGCAGGTATTGGCTGTCAAGGTAATGCATTACTACACTATTTGGAAAAACTACAGTTCTAATTAGATGAGCAAATAAATGTTCATTTCAATTTATTAATATAGCTGTAGGCCTTGTTGCAATTTATCTCTCATTTCTGAGACCAATCCATCTCAGGCTGGAAATTATTGTGGTGAAGTAACTGGTTTTAATAATGGATACAGGCAGTGAATTATTCATGCAGAGGGGAGCAAGCCTTGATGCTTTCCACTCATTCCTTTAATTAACTCTGAGATGCTGATGAGTCCTATAGTGTCTCTACGCTTTCTAATTTTACCTTTCCTAGAAATGTGAATTCTCTTGTAGGCACAAAAATATTCTGTTTATCAATAGTTTCTTCCCAAAAATGCAATCCTGATGAAGTAACTGCTCTTTCTTGTACCTCAAATTTCTCTCTTTCATATTGATACTATTGAAAAACTTAGTTTTTACAATTTTAGTTCAAAATCTAACTCAGATTTCCTCAATAAAAGCTATATAGATTTTTTCTTTCTGCAAAACTTTAATCTGAGACTTTGTGTACTTTGAGCTGTGATGATAGCCATTGGTGCACAGAAACAAATGTAATCACATCAGTGTAAAACCCTACTGTAGACAGGCAAAGACTAGTAATTCCATGGATGCAAATAGTGACTTTTTAGTAAACTCCATTGGTGCAAATAGTTGCTTTTCCTATGTACTCTAGGGATTGCACCAATGTAGACACCTATGGCTGTAAATCGGGTAAATTCCCATTGTAGACAAGGTCTGAGGAAACAGTCAATGGCCAGATTCTGCAAACATTTATCCACTATGTAACGTTTTTGAGTAGCAGCCGTGTTAGTCTGTATCCGTAAAAAGAAAAGGAGTACTTGTGGCACCTTAGAGACTAACCAATTTATTAGAGCATAAGCTTTCGTGAGCTACAGCTCACTTTATTGGATGAATATGATGAAATATGTAACATTGACCATGTGTGTAGTTTCATTCAGTCGGACTACTTGGATGAGCATAAGTTGTGTGTGCGCATATCTGTTTGTAAGATCTGGCTATATGCCAGGACACCTTAGAAGGAAGAAAGTTTAAAAAAACATTACTAACACTTCTACAGTAAATCAAATATTCTTGTATGTACATTTAACTAAGTTCTTGTTTCAAGCCATTAGTTTTTAGCTGCTTAGAGTTAATGAGCTACAAAAGATGCTTTCAAGCCTGCATTGGATGTAACATCAAACAAAAATTCTAAACTCATACCAAATGTAAGTGCTGCAATTATTCGTATGCAACGTGGTATGCTATTTATGTGGGTTTAGCAATGTGCTTAAGTGTTTCCTGTACAGAATCACTCATTGTGGCTTCTTAATGAAATAAATTAATGTCAATATTTCAGATCTTTTTGCTATATTTTTCTTACAAGTTTGTTATTGAAATGGGGTGTGTGTGTGTGTGAGAGAGAGAGAGAGAGAAAGAAAGAAAGAAATGTATTTCACTAACACTTTCTGATGTGATATAAATCAATGATTTTGCTGTGAACACATTAGGGACATGCTTAGATAATTGATTGTACCTTATCTGGCAGATCTACATTGCTATTACCTGTTACTATGGAACTAAAAAATGCAGTACATCTGAGCATTTATTGAACAATTTATTTGCATGGTGACAACAGATTTCCTCTTTCATTTTGGCATTTCAGAGCTGAAATAAGAATATGGGGGAGGTCTTAGCCTACCACTTCTTTGCAGAAATTGAATCGCTATTTCTATAAATCAAATACCATGTTAAAAGCTCTGTGAAGTAAACAATGATGTATGTGAATTAGCAGCACCACCTTAGTCAATACAAATCAAAGTGGCTTTATGAAGGTATTGATGTTTTTAGCTCTTACTAAGGTTGAATACATTTAAGCATTTACCCCTGGGGGGACTGTTGATCCAAATGAATCTATTCACTTTGAAACCAGATCATGGTCATGGCAGCAAACAAGCTTGTATATACCAAACTAAATGTGGCACTTATATTAACTGTACTGACTGAAAGCTTGTAGCAAAAAAATCTTGAATATTAATCTTAACATAACAAAATGGGTCTGAAAAAATTACCTGATTGAGGCATACAGAGTATATTTTCAATCAATTTTCCATTTATAATTCTAATTTCAGATATAGAGCATTATGATGAAATACCAACTGGGTAAACAATTTGACTTGTCACACACACACTAAAAGCAGCAGACTAGTTCTGATAATAAATCTGTTTTTTCCCCATCTTCATTTTCATTACTAATTTAAAATAATATCCTCTTTAAAAACAAATTATATTTTGTGTTTATGCAAACTACACACAACCTGGACCAAATCTACTCTCAGTTATATTGGTGTAAACCTAAAGTAACTCCAATGAAGTCTTTACAAGGTGTAACTGAGAGGTGGCCGTGCCCGTATATCTATTACTGATAACATGCAAGTACTGTATACTGAATAGTGCTCAGCTACTGCTACTCAATTCTATCGAGTATATATTACAGAGAGATGACAAAGATCTTATTTATTTCTACAAAATTAATGATTATGTGGAAAATGTCATATTTCTGTTTGAATAAGATAATGAAAACTGTCAGGCTTTACAAGATTAGCCACAGAACACAGAACATTAGGATTGTAATCATATGACTGGAGGGAAATATGAAATGCCTCATTCAATAAAGAAAACTACACCCTTTGGTTCAAATGCAAAAACACAACACATGCTAAAAGCCATCACCCAGCAATTTAAAATCTCTCTCTCTCTCTACTGTTGACCAGTACCCTTGGATTTAAAGGGTAGCATATTGCTTGTACTCTAGTGTATGAAAGGGCAAGTCTGAATCCCTTTTGCCTTTTCCTCTAAGAAAATAAGAACGTATAAATATCTCTTCAAAGCCATCATGCTTAATAAAGGTCAGCTTGCCCAAGGGTGTTTGTGAGAGACAAACATATATTAGAGGAAACTTAGGAAAATAAAACCAAAACTGGTGTGTGGTTGGAAGTAATATTTTAAAGCACATATAAAAAAAGAACTGTACATCAAAATGTCCTCTACAATGGGTTTTCTCTCTCCCTCTCCAAAGAATAGTGCAGCATTCAAGTGTGTGCATTTTCTCTTAAACGTGTTAAATCACACGTTTAGTCATGCAGGCTGCAGCAGCACCATAGCAAAGGGGGAAGGGAGAATTAAATACCGGTCAAGCAGTGTGTTAATGAAACATTTACACAAGCAATGTATGTTGCAGTAATAAAAAAAGGCCTCTTTCATCCCACCCTTTCATTACTTAGTACAATCTTTAAGAGGATTAACTAAAACGAAAAAAAAAAAAAAGAATGTTCTTATCAGTTGATTCTCAGGATCTGTAATGCTGAGTTCTTAATAGATTGCCCCTGAATTAGGATTACTGCAGTGCAAGTTCTTTCAGGCATTGCTACAGAATAGAAAGCCGTTTGTTTTTGAAGCATCCCCCCCCCCGCCCCGCCCCGTACGAAGGGAGCGATTGACTTTGTGAGGAAATGACTAGGTCACCAAGTTTATGTATACTGATCCTTTATGCCACTGCCCCTTCACTTTAAATGGGAATGTTTGTTTGTTTATTTTTGTGATGATGGTGATTGCCTTGAAACATGCACTAAGTCCTCAGCTAATATGATTACAAAACTGCTGACAGTGGAGGTTTAGCAGCAGGGAGCAGCTGACTCTGATGAAGTCCATATCAAAGATCTAATCTGATATTACAGTAGAACCTCAGAATTATGAACACCAGGGGTATGAACTGACCGGTCAACCACCATGCCTCATTTGGAACTGGAAGTATGCAATCAGGCAGCAGCAGAGACCAAAAAAAGCAAGTACAGTACTGTGTTAAACATAAATTACTAAAAGCATAAAGGGAAGGTTTAAAAAAAAGATTTGACAAGGCAACGAAACTGTTTTTGTGCTTGTTTCATTTAAATTAAGATGGTTAAAAGCAGCATTTTTCTTTTGCATAGTAAAGTTTCAAAGCTGTAGTAAGTCAGTGTTCAGTTGTAAACTTTTGAAAGAACAACCATAATGTTTTGTTCAGAGTTATGAACATTTCAGAGTTACGAACAACCTCCATTCCCGAGGTTCCACTGTAAAAAACAAACCAACCCTTACACAACTGAGAACTGCTTGGTAAATATATCAAGCCCCCTTTTGAGAAATGAGGCCAGACCATCAGCTGGCATAAGCGGCCATAAATTGGTATAGCTGCATTGATCCTCAGAGGGTGTAAATCAGCATAGTTTCATTGACACCAGCTGAGTATCTAACCCATGTTTGGTAAATGACAAGCACATATTTGATGGTGTTAAGACCAAAGCCTTGTAGCAACCGGCTCTTCCAGTTTTCCAAGTAGTGCCAGACTCTTATTGGAAATCTACTTTCTATTATCAATCTATTCTACTTCTTTGCTGTCATATTAGCCCCAGGAAGATATTAGTTGTAAGTGGGTACAATGGGACATCAGTTATAACAGAACTCATACTGTTTTTCTCATACTGTTTTTTTTTTCTTTTACTATAGTGTGTCTTGGCTGTGAACAGCTCTTTACTTTTGACAAACACAGCAGTCTGCCATGGGGAGACTTTAAATCTTCTTCAAGTACAGTGATCAGTGATGAAGAGGATAATGCACACATTATCGGAGACTGTCTTACCTGAAGTCTTCTAATTTGGGGAAAAGGGTACTATGATACAAGAAAGCTATCAATGTCTCCTTGTCATATAAGAAATGGACTTAATTCAGCAAATCTTGAAAAATATCTGTCCACCCACAATTAAAGAATCAGTCATGTTATTTTATATAGAGCCCTTAATGATGGCACCCCAGAATGCTTTATAACAGTGAAACTAATAAAGCAGTTAATGATCTAGTTAAAAGCATAATTAAATAAATAAGTTTTTAGCTGGGTTTTAAAAGGGGCTCTGAATTTTGAATCCCCCCCCCCTCCCATGGGAGAAAGATATTTTTATTCATGTACTATCCACCCATTGCTGATAGGGTTGGAGTAGTTTGGACAACCATCTCAAGCAGGCCTGAAGCACTTTAGCATAAATAAAAACTCTCTCGCATTTAATTATTTTAAAAGAAGTGTTTTCTATTCCATTGTTTCTGGATAGAGGGAGAATGAAGATAAGGGGATTGGGCAAAAGATTCTTTACTTGGGTAGAGGGGAGATGAAAAGGTATTGAAATCTTTACATCTTTCATTTTTCTGTTTTGTTTTAATCTGGAGATCTTTGCTTATTGGACTTTTCAGGCAGTCCATTGATTAAACAGAGGTTTTAACTCAGTGCAGGCATGGCACAATTGATAATACCATACCAAACTAATTCTTTTGCAGCACCGAGAATTTTCTTTTTATTCCATACAAATATCTGTGTTAAAGAGAATATCAGGGCTACACAGTTAAGCACTCTAAAGTCAGGCTGCACAACCGTAACTCTTCACCCGCCTCAGGGGAGAGGGGGAGTGAGGGCTGGGCCTCAGGGCGGAGCACGGATGGTGCCACAGCCTGGGTTAGGGGAGGCTTAGCCTCCCCTGGCCTATTATACTTGCCGCCCATGCCAGCAACGCTGTTCATTGTAGGTGCAGTTCAGGGGATAACCACAAAACTAATTTAGTTTGAAAATTACATGACCTCTGTCTGTGATACTGTTAGAGCTGGTTTAAAAAATGATAAACAAGTTTCACAAAAAAACTGAAATGTCAAAGTTTCAATTTTGAAGAATTATGGATCCAGTTTTGGTATTTTCCCCAAAATTTATTTGATTTTTTTTTATTTAAAAAAATTACATTTTTATTGAAATACTTAGCAATTTTTTAAAAACTGAAAATGTAGGTTTTTTTTAAAGTCAAAAGATATTTTCAATTTTTAAGTGAAATAAAAAAGGCCATTTGACAAAAACCCTTTTCATTCAAAAAAATTCATTGAGTTCCCACAGTTATGTAGTATGTATATAAACATGATGTATGGTGTACTTTTCATATTTCTCACTTCCAATGATTGACTGTCTGGCATGAGGGTTTATTAATTATTGTTTACAAATTGCTTTGAGGTCTTTGGTGCTATAACCATAGTAAGTTTATTATGACTTGAATTCTTAATATTCTCTTTTGCTTTTTATGTTATTCCTACCACAGTTTCCTGAGCAATGTGGACAGAATTTTCTGAGAACGATCCGTCCTTATCACACTATGTTAGGGTGACCTGATTTTATAGGGACAGTCCCGATATTTGGGGTTTTGTCTTATATAGGTGCCTATTACCCCCCAACCCCATCCTGATTTTTCATTCTTGCTGTCTGGTCACCCTACACTATGTGTACCTTTTTGCACGGTATTATGGTGCTTATAATATGGTTCTTTAATCTGAAGTTCTCTAGGAAACCACAGAAGCATTGTCATGGGGTAGTTTTGCTTATGAGTCAGATAAATCTTCCCTCTCTCTCCCAGCTTTCCCCAAAACATCCCTGTGCACAGACACAGACAGAGCTGCTGTGGAGCACTGCTCCACAGTTTGTGGGAGGAGTGAAGTCCTCCCCCCGACCACTGCAAGGGTTTTGTGAAGTTTTAAATACTTTAAAAGATTGTGAAGTGCTTTGAGATCTACCAATGAAAAGTGCTATGGCATTATTATTATAGATCATGTTTTGCAGACCCTTTAAATGTACAATTACTTTATGAATGATAGCTGTGTTGGTGAGAATATTTTAGGATTGCATGGAGGATCAATATGCAGCTTGTAAAAGCAGAAAAATCAAATTTAATGGTAGTGATACCAAATTGAGCTTTGTGGAGTTAATTAATATCTGCATCACTTTGTAGTGACAACAGAAATGAAATGAATCTGAAAGATGACAATTTCCTGCAGTCACAGTGGGAGAAAACCTGGGTTCTAAGCTGACCATACATTCCATAATTAAAGGAATATTTGAAAGGGAACAATATATTGCAAATAAATATTACTTCAGCCATGTCTAATCAGAATTGATACTGGACTTCATTCCCAAACAGACACAGATCTCTGGAGGCTTATATTGCACAAAGATTGCTGAAACTGTAAAAATTACACTGACCGTAACAATACTAAAATTCAATCTATTTCAATAACAGTGAATACCTATTTCCATGATGAAGTCTACAGCTGTCAGGGAAGATCCTTAAAAGTGTTATCTGGCAATTTTTTAATTTTTATTTTTTACTTCCTGCATATCTTCAGAACACAACTTTGGTACCAGTGGTGGCACTATTGTGGAGAAAGGACCATCCTTAGAATAACCACTTTTAAGTGCTTGATGCTTGTCTAAAATGTATCTAGAAAACATGCCAGTCGGACTGACTGTGGGAAGAGATGATAGGAACATTATAAACCTGCTGTTTTCTCTCCAGATGCTAACTTCAAAATAGCTTGCACTTTTGGGAACAGCTCCCCTAAAATATAAAAGTGTTTTGCTGCCAACATAGGTCAAATATCTAGCTATCTAATTTTCTCTTTGTGAGATGAAAGTAACCAAGAAGGCAATGTGGATAACTTCATTCATTGTAGAATAAGCAACTTACTCTGAAAGTTTATCTTTCCAAAAAATCTAGCTGTTCCCTAGACTAAATAATAATAAAATGCCTAAAAAACAGATATACATGCCTGTATGTCCTGTCTGACTAACTGTACATTTACACAAAACAAGTTGCTTATTCTCAACTGGACAGTCTAATTTCACTGCTACTTTAAGTAGTCTCCTATCTCCTTGACTATTGATTATACTAGTTCCTTTTATATTTGTTACATCTGGTACCTTTTTAATATCCCTTTCTTGGGAGGGACTAATTATATTTTGTAAGAAAATAAGAAGGGTTATACCAGGTCAAACCAATGGTCCATGTAGCCAAGTAGCCTGTCTTCCAATAGTGGCTGGTGCCAGATGCATCAGAAGGGATGAACAGAATATGGTAATTATCAAGTGATCCATCCCCTGTCATCCAGTCCTAGCTGCTGGCAGTCAGAGGTTTAGGGACACGCACAGCATGAAGTTGTATCCCTGACAATCTTGGCAAATAGCAAATGGAGGATAAATCCATCAATGGCTTATCTAATTCTTTTTTGAACCTAGTTATATTTTTGGAGTTCACAACTTCCACTGGCAACTAGTTCTATAGGTTGATTGTGCATTGTGTGAAGAAGTACTTCCTTTTGTTTTAGACCTGCTGTCTATTAATTTCATTCATTCACTGAAGACTTTAGTTTGCAGGACTAGTGTTTGAAGACCTGATCCTGAAAAGGTCCTGCCCAGGAACGCTCATCGTCACATGATCAAAATGAAATTTGACAGTTCTTTTGTGAAATCAGAGCATTTTTATTAATTCACAATGACTTTTGAAAAATTTGAATTATGTAATTTTCTAATTTTCTTGCAGATATTTTAAACATTAAGAAACTACTAAGAAAATGAAACAAAAAGCTACCATAAGTTAGCATAATGGGTTTGATGTAAGCAAGAAAGCAAAATAATTTCAGTTGCTACCCTATAGCTTTCAAGGTGTTCAGATTCTCTCTCTTTACGGCTTGTCTATGTGGGGAAATTGGCCTGAATAGCTATTCCATAAAATCATTAATTACTATTAGTAGTAGTATACTAGCACCTAGGAGCTGTCGTCAAGATCTAGGATCTGCTACATGCTGTACAAACACTGAACAAGAAGATGGCCAACTATTCCACTATGACTATTCTGGACTAACTCCCTGTGTGGATACTCTATTCCAAAATAAAACTAACTTTATTCCAGAATAATTATTCCACTTGATGAGCAGACCGAAGTTATACTGGAATTGCTCTAGTAGAATAGTTTTTCTTGAATAGTTATGCAGGTCAGTTTCCCCTCATATAGACAAGGATTTTGTTTAAAAAACAGGGAGAGGACAATGTATAGAAGATCAAATGCATTCTTTTCTCCATAATGCTGTTATAAATGCCATGTAATTACAGATTTGCTCTGGATTTACATCGTTGTAATAGAGGTCAGTCTCCATCAGATCAGTCAGGGTCTTAAATGATTTCAGTTTGAAGAAGTGTCTGTGCTTTTCTCCTCGTTCTCAGAAACTGCATCAAAAATGGAATTATTAGTTAGCAATGTAAGACTGAAATTTTATCTGAGTTCCAAACTGCCTCTTACTAAGGGCTTCACCTAAAGCCCACAGAATTCAGTGGAAAACCCCATTGCCTTTAGTGGGTTTTTAGGTCAGGCCCTCAAAATGTAGCCATTGGGCTTGATTTTGCAGCATTTCTGAGCACTGAACTCATATTGAAGTAAATGGGAGTTCAACACATGGAACAATGACAGAATGTTAGTAAATTATATTTTGTAACTAAATATTGTTGAAATACCTTTTTAGATGGGATTAATAAAAGACACAGGTACATTCTCATCTGCCAGCTTTCCTACTTCATTGTCATTAACTCCATCAGAGACCAGATCCCATAATTTTGACTCAGGCAAAATTTCCAAAGAGAATGGGAGCTTGACTTGAGTAAAGACTACAGGATCAGGTCCCTGAAAGTCTTAACATCACCTACAGATCATGGCTCCTTTTAAAAATGCACATATCAAAAAACACTAATTATTCTCCATAAGTGAAATTCATCCCTCCGTGAAAGACCCACACAAGGTCTTAAGATCACTCCAGTTCCACTTAGGTACTCAATATAGGGCAAAAGTGCTGCTAATTCTTGCCAAGTGCTTGTACAAAACCTCTGCCCGGGGGTGGATTTCACCCCATATGAACATCTCAACCAATAGCAGAAGTAAATGTAGCTAACTAATCGTGTTTTTTTGATGTGCACACTTGCATGTGCTTGCATGGACTTGCACGCATACACACACAGAAAAAAGCCATAGCAACCAAGATGACAGTATGGTAACTGAATTTTTCAAAGCAAAATTAGAAATAAAATTGTAGGGAAAATATTTACTGATTAGATTTTTTTAAAATGTTTTTTATGACAACGTGAATGTAAAAATGTCCTAAAAAACCTTCCAGAATAATCTTAAATTAGTTTGTAAAGGAGAGAGAAAGAAGTGATATACAAAGGCATCATATTCCAAATGTGGAATCTAACTCAGAATGCATGAAAGACTATACATGTGTTGTAATCTAATATGATCAGACAAAGTATTATCTTTTTTCCGTCTGATGAAGAATCTCCTGAAAAAAGCTATGCTGGGAAAGCGCCAGTGAGGAACAAGTTGCTCTGTGACATTTCATTTCTTAGCAGCTTGAGAGATTAATGCTTTCTTCTGCAGCTCATGCTTTACTATTCCTAGCTATCCAGAAATGAAAAATCATGTACTCAACTCATTCTTTATTGCATAAATGTTATACAAAGAGAATGAAAATTTGCATTTAGGTCTTCTTTCCTGTTAAAATATTACAGACTTGATAACATTAGGGTAAGAAATACTTTAGTGCCGGTACACTTCATATTTAGTATCTGTGAAACAGCTTAATGTATTATAATTATATGGTAGGAAATGAGAGACTTAAATTATGTTAAATTATGTGGGGACTACATGGATTTGAAAAGCCTCGTCACATCTACATTTCATAGAAAACCTAATCATAGACCTTTCTTTGGTCCCAAATCACTGAGAACAGAGCTACCCAACTTAGCAGCAGCATACCAACCAAGTGACAGTGAGGAATAAAATAATGTTGCCAGCAGCTTCCTGGAGTAACTGAACATGGGAGACAGAAGGTAATGCAAGGACTTTTTAGTGCAAAGAACAACTCAAGCTCATGCAGCGAAACACTCATCATGCTAATACAGATAGCACCTCCACATCCTGGTGAGACAGAGTGGCCTGTTAGATGGATAAAGCATTTCAGCTATCTGCTTTTCAAATAGACAACTTTGTCCTGCCAGTGAATCAAAAGAAGGTTGTGCTTGACCGAGTAAACTGTTGTACAGATGAGATTGCCATTGATTAATGTGTTACTGGAATCAACAAGCTAAAGCTTAATTTATTTGATCTGAGTTGTGGGGTCAGGATGACAAATGACTCCCTCCTCAATATTGACAAGAAACAGAACTGTGGGCCAGCCCAGAAATATTCCTCTCCTTTATACGAAGATGTTTATATCTTTATAAAAATAGAGGCATCCCTCAGTTTCAGTTTTTCAGAAAGCTAGTTTTTCCATTATTCATAAGAAATGTAGGAAAGAATCAGGAAAATAAGAGATCTGTTAAGGAACATGGAAGGAAAGCCCTATCTATATTGGGAGCTAAATACATATTACCTGAACCAGACTTAAGCACAGTGGGGCAGAGCCAGAGCTGGTGTAAATTGTCATAGCTCCACTGATTTCAACAGAACTATGACAGTTTACACTAGTTCAGGATCTGCACCTGTATCTGGAGGGCCCACACAATATTTTGTCTGGTTGAGTTTTGGCCAGGCTAGCTCATTGTGGTTTGCTTATGCTAGACAGCTATGCCTGCAACATGTCCTTCCTGGGTGGGCAAATCTAGTGTGGGTTGGATTATTGGGTCCTGTGTTGGCAGAGATTGGCAGTACCTTCCTCTATGAAGGTTTCACTCAAACTAGTGGTCATTAGACCTTTGCTTGCAAAACCTTCTCTGGTTGGTGCCAATCTTGTCGAATATCAGTCACCCTGCTTCTAACAGTCATTTTAAAGAAAAGATTATTGAGACCTGGTAGCCATATAACTATGGCATCATTTGATATCTTTCATCTTTTTCAGACTGGTTTAGACTTGTGTAGAGTACAGTTAGAGGACCAGTGTAGACAAGGCCAAAATAAACTGATAGAACTAAAGAGGAAGAACATAGGACAGGTGAAAGTTGAGAAAGATAGGGGTGGTAAAACTGGTTAAATTTTTTTTATTGTTTTTTTCACTGAAAATGTCCCTTTTCAAAATAGAGTACGTTCACAAATGAATTTTGGGGGGAGACGTGTCACTTTTGGCAAAACTGGAAAATGAAAAAAATTCGTTTCCACTTTTTATCGTTTTTCCTTTCCCACTTTCTCTTATTTTCACGTTTTCCCTTTTTCAGTAGAAAAAAAAAGGGGGGGTGAGAAAGGAGGGAAAAGAACAGAAAAATATAAACAAATAAAAATTTCAAACCCTAAAATATCCAGTTGTAATTTTTTTTCAGGAAAAACTATAAGGAGATCAAAAATTGTTCCTTGTAGAAATTTGTGGAATTAGAAGGACTTTGAAATTTTCCTCAGATTTTATTTTTAGATCAATGCTAATAAAGATGTGGGAAAAAGATGAGCCAAGTAAGGGGTAAAGATTAAAAAATATAGAGATGACAGAATGTATATTAGAGCTGAGCACAGGGTGACTATTTAGCTGAGTTTTAAACCAAATTCGATTTCACTGTGTTTGGATCTTTTTGGTTTTGCGTCTCACCAACATTTATGAACATTTTAAGCTCAAATGTCTGACAAAAGCAAGTTTCTAGTATATGTTTGATTGTGATTTTCTATATTCAGACTTCTCAGTACTGGTTTGTTAAATAAACCAATTGAGGGAGAAATGACACCATGACACTAAACAGAAAGTGAATTTCAAAGTTCAAATATTTGCAATGAACTATTCATGAGCTATTCCTATAGGAAAACATTTTTGTGAATAGTTTCGAATAACAATACATCGGAGACTGTTGTGACGTGTTTATGAACAATAAGTAAACACAAAGAGACACAAACCTGTTCAATAAGTTATTCAATACATGTTCTTTCAGCTATAATAAATAAAAATATTGAGAGATGGAGGGAGAAAACTGGGAAGAAAGTAAGAGCAAGGATGAGAAAAGGAAAATATGTTTTATTGTAAAATAAATACTGCCACATTTTTTTCTCTCTCCTGGCATGTTACTGTCAAGGGATGACTGCTATTTTTTGACAATACAATATTCTTATTTCCTTAGGGAAAGTGGTGAATCTCCCATGAACTTCAATGGTGTTTCCCTGACAAGATGCTCCATGATTTTACTGAATGTCTGGCCTCTGTGGCATGCAGTTATATTGCTCTTTTCTCTTCATGCTGACCTCCAAGTTCAGCTGCCTCTGACATGAGCAGCAGGAGAGAAAGAGCAGCTCAGTACTGCGTGAAAAGAAAGGCACAAAGCTGGAAGTTGAATGTAAAGTAATTACCAGGGCAAATGGAAAAATTGCAGTTCCACTCATCACACAGTATATTATAAATCTAGGAAAACAGATTTATAGAAAAAAGACAAGCTTACCAATAGCAGTATTCTCTCTGCAGTTTTACCACATATAAATGGGCAGAACATCTTCATAAAGCATATTTCCTGAATTTTCCTGTGTTTTTAATCATATGAAATAACAAAACAAAGTCAAGGAGACAGGGTCTTTGGCTCGGAGAGAAGAATATAAACCTATTTGAAGACAGGTTAATCTCTGATAGCTTTTACCTGTAAAGAATGACGAGGAGAAGGAACAGTTCATTTGCTTTGGCTCAAAAATACGTGCCAGAGGCCTCATTCTACCAGAGACGTACACTTTTAAAGTGTTCTATGTGATTAGGAGAATAACCCATATAATATGACATGTACGTATATGCCTATCCAAAGAAACAAGATAAATTACATGCACACCGTGTTAATTTTCCTTGATGGGGGAGGAAACGGGGGCATCTTGGACCATTATTAACACTTATGGCAAAAGGAATGATGCATTTGATATTCATAACAGGAGGTGCATGAAAAAGGCACATCTTTGTAATACTGCCCCAAGGGTGAAAATTGGTCAACCAGTGTAATCATTAATCTTGCAGCACTGTCTAAAATGGTACAGTCATTTAGTCCAACAAACAGCCAGGGTACATATTTGATTTTGAGCCAGTGAGATGTCTTTTGAAGGCTTTCTGGCAGGCCAGTCACATGTTGGATCCAATGTGTGCAGTAAAGCTTAATATTAGAGTAGGCAACATGGAACACTCAAAGTCTGGGCCCCTTTCTGTTGAAGATGGCAACATTTTATAAAATTTATCAGCCAAGAACAGTTGTTGAAGGCTGCTGTGAGGCAGGTATGGCACAAATATTTATACATACTACAGTAATGTCACCAATAAATTGGCCATATATGATCACTATACTTTGTTGTATGTAGTTCAATTCTACATTTATCATATTGAATGCTTGAGATAATGCTATCTGCATGGCATTTAGGAATCAAACATCAGGTGGGCATTGTAATATCTCTATCACTTGAATAAAGATAATAAAATAAGTATGACCTATCACACTAAACCATTGAACATTAAAAACCCATTCACAAAAGTTAATTGCGTAACGCACATGCCAGTGCAAATGTTATAACTTTTAAACTTGAAAAAATATTTGGAATATGTTCTTTTCTATAGGTAAATTTTATTTACGCAGTTCATTGCACTGGCCTCAGATGCTATACATTACAGCTCTTGGTTTTACCTCTGAGGAAATGCATACTTTCAAACGGAAGCAAGGTCAAAAAAACAGTAAGATGGGCTTCGTTTCAGCACATAAAACTGGAAATAGTTATTTTTTGTTTTTATAAAGGTATATATTTTATTAACTACAGCACTATGGAAGTGGCAACCCAGAACGTGGCAGCAAGTTGTATAGTTTTAGTTGCCTATTTAATAGTTTGATTAGAAATAAGCACTTAAAGTGGTAACCCATGTGTCACATGGAAAGTGAGAGAACTTTCTATGGACACAGATGCTTTACATAAGGCTTGTGGAGTTCACACACTACCTTATTCATGAAAAGCGAGAATGACACCATCTTACCCTCAGTCAGCTATGTCTTGAAAACCATACTTTTGGAAAAGAACATTATTTATGTTATGTATGAATAGGTGCTGTTTATGTGTTTGAGAAGTGAATGCCTCCTTTTGGTTGGGCGCTTATTGGAACACACAGTATTTCCCTAGTCCCTTCTACACAAGGGAATTGGACTTGAGAGTAGAAATCTGGGATAGACTTGTGAACATCACAGATGGTACATTTATTCATTTTCCATAATGAATGGAGAATGTGTAGAGGTATTGCATGTCAAGCATGTGGACAAGTCTTCACAAATCCACAACAGTTCAGAAATGGAGTGATATAATTGGAAACAGATGATTAAGTGTGTATGTGTACTAAGGCTTAACAGTGGACCAATTTTTTTTAAATAGAGGTGTACTTACTGGTACATAAAAATGGAACTTAATTGAATATCTATATTTGTACATGTAATTATTGCCCATGCAGTTCAGATGGTTACATGAATAAATGGTTGGAACATTTACTTCCCACCCTGAATTCACTCACTCACAGACTGAATTTGTGATACAATACAGTCCACAAGCCTGAGGGCAAGATGTTAACATAGAGGGAAAAATTCATGAACTCTGCATATGCTTCCTTTTGCCAGCCAGCTGGCTAATGCACCACCTTCTGTCCCAAGACCTACCTCCTTCCCCCAGAAAAGTCATCAGCCCCTCCATCTTACCCTTGTTGACTTTGAGAAGCTGAAGACCATTCCCCATCCCTGTCTCTGACTTTGTATAGGGACAGTTTCTTTTCTCCTAGCAGGCCCCTGTAGTGATGCCTGTTATGGACTCTTTCCAAGTGATCTTCTAGGATGCAGGTTATTCATAACTCCATCCAATAAGGTAGTATGAGAGGGTAAGCTACTCCCCTCTCTTCTTTCCACCACGGCAACTCTATAAGAGAATTTGGGGGCATGATCTCTTAAGGAATTCCTAGCACCTATAGGCTAGGTTTTATGAACACTTGTCTGAGCGCGTGGTTGCTGAGTAATACCTGAAGGTTCCATACAACCACATTGAGCATCTCTGCTCTTGAGATTAGCTTTGGCTGCAGAGTGAAGAAAGGGTTATTTTCCCCACTCACACTTGTAAATCCCATCCCCCTACATGAGAAGGCCTGGATGGATTTGGGAGGTGGGGATTGGACGAATGGGCAGTGGAGTACATCCCCCATCTTTCATTTATCCCTCAAAAACCTAATGAAGGTGACACATGGCTGTAGATGGAACAGAATGGGAATGGAATATGCTCCTGGAGAATTCAAAGATGGACCTCTGTGACTAATACAATGACAAGCAATAGGTCAGCACTACCATCCAGGACCTCTCTGAAGTCAGATCGAACCCTCTGAAGGACCATATCCAACCAACAAGATCCCTGAGGCTACACACCATTCAGAATTCCAATTTGTATGAGGGGAGAATTGTTTATTTTACATATTGATTTGGTTAATCTGGAAATAAAAGAGATTAGAATTGTTATGAATTATTTAGGCCTGGTCTACACTACAAAGTTAAGTCTATCCAGCTACATTGCTCAGGGGCATGAAAACCCTGCACCCCTCAGTGAGATAGTTAAGCTGACCTCATTGCCAGTGTAGACAGTACTAGGTTGTTGGAAGACTTCTTCCAGTGACCTAGCTACCAACCGTCAGATGGAAGAACTCCTCCTGTTGACACTGAAGCACTACAGCAATGCAGGTGCAGTTGTTCCATTATAGCATTTCAAGTGCTCTTTGGGGCAGGGACCATTGTTTTGTTCTGTGTTTATACAGTGCCTAACACAAAGGAGTTCTGGTCCATGATTGGGACTCCTAGGCACTACTGTAATACAAATAATAATGATATAAACCCCAGATATATGCAGGGTTACCCTTTCATACTGTAAATTCCCATTTTGGTTTATATGCAAACCATTTATCACAAGTGCGAGATTACAGAACATAACATGGATAAGGTGTTTTTCCCCACCACCACATTACTTCAAGAAGTGCCACACATTATTGTTAATTTGTTTGCACTAAATTAACCGTTTAAAGTTTCTTTCCTTATCAGGAAACAAACCATATTAGAAATTAATACCTTATGGAATCTGGCACCTAGACAAAGGGGATATTGTTTTGTGTTCTGTTTAGAAAAGACAGGATGCTGTGCTAAGCAATCTGAATATTGTCCCCATGGAAATTCAGCCAGAAGGTGCCAGCATTGAGAGACAGAAGAGTGCCCATCTTTTGGATTTGCTGGATTGTTTGTTTAGCAAAGCAGTGACGATTATCAGCTAACTATTGTCAGCCATTGTCATTTTTATAACGTAAATGAAACCACAGTAGAGTGGGATGCCTAGATACCATTCAAAAACACATCTTCCTAAATAATTACTTTGCAGATTCATTTGCACAAGAAAGAGCACAGTCTACCCCTACTCTCCAAGACTTTACAGCTCATCCAAGAATAACTGAGTATGTGTTAAGGGTGTGTGTATGTAAGAAAGGGGTGATGGAATAATGAGGAGGAGGAAGAGGTGGGAAAGAATCTTTTAACATTATTAGTTAAATTGATAAATGGTCATAGAGAGCTGGTAACAAAGAATTTATATACCAGAATTAGGAGGCTAAGCTAACTATCCCACCTCAGCTCCAGCTGGAAGAGGACCCTAAAGCCATTAACTCCTCCAGTTAATTGAAAAATTTTGACCCAAAGAATATTTTCATTTTCAACATGTTTTGCAAGATGCTTTAAAAAACATCCACCACCACCACCTCCTTTATTTTAACAGTCATGGAAGGCATCTAGTTAAATGGCTGTGTGACTGAGAGAGTAGATTAGATCCCTGGGGAGAAAATATCAAGACTAAATATGGATTCGTCCGTTTCTGAAATGAAGCCATGTTTCCAAGAAAATGTATCCATCACAATTTATTAAGAAATTACCTATTTTCCACATGTTTTTCATCTTTTTCATTGTGCCAGCAACGGCTGACTGGTTTAACAGATGTAAGGATTAATATCAGTCATGGAAACATGTAAATTAAATACTTTAAAAAAAAAACCCTACCCTTTAAATCCCATTAGTTCAATCTGACACTGGGAGAGCCCTGATTTAGAAATGCTTTAAAACTGCACAGATTGTTCGTCTAGATTTAGAGTTCTTTTGTGAAATGAAAAATATGAGGATGAATTTAATATTTCTCAAATGAATAGGCATGGGGCTTGAAATCTTGCTTTGGCAGAGATAACTGCATTTTGTTTTAGGGCTAATAAATTCACTACTGTACGATTTTTTTGTTCCTAGATTCATTCATACTTACTGCACATCAGTCTCTATGCGCAAAAAGTATCTCCTCCATCTGAAAAAGCAACATAACCAGGCAAAGAACAAATATATAGGATTAGCACATTATGAAGAATAAAGAGCAGCTTTCAGCTCTCTGTCATAGATGGTATTTATCACATTTTTCACTATATAGCACTAACAACATTGGAGAGATAAAGTAGGTTAGATACATTTTTCCTGTATAGAGTGTTTTACAACAATAATAATAGTAAAAAGCCTAAGAGATGTTGAATGCATTTTTTTCCATTACAGTTTTTATTTCTCTTAAAAAGAAAATAAAAAAAATACTTCTGTAAAAAAGAGGGTTTGGACTTTTCTGTCTGTTATGCTAATATATTCATAGAAAAAGCTGGTGCTAAGGGCGGTTCTCCAATTAAGACAAATGAGGCACATTGAATTTCTCCCCCAGGGCACAGCAGGGGTGCTGGCAAAATCTACTTTATTCTTTTCTGTCAGGACTGAACTGGAAACAAAAGCATGAAAATTCAACACATCCACTTACAGAATAATAAAGGCTGTTGTTTAAAGCGTGAAGAGTTTTGGCACCCTTCTGGGGCCTTATGCAAATCATTCTTCCTCTCAACTGCTACCAAACCATCGGTCTTGGAAATTAAAGATGTACTTGGTCGGTTAACAGCTGAAAAGAGAAGTGCAGCCTGAAAGTCAATTAGATTTGTATTAAGCAAATAAATCAGGTCTGACTGATATTGGCTAAACTAAAATGCATTATTATTGCCTGACAGTAATTCTAATTTGATTGACAAATGTATGTGGTGTATTATTAAGCTAAATGAAAGATGAGAATAATCCTATTATTTTTAGAATTGCATTCAAGCAAATAGCCCCCTTCCCCAAAATGCAATAAAGACCACCAGTGTTGAGGTATTATGTAAAACATATGGGGAAGGAAACAGGAAATGTATTTTATAATATATTGAAATAATTTAGCACAGAATTTGGCCTTCAGAAAATAGTAGTTTTTAGAGAATTTATGTACTAATTCCAAGTGATAGAAATTTGCAAAGTTTAGATAACATTTTTTTCTAGCACCTTAGAGACTAACCAATTTATTTGAGTATAAGCTTTCGTGAGCTACAGCTCACTTCATCAAATAAATTGGTTAGTCTCTAAGGTGCCACAAGTACTCCTTTTCTTTTTGTGAATACAGACGAACACGGCTGCTACTCTGAAACCTGTCATTTTTTTTCTAAATTCACTCTACCTATTAAGAGCCCTCTTCTGTAAGGTAGTGAATACATAGTGGTAAAAATGCCATCATCTTGTCTACACTAGAGCTACCACTATCTGACTGTAGCAATGGTGGGAAATTAAAGAGAAAAAAACCCCAGTGTGGACAAGGCTAATTTAGACAATACATCTATAATTCAAAATCTGCTTTATTGTTCCTTAAGTGTTGTGCAGATAAATTGAGGACCATCATGACTAATGGGCATTTTTGACTCTTTGTCTGTTCAAGGAATGATTCTTAAATTGTACATACAATTAAGTATACACCTAATTAACACAGTTTAATATCCTAGAAATATGTGTAAATCAGGTTTGTGGTGCATCTCATTAGCTAGGTGGGTAGCTGGCCATACATCTATACAAATACTAGATCTGCAGGTGCCTGTTGAATATTTTCCTGCATAAGTGAGGAATGTGCAAATGTATTTGTACACTTTTGAAAACCTGATCCTCAGTGTTATACTGTTTCTTTGTTAATCCTGAGATTTACCTGTGCAGAAAAAAAAAAGTATTTCAAATACTGTTGATTTTTATTTTGAAAGGTGAACGAAACCCTACTACAGAGTTTGCTGTCCCTATACACTCAAAACTCAGGGAACCAGATCTATTTATCAGACATATGGTATTCAAAACGTAGATCCCTATTAACTTTAAGTCTACCCATTGAAAGTATCATTGTAACCACAAGAGCGATGGCAGAGTGGTTTATGATGTAACTGGAACACCAGTGTGTGCACAGTCATATTCAGAGTTTTCTGATCTTGGGTTTTATATATTTGAAGGACATCAAAAGATTGTAATAAGGAAAACATGTCAAATACCACTTTCCCTCAAGCTTTCCTGCATGCTTATTTTTGTAGGAGTCTCTTAGAGATAACATATGGAAAACAGAAACACAGTATGAGTGAGGTGGGGGGGATGGATAATTTTGTAGATGCTGTTTATACTTTGAATTCAAAGCTAGAGTTAGTGCAATCATTTGTTGGAATTAAAATTCTATATTTTTTTAATTTACATGTGGGAATTATTTTCCCCTGAAAAATGTTGATAAGGCAGCTAATGTGATATTTTTTTTTCTCTGGACCAGCACATAAATAATAATATACAAGCTTCTAGGCCAAAGATGTAACTGTCATCAAATGCATTTTGGCCTTGGGTATACTAGATACCCAGTTAAATGCATGATTAAATGCAGTTGTCATCAGTTTCTAAAAAAGAAGAAAATGTTTGTGATTCAGGCCCTGGCCTGGGACTCAGGACATAAGAGTCCACGACAGACTTTCGGTGAGATTTTGGACAAATCAGTATGCCTTAGTTACAATCTGTAAAATGGGGTTGATAATAATACTCACTTCCCAGGAATGTTGTTTATTAGTGATTGTGAGGCTGCTCACACAGCGATGGGGCCCACCATTTCTCAACTTGTGTGTCATGCCTCAAAAGGGAGCTTCCATGGTTTCTAGCATCAGCAGGATCCCCAAGCAGGAGCAAGGGAAATAGATGAAAAGAACAATTTGCTCCCTCCCTTCTCGTCCTACTTCACTTGTGGCTGATGCTCTGGCCCTCTTCTGACAAGGCATAAAAGCGGCTCATTAGAAGTTAAGTGTGAAATCTGTAATAATTATAGGAACATAATGGAAGAGAATCACTGAAATTAGATGAGTATTGATTGCTATTAATCCAAGATTAGTACAGTTCTATTTGAATTTAATAGGAAGATTACTTATTAGTGGACTACTAATTTTTTTTCTTTTAAATTGTGATGTTGCACAACACATTGAGTAACAATGTAACACCACATTTAAATTACAGTTTCATCACTGAGGGATTCCAGTGGCATTAACAACAGATAGTGGCCCACAAAATTATGAAGGACTCATTTCCACAATTGTCTTTGATACCCCAGTTCAAACACAGCATGTCAAACCCTTACTGTGTACAATCAGGTTAGCAGAAAAGTCAAGAAAAGTCTACGTGGAGTTCAAGAGATCCACACTGAACATTGCTTGGATATTGCTACACAGTGCTGCTGGATTTCAGATTCACTCTCAGAACTGTACAGGATGAAGTCACTTATTATTCCAGCACTCCCTGCATTATACACAGAGCTGCTTTAAGGAAACACAGTGTAGTCTATAAGACCATGGTCTGAGTTTCTATCTTTCCCTTTTCTTTTCTAAGCATACCTTCCAAAATTAAGAAGTCGGTTTGTTGCACACCAATAGCCAATTCTACTTTTTAAATAAATGGGTGTCATATTTAAAACTATTTGCTTCTTACATGACAATAAGTCGACTATCATGTGGTTTATATTTAATAATGTCCAGCAGCAGTAGCACTTTGCTACAAATAAAGCAAAAATGAAGATGAAATTAATCTCATTTGTGACATATCAGTACTTGTAGCTTTAACAACAAGCTGTAATGAGTACAATAATATTCCAAAAGATGTTTGAAGCTTTATCCGATTCTTTGCCAGAAAAAAACAAGGCCTCACTTTCAAAGTAGACACTGAAAACAAAGGGGTGGTGTTTTAATGAGATTTCTATTTGGGGGCACTAGAGTAATGAGAACAGTTCGTTTAGGAAAACAGCAATTAATGTTAAGGGGATTATTTCTGCCTTTTGGGCTTTTAAGGTTTGTGAAAGATAATCAGAAAATTTGTTTTCTTAAGATAATATTCTAAAATAGCCTATCCATTTATGTTTAGTAGGTTGAAGACTTGCAATTTGAGGTAAATAGTACAATAATAATAAAAAAACTTGGGAGACTCAATGCTACTTTTATAGCTATATAAATAATGCATGATTTTATGATTACATTTTAATGGCAATCTCCCATGTTAGAGCTGCATAGTCAAGCTCAGGTAGAATCTCATATATGTTTTATACATTTTTAGAATAATGTTTAATTTCCTGACAGAAATTTATTAGGGATTTTGTGAGTGAGTTTGTGTGTTTCTTTCCAAATTAGAATCTGTATATTAATAGTAAATAATTGAAAACAAGAAATTTTACATACTCACTAAAATCTAATGATGCTCATACACTGTAGTTTCATCACTTTCATTTCATAGTCTCTTCATTTTGATTGATTTTGCAGAACACATTGGCTGGATATTTAGTGCACTTTCTATTATTCTCCTATGGCTTGCCTTATTTTCAACTGCACATATAAAGAACTGAACCTTCTTTAGAGGAACAATTTCACAAGTTGTGGTAATTTACCAAAGTGAATCATTTACAAAAAGAGAAGTGCCCCGACATGTTTTTCCAGGATGATAAATATTACTTAAATATGGAGAGAGAACTACCTAACAAACCAGATCGAAATCCCAGATCAGGGACAAAAATTCCGATATTTAAGGAAATAAGTTACCCTCACAAAGAAATGAAAAATAGAAGTAAACAAGCTTGTGTAAAATGCTTTGTGAAAATATGAAGGACCAGAACTGAAAGCAAGGAGAGATCCACACAAAGGTTCTGGACAATGCTGGTGGTGTCCGAAAAAGTGAAGTAAATACTTATTCTTATAAAATTGTTTGATATAACAGGACTCTGCAGTAGTTGTTAAAACACCAGACCTTCAAAAACAATAAATTTATGCTTCAATAGTACTTTTCAATTTAGGGTTTCAAAGACCTCTACAAACACTAAAGAATTAAGCCTCAGAACATTCCCCTGAGCTACTTCCAGGAAAGTAGAGCCGAGACTGGCTGTAATGGAGGCTCCCATTACCTGAGTGCCTTCCAGTAGCGAATTAAGCAACGTGACTACACATCTGTCACATATTACTTGTTCTCTCATCCTCTCCTCAGAAGGACAAACATGTGCAGTGAGCGTAGGTTTTTAAATTTATTTATTACATAAGTATATCTGTCACTATGTGTTTATATTAGAGAAGGCAAGGTCAAAGCAATGCGCCTTGCACTTGGAGTAGAAAATGGTGAGGTTAGTTCCTGGGGAAGTCCATTCCACAGTCTTGGGCCACCTCTGGATAAGGTTCTGTCTCCTGCACACAGGAGCTTTACTCTTATTGTTGAGAGTTCCATGCTGCCAGAAGAGCATCGATCATAGTCTTCATCCCAGAGCTTTGGGCAGTCTTTTAGGTATCCAGGGCCCAGGCCAAGGAGGGCTTTGAGGGTAAGGACTGAGACCTTGAACTTGATTTGAAAGTCTATGGGAAGCCCAGAATCATCCAGAATAGAGAGTGGAGGACAGATGTGATGGGATTATGGTAGCCTATGCTGGTGAGGAGAGTTTTCTACTAGTTGGAATTTCCTAAGTATATCACAGTTCTACAGTTCAGCGAAGAGGTGATGAAGGCATGAATTACTTAATCTAGGACTTCGTCTGCCAGGATGGGATGGAGTCTCCTAGCCAAGTGGAGATGGTAGAAAGCATTACTCATGGCTGTTGTGACGTGAGAGCTCAGTGTTAGTGTGAAATTCAAGAGTACTCCTAGATTACAGACTGAATTGACCAATTGTGGATGTGAAATTTCATTCAAAAGAGATTGCACCGTGGCTGAAAACTCCTGAAAATACTTCCTTTGTCTACCAGCATCACCTCTCTTTTGCTCAGGTTCAGCTTCAGCCGGCTTTTCTTCATCCAAGAGCAAATCTCATCCAAGCACTGGTTGTAGTGATGTGGTCATACATGATGAAGGATGGATAGAGCTGTGTATCATTCTTTATATTGCTGGTGCCTGAGTGCATGTTGTCTGACCATTTCACCTTGTGGTTCCAGGTAGATGTTGAAGAGGACTGGAGGTAGAATTGATCCTTGTGGAACCCCACTAGTGAGGGGCCAAGAGGCAGAGGTACAGTTTTCCATCACCACACTTTAGGTGCATCCCTCCAGGAAGGACTCAACATATTTTAGTACATTACTCTTGACCCCAGCCACCTCTCTCAGGTGAGACAGCAGTATCTCATGGTTAACAGCACTGAATGTTGAAGAGGGGTCCAGGATGACAATAATGGATGCCTATCTGCTATCCATTGACAACAGGAGATCATCCATCAGTGCCACTAAAACAGAATCATTTCCATGTCCTGGCCTGAATCCAGATTGTTCCAAGTCTAGAATGTCAGCTTCAGGTACATGAGCTTGTAGTTGGTCTTTCTGCTAGTTTCTCTATGAGCTTGCTCAAGAATGGGAGGTTTGACAGTGGGTGATAGTTGCCTAGGACTGAAGTATCCAGGAAGAATTTCTTCACTGCTGGTTGGACTACTATGTGTCTGAAAGAGGAAGGGAAAATTCTCTCTCTGAATGATGTGCTGGTTATTTTGGTCAGAAGTTGCACCAGTTGTTCATATCTCTCTTTTGCAAGCTAGAAAGGGCATGGGTCAGTTTCACAAATCTTGTGTTGGTACTCCTTTCTTGTGTCCAGAACTTCTTGATGAGTGAATGTACTGAGCTTTGGGTATGTAAGTGGACTGTTGGTTAGTGGGTATGGGCACAGTGAATCCATGCTGCTTAGGAAGGCTTCCTGCAGGTGAATGATCTTTTCAGCAAATCAGGATGATAGTTCGGTGCTCAGCTCTGATGCAGGTTGTAAACATTCAGAGCTGATGAAGCAATTTACCACCCTGAATGGTGAAGATTTGGGGGTGAGATTTGACAGTCTCAATGGAGGCGGATAGGAATTTTATCTTGGCCTGCAATACAGCCTCAGCATAGGCTTTGTTGAATTCATTATGTGCCATCCTGTCTGAAACAGTCTTTGTTTTCGCCCAAAGTTTGAGTTTCCACCACTCTATATTCATCCAGCATACAGATTCTATTCCCAGGAGCACTGGCCATCTACATGAAATGCTTTAGGACATCAACTGCTGCATTTACAGCAGCAGGATATGCCTATGTCTCTGATTAGAAGCCATAGCTCTGGCCATGTTGACTGAGAGCTGCCCCATAGTGACAGGAGACTGTACAAACCTGGCCCATTGCTTGCTCCCACTAAGCTAAAAGATCTGGCACCTGCTGATGCCTCAGCATCTCCCCTTGACATTATGCCTTAAACAGACAATGGAGTAGGGTGACAAGGTAGATGAGATAATATTTTTTATTGGACCAACTTTGGAGACAATCTCTCTCACCAACTGAAGTTGGTCCAATACAAGATATTACCTCACCCACCTTGTGTCTCTAGTATCCTGGGACTGACACGGCTACAGCAACGCTGCATGCATGGAGTAGGGAAGTTGTTTAGGGCTCCGCGCCCTTTATAAATTCCCTTGACATTTTTGGCAGATTTCCCAGGCTGATTCTCTCCATACTTGTTTTGGGCTCTGCTTGAGAGTATTGTATTATAAATAACTGACAGTTTGTTGGTCCCTCAATCTTCTTTCCATCACTTTGAATACCAAAAGCTTTTATCTCTGGAAAATTTCAAATATGTAGAATTTAGAATGGAGAGAATCTCAGTAGCTCCATCTCCCCAAATTCATTTCCTCAGTTGATCATCAGGGCTGGAGGAGGGCAGGAAGAAGGAGATGGGTCTCTGCAGTGTCTTCCTCTGACCTCTCACATGACTGGAAATAAGCTTAGTAGCCTGGGTCTTTGGAGATTGTGTCACTTGAAGATTGTTACTTAGCCAAAAATTCCTGCATGGTGTTGTATAGAGACACCCTGGCCACTATTTGAGCCCATAGGCTGGCACAGACGCCACACGGGGTGGGAACTCTATCCTAAACTTTCACCAGCTGTGTTTTGAAATGGGTGGATTTTGTTCCTCCAATCACTGTGAGGTTCCCACAAGTAGTCCAGTTGCTCAGACTGTATTGCTGCATGTGGATTTCATCATTTATAAATATGGATGGCATAATCTGAGATTGGAGATTTCCAAATTCTTAGAATTTTCTCTGAATTTTCCTTTTAAAAACCAGACATCTGTGAAGGACTGTCACATCTCGTTCCAAAGGGAACAGAGGAAAGGCAGCTGATTAAAGAAAAGTTTTTTTCAACATTTATCTGTTTAAAAACCCTGTTGGAGTGTGGTGACCATGATTCAGAGAAACTATTTATAAGGTTTGGATATGCAGTGCCAGAACTAAAATAACAGTGGTCAAAGATCCTCAAATAGAATATTTACTTTGTGTTATTGGTGTCTGGTAGAATCGAGTTCAAATTGCTTCTATGGCATCACTAAATGAAGTGTTTATTTTAAAAATAGTAGTTTCTTTCTTTTTAAAGTGTGAAACTGGGCTGTACTGGAGAGAAAAAGAGTTTGTTTGCTCTTACTATATTTTTTCAGCTGGACATTGTGCATGCTTGTGGAATGCATCTGCACAAATTCCATACTTCTTTTACATTCAGGAAGTGATATTTCAGAACAAGCTCTTGTAAAACAATACTCCATTTTCTGTGGTTTGGGGAGAAGCCAAGACAAAATTTAGATTTCTTCCCTTTTCATAAACGAACTCTATAATAAACAAAACTAACTCTATAAAGTAGATTTACAATACTGCCATTGTGGGGGTTCAGCATGACTACAAAATATTACGTTTGACAAAATTAATGCTGCTGAAAATATATGCTGCCAGCAGCTTGGCTAATTACAAGGAAAGGCAGTTAGTAATGAATTCCTTTTACTCAGAATTCAAATCTAGGGACTGAATGTTGCCCATTATTGCAGTTCAAAGGCAACTATCTCTAGAATTGTTCTTTTAATGTTTGCTCGATGGTTTTAGTTGTTCTTTTCTTGTAGGCACACAATTGTTGTCTTGATCTTTGTGATAAAATACACTGGAGCTTTGTAGTCAATCCTGTTGGCTTGGTAATGTGCCCATAGTCAGAATTCCAAAGTGGGAAAACAAAGGCTTAGAAAATATAGGGCTGAGAGCTGTTTGTTCAGGGCTGTGGGAATCTAACACAGGCCTATGAAACCAATGGGCTCTCTCCATTACATCCACATTGATGAAATAACTACCCAATTCCATGCCCTTTTGTCTTTTCCCAAGCCAAAGTTTTAACCACACTTTAAACAAATGTGGAGACTTCTTTTATAACTCCATTCCTACCAAAATTCCCAGCATGTTATAATTTTTCCCTTCATGTTATAGCTCCAAAAGATTGACATTAGCTTATTGAAAGTTACAGCCATTTCCATAATAACTGTGTTTCAGTGGCCTGAGCCTCACTTGGAGAGGAAAGACAAAAGCTGCATTTAAACCTAACAATGTTTATGAATTACATTCCCAAGGTATTTCATGTAGTTTTCAAATATAAAATTATAATTGGTGTCTATTATTTACCCTTTAATTAGCAACATGAAATCCTAAGTAAATACAGCAAGAATACTTTGTAGCTGTATAATTTTTTCCATCTGTACATCTCAAACACCCTGGGAAAACTCAGGCATAGGGTTGGTGTGGCTTGTCCAAAATCACACCAGCAAGCCAATGGCTGTTCTAGGAATAAGACATAGTGCTACTGATTACCATTCCACTGCCCTGCCATGTGTCCTGCTGTGCTGCTATGCTGAACTAGAGAACAGGGGCAAGGGATCACGAAGAAGGAATAAGAGGAGAAGAGAAAGAAAGAGACAGCTTTAGCTGCCTGCTCAGTTGCCCGAGTGGCAGCTCAGTCCTTGTGGTCCTGCACAAGAGTGACAACAGCTGAGATGAATGACAAACGGACAGCAAGGGCAAACAAGTGACTGTAATTTTAGATGAGTGACATTTGACAGGCATAAGGAGGCAGGATTTGCCCTTAAGAGAACCTTTCAAAAATATGCAAGAAGTCAACCCTATATAAAGCCACTGAGCCTAGATAAATGTAATCAGGGTCAAGTACTTAGCAGCAAGAACAGGAAAATGTCAGTCCTGTTGTTGCAGGGAGGAGGCAGTTTGCCCACTCCAAGGTACATGGAGGACTGAAGGGGAAGGCAGTAGATCACCAAGTTCTCAAGCCACAGAAAAAAAATTCAAAGTCTGGCAAAAGTGTGGGGACCTAAGACATTTGGGAGGAAGACATTGTCCTGTGTGTTACAAGGGTGGGACACACAGGAGGATGTTAAGAGTGCCTGGTCTTTATTACCTGTCTCAGTCATAGGCATGAGCCAAAGTTACAAAATTTTATACCCAAACAACATGACAGGGGTCAGTAATTACTGAAATATCTTCCTTTTTAGGAAATCAAATCCAAACAAACATATGCAAAATAATACAGCCAATTAAACACACACGCACAAAACCAATTAAATAGGACAGAATAGAGACTGTCAGGAAACTTGACTTCTTTCCTTGCCTCTAATTACTGTCTCTAAAGCACAATAGCTTTCTAATCACATAGCCACTTGGTCTCAGAACAATTCCTTCTGCAGTGACCTATGCGGTCACTGAGATAAGGCACCCACCTGAAACCTGTTTGCATTGTCTTGTTTTTCATTGTCAGTGACTGGGTGGGAATGTGTTACCTCTGTCAGCAGCACATGAGCACTATCGGTGACATTTTAGATGTCCTCATGAAAGAGCGAGCCGTGTGGTTGCTTTTGTTTTACTTTCCTCCTGTAGGACTAACCCTCAACAGTGGTTATAATAGCGGCCAACCAGTTTCTGTTTGAAATCTAACAAAGGGGTAACTTATCATTCTTGTTATGGCATTTCTACTGTTCTAGTTTCCTGGCATATAGTTCTTTGGGTATTAATACAAAACTGATTGCTTGTGGCTTAAGAAACCTTTAGATGTTGGATGAAATCCTGACCACACTGAAGTCAGTGGCAAAGTTCCCACTGATTTTAATGGGGCCAGGATTTTAATGGGGCCATAACACTAAGGTTTTTGTCCTTTGCCCTGAAAATCTCTGAATTGGTGATCTTAGTAAAGACCTGTAAAATTTAACAATGGTAAATAGGGATCCCTTGAATCCACCAGGACTCTCTTCCCTCCCACAGTTCTTTGCTATCTGTACTGAGTTTTCTG